>NC_090296.1:13430500-14082000 GCF_039906515.1 Pseudorca crassidens | reverse complement strand
GAAGGGAGGGAGGGAGGGAGGGAGGAAGGAAGAGAGGGAGGGAGGGAGGAAACCCCAGCAAATGAGGGAAGCGGGACACTTTAAGTCATGGCCTGAGACCAAGGGAGAGAGGTCGGCGCTCAGCCAAGGGCGGACCGAGACCCTCCTCCAGGAGGCGAGCTCTCCCAAACCAGGGCCAGCCCTCGAGACGCTGTGCACCTGCGCCTTCCTCCTAAAACAGCTCTACTCAGATCTGCTTCACCGTGGCCGCCACATGTGCACTGGGGGAAGCTCCATCTGCAAAACTAAGTAGAAGTAGCAAGAAAAGCTAAGGCCAAGGATTCAGATCCGTCATTACTGGATGAGACCCTGTGTGGAGACCCCCCGGCAGCGGCCAGCCCAGATGGCGACTGCCTGCTGCTTGGCGGCCTTCCTCTGGGCTGGGAGCCGCTCACGGACAGGGACCCCGCCTCGCCCACGGCTGCATCCCCGGCCTGAATCACAGCCCCTGGCACAGAACCAGGGGCTGCATTTATATGTGTTAAAGAAATGAATGTCCTCTATTATATATATATTTGATCCATCGATTTATATGTTTAATAGATAAAACACAGATACGGCACGAAATTCAAAAGGCTCCGAGGGATACACAGTGATAAATTTCCCTTTCTTCCACCGTTCTGCTCCAGCACTTGCAAGGCAATCCCTGACGCTGTTTCCACTGTTGACAATGTGACTAGAGCATATTCTGAATTGCAAAGGCTCCGGCAACCAACCGGACTACCCAGTGACTTGGGCGTCAGGTCATCACCACGAGATGAAGCTACATGTGATGTCAAGGTGAAAGTCATCTGGCTGAAGACAAGGTCCCAGGATTCCGTGCCGGGCAGAGGCCCATGCCAGGGAGCTGAGGGCTCGCAGAGGAATGCCGCTAGGATGACAGCCGTGCCCCTGGAGTCACTTGTGGCACGACGAGAAGCCTGTGGGCAGGGGCCGTCCAGCCTGTCAGCCTCAGGCTCCTCACACCTGCTGCGGACACAGGGGAATTTCAAGCTGGGGACAGGTTCTGTTGCTACATGATGGGAGGAAAGCAGACGTGCCAACCACGCTCAACCCTGGCCTCTGAGAAACTTTTAGTGGTTTGTCGGGGGTGGAGGGGAGTTCACCTTAAGAGAACTCAGCTGTGAGCTGGGTGGCACTACAGATGGGCTCTTTGGTGGAAGCGGCGGACAGGAACTAAGCTGGCCAGAAGGAGGGGGTCCCAGGAAGCCAAAGCCCTGGGGTGGTAAAGAATCCGGGCCGATCCCAAGCCTGGGCAGTGTCCCAGGGGGTATACCGTGTATGACAGGAACATCTGGACTCATTGCCTTATCTAAGCCAGATGGCGAGGGCTTTTTGCTTTTTTTTTTGAAGACTGAGTAACCATTGCCCTGTATAGTCACCAAACCAAAGACTAAAAAAAGATCCAAGCCACGCAGGCTCATCTGTTCTCCAAGGCTCCTGCCTAATGCGGCGATGCACCGGCAGGCAGGCTACAGGGTGAGCTGGGTGCTTATCTGATTTCAGCCAATCTGTTACTGTATTTCATTCCCTGTCCTCCTGCCCGGAGGCTGTTGCAATGTGTGTAAATTTAGAAAAAGAAAGATAAATAACATGGAAAAGTTCGTTTTAACAAAAGGAGTTGTCTTTCTTCCCTTCTTTCTTTTTACTTCACTAAAGAGAAGATAAAATCATCTTGTTACTGATTTAGCCCCTACCAGGGTGGATCTGGTATTCTGGGCAGGGACTCAATAACGCATAACCGCAGCCTCGGATTAACCAGCTTCTTCTGAAACTGGAAAACCCGTCAGGCTCCCATCCTAAGTGTTTCTTAGCAGCTGAGGGGGTGAGACGGCAATGCCTGGTACAAGATCTGTGAGCAACTGGGGTCTCTCCTGAGCGAGTAGAAGACTCTACGTGGCGACAGCGTTTGCTTCCCGCGAAGCCTGCACCAGCTCACCCAACGCACACTGTGCCGGAAGATGCCAGCTCACCAGCGGCTATGCATTGATACTTTATATAAAATGAGACCTGTTTTACAAGGAAATTAATGTCACAGACGGGAGATTGGGGTTATGGTGCAAATTACACTGAAAGAGAAACTGCTTGAGAAACGCTTGCCTTCTCTCATACGGGAACTCGCCCCAGTGGGTTTATGGACCCTTGGGAGATGACCACCAATGAATTCCACCACCTAATCGTTTAGCCCAATTCGCATTTTGCAGAGATGGAAACCAAAGTTAAGTGATGGGCCCAAGGTCACATGGCTGCCAGCGACGGGGGGTGGGGACAAGACCAGGTCCCACAGCTCTTCACAGTGCTGGTACTGCCAGCACTACCCACTGCTGGAAGTCAACCAGACTCAAGGGCTGTACCTCTGACAGCATCTCATACTGGCCTCTTCTTCCAAGAGCGATGGTCAGTAAATCATAGACCACAGATGCACTCTGTAAACTGATGAGGCGGTCGCTCTTGTGCTCAGGTATCCTGCTCAGCACAGCGTCCCGGTTGGCCTGGAAACAACACAGAAGAGAGAAGCAGACGGTGAGCTAGCCCGTGCACACAGCTGTCACCGTGCGCAGAGAAGCCATCCAGGCTCTCCTGCCCCTGGGAGCTTGCCGCGGGTCTGGAGACAAGGACACAAATGAGACAGGGGTCATTTATTCAAAATCCCCAGAGCACCACAGCACATGGTAACATGGTATTATCCAAACACTGAAGGCCTGGCGGGCACTTGTCCCTGTCAGCAGGCGTCTGGAGGAAGCTTTAGGAGTCGATGAAAAGCAGGGTGGTTCCTCCTGGGCTCGGGTTCACAGACAGCCATGCTGCAGACACAGCTGCGCTCTGGGGCAGCAGAATCAACCACCAAGTGAAGCCCTGCTGCGCCTCACTTGTAGATCCTGCTTCTGCTGTACATTACAGAGCGGGAGAAAATTCCCAGCCCCACACTTCCCATCACCAACTGGTGTCATCACGTTCCATCAGTCCAACAGAGATATAGCGTACTTTTCCTCTCTCACCCAAGTCACGTTCAAATCCCTATATGACATCTTCACTGGAACAGACTACAGAAACTAATTCAACTTTGTTTAGGGAAGCACAAAACAGATGTACAAGAGACAGCAAGAAGCGAACGGATTTTTGTTTTAAAAGACGTTAGCACAGAGGACCCAGGAGAACACCAGGGCATGCCTATTTCACTTCCCCACTGCTTAGCACAGAAACACAGCAGGTGCGTTCAAGCTTATTTATCTCATCTATCTAGAAATCAACCGCTCTTCACAGTGACTTATTTTCATTACTTTTGAAATTTCTCCCCCAATTCCTCCAGACATATCACAGGTACTGGAGACTCTCAACATAGCTCATTTTCCTTTTCGCCCTAATAGGGAGTTCAGTATCAATAAAGTTAGATTTTTCCTGTCTTCTTTTCCTTGCTAAGGAACAGAAGTCCATCCCTAGGAGCACAGAAAGGGCCCCTCCGTTCTCCCCACGGAAGTGGCACGTGCAGGACGAGGGTCACCGGTCCAGGCGGGCTGACGTCTACCTTCCTGCCTGACACTTGGAAAGGCCACGCACACAATCTCCTGCTCACTAACGAGGTGAATGCTTTCTTTCGTGTGAGTCCAAGGCACTGACTTGTAGCCTCCTGTCAGTACTTACTTGTTTTAAAACTCCTTACTCTTAAATGTCAAAGACAAATAAGAATATATAAGACAGGCCACTTCCTACAAAGTGAGTCATCTCTTATGGAAACAAGCCTGCTTTTGAAGATTTCATTCTAAGTTTTTCTTGTTAGGAGTGCCTTTCGACCCAAAAAAAGAAGCTCTGGGGAAAATACGGCCTGTTGTAAGTGGTCTCATTTTATTTATTTCCTCTAAATGTTCCATATTGAGATCAATGCCTGGGAGAGAAGGGAGTAAGACAAAACACCATTTAAGAGAGATTTTCAGGTTATGCCCAAATGCGTCTTTTTTTTTTCTTTTTAAAAGAAAAAGTCTCTCAGTGCTTTTTGATTAAAAAGGTACAATATAGAGCCTCAAACAGGTCCACAAATAATAAATGTCCCAGAACATTGTCTCAGTGGTAGTTGTACTAATATGGCTCTGATAACCCCTTTCTCCTGGGGAAACTAATTTGACTTGAGGTAAGAATGCAGTCCAATTCCAAATGAGTTCTTGTAGGTGGAGGGACTATGGACAAATTTATGCTTCTAAGTTAAAATTAGGACCAGTAAAGAATACAATTTTCTCAGACACCAAAAAAGCCCGGCAATTCTCATTTTGGTTCTGAAATTGAGCACATCTATTTTCGGTCTAAAAACTGAAAAAAATCAAGGAGTCAAGGGACGTGAAAAAAGACTTCCAAAGGCAACTTAATTTAGACCTCTACCTACGTAACTATGGAACGATTTACAGGGAGAACATAATCATTTTGGTTGGCAACCTAGCCCTTCATATTTACTGTCATTGGATTTCACCATCCTCTGAAGAGACTTCCTGGAAATTAAATACGACAGAGTCAGATTTGACTGTCTCCAGGGGATCCGAACTTTGAGTATTACTAGTTTCTACCACTTCAAGGAGGGAGCAGGAGAGTTGGGGACATCACTCCCAAGACAACAACACTTAGAGCAAGCATTCTAGAGATGTGGCCATGTTTCCCAAATTCCAATCTGGAACACATGATCTGACAATAGAACTCAATCCTTTCAATCAGAATTGTCCAAGAAATCGAAAGCGTATGCTCACCACGCTTTCAGAATTTTTACACGGTTACTAACCAAGTCTGCCCAAAGGAAGCTAAGTGCCAGGTTGTGAAGAGTCCAGCGATGAGGCCTGTGTGGGCAGCCCCCTTCCCCCCCCACAGAACTGATGACGGTGAGACCTGCCCATCTGAACACCAGTTACTGGAGGCCACTGGGCGCCAGCCTGTGCACATATGTGCCTCCACATCTGTGCCAAGGTAGAGTAGAGGATGTAAATGACACCGTCCTAAGTCACCAGCTGACAGTCAAGGAAAGATAAGCCACAGGGGCAACCTGTTTCCTTCAGAGGAAGTAGGGCCAATGATGTCAAAGAGCTTCCAAATAAAAAGAAGCGGTGACTCAAGCAGTCTCGCTCTTATAAACATCTCGGGGCCATTTCACAGAACAAGAGAACCCAAAGCTTTAACTTAAGGCAAGAAAGCTACGCTGCCTGCCTAATCCCAGCCTCTTTTGCCCCTCTTTCACTCAGCACGCAGACATTCCTCTTGTGCTCCGTTTCTAAGTCTTTCTCCCTGAGTGTATTTCACGCCTCCATTTAAACTGTCTGCTTGGGGAAGAAGGGAACACCTTCTCTTGCTTTAGTTACGACGCCTTTTCCTCTTTTCTCCTCCTGCCTGCCTGGTGGGGTGGGAGTTATGGAAGAAGGCAGGATGCTCTGCTACAAGGAGCAGCAGACCACTGCATGATGCCTCCATTCTGCCTGCTCTAGGCCTCCGGTCCCTCGTCTAAATAACTAGGTGGATGTGAGGACCTCTAGGTCCCTCCAAGTTCCAGGGGCTTGCTGTTCTGCTCAGGTGCTCAGCAGACACCATTTACTTGCCAAGGTATTAACTACTATAACACAGATTACTCCAGAATGTTTCAAGCCGGGCTGTCATGTCTAGCGATATGCAGAGTAGAAACCCAGTAAAGGATGAGCGATGAAATCGTAGACCTATATTTGATATCCTGGCCAAACACTAAGAAAACATTTCAAAGGAATTTGATGGTCTGGCAAAAACTCCCTCACAACAGCAGAGCCAGGTAACAGGAGTGGGCTCTCTGGGCCTGGGCTCTGCAGTGCCTGGGAAACAGGTGGGGGCTTGGGGAGAGGACCTGGGCAGGAGGACGAGGCAGTTTCATCAGGCTGCTGCTATGGAAACCAGAGGTTCAAGTATACAAGTGTTTCACCCCCAAATTCTCCCTCCCACCAAGGCAAATGGAGAAGGCTCATAAAGGTTACCTTTTGGGGGCTTCTTTCCCCTTTCAAGGTTCCTCTGGTGGTCATTTTAGCTATAGTTACCCATATACAACTGTGTTAGTGTTCAATCAGTACTTGGTGGATAAATGAATGAACTAAGGGAAGAGAAGCTCCATGCTCCAGGCTGACCCAGGGACATATCTGGCCAGTCCAAGAATTAGAAACGTCCCTTTTTTTTAAACCACTATACTTTTTTCCCACCAGGTATCCCCTTTGGAAAGTACTCGTCTCCAAAGAGAAAGAATCACCATCCTGATGGAGTCACCATATCAAAACAGGGACCATAGGAATAGGGGACAGAAAAACGTAAAAACACATTCTACTCACCATTGACTCACTAATCAGCAATAACAACAGGGCTTCTTCAGTATTTTCTTGAGGACAAAAAATGCTGTATAAAGAAAATTGACGTTGATATATGGCAATTTCAAAATAACACAAAATACATGACTAAGCAGAACTGAACGGCTAACAGCTTCTAGATTTTTATATAGTGTAGAACCCACGAAAAATACTGTATAATCTGGGCCCCTGGATTAATCTGTTTATTTCTATGGTAATCTATGGGACGTATACACTTTAACTACGCATTTTAATAGCAGGCAGCCGGGTAACGCTGGAGAAACCAAGTTAAAAGCCCAAAGCACGTTTGTGCCTATTACAGAGGTGGAACGTTTGATCACTACAAACTGACGTTACCTAAAGAACACAAGCTTCCTCCTAAACCCATTACGAGGTATAAACTGAAGACATCTCACTACGTGGTACTCTTCTTACCTCTTACTTGCTAGCTGGCGTATTGCATATTGTCGTTTAGATGATACAGGGGATAGGAAGCAGTTTTAGAGTTTGGATGATTTCTAGAATACTGTGAGAGCTTAGCGGGCTGCCTCACTCAGACGCACGCGTACTACGGGGCGGCGCGCAGGGGCTGTCTTATTCATCAACTTCATGGGATTTGGCTGCCATCTTGGATTAAAATAGAAAGCTTTTAAGCTCAGTGCTGCTCAGGATTAAAGAACAACGAAAACCAAACATCACTCTGGTCTCCATTCCCTATATCCTATTTTTTGTGCTCTGAGCGTTTTAAAAGACCTCCAGGGAATTCTCTGGTGGTCCAGTGGTTAGGACTCTGCGCTCTCATCGTCCGGGGGCTGGGGGTTCAATCCCTGGTTAGGGAACTACGATCCCACAAGCCGCGGGGCTCAGCCGGGAAAAAAAAAACCCTCCAGCATTTTCCCCCATTCTAAAGTTCTAGCATCCTTTGAATAGAATTGTAAGTCTTATCACTGGTTGGGCCAAACTCAACTCTGTTTTTTTTTTTCTCGGTTCTTGCTTTTTTGTGTGTTTGTTTTTCGGCCATGCCAGGCGGGCATGTGGGATCTTAGTTCCCCCACCAGGGATCAAGCCCGCACCCCCTGCGGTGGAAGCGCAGAGTTTTAACCACTGGACTGCCAGGGAAGTCCCATCAACTCTTTTTCGTGGAATGGTAGAAGAGTGCAGTAAAAATGAACTTGGTTAAAAAAACTTGGGGATGTTTTGGAGATGACTAAATAAAGAGTAAATTTACATCTTCCCAGGGGTAATATTACAATCATTTAACTTAAGAGAAGGGATGATTTCCCCCCCAAAATGGCCAAAAAAATGTTTTCCAAATGATTGCAAATATTTGTTCTCTTTGAAGTGCTGGCAACTTTTGTATTGTGTCAAAGGGCCATGAGGAGTAAGACAGAAAAGTCCAGTGACTGATACTCTTTTTACAATTCAGTCATCCCTGGAGGTAAGGAAACCACCTGTGGGATGGTTCCTATTGCTCCTGCAGGGCTAAAATTTATAAAAGGGCTGGGCTGTGAGTGAGAAGCAGGATTCTGGAATGTGCAGTGACCTCCTTAAAGAGGTAACTTGAGGTGATTTGGGTTTTTGGAAGATGGAACATTTCTTTCCCCTTAAATTCAGAAATAGAGCCAACAGGCTTTGAATTAAGAACGCTCGTGTGTGTGTGTCTGTGTGTGTGTCTGTGTGTGTGTCTGTGTGCATCCCCATCCAGCAATCATTTCCTGATATCCTGGCTCGTGCTTACATGCAGTTGGGACCTTACAAATAAAGCAGAACCATTAATCATTTTTTTCACAGCTACCCAGTTCTGCATTGTCCAGACTAATTGAAAAGAGAGGGAGCCCATTCTAATCATAACTTAACACCAGCAAATTCAGTCCAGAGATAATCCCCAAATTCCACTTGAGCCATCTAGTCTACTTAAATGTGAGGTTGTGTTATTTTTACTAGAGCTGCTAACAAGCAGCACATTAACTGATTCTAATTCTACTTCCTCTACCCTTCTTTTCAAGGCAGGAAAGATGGGTACTCAGGGGTGCTGCAAAGTTCTCAGGGCTGGCAGGAAGAAGTGGGGGGCGGGGGAGGGGGAAAGGATAGTTTTAAGAGACATGCCTAAAAAGCTACCCACTGGAATGCCCCCTTCTCCATAATTATGAATTCTCTAGATCTATTTCTGGTCATTCTTTCCCTCTTCCCTGCCCAGGGAAGTGTGGAGCTCAGGGTGGACAGTCAAAATTGTTGGGGCCCTCCTTTTGTGATATTATCCTCTTGGGGCCCAAGAGCCTCAAGGGGAGATCCTGGGGTGCCCAGGCCTCAGCCTTGTGGAGCCAGAAGCCTGGGGCCTTAGACCTGGAGGAAGTTGATTGAAGGGATGGCCGTTCACAGCTTCAGTTCTGCCATCAGGTAGTTGTTAGGACCCTTCAATGTCCCCTATCTTTAAACTTTGAACAGCATCCTCGTCCTTACCAAAAGCCTCTGCACTGGCTACCAGGAGGTTCAGACCTGTATTTAGCACGCCATGATCATTACTTTCTCCTCTTAGGCCTACCGAGGAGTTTAGCACAATGTGTGGCACTCCTAGTTTTCAATAAATCATCATCCGCTTCCTGGCATCATAGTGGTTTCTAGCTTCCTCCTTTACTTAATGCTAATTATCTAGTCTAATATGCATTTAATTATCTAAGCCACCTCAAGTGCTTTTTACAAGGAGGAATACAATGGAAGTAAAAACATCCTTGAGTGACATGCACACATATGTGGACTAAGAAACATATATAAGAATATTCATAGCAGCACTATTCCTATTAGCTCCAAATGAGAAACAACGCAAATGTCCATCAAGAGTAGAATGGATCAACATATGGGAGTATATTAATAAAATGGAATATTATTCAACAACAAAAACAAACTACTACTACATGCAAAAATATGGATGAATCTCTCCAATATAATGTTAGACAAAAGAAGTTAAATGTAAAAGTACTTAATATATGATTCCATTCATGTAAATTTCAAAAATGGGCCAGGCTAATTACAGTGATAGAAGTCAGGATAGGGTTACCCTTGGGCAGGGAGCAGTAACTGGGGGAGGGTACAGAGAGTCCTTCTAGGGTTCTGGCCATGTCTAGTTCTTGACCAGGATGCTAAATTACTTGCATGTGTTCACTTAGTGAAAATTCATCAAGTTTTCTACTTTTGGTTCGTGTATTTTTCGCAATGTATATTATGTGCCAGTAAAAAGCTTACTTAAAAAATAAGTAAACAAAAGTCAATAAAATTCTTCATAGAAAGATCTAGAAGAAAGGAAGTAAGGAGGCCTATGGCATGTGATTCTTCCTCTCTTTTTTTATCTTGGATTATCAGCATTTGATTTCCTTTCAACATTTAAGACGGAGAGAGGATGAGCATCCTGTACCCACTTCACATCCAGGTTGCAGTGACAGGGAGGGGAGTTTTCTGGCAGAGGTTATTTTTCAGTAATGGTCCATCATGACCAATGGTCCTGAATGGTCCGTGTGGTTTGCTGGAGCTGGAAGGATCTATGGCACATCAAGTTTGCTTTGTGCTCATGTTCCTCATAAGAGGGGAGAGAGGAGGGACCACTGGCCAAAATGAGATTTAAACATCATCTATGGATTCCCCCTTTTTACCTCCCAACTCACATAACTGAACTGGTGATAACATCTTTTTGCCACAAAATTGCTTGATTGGAGAGTCCTGTCTTGTTAATAAGGAAGCCCAAGCAGATTTTTCTCTCTTTACTAATAAATCAGAAGTAAGGGTATGAACATGCAAAACTAGAAAGCTAAAAGCTGATGGCGATAACTGAAGGAAGAAAGATTAGCACAGAGATTAACTAACTAGAGAAATAGAAACACAATAGAGAAAAATCAACAAAACTGAAAGTTAATTCTTCAAAAAGATCAATAAGACTTGACAAACTTTTTAGGTAGACTGACCCAGAAAAGAAAGAGAAGACTCAAATTACTAAAAGGAGAAATGAGAAATGGAAGAGGGTACATGACTACAAATCTTATAGAAATTATATGTGTGTGTGTGTGTGTGTGTGTGTGTACGTGAATACTATGAACAACTGTACTCAGCAAATCAGTTAACTTAGATGAAATGGACAAATTTCTAGAAAGACACAAACTACCAAAACTGAAGAAATAGAAAATCTTAATAGCTCTGTAACAAGTAAAGGGAGCGGATTAGTAATCAAAAACATTCCCACAAAGAAAAGTCCACGAGCAGATGGCTTCACTGGTGAATTCTACCAAACATTTAAAGAAGAATTAATAATAATTCTCCATAAACTCTTTCCAAAAATAGAAGAGGAAGGACTATTTCCCACTCATTCTACGAGGCTAGTATTATCCTCATACTAAAATTAGACAAAGACATCATGAGAAAAGAAAACTATAGATCAATTATTTTATGACTATTGATGCAAAAATCCTCAACAAAATACTAGTAAATCAAACACAGTAATAAATAAGGATTATATACCTAGTGGGATTCACCTAAGAATGCAAGGTTGGCTTCATATCTGAAAATCAATTAATGTAATACATCACATCAATAGAATAAAGGACAAAAGCCAGATGATCATCTCAGTAGATACAGAAAAAGCATTTGACAAATTCAAAACCTTTTCACAAAAAAATATACTCAACAAACTAGTAATAGAAGGGACTTTCCTCAACCTGATAAAGGGCATCTATGAAAACCCACAGCTAACATCATACTTAATAGTGAAAGACTGGATGTTTTCCCCTTCCTAAGATCAGGAATAAAACAAAGGTGTCCACTCTTGCCACTTCTATTCAACATTGTACTGGAGGTTCTACCCAGGGCAATTAGGAAAGAAAATGAAATAAAAGGCATTTATGTTGGGAAGAAGTAAAACTATATTTGCAGATGACATGATCTTGTATATAGAAAATCCTAAAGAATCTAAAAAAAACTATTAGAACTAATAAACAAGCTCAGCAAGACTTCAGTATACAAGATCAATATAGAAAACCAATTTTACTTCTATATACTTGCAATGAACAGCCCCAAAATGAAATTAATAATAACAATTCCATTTGTGATAGTATCAAAAAGAATAGCACACACACCAACACACCCTTAAGAATAAGTTTAACAAAAGAAGTGCAGGGCTTCCCTGGTGGCGCAGTGGTTGAGAGTCTGCCTGCCGATGCAGGGGACACGAGTTCGTGCCCCGGTCCGGGAAGATCCCACATGCCGCGGAACGGCTGGGCCCATGAGCCATGGCCGCTGAGCCTGCGTGTCCGGAGCCTGTGCTCCGCAATGGGAGAGGCCACAACAGTGAGAGGCCCGTGTACCGCGAAAAAAAAAAAAAGTGCAAACCTTATACCCTGAAAACTACAAATTGTTGCTGAAAAAAGTTAAAGAAAACCTAAATAAATGGAAAGATATCCCATGTTCATGGATCAGAAGACTTAATATTGTCAAGATGGCAATACTCCTCCAATTGAGCTACAGATTAAATACAATTCCTACAAAATTCCAGTTGCTTTTTTTTTTTTTTTTTTTTTGCAGAAATAGACAAAATGATCCTAAAATTCATGTGAAAATACAAGTGTTTGGGGATGGCAGGTGACAGCTAAGGGGTGCTAGGTTTATTTTGGGGGCAGTGAAAGTATTCTAAATTTGACTGTAGTGATGGGCTATGTGACTATATTAAAAGCTATATTAATGTGAATTGTACACTTTAAATGAATGAATTATATAGTATGTGAATTATATCTCAATGAAACAGTTTAAAAAAATGTGTGTATTTGTGTGAAATGAAACTTGTGTCTCAGTAACCTGTCACATGGGAATCTTCCCTTTAACTAATAACTTCATTTAACTAGATCTGCATTTTGCCTCCATGATTCTCCTTGTACAGATGGGGAAACATGTTAAAAGAGTGACAGAGGCTGAGTGGTTTAGGAAATAAGGGAGAAGTGGCCAGCACTGTGAGCTTCTCTGCCTTCAAGGGGTGAGGCCACACTGGAATCGCATCCAGAGAGACACAGGGCTTCATCCATGTGTCAAAGTTGATTGGGGGAGGGAACAAGAATTAGATTCTTCAATATACCGGCACTTTGGCTATTAAGAAGCATCTGAAGCAGAAGAAAAATCTAGGGTCTATTTTTAAGATTTAAATATCACCTAAGAAAGAACCCCAATCCTGCTGCTAAATAGTTCATAATGAGGGGTCAGCATTTTAAAAGTGAGAGTTTGAGAATTGCTAGAACAGATGTTCTATGAATCCAGACAAGTACTAAGGAGTAAACGCAGGGAAAAGTTAAGAAAATGCTCAGTAGTCTGAATCCATATAAGAAATGCAAATTGAACAAGATGAGGAGGGAGACAAATGCCAGGGTCAATTTAAGAGGATTAAGAGGCAGTTACCCTGAGAAATGCTGCCCCTTGTAAAAAGCGGCATTGCGTTCAGAAGTCACACACGTAATAACTATCTAATCACCCCATGTCTGTCAGTGCTTTCTGGGGCCTCAGAAGCAGCAGCCTGCGGTCTTTCAGCCATTTTTCCAATTTGTAATGACTAAAGAAGGTTTCCGTATTTATTCTTACACGTTCCCCTTTGCTTCATGGAGAGGTTCTGAAAAGCCATCATGCCTTGTCCTTGTAGGAACAAAGACGGGAAGGAAAGCTTTGAGGGGAGGAATGAGTCAACCCCTGTTCCCGTTTCCCCGCCTTCTTGTGGTCTCTCTCCCTCCCACCTCCTCCTTCCCGGACCTGGGGAAATCCCAGGCTGAGACCGGAGTGTTTCCCTAGCCCATTTTCCTCAAAGGTGATCAAGTTCCCAATCCAAAACTTAAACCAATTAAAACATTCTAAAGAGACATCACCTTCCAATCACCGGTAAATTATCAAATTCGCCTTCTTCTTACAGCTAATTCAGTTTAAAACAAGCTTTTAAACAAAAGGATCAAGGAATTGCTGAGGAAAAGTAAAGAAAAGTCAACTCTGGCTTACTAATAGCTTTGTCACTGACTGCTGTATGGTTCTGCGGTTCTTATAATAAACGAAATGAAAATCCCAAAGACCAACAGCGAAGGCTGAGAACGGCAGCCAAGCACTAGATGAGAGCATTTTCCTACTCAAAACGTCCCCACGCATGCATGGATATTTGCTGAAATTATGAAGAGTAAAGAGCTATCTTTATTAAACTGGTAGAAAATCTACCCTTGAACTTCTATTCAATCCTTACATTTTCCTGAAGTTTCCCTCCCATCCCCTAACCTACAGATGAGGACACCAACTCCCATACTTCTCTCCTGAGTAGACACGGGCTTTCCGCGTGAGGGTGTAGGTTTTTGTGTTTGCTCCTTTCCGGAGAGGATCGTCCAGAGGTGACTGGCATGGTGGATTCTCCAGAGGGTTCCAGTAGCTCTGCTCACACATACCCCGCAACAAGATCTCCGCCAGCTGCCTGGCTATTGTCTGGGGACACAAAGGAGCAAAGGCACAGCCATGAATCTATTTTGTATCATTCATTCATTCATTCGCTCATTTAATAAATACGTGTTAGTCATCACTTTGTCATCACTGTTCCAAGACTCATAATTAAAAATGTCTACTCCTATGATGAAAATTATATCAGTTGATGACAAAAAAAGAAAAGAAAAAATGATACACTAAGATATTTGAAAGATTAAAAAAAAAATAAGTTTATGCCCTTCAAATGCTGCCCTGCCTGTTATACTCTGGAACACTAAACATGTTTTATACCGGAAACAACTGAAACTTTTAGTTAAGCGCTTTTCCAAAAGCTCTTATAAATAATAGGTGAACTGCAAATATTTTCATCACCTCCCAACCGAGGCCTGCCAAAGCCCGACCTTGGCAGAAAGCCAGTACTCAACCTAGATGATGTAATCCCTGAAAAAAATCTCTTCGTTGATGATAAGATGATGTTCGGTGCAGATTTTTAGAATGTCTTCCTTCTTCGGAGTGCCAAGGGCAAGTCCTTCACAGCCCCACCCTGCGACTCAGTACCTGAGGCCCCGTTCTTACTGCATCCTGGCCCTTCAGCCCAAAGGTTCCCACTGGCCTTGAGCAAAGTGGAGAACTGGCGAAGTGACTGTGGCTACTGATCCAGAAGACCGTTTTTTTAAAGCTGGGTAGGGATCTCCTTTCTTACTGTGAAAACCCAGAAATATCCAGATCTTGTTCTTCTAAGTTAGGTGCAGATTACTATGTTTTTCCAAACTCTATAGCTCCACTGCCTAGAACAGCATCACGTACGATGTATGGGGGAGGGAGATGTGGCAGCTACTAAGAAGTACTTTGTTAACTGATGCATATCAGTTAACTTACCTCATAATCTTCCAGTGACAAAGAAGAGAAGTAAAAAAAAAAAAAATCCCTCCGAAGATAGAAGCACTGCATCTCAGGGTGGTCCAGGCCACCTCACAATCAGCCAGAGGTGGCCAAAGACAACTTCAACCAGCAGATTTTTCCACAAGGTTTTAGCATTCTTTGGAAGATGCAGACAAAGAATGCTGATCTTCCCTGACAATGAGCCTTTTTAAATAAATATTTTCCAGAACAGAACTTTGCTAGGCTTTCATCCATGTGAAATCTCTTAAAACACCACAAGGAATCTTAAATGCAACCAAATCACTAGCTTAGTGGTTTCTGATAGCCACTGGGTAAAGGCAAATTTTCTTCATTATTCCCAAGTAAGACCCACTAGCTTTAAATGTCTATAAAAATGTGAAATTAAATGCACTCCTATCATCCCCAACTGAGCCATCTGTAAAGATCTCATAAGAGCACGATTTTTAGGACCTAAACAGTTCCTGAACTGTTTTCTTAAACCTTCCATTACAGCCTCATTTTGATCTCACTGCAGTCATATAAGCTAATGACTTCTGCTGGAAGCGCCAACTAGCAAAAATAACCTCCACTCACTATAGCTGAGAAAAAAACGTTAAAGGAGAAAAATGAACAAAGAACTTCACTTTCTGGATGTATCTGCCATGGAGGGATTCTAAGGTTGTAAAAGTCTCTGCCCTCAAAACAGTTTGCTTGTCCACTGCTGGATAGCTCACGCTAGATCTCATTTTCCCTCAAGGTATTAACCTTCCGGAGAGATTTTTAAAATGAGGTTATGTGATTGCACATTTTAAAGGCATCACCTCGTCATGCATTACCGATTAGGAAGGATGTTGGCTGTGTTCACTGAAATCTCAAATGAAGTTCAGAAAAGGAGATTAAATATGAGAAATTATCAGCAAGATCACCAATATCTATGATACCTTTTATGTTTTATACTCCGGTTATATTTAGCTTGCGGTTTAAATGTCTAAAAATTGTTGGTAGCTACCAAATACATTTCAAATACATTTAGAATTAAAGGAAGGAAAGGAGAGAAGCTGGTCTGGAAGAAGACTTGAACTTCTTTGTACAAACTGGGTCATTAAATGCACTTTTTTGTATGTGATTTTAAATTGTGATAAAATTCACATAACATAAAATTCATCACGTCAACCATTTTAAAGTGTACAGTCCAATGGCACTTAGCACATTCACCATGTTGTACAACCATGACCACTCTAGTTCCAGAACATTCTTTACCCTAAAAGGAAACCCCATACCCTCTAAGAAGTCACTCTCCATTCTCCCTCCTTCCACCCCCTGGGAACAGCTAATCTGCTTTCTGTCACTATAGGTTTGCCTCTTCTGGACATTTCACATAAATGGAATCATATAATATGTGGTCTTTTTGTGTCTGGCTTCTCTTACTTAGCATAATGTTTTCAAGGTTCATCCATGTGTTAGCATGAATCAGTACTTCATTCCTTTTTATAGCTGAATGATATTCCATTGTATGGCTAGACCACATTTTGCTTATTCAATCATCAGTTGGTAGACATTTGGATTGTTTCCGTCTTTTGGCTATTGTCAATAATGCTGCTATGAACATTCATATACAAGTTTTGATTTGAACACCTGCTTTCAATTATTTGGAGTACTTATCTAGAAATGGGGCTGCTGTGAATGTACTTTTAAATCCTTCTCTGCTATGGTCTCACACCAGAGTTTACAAAGCAACTTTTTCATCTCATAAGGATATCATAAATTTGTAATTATCAGCTAATCTAAAAAGAATCATACAGCAATTAAGGCTGATAGAAACACTGTCTTATGAGTGGCAATAGCTGGAGAAGTGTCCTGATGTCCACCGGAAACCAAGCACCAGTGTAGACTTCCCAGGAAATGCTTCTCAACTAGAGTGGGCAAAGACTCACTTGTGGAAACTAGAAAATACGGATTTTCAGGCCCTGCCGCAGACGGACTCAGTTGGCATTCCTGAGGTCAGATACAGGGATGTGTATTTGCTCAAAGTTCCTCAGATGGTTCTGATGCACACCTTTCGTTAAGCACTCAAGGGATTAGAAACGGTTTAACTTAGGTCACTTGAGAACCATCCACCAAGACCAAAGGTGTACTTGCAACTCAAGCGTGACATTGAGTGGGGAGTGACTCCCCCGCTTACATAACACTAACCCGTCAGTAACAGCTGAACGTGCCCAGGGGCAGCTTTAGCTACACAGGCTTTCTTTAGAAGCCTCTTCACGGGGCTGCTCAGAAAAAAGGAAAAAAAAAGAAAAAAGAAGAAGAAAACTGTCTTCCTTCCTAACATCTCTAGTCAGAATCCTACCTCACAGGATTTTTATAAGTTAAAACACATTGGTTTGAAAATCATAAACCTTAGACAATAATGGAAGATATTCTCTAATTTTGATAAATATTGGAGTAAGCAGCAAGCAGATTCTCACAGTGCAGTGCATGCACTCAACCTTCTAACGAGGAAACACCCCTTATCTCCTTAACAAAATATATATTTTTTGAGAGTCTATAAGCAATTTTGAAAGATTGGCATTTTTAAAATTTTTATTTATTTATTTATTTATTTATTTATTTATTTATTTATTTATTTATGGCTCCGTTGGGTCTTCGTTGCTTTGCGCAGGCTTTCTCTAGTTGTAGCGCGCGGGGGCTACTCTTTGTCGCGGTGCGTGGGCTTCCCATTGCGGTGGCTTCTCTTGTTGCAGTGCACAGGCTCTAGGCATGCGGGCTTCAGTAGTTGTGGCTCGCGGGCTCTGGAGTGCGGGCTTGGTAGTTGTGGTGCACGGGCTTAGATGCTCCGCGGCATGTGGGATCTTCCCGGACCAGGGCTTGAACCCGTGCTCCTGCATCGGCAGGCAGATTCTTAACCCCTGAGTCACCAGGGAAGCCCAAAAGATTGGCATTTTAAATGTGCTTTTAAAACAATTATAAGAACACTTGCCAATATAACCACTTACTTTCATTGTGCTTCCAAATCTTAGAAGAAGCTATTCATGCTGACCAGTTCAGAAGTTTTATGGAATGTTGGGAGTAGGTCAGTTTGAGAGAAAAGATAGATAGCAATAAATTTTAACCATATTTTTTTTTTTTGCGGTACGCGGGCCTCTCACTGTCGCGGCCTCTCCCGTTGTGGAGCACAGGCTCCGGACGCGCAGGCTCAGCGGCCATGGCTCACGGGCCCAGCCGCTCCGTGGCATGTGGGATCTTCCCGGACCGGGGCACGAACCCGCGTCCCCTGCATCGGCAGGCGGACTCTCAACCACTGCGCCACCAGGGAAGCCCTATCCATATTTTTGCAGGGTTTTTTCCCTTAAAGGACTGTGAAGATCAAAATGTTTTGTTTGAACTTCTGAGGGCACCCGTAAATCATATAATACATAGGTAGATATCGAAGACCAAGTGAGTTCTTGGTGCGGGGTGTGTGTGAAGTCGCCCGTCTTGTCTCACCTCCCATAATTCTAGGAAAGCCTATGGCTTAGCCATCTGGGCCAGTGAGTTGTATGTCCACATCCTTAGCATGAAGATACAGCCTCATTTCCCAGGACAGGAATCTCTTAGCCTTGCCCAACTGAACACTGTCCCACAGCATTTAAAGGACTCATGATAATGGGAGGACAACAGCATGGATGACGAGACCAAGGACACTGCGGTCTTAGTGGGGCTGCCACATCAGCTGGGGCCTGGGGCGCTTCTTAGCTTCCACGAGCACCAAGCCTCACCCAAACACTCGATGACTCTGGCTCTGAAGGGTAAACTGTGGAGGTATAATTAATGAGCCTCCCAGACAGGAAGGTGAAAGGTTTAAAAGGAAAGAGAGAGAACTCAAGTCAACAGGAGAGCCAAGCTGCTGATCAACCAGTTTATTTAACTAGCTTTTCTATTTCTGGGTTTTATGGTCCATATAGTGAGTCGAACAGCTAGGTTCTCCTCAGGATCTAATCTGCTTTGCTCTGTCTGGGTTTTGGTATGAATCAGCAGCCTACAACGAACCCTTCACCGCACTGGCATCAGGAGGGTATGCCTTCTAACTGCTATACAGGATGCATTTTTTGTTTCAAGAGAGAGCATTCGCAAGAAGCAACTGAAAAGATGCTCAACATCATTAGCCATCAGGGAGTGTAAATCAAAACCACAATGAGACAGCACTTCACACCCATTAGGATGGCTAGAACTAAAGAAAAAGATAATAAACACGTGTTGTTGAGGATATGGAAAAACTGGAACCCTCGTCATTTCTGGTGAGAATGTAAAATGGTGCAGCCGATCTGACAAATAGTTTGGCAATTCCTCCAAATGCTAAATGTAGAGTTACCATGTGACCCAGCAATTCCACTCCTAGGTATCTACTCAAGAAAAATGAACACATATATACACATAAAAACTTGCATGAGAATGTTTGTAGCAGCATTATTCATAAAAGCTGAAAAGTGGAAACAAAAAATGTCTACTGACTGATGACTGAACAAACAAAAATGTGGTCTATCCATACGATGGAATATCATGGTGCGACGAAAAGGAACGAAAGACGGATACATGGTATAACGTGAATGAACCTTGAAAACGTTATGCTAAGTAAAGGAAGCCCGTCACAAAAAAGACCACATACTGTATAATGCCACTTATATGAAATGTCCAGAATAGGCAAACCATAGAAACAGGAAGTAAATTAGTGGCTGTCGGAAGCTGGGGAAAGGGAAGAATGGGGATTGACTAGTAATGGGCATGGAGATTTTGGGGGAGTGATGAGAATGCTCTGAAATTCAATATTAGCGATGGCTGAACAATTCTGTGACTACTAAAATCTAATGAGTTTGGGTGAACGTATGATGTATATATATATATACATATATATGTGTATATATATATGCTTCACTGAGATATAATTTATAATGTATAATATCTATATTACATAGTATGTTATGATATATAATGTATTATTTATAATACACGTATGAAAGAGAGAGAGGCACTTGAAGTGCCTCGGGCCTCAGCCAAGTCATTAGTTACACTTACCATTCGCAGGTTCTGGGTTGTCCTCGTTTCCACTGCTCTGAGGATCTCTCTAAATCTCCCGACCCCTCTCGTCAAGTTCCTGTGCGCACACAGAATGGGACAGGGTTTCCGTCTGGCGTGTATTAATGTTAGATATTTTATACACATACTTCAATTCATTTTGCCTACATAAAAGCTGTTGGCGAGACTGTAAGCAATCGTTCTGCACATGCCTGTCCATCTTTGTTCAACTCTGAAAAGTTTGACCTAGGATCAGTGGTCTTTTGAACTTCCACAATTCAATTTTCTCGGGAAAATAAATGTCGGAAGATCAGATCCGAGGCAAAAAACAGAAGGCAAGATATCTTTCCAGAGTCTATCTTCTACCTCACAGTGGCTGAGGAGTTTTCCTGCTCTGCTGAGTGGTGCTGAAAACTCTAGGTTTTCACCGCAAGGTGGGTGGCAAAGGGGTACAGGAGTATCAACAAGGCACTGTGTGCAACGTGGGAAAGGCTTCTTGTGACCTGCAACCTTTACAGGCAAGACAAAGAGAAAAGGTATGAAAAATGAGGGGCTCCGCCAAGCAACCACTCCGTGTCTTCGAGAACACACGTCACTGCCCAGTAAACCCATCGGCCCCTCCTGCCCCCAGCGAGGCAGAGGGTCACAGCCCCTCCCACGGTTAGTGAGCGCTGGCTGGAGGCCGGCGCCACCTGACTGGGGCCAGCATACCTCATTTTGGTGCCCACACACCTCACAGAGATGTGCAGGGTGACACGTTTCGTGAAGGGACAGTAATTCGTTAGTAAATCCCAGTCCACGTGCCCAGACCCCACTTGCTGTCTGCCCCCTCTGAAGGCCGTGCCTGACCCATTCAGCTGGGAGCATTTCCCAGCAGGTCCCTTTACATCGAGCACCGCCACCTCCTACGACAGAACCCCGTGATATTTATAACCTGCTCGTTAGAACACATCTCAGCTTTCCAAAAAAGCCACAGAGCGGGTCAGCCGGTGCGGACCTGTCAGCCAGCCTCTGCAGTCTGTGGCAGATGCTCTAGGTATTCAGCTCTCTTCTTGGATGACATTTTGAATCACACAAAGGGATTAAATCAAACTGAAGGTGGGTTCTGTATGCTACGAGCACTCACAAGGGCTATCAATTCGTGTCTTATACCTAACGTGACATCCCAGGACGCTGATTCACAAGAACAGCCCCAGAACTTGAAGGTAATGGTGTATTGGCACAGATACGTCAATACTCCCATATTCCTCTCACCCACACATATCAGATGATACCAGATCAGAAGCTTTACGGTGGCATGAAAAGAGAGGCTTGAGCTTGGCAGTCCAGGCAGCACTAAAGGAGACGTGAATAAAAATTAGGTAACAGGCCCTGGGACATGCAATCTACGCTGCTGCTTTCCCCTTCATCTGCTTTTATGGGATCTGTGTTCACAGGCACCAGAGTACACTTGCTTTGGACTGAAGCTCGGTTCTGTTACGTAACATGGTGGGGAGAAAACAGCTACAGCTGAAAAAGGGGACGGGCAGGGCAGAGCAGTCTCATTTTATTCCAGAATCGCAGAGTAAGCTCCTACTATGTACGAAAAGAATGGCGTTTTGAACTGTGTGAAATAAGGTGGGACTGGGACAATATAGTTGGAGACCCAGGTTTAAAGGGCTGTTTTGGCAGGGTGGAAATTAAGCCTTCAGTAGGCAGTATCAAATCTATATGTTATAAGTCAGGGAAGGCTATCAGATGGGAATTGGCCATTTGGAATGCCTCCCAGGCCCTCTTTGCAGAGTGAGATACCTATCCAGTTACGCAAGCACAGAATTGTCTAGCTATAAGTGATCTGACACAACCTGGTCCACTGGGACACAGAAGAGAAACGGCTTGCTCAGCCCTCCACAGCCAGTGAGAGGGAGAGCTGGGACCTTTCGACCCAACCTCTCACCTTCCTGACAAAAGAAATGTGAGCCCTCAAGCTGAAGTGCAGCTCTAGAAGAAAGAACAAAATATGCATACGAGAAAGGTCTGTTTTACATCATTAATATGAAAATTAATATATATACATAATACAAGTCGGATGCGCTCCAGTGCTCCCAGCTAACGAGATTCTCCTAGGAACTGGTTCAAAACTGGAAAGAAAATCTGCTGGCCCAGGTGAAGCAGCCTGGTGTCCAAGGGTGAGGCCTCAGCTGCCCTAAATGAGAACCGACGGGTAGAGAAATTCAATTCCCCTCTGAGGCCGAGGTGTGGTTTCTCCCGTGCAGGACCGAGGCCCTCTGGTGGCGACTGCAGGAAGTCCCCGTGACCGAGAGGACGCACAGGAGGCCAAACCGGTAGCAGCTGAGGGCGTATTCCTGACGCATTGACACTGCCTTTGAGGCAAATTCAAGTTTTTCTCAAGCTGCTTCCAGTTTACTTCTGGGAAGAGCTTAGGATTCAGAACCAAGTTCTTCCTGAAGCTGGGAGGAATCCTGCTTGTCAACAGCAGATCTGCAGTAACCGCAGAATGTCTCAGAAGGCCTCCGGCTGTGCTGGTCGAACGGCACCGTCAGGACAACCATGAGGCTGCCTGTCCACCCACGGGGCAGGAGGGAGGGGGACTGGAGGGGAGAGATCACCCAGCTTAAATATCAGAAAAGGAAATAAATATCCTAAGCGCAAAGACATCCAATTCTCAGCAACTCTTATACCATCCATACATGTTTTTAGTCACATAATTTTATTCAAGCAATCACTTCCACTGTTGCCATGACAGCAGAAAAAAAATTTTTAAGCTAGATGGATAATCATGATAGAAAGGAACAAAAAAAGGAATTAACTTGCAAGAATTACATTCTAAAGGCTATGAAATACCCCAATTTGAGGGAAATAAACAAAAGCCACATGATTGTTTTCATGTCTCTAAACTCTTAGTTTATTCTTAAAATGTGGAGACCCATGAACTACCTGGAATGAACCGCTGCTTAAAAACTCCACTCCAAAATGAACAGAAGAGAGACAAGGAGTTGCCCCGGTTTTGAGGGTTTCCACAGACCCTCGACATTAGGTCATTTGTTCCATTTCAACACCTTTGACTTAGAGAGTGCAATGATGTCAAAATCCATTATGGTAAACTATTCTTAAAAGGAAGGTTCTGGCCAGCATTCAAGCAGCAGGCACTGGCAAGCTGTCAGAACTTGGGGTTCACCTCCTGCACCTCGCTTCCTGAGCTGGGTGTGCTTCCCTCCACGTGGAACGGTTCCCAACTGCTAAGCTCTTACCACGGAGAAAGGGCCTACAAGTCCCTCGAGCACCAGCTGGTTGTTCAGCCCGACAGGCAGGCGAAACCTGCCAACATCACCGACAGTCCCCAGCCCAGCAGGGAGAGCGCAGGCCAGCGTCCTCAGCCTTGCTCTCGTGCAAACCCAGGCAAAGGAAAGCCCACCCACGGTTCACGGGCACACATTCTAATCCCCCCCTTGACATACTTCCTTTTTTTCTTCTCTCCTCCCTTTTCCATCAGGTTTCATCCTCCTCCCCCTGAGCCACCTCCTTCCAGGTCTCGTGTGCTGGTCCTCAGGTCACTGCAGAAGCATGACTTCCTGAAGACACCCGGGGAGGGCACTGACTGGCCAGCGCTCGGCCTCCCTCTTGACCCTTTGGGCCTTGAAAGCAGCACTTCTGAAGGCTGGTCTCTGAAATGTACATTCTGACGTACAAACCTACAACCGAACCAAGGCGGAAACGTACATGGGAAGGAAGCCAGAGTTCCCAAATCCAAATCCAAATGGAAAACCGAGGCTGGGAGAAACTCGGAGACCGGAGAACTATTTCACCTGGAGATGGGCAGCTATTTCAACTGCAAGCTCAATATATTTTATTTTTATATTTTTTATGTTCACTTCTTGGGAGCAGGGTGGAAAAATACAATTCTTCCCTTAACCTGTCCTTCCATATTCTCTTCTAACCTCAGAGTTTGGCCCAGGCCACCAATGCACTCAAATTCAACCTCAACTGTCATTGTCATCGCAAACTCTACGTTCTGATGTGAATAAAATACTGGATGTCAAATTCCTGGGTAACAAGGGAAAGGTACCACTGCCAGCGTAGGTTCAGTATTTTTTCTCCTTCTCTGTGGTGGAGAACTTTATAACTAAAGATCAATTTTAGAACAAGTCAACACAGTAGATCTCTTAGAGCTAAGAAATCGTTCGGCTTTTTCCATGTTCTTTCATACCAACTGGCGCTTCTGAATCTCTTAAGCAGTAGGTTATTTCAATAATTACTGAGCACTGTTACATATCGGGTTCCAGTCTCATCCCTGAGGATACACTGGTGAACACGGGACAGCACCAAGAAGCTTGGATGGCTTCACATCCCCCATAAGAACATAAGCGCCTTGAGGACCAAGATCTTTGTTTTGCTCACTGCCATATCCCAAGCCCCTCAAACAGAGTTGGCATCCAGAAAGTGCTCAATAAATATGTGTTGAATGAATGAAATTCAGAACTACCATGAGCTGAGTGAACCACGACCCCGAGGGGATGCATTTTCTACCTGTTTCTTACCCCCTTCGTTCTCACCGCACATGGACTGGCAGGCAGCACAGCAAGCTCCCTTTAAACAGAACACGTCTCATACATCCTCAGTCGTGTTTGTAGCATGGGTGCCTGGGAGAGCAGGGACACGCCTGTAGCAAGCAACGTACCCAGGCATGCCCAGCCTGCCAGCTTCTAGAGGGTTGTGTGGATAATGAGGATTTCGAGACTTTTGAAAAAACCTTTCAGACAGTTCAGGGAAACCTTGCTGCCCAGGCGCCTTTCCACATGCTCCTCTCTCTCTTTAAAGAGTCCTAAGTCATCCTTCAAGACCCAGGTCAAAGGCCACCTTTGAGAACCTTTTGTGAGCTTCCCCAGGAAGACACGACAATGCCTCCTGGTGTTGCCAACAAGTTTGTACTTTTTTTTTTTTTTTCTTAAATTTTTGGCTGCGTTGGGTCTTCGTTGCTGCACATGGGCTTTCTCTAGTTGGGGCAGGAGGGGGCTACTCTTCGTTGCGGTGCGGTGGCTTCTCTTGTTATGGAGCATGGGCTCTAGGTGCACGGGCTTCAGTAGCTGTGGCACGTGGGCTCAGCAGTTGTGGCACGCTGGCTCAGTAGTTGTGGCACACTGGCTCAGTAGTCGTGGCTTGCAGCTAGAGCGCGGGCTCAGTAGTTGTGGCGCACGGGCTTAGTTGCTCTGCGGCATGTGGCATCTTCCCGGACCAGGGCTCAAACCTGTGTCCTCTGCACTGGCAGGTGGATTCGCAACCACTGCGCCACCAGGGAAGTCCAAGTTTGTACCTATTTTGAGTGTAGACAGCACTAAACCTGTGCTTTTCCTTTGTATTTACGTCTGCAGTCATCTTGAGAGCACAGGCCCTCTTGTACTCACCTCTTCTTGTCCCAACTGCCTCACAGAGCCAACCAGGTACCCAGTGACCCTCAGCAAGCTTTTTGTGGGGTGAGGGCAATCTTACATTCTGAAATCCCCTTCCCCATCTCCTGGCTGAAAAGCATGTTTGTGATCACAAAGAGGACAACTGAAGAGATCCTTCTCACACCAGGAGATCCACCCTGTCAGTGTCTGGACACTGTCAGCACTTACAACCCTAGAAAAACACAAAGGGATACCATGTATCCCTAGGTCAATTTCTCTTCGTTCTCAGGCTTGGGAATCGCTTCCCCTTCATTTATACAACCCTTAGTACCATCTATGTGGAAAGAGTCTGGAATCGAAACCAGAACTCCAGATCCGGAAAGTGGGAGAAGAAAAAGACATCCTTCACAGTACGGAAGGCCACTTCTGGCCGGCTGTCAGGGAGCTGTTTTTCCCAGAATGGATTCCAGCTTCTCCCTCTGTGCACACTCTTTGCCTCAGATCCAGTGACATGCATTTGTGAAGACAGATGGCTTGCTGTAGTCAAGGGCCAGGGATCAAACCCACAACCTTGGCCTCATTAGCAAAGGACTCTCTCTGATCACTGGAGCGAGCCAGCTGCAACCTAGATATAGCAATGGAGGGTGTGACAACCGTGCACGCCGGGACCTGAACAAGCGGGCGAAGCTTCCGTAAGTCTCATTTCAAACCTAATGAGAGTCATACTAGGCTTAACAACATTTTTTGGACCACCCTGGCAACGAGGGCTTCCTCGTGACAAAAGCAGAGCAGACCAGGCATCCTAGTCAGCTGGCCAGGCAGCCACAGCACAGGGAGCAGCTGGGTCCCGGCAGCAGAGACACAGGTGGACGAGGCACAGGGAGCCCTGCGGGGCCCGGCCTGCTCACGCCTGTGACATGTGACAGCCAGACAAACTGTCCTGCCTGTGATGTATGACAGCTGGACAAACTGCCGTAGGGGCTCAGACGGAAGGACTACGCACCCTCCTACCCATTCTCTCCCCTCATCCCGACCCCGAGGCTCTGGGGAAACACGGGATACGGAAAGGCCTGCTCCTCTCCCATCCTCCTTCCTTTCAACCTTTGGAAATGAGTCAAAGGATATCAATCCTCATTCAAACAATACACAGCGAGCGTCCACTGCGCATGAGGAGAGGACCCCGGGGACGCAATGCTGGGCTCGCCAACAAACGCGCTTCCTCCCGCAGACCTGGATCGTAACGAGGCTCAACTTGACCCGAGAGGCCTCACAGTACCTAACGCAGAGCTGGACTCCTCGATCTGACAGCACTTTTAACAAACGAACCAGAGCGCGTCTAACACGTGAGGCTCGCTCTTCAGGGCACCCACCTGGAAATCCATGTACGCATCTAATCTACGTCCTCAAACCGAGGCAAAATAGAACGCGGACTCTGGAGTCAGTCTGGGCTCAGACCCAAGCTCTTCCACTTAACTAGTTGTTGACCTTGGGCAAGTGCTTGCCTCGGTTTCCTCATCTGTAAAATGGTGAGAACACATGTACCCACCTCATAGACTGGCTGTAGGAATTAAATGAGTTCATACACGGAGTAAGTGCTTTTTAAGCACTCGCCATGATTATCACTATCATCCTCAAAACTCTGCCATTGGTCAAAACGGTTCTGGAATTCTGGAATCTACCTTCCAGTCAATGCACAGACATGAAAGTCTGTTTTACTTCTTTGGAGTCATTTAATTTTGAAGAAAAAAAAAAGATATTCCCCAGTCTGATTCATTCACTCACTCTGCTATTTACTGAAAGCCTACCATGCTCACAATGACAGAAGACACGACTGATGTCAGGTGGAAGAGTGAAAAGCTCTTTCCTGGGGCCCTGTGGTCACTCTCGCAGGAAAGGATGGCGACATCGCTTAGGAGTGCTGGTGCCCGTGGGGAGGAGCAGAGAGTCTCCGCCAAAGGCCACCGGGCAAGGGTCAGAGCCCAACAACACAGATGAGGCAGAGGAACCAAGGCTGTTAGCAGTTGAGTCCTTCTTGTTCTGGCTCAGCTAATACAGGTTTGCTCTGAATCAATCAACAGGGGCCAGTCCAAACTCAAAAATGTGAGCTTGGGTGGCTGAGCCACTAGAGGTAGTTTAGTGGCTCAAAGTAGTGGTCCAGGAGGTTTAGCCACTAAAGTTCTAGGAGAGCCTGATACAAAGCTGACAAGAGAAAAGCTCAGCACCGACATCGTTCACTTCCACAGAGGGAAGTGTTTGCTCGAGAGCAGCCCGAGGTGGGAGACACACACACATGTAGCACGAGGAGTGCAAGAGAGGCCAGGGTTCCAAGGCCTGCTTCCAAGAAGGGACATAGCTTATTACGTGGAACCCTGATACGCACCAGGCCAATCTAATACTCATTTAAAATGTCAGTAATAAAGCAGAAGGAAAACAATCTAGGAGGTAGAACTGGTCTGCTAACAATATGGCTTCAAACATTCATGAATTCTAAGCAGCAGGGTCACATAGTTAGGAGGACTTCTGACCATCCTGTTCATCCAGTCACTTGGGCTGTGGAGAGGGGGAAAGGCAGAGAGGACATCAAGGTGGGGGGGCAGTCCTTCCAGATGGACCACAGTACTTAAGCTGAAGGTTCAATACAAGGATAAGAGGACAGTGTTCACTTCCATTCCAATAGCGGGAAACAGAACTGCATTTCCAAAACAACCTCTGGGGACAATATTTCAAAAGCTATGACAAGTGAGAAAAAATCCAAGGGACTCAGTTTAAAAATAACATATATAGGACTTTAGGGACTTCCCTGGTGGCGCAGTGCTTAAGAATCCGCCTGCCAATGCAGGGGACACGGGTTCAAGCCAGGAAGATCCCACATGCCGCGGAGCAGCTAAGCCCGTGCTCCGCAACTACTGAGCCTGCGCTCTAGAGCCCGAGAGCCACAACTACTGAGCCCGTGTGCCTAGAGCCCGTGCTCCACAACAAGAGAAGCCACCGCAATGAGAAGCCTGCGCACCGCGATGAACAGTAGTCCCCAATCGCCACAACTGGAGAAAGCCTGCACTCAGCCATGAAGACCCAACGCAGCCAAAAATAAAATAATAAAATTAAAAAAAAAAAATATATATATATATATATAGGCCTTTAAATGTCCAGGAGTCACGGGTCCAAACGCCTTCAGGAGCCAAGCAGGCAAGAGATGGGGGTGAGGAGAGCTGAGTGGGGACGGGGAATGGCAGCAACTCTGAAGGCAGCGCTCAGGCCAGGTCAGCCCGAGGGTCCCATTCAAAACCAGACCAGGCACCCTTGGAGGGGAAAGGAGGACCTTGGCCATGAAGCAGGCACATAAAAGCCTCCGGGAATTTTCTCGGGGAAAACAAAGCAGTGTTGCCCAGTTTGAGGCAGCATGGTGCCGCTTGGAATCCTCACAGGTTCTTGTGAGTCAGGCTGGGAAAGATTAGTAAGTTGGGGATAGAAAAGAAGGAGAGGGCAAAGGTTGAGAGTGATCATGAGACGAGGAACAGAGACTGGAATGTGAGACATCTGGAAACAAGGCGAAGGGAAACAGTACCAGGCGCTGGACCTCCACGGGAGGGTAAGAGCCCGGGAAACAGGCTTCACCTTGCTGTACCTGCCTCCCCATCTGTAAAATGGGACTAATACCTGCTCCTGAGGCCTGGATAAGATGACGCCTGTAAAGTCGCTGGCCCAGCGCTCAAAATCATGTAATCCTCCCATTCCCCACCCTCCCCTAACCCTCGCACCACCCGCCACCTGGTCCTCCGTTCCACACATAAACTGTTATCGGGTAAAAGCCAAAGACAGACACTGGTACGTTTGTGTACCTCTGGTTTAGCAGAAGATACTGCAACATCAGGACTGGTTTCCATCGTATACTATGGTCAAAATTTTTTTCTCAACTCACAGGTATTTAGTATCTTCTGTAGTTTTATACACGAAGAAACAAAGGCTCAGAGAAATTATGTAACGTGCCCGTGATCATCACACAGCCCACAGACAGAAGAGCTGGTATTTGAACCCAGGCCCAGTCTGACTCCAGTGCCCAGAAAAGTTGATGATCCCTGTCATGCAGAAGCCTGCAAACAGTCTGGAAACTGTGACTAACTCCCATGACACAAAAGCAAAAGCACGACAGGGCAGAAGAGAAGCAAGGAAGGCTGGGAACAGCGAGGGCCAGGCCAAATTCCTACCGGGACACACTTGGCTCTGAAGAAGGGCTGTGATTCATGGCCCCTGCCAGTGGCGGCAGACAACAAAGGGACAGCAGAGCATTTCTGCCGCGTGGGCTAACCTTCACGGCAGAAAGAGAACTCTGAACTGGACCAGGATGGACAAGGAGACTAACATTGACAAAATGATGGTAATATAAAAACGGGTCTGTCCACAATTCGTTAGGACAAGCTTCTACATCAGATGCTTTCATCATATGCCTCACA
This sequence comes from Pseudorca crassidens, assembly GCF_039906515.1. Taxonomy (NCBI): domain Eukaryota; kingdom Metazoa; phylum Chordata; class Mammalia; order Artiodactyla; family Delphinidae; genus Pseudorca; species Pseudorca crassidens. The sequence goes on along the minus strand of NC_090296.1, from coordinate 14,052,390 downwards.
GAGTGGCCCTTCCCAGTCAGAATTCACATCCAATCACTCAGATGGTGAGCTCAACTGTACCTTTGCACCATCTATAGAAAAGAGGCTTTGTTAAGCACATGAGCAGGGCAAACATGATCTGTGGGGAGAATATTGAATTTGCTCAGCAGAATAAGCTATTTTCAAGCCCTTCTAAGCCATCCAGAAGAGCGGACATTTACTAATAGACCCCTGACAAGATAATTACAAATGAGTCCTCTCTCTCATCAAGAAAGCCTCCCTAAGACTTTCGGCTGCTGGGAACTTCCCTGGTGGCGCAGTGGTTGGGACTCCACGTTCCCAATGCATAGGGGCCTGGGTTCGATCCCTGGTCAGGGAACCCGTGCATGGATCCCACATGCATGCCGCATCTAGGAGTTAGCATGCTGCAACTGAGGAGCTGGCGAGCCTCAACTAAGGAGCCCACGAGCTGCAACTAAGACAACAGCGCAGCCAAATAAATAAATAAAATAATTTTTTTTTTTTTTTTTGTGGTATGCGGGCCTCCCACTGTTGGGGCCTCTCCCATTGCGGAGCACAGGCTCCAGACGTGCAGGCTCAGCGGCCATGGCTCACGGGCCCAGCCGCTCCGCAGCACGTGGGATCCTCCCGGACCGGGGCACGAACCCGTGTCCCCTGCATCGGCCGGCGGACTCTCAACCACTGCGCCACCAGGGAAGCCCTAAAATAAATATTTTTAAAGAAAAAGAGACTTTCAGCTGCTTCAGGACAGAGACGGGGTCTTCCAGGGTAAGACCAGCTGCACACCTGCTAGTCACAGGGCTGCTGTGAAGATCACATGAGGCCACAGTCACTGATCAGTAAATGTTCGCCATCATCGACTTCTTCTGAAGTGACATGAGCTGGTCCCACGCCACCCCCAGCCCATTGTTCCAGATGGTTCTCCCACCAACCTAGTGAGCAGACAGGACTCGTTACCCTCAACTGACAGAGAGGGAAACTGAGTCCCAGAGATGGAATGGGAGAGGCCTGCCCAACAGCGCTGAGCGGGCAGCGGAGCCAGGACCGGGATCCCCAGTGCAGGGATCCTTCCCCTGCCCCTGCTCGGTGTCCTTCTATCCACCCCAACTATTTTTTTTAACTTTTTGTTATATAAAAAATAGACACAGAAAGCCACATAAAACAAATATATCGCTTGAGAAATTATTACAAGGCAAAAACACTTGTAACTATCACCCAAGTTTAAAAAAAAAAAAAAGAATCGTTGTCACTCACCCCATCCCAGTTAACAGGCCTCTCCATCCAACCAGAGTAACTGCCCCCCTGACTTTCCTAGTCATGGCCTCATTCCACTCCTTACAGCTTAATCACTCAAGTATACATCCCTGCACTTGCCCATTTTTTTTTTTTCTTACTTGATGAGTCTTTAAAATCTCGCTTAATCTACAGGTTCCCTTTCTACCTCTTTCTTTTCCTTACAATTAATCAGTTAAAGAATCTGAACTGCTTGACCTGTAGAGATTCCCATTGGCTGGAAAACCACACAGTCATGCAGTTCGATAGGAAAACCACAGAGTCATGCAGTTGGATATATTCCTCCTTTCCCTGTATTTCTTGCATTTGGGAGCTGGATTTTAAGGCTTCACCCATTCATGTTCAATCCCTTTGCAAGACTTTGCCAGTCGTGTGTTCTTCCATCAGGAGGCACATTGGGTCCAGCTGTCGCTCTTTTTTTTGCTGTTAGCTGCCCTTGATGCTTGCTGGTCAGATATGTTAATTCACTGGGAGTTACAAAATGGTGACATTCTAATTCTCTCACTGCATTTTCACTTACTAGCTGGAATAATTTTATAGGGAGGTGTTTCCCTTCATCTAATATTTGGTTTTCCAGTTCATACAGTAAATGGAGGAAAACCATTTGAATCTTTCTTTCTGTCTACTTTGTTAGATACTGAATTAGAACTCATGAATTTAAACATATTTGATGAGACTATTGCAATTTTTATCCTTCTTGAAATTTAAATTGTCCCATATATGGCCTGAATTCCATGTTAGAAAACATAGCCCTAGAAATCTTTGATAGTTCTCTTGCTTCTGATATGTAGAGATTTTACAGGCTTGTCTCATTTATTTCCTAACCCAGAACTGAATGAGGTTTTTTAAATTGGAAAATGATACTTCAAGATCACAACCTAGGCACTAGGGACGGTCATTGCTACTGGGTCAGTCACTGAGCCAAACCTCCTCTCCTCTCCTTGTCTCTCTGAAGGACTTATTTAAAGGACCTCCTCTCTCTCTCTCTCTCTCTCTCACACACACACACACACATACACACACAAACATATATGTGTATATCTACACACACGCACACACAAATACACATACAGACACACACACACACACACACACACAGATACTTAATGATTTCATACTGATATTTCCAATTCAGTCATTCAAATTGAGGACTACACTACAAATAACAAATGCTGGAAAGGGTATGGAGAAAAGGGAACCCTCCTACACTGTTGGTGGGAATATAAGTTGGTACAGTCACTATGGAGAACAGGTGGAGGTTCCTCAGAAAACTAAAAATAGAATTACCATATGATCCAGCAATCCCACTCCTGAGCATATACCGGGACAAACCCGTAATTCAAAAAGATACATGCACCCCTATGTTCATAGCAGCACTATTTCACAATAGCCAAGTCATGGAAAATACCTAAATGTCCATCAATAGACAAATGGATAAAGAAGATGTGGTACATATATATACAATGGAATACTACTCAGCTATAAAAAAGAATGCAATAATGCCATTTGCAGTAACATAGATGCAACTAGAGATTATGATACTAAGTGAAGTCAGAAAAAGATATACCATATGATATCAGTTATATGTGGAATCTAAAATATGGCACAATTATAAAGCAATTATACTCCAATAATAAAATAAGGCACAAATTAACCTGTCTACAAAACAGAAACAGACTCACAGACACAGAGAACAGACTTGTGGTTGCCATGGGGGAGAGGGGTAGGGGAGGACAGGACTGGGAGTGTGGGATTAGCAGATGTAAACTATTATACATAGGATGGATAAACAACAAGGTCCTTCAGTACGGCATAAGGAACTATATTCAATATCCTGTGATAAACCATAATGGAGAAGAATATTTTTAAAAAAAGAATGTTGGGGCTTCCCTGGTGGCACAGTGATTGAGAGTCCACCTGACGAGGCAGGGGACACGGGTTCGTGCCCCGGTCCGGGAAGATACCACATGCCGCAGAGCGGCTGCGCCCGTGAGCCATGGCCGCTGAGCCTGCGCGTCTGGAGCCTGTGCTCCGCAGCGGGACAGGTCACAACAGTGAGAGGCCCGCGTACCGCAAAAAAAAAAAAGAATGTCTATATGCGTATAACTGAGTCACTTTGCTATACAGCAGAGATGGGCACAACATTGTAAATCAACTATACTTTAAAAAAATTAAATTAGAAAAAAACAAATTCAGGACTACAGAGTTTTTCCTTGATTCCTTCTATCTTAAATCTATTTTGCCTTTCTCCCACACCAAGAATCCTGGTTCTCAAGGACATGGGGGATAAGAGAAGTAGAACATTCCATGACTATTAAGCTGCTCTATTTTGTTACACAAAAACATTTCACAATATCAAATCATATCACCATCATTATGATTACTGAAAAGCTAAAAATCTTATTTTCTGCATATGCTATCAGCATTCTCCTTTCATTTTTTAGTTTATGGTTGTACTATATCTGTTATGAGACAATCAAAGAAATAGGGAAGCATGACCTATACTTTAAAAAAAAAAGAGTAGTCAATATAAACTCACTCTGAGTGAGCCTACGTGTTGGATTTAGCAAAGACTTCAAAGTACCTATTAAAAGTATGATCAAAGAATTAATAGAAACTACGTTTAAAGATTAAAAGAAAATAGCAAGTCAGCAAATAGGGAATCTCAACAGAGAAATAGAAACTATAAAAATTAACCAAGTGGGGATTTTAGAGTTAAAAAGTATAACCAAAATTAAAAATTCCCTAAATGGGCTCAACAGCAGCTTTGAGATAGCTAAAAAATCACTGAACTTAAGATAAATGAATAAAAATCATCCAATCCAAAGAACAGAGAAAAAAAAAAGGCTGAAGAAAAACAGAGACACATAATGATAAAACTGCGGAAAAACAAATCTTGAAAGTAACAACAGAAAAATAATCACATAGAGGGGAACAACAGTTAAGATTACTAGTGACTTCTCATCAAACATAGGGGAAGATATACTCAAAGTGATGAGAGAAAAAAAAAAATCACCAAGAATTCTGCATGGCGTAAAATTGTCACTCAAAAATGATGGCAAAATAAAGACATTCCCAGATAAACAAAAAGTGGGAGAATTCATATCTAGCAGACATGCCCAATACAAAATTTTAAAGGAAGTCCTTCAGACTACAAGGAAATGACAACAGAAGGTAATTTGAAACCACAGGAGTAAATTAGTAAGAGTACTAGAAATATAAATATATGGTTAAATATAGTTTAAATATATTTTAAAATCTTTTCTTCTTTTAATTTATATTAAAAATAGGACTGTATGAGGAAATAATTATTAATATCGCACTGTTGTGTTTATAACATATAGAGACATTAGTAGCAAAAGGAGGGAGGAAATAAAGCTATATTAGAGCTAACCTGCATATTTTACTGAAATAGATGGATAATTTAAGATATGTTTTATAATTCATAGAGGAACCACCATAGAAATTTTCAAAAAATACAGGTAAAAAATCAACAGAGGAATTAAAATGTAATGCTGAAAGGTATTTGTTTAACACAAAAGACGGCCATAGGGAGGAACAAAGAATAAAAAAGACACGAGACATACAGAAAACAAAGAGCAAAACGGCAGATGTAGATCTAATCATGTCAGTAGTTACATTACAGGTGAATGAGTTAAATATTCCAATCAAAGGCAATTTTTTTTATACTGGATAAAAAAAGCAAGCTCCAACTATCCGCTATCTGCAAGAGATATACAAGAGAGGTGTTTTAATTCAAAGATACAAATAGGTTGAAAGCAAAAGGATGAAAAAGATACACTATGTAAACAGTAACCACAAGATGGCTGGAGTGGCTATATTAATATCAGATAAGGCAGACTTTAAGTGAAGAAATATTACTAGAGACAAAGAGGTATCTATGAAAAACCTACAGCTAACATCTTACTTAATGGTGAAAGACTGCATGCTTTCTCCCTAAGATCGGGCAGGAGTAAGATAAAGAGGTCTGCTCTCACCACTTCTATTCAACATTGTATTGAAGGTTCGGGGCAGTGCAATAAGGTGACGGTAGAAATAAAAGACATACGGTTTGGAAAGGAGGAAGTAAAACTGTTTTTATTCACAGATGACATGATCCCATATGTAAAAATCCTAAGTAATCGATCTATTAAAAATTATAAGAACTAGTTAACAAGTTCAGCAAGGTTGCAAGATACAGCATCTATATATAAAAATCAATAGTATATATATGTGTGTATATATATATATATATAAGCAAAGAATAATCTGAAAATAAAATTTTAAAAACAATTTCATTCACAATAACATAAAATGAATAAACTACTTAGGAACAAATTTAACAAAAAATTCAAAACCTGTGTAATAAAAACTGCGAAAAGATTTTGAGAGAAATTAAAGAGGATCTACATAAAAGAAGAGACAATGGATTGGAAGATTCACTATTGTTAATGTGGCAATTCTCCCTAAATTGATCTAGAGATTCACTGCCAGCCTTATTCAAATCCTGGCAGGCTTTTTTTTTTTTTTTGTAGAAATTGACAAGCTGAGTCTAAAATTCATATGGAAATATCAAAGACTGAGAGTAGCCAAAATAATTTTGAAAAAGAACAAAATTAGAGGACTTACACTAACCTAATTTCAAAACTTGCAATACAGCTACATATTCAAGACAGTGTGCTATTGGCTTAAGAATAGACATATAAATCAACGACACAAAATAGAGACCCCAGAAATAAACCTTTATATTTATGCTCAATTAATTAATTATTTTGCTAAAGTGTCAAGGCAATTTAATGGGAAAAGAGTTGACTTTTCAACAAATGGTGCTTAGACAACTGGATATCTAAATGCAAAAAAAAAAAAATTCACTTAGACTCTTACATCGCACCATACACAAATATTAACTCAAAATAGATTAGAGGCCTACGTGTAAAAGTTAAAACTATAAAACTTCTGTAATAAAACACAGGAGAAAAACTTTGTGGTCTTAGATTGGGCCAAAATTTCTTAGCTATGACACCAAAAGGACGATCCATAAAAAGAAAAATTGGTTAAGTTGGACTTCATCAAAATTAACTTTTCCTCTCTGAATGACATAATTTAAAAAAATGAACACCTGCCATAGACTGGCAGAAAATATCTGCAAATTATATATCTGATAAAGGACCTGTATCCAGAATATATAAGGAACTCTTACAACTTGATAATAAGATGACAATCCAATTGAAAACAGGGCAAAAGATCTGAAGACGTTTCACCAAAGAAGATATAATAGCTAATAGGCACATGCAAAACAGCTGAACATCATTAATCATTAGGGAAATGCAAATTAAAATCACGAGATACCACTACAAACCCACCAGACTGGCTTTAATTTCAAAACTGCCAACACTAAATGTTGAAGAGAATGGAAAGAAGCTGGAACTCTCATACACTGCTGCTAGGAAGGTAAAATGGTACAGTCACTCAGGAAAACAGCTTAGCAGTTTCTTAAAAGTTAAACATAAACTTATGACCCATCAATTCCACTCTGATGAATCTATCTAAGGAAAATGAAAACATATGTCTACAGAAAGATTTGTCCATGAGTGATCATAGCAGCATTATTCATAATAGCCCCAGAGTGGAAATGATCCAAATGTTCATCAACTGGTAAACGGACAAACAATGGGAAAACTATTTAGCAATACAAAGGAGTGATTACTCATATATATTCAACAACGTGGGTAAACCTCAAACACATTATCCTAAGAGAAAGAAGCAAGACACAAAGGACAACATATTCTATGATCCCATTTATGTGACATTTCTGGAAAAGGCAAATCTATAGAGCAGATAAGTGGTTGTCTGGAGCTGGGGGTAGGAGTGGGGACTGATTACAAATAGGCATGAAGAACTTTTAGGGTGATGGAATGTTCTAACGCTGAATTGTGCCAATGACTGCAATGCTTCCGTAAGTTTATTTAAAACAATTGAACTGTAATATTTACAACAGGTGAATTTTTGATATATAAATTATACCTGAATAAAGCCACTAAAAAATAATAGTAGCATCTTGCTTTATGATAGTTCCTGGCTACCTCCCCGTCCTTCACTTTTATCTCTACCTGATCGTTCTTTTGTCTCTTGTGTCACTTGGTCAGTTTTCATTCCACTTGCAGCATTCTCCTCATTGTGGGGTCCAGTCCCAGCAAAAAGCCCTAGTGGGTCTGTTTCAAGTCTTCACAGGGGCCAGACTGCTCCAGTCCCTTAGACCTTACTTGGCAAAACCCTCTTATTTTCAGCAGCTAATCTCAAATTGGCCAGACAAGCTTTTCAGGAGTCTTGAGGGCTATTTTCGGGTCTCCTGTCCTCAGGCCCCTGGGATCCCCCATTGCTTCCTTCTGCTTTCTCCCACACAGATGCAAATAACATGCTTGCCTCTAGCTGTTGGTAATCTGTCGCCATTAGCTCGTACTTTGGTGTTCGTGAGTACACCTTGTCATCTAGTTTCACTGTAAATGTTGTGCACGGGTTTTTGGTTTTGCTGTCCGGTTACTGTGTCTTTTTTAATGACAGGATACGAGAAGATCCCAAAACTATACTGCCACTGTTGTTATCATCTTCCCAGACTCTCAGCTGCTGATTCTTACCTTTTCTTCTAGGGAGCTGACAAACCCTTCACTCTGCAGGGTTTTATTAATTTATTTATCAAACTTACCATGTGCCAGACACTGTCCAAACACACAATAATTACTAACGCACTTAGTCTGCCTAACAACACTATGAAGCAGGTACTATTATTATCCCCAGTTTACAAATGAGGAAAGTGAAACACAGAGAGGTTAAGTAACTTGGCAAGGTCACCGCGCTTGTAAGGGGGAGGATTCAAATCCAGGCAGGTGGATCCAGAGTCAATGGTTTTTAACCACTAGACAATGCTGCCTGCCAAGAGTGCATAAAGTGTGTCTGGCCTGGTAGCTCTAGCATTCAACCAGGACTGCCATCCCTGCCCCCCCAGGCCTCCCTGAGATGGGGAAATCTCACCCCTCCCTCAAAGACCAAGTTCAAATGTCAGTTCTTCTAATGAACTTGATGAACGCACCCAGGCAAGTGCTTGTTCCTCCTTCCTCCCCTCCCTCTCCTTCTCCCCAGCAGCCCATCTTTTCTTTATAGTGCTTTTCACCAGGTGTTATAATTATTTGTTGTCTTCCCCATGAGCTCAGAGAACATTTTTTATTCATCGCATATCCCAGAGCTTATCCTAGTGACTGGTGCCCAGCAGGCTCTCAATAAACATACATGGAGTTGAGATGGCAATATCTTCTTTTTTTTAACTAGCTCAAAACGTACTTGAAAGCAGTGTAATTGCATCTTTAAAAAAATCTGTAATTCAGAGGTTTTACCAAGTCTGGCTAATGAGTTTTTCTGAGTATTCTTCAGAAGAAACACAACATCAGATTCTTCCTGGTATTTTAACTGCTTGTTTCCAACATGCAGAGATTGCTGCTTCTGATGCTAATTTGCCAGGGAGAGTCAAAGGAGAACCAGCTCCCATAACCATCAACCAAGCACCTGCCAGCAAAGAGAAGATACAGAAGGAAGAGCTAACTGAACAAAAAGGTACAGTATGTCTGTGCCGGGCCTAGAGAATCACCACCAAAGTCACCTGTGAATAAAAAGTAAAAATTCAAACCTCAAATAGAGAGGAAGGTGGAAAAATCAAATGTCAATTGAAAAAAGCAATTCATTAATTTTTAAAAATCTTACAATTTAATGCAGGATTTTGCTATGAGAACATACAATCATATTGCAGATATCCTTATTGGTGTAAAGATCTATGGCGGACATTGCTATAAAAATATAAAGGCAGGTGTTTGTAAGAAAATTTATGGCCCCCTCACTTTCAATAGAAGGTTCTAGCATTTCCTAAGAAAAGTCATAAATTTTCCAAAGATGTCTCAGTCATTTTCTGGGCTTTAACTCAACCTCTCTGCAACTCTCTCTAAGAGCTGACTAAAAATACCTCTGCAAAAAAAAAAAAAAAGTATGGAGAGAAAAATGATGACTTAAAAAGAAATAGGTAGGAAATATCCCTTGAAAAGAGCTGGGGCCTCCACCCCCTGCACCCTGCCCTCATATAAAATATTAACACATTTGACACCTAAACCAGGGAAGGGAAAGAACAGGTTGATGAGATTTGCTCTGGCCAAGAACAGGAATGCTGCGTGCCTTCCCAGCACCCTCCTGCCCATCCACCCCGCTTCCCGGGCAGATACATCTGGACCGGCTCTGTGGCACAGACGTCACTAAATTACCGAGAAAGCTCTCCACAGTCTGACAGGCTCAGAGAGGGTAAAATCTGGCTTCCTCCTTGACCAGACGGGACGTGAATTCCTCCTTCCCGACACACATGTGTCATTTCAATGGCCTGCCCTTGAGGGGCTGCCTACAAAGGCCATGCTTAAACAGGCTCTCAGGCTTCTGTGTCCAACTTCAGCCTGTGAGGCTTCAACTCAAAGCGCTACATACTTGAAAAAAAACGCGGGTCTGGGAGGCTCTGGGAGCAAATGTTCTCAACACTAAACCGTGGAAAATGATAATTCTCTTTCCTGCTGTGGGAACGCTAGAATCCCATCCAGATGTGTACACGCCAGGCTTAAGCAAGGAGGGCTACAAGCACCAATTTTCCACCAAGCTAGGAGCTTCTCAGAAAAGAAAGAGTCTATCAGGCCTGCTTGGGGGGTGTCTTATAATAAAGCCACCGTTATTGGAAACAGTCTCAGAGATAAGGCAGACAGCAGAAGTCCCTATGACCTTCCCAGAAAACGTATTATCTCTTACTGAGGTCAAGGAAACCACTTGATACCTGGCCCCCTTCACCCTCTTCCAACAGAAGGACATCATCTGTGGGAAGAGCTGGACGGTCAGAGCACAGCTCCCCCTAAACAGCAACAGGAGCGGTCACTTCCATGAGGCCCGTCTAGGCTGTCTTTTTCTTCCTTACATCCCGGCACCTAGCACAGTGCTTGCACGCTTAGCTGTCAGTACATACATGCTGCGTGAACTAATTTTAAAGAAAACACACAACTGTCAGGCATCTGTGAGCCACAGCCATCTCGGCCGAACATAAGTTCATTCACTCACTCACTCATTCATTCACGTACACCTGTATACCAGATACTCTCAAGGTACAGATCCCTCCCCAAACCAAACAGATAAAAATTCCTGGAACTTATATGCCAGTGATGGGAGACAGACAATAAACAGATTAGATAAGGGGAAAAAAACACAATGTGGGCAAAGGGTTAGCAAATTCCTTTCCTCTCCTGCTTGAGAATCTGACCTTAGGTTAACTTTCTAGTTCTGTTTCCCTGGAAACCTAATAAAGCTAGAATGTCAATTATGTTATGAGGCAACATTGCTTATATTAAGAATGACCTCTGACTGATAACTTGCATCTGGACTGGAAGGAACTATAAATATCTGACGGGGACAACGCCGTTTTGGGCTTCCTTGAATGTGATGACTTACGACTGAGCATATCCCTCAGGGAGATGTTAAGCCGGGGCAGACCCCATCCCTACTCCACGTGAAGCTCACTCTCTAGCATGTGAGCTGTCACAGGATGAGGGAGGGGCAAAGAGGACAGCTCCTGGGTGGCCAGATGACTGCCAAGAGCACAGCTCACATAGGAGAGAAACCCTTGACACTGCCTGGTTGGCAACTTACGGTTCTGTTCCAGATCTGTCTCCACAGATGGCCAAGTGTGGCCAGTGAAAGGGGTCGGAATGCTTAACTGAACCTAAGAAGATCCCTGGTAAGCACTGTTCGTAGTACATTTGATGCCCGTTAAATACTGAGAAAAACAGACCAGAGAAAAAGGATGGGTTGGTTGGACCAGATGCCTTTGATGCCTATTCAGGATCCTTTCAGGTCTAACCAGCACGAGCACCCTTCCCAGTCCACCTTGCCTTTGTGAATTAGCTCCTCTTCACTGATTCATCTGCAGGCTCTGCTCAGTCACTTGCTCGGGAAACCTCCCCTAACCACCAGCTCCAGGTCAACTTCATTTTCAAATGGCCTCTTACAGAAATGGGTACCTTGCCGCCTGAGCCCCATCTCGGGGTGTAGTTATACACCCAGGAATATAAGGACCTGGTTTCTCTCTGAAAGCAAGAAGCACGTCTGGCTGCTCACCATTTCACCCCCAGCACCTGGAGAACATCTGGCAGGAGCAGCAGCTGAATAAACACTGGCAGAACAAGTGAATGTTGGAACAAATCGTCTGAAACTAAACAGAGTTGGGCAGTAGTCCTCACTTCGCACTGTTATGTTCCTGCTGTGTATGCTCACTGAGGATACTCCTGTTCAGAGCATGACCCAAGAGTCGGCCTGCAATATTGCCCTCCATAAAAGAAAATTCCAGGGTCAATCTCCGGTCGTATCAAGAATTATTGGGAAATATCAAAAAAATAAAGTTAATTTTGATTTTTTAGCCACAACTGTTATATAACCATCTCTTTTGGGGAAAACGTGCAAAGTGAAAGGCTGAATTTAAAGAGGTAGTATCGCCTTCTTCTCCTTTCCTAAGGTGTAAGCCTACTTGTAGTTATTTATCTTCCTGTTGGACTAGAAAATCCACTGGGATCATTTGCTGTCTCAACCCTAGCTCCTAGCACATAAATGTTTGCTGGATGAACAAATAAGTGAATGAATAAACAAAGAACCTCCCCCTTCCCTCCTGCCTCCATTAAAATAGAAAATCACTATCCCGGACAAACGCAAGGTGAAGAACTGGAATAATCTCCGGTACCAGTTCATCTTTCAGGGAATTCCAACTCTGAATGGAGGCTGAAGGAGGCAGCCTACAGCTGGGAGAAACCGTCCGGAGAGGGGCCTTTGTGAGATGCGAGTAACTGCTAATGAGTTCACCGGTCCCCTCCCCACGCCCCGTGCTCCCACCCTACCCCGCCTTGTACTCTGGAAGCCTCAGATGACCTACCCCGTTCTTCTGCTGAAGCCAGGACAGGCCAACGTGGAGGCACCCACCTTGCTGAACGCGGATAACGCTTTGATGGCGCAGGCCTCGAACACGCCGTGGGTGCTAGCGCTTATGCAGTGCAGAAAGCAACTACCCGTCCCCCATAATTCATTCCCTGAAATTTATCACGGAAAGTGGTCCTGGAATTTCATAATTAAAACTGACAAAGACTCCTTTGTTTTCATACTAAACTTTTGATGGCATTAAGGGATGAGCCAGACCTAGTCTACACTGAAACGAAACAGAGGAGACTTGGCTGACGCTTTTTATTCCATAAACAATTACAACTAGACTGGCTTTAAAAGTCCTTATTTTCTCAGCCTGATGTATTCCTTGCGGCTCTTGCTGCCCAGAGCTCCATCTTCAAGAAGAGAACACTAACTGGGCGTGGTCATTCTGTGCGAGAGCTGAGAAAACCGGGCTGGGCGTCAGCAGGGGGAGGCACAGGCCACCAACTAGCTGTGTGACCCTGAATAAGTCTCACTGCCTTGTTTAATTCTCTTCTTTTTCTTTCTTTTTTTTTTTAGCAGTTTTAGGTTTACAACAAAATTGACAGGAAGGTACAGAAATTTCCCGAAGTCCATAGTTCACCTTAGGGTTCACTCTAAGGAAGTGAATAGTGTTGCACATTCCATGGGTTTGGACAAAAGTATAATGACACCTATCCATCATTATAATGGCACACAAAGTATTTTCACTGCGCTAAAAAACTTCTATGTGCTGTGTATTCATCTCCCCTCTCTCCCAAACTCCTGGCAACCACTGATCTTTTTATTGTCTCCACTGTTTGGTCTTTTCTAAAATAGCATATAAATGGGATTTTTTATTTTTCCTTGAAAAGAGGGTCAAAGCCTTTAAGTCTATAAGACCACTCATGGTCCTCCACAGGCTCTAGGTGGCAAACTCCCCCGCTAAACACTGTGGCTTTTCTTCCAGCATGGAGCCCTGTCCCACTGGTCCCGCTGAGCGGCCACCTGGAGGTGCAGGAGGACATGTGTAGGGTATTTGTTCATAGGAAGGCTACAAGTTTTGTGTCCCTTGTCACAATGAACCCAGATGCTTGTCAGGTGTGTTATAAACAGAGGAGCCATTGCTTCAGGCTCCTGCTCTGAGCACACCCCAGCACTGCCTTGTGTACTGACGGTCTCCCTGAGCAAAATGTAAACCCCAGCAAGGCAGTGACTGGGTCTGACCCGTTCACTTAGAACAGCGTTTGGCACTAGTAAATAACCTCTGGAGGTTCTTGATAAATATTTACTAAATGATCATTGAATGTGATTTCTCTGGATCTCAGAGTCCTCAGCTACAAAGGGCAGTGATTTTTAAAAATATGCTCTAACCATTTGGACTCCAGGATTTTCAGATTCTATACCCGACCTTCAGCTCAACTATTATGAAAATTTTCCTTATTACTGAAATGACTCATGGGAAGTGCTTGCACAGTTCGCTAGGTTGACCCAAAGTCTTCCAGACCCAGGACTGCTTGAATGACAAGTGGCATCACTGAGGTGGTCCTGGCTGACCAGGCTGCAGGACTCACACTGGTCTGTAAACTTCCCTCCTGAAGCTGTTGTGAATAAAGGAAGTAGCCCACTTACATGGACTCCCCCCCCATCTCCCTCCATCACCCCATCTTTCTCTCAGTCCAATACATACATGGTTCTTGCTGAGATCAGAACGTAGCCTATGGCTGAAAACCAAGTAAAATGAACCAAGTCCGACTGACATGGTGGGCGTGATTCTGCTGGCACTAGACCCCTGCCAAATGAACTACCCTAGCCTTGGCCCTTCCTGATACCCCATCCTTCTCCACACCTGAAGAATAAATGCCCTGCATCTTAGCCTGGTTTTCAGTCTTCCACCATCTCTCCGCCATCCATCCTTCCAGCGAGAACCCTAACTTGGAAAAGGAAATGGGAACTGAAATAACATTTATTTAAAGTGACCCACATCTGATGCCACCACTTCATTCGTGCCGCTCTTTCCCCAATCTAGCTTGTGCTCTGACCATCCACCAAAAGTCCTTTCAAGGTCACAAAGGCTTTCCATATTATCGAATCCAGTGCTTTGGTATTTACCCTTATTAACACCTCAGCATCATCAGGTGAGCCCTTCCTCCTCTTCAGGAACCTTAGGCTTCTACGAGGACACACCCTCGTGGTCCCTCCTACCTCGGGCAGCTCCCCTATGGGCTCCTCCTCCTTGGCCCAACTCCAACTCTTGCAGGTTTCCTGCTGGGTCCTGGGCTTTGCTTCTCTCTTTACGGTCTGTCCCTCTCAGCCCATCCAGTCCAGGGCTTTAAATATAATCAACATGCTGAGACTCCAAACTTATAACTCAAGGTTCAACCTCCCCTGTGCTCATCTATCCTCCTAGTCGACACTGCCACTTGGAAATCTCACAGGCTCTCAAATGATACACATCCAAATCTCTGATTTCCCCTTTTCCGAATCTGGTCCTCCCCTTGTCCCCACTCCATCTAAACAGTTGCTCCGACTGCAACTGGGGAGTCATTCCTGATTCCTCTGTTCCCCTTCCCGCTCCCCCCGCAAATCCAATTCATCACCTAGTCCCCACACCAGTTGGGATCACACATCAACGAACAGCAGTTCTACCATACATCTCCAATCCATCCACTTGTCTTGGTCCCTACTACCACTGTCATCTTTTTTTTTTTTTTGCGGTACGCCGGCCTCTCACTGTTGTGGCCTCTCCCGTTGCGGAGCACAGGCTCCGGAGGCGCAGGCTCAGCGGCCATGGCTCACGGGCCCAGCCACTCTGCGGCACGTGGGATCCTCCCGGACCAGGGCACGAACCCGCGTCCCCTTCATCGGCAGGCGGGCTCTCAACCACTGCGCCACCAGGGAAGCCCCACTGTCACCTTTGATAGTGAGCATCTAATGCCTTGCCCACCACTGTCACCTTGCCTTTGTTTTGGTGACTTGGGGATTTTTCTTTGGACAATCGCTACTCTCCCATTGTACGCCACCACAGTAGATCTGCCTTTTCAGGGTAAGCCAAACCAGGAGAGTCTGTGACTCTCCCCCTTCCAACTCTGCTGCAGCCACACTGGGCTCTTTTCAGGTTCCTAAACACATCAAACTTCCCTGGGTCAAGACCTTACACGTGGCGGGCCCTCTGCTTGCAGCACTCTTTCTCCTGCTTGTGGCACGCTTACTTCCTTCTCATCCTTCAAGTCTTGGTCTCATGTCACTTCCTCAGGAGGCCTGGCCTGACCACCCTACCTAAGCAGGTGCCCTCTGTTATTTGCTGCACCCATTCGTTTCCTAGCATTTATTACGATTTGTAATTATAAACATTGGTTTACTTGTTTATTATCTTCTCCCTCACTAGGCTGTATCCTCCCTGAGAACCCGGACTATGTGTCTTATATTCCCCAATTCAGTACCAAGCACAGTACAGGCACATAGCAGAACTATGTTGGATAACTGACCCAACCTACTGCATGCCAGGTCCTGTGCTGGGAGGTTTATATAGAAACACATACATTACTGTATAAACCTCTGCTCCAACCAGAGTGGTCTCCTGATACCCTGCAGAATATATACAATACTGAGTACAGTTCTAACCCCAGGTTTCTACCAACTAGTTGCAAAGCACCCCTGACTCTCCCCAATCTGTGCACCTACATCATCTCAATCCCACTTCTCCAAAGCTTTACTCCCCTTCCCAAATCTTCCGCCGTCTCAACAGGCAGCCTCCTTATTTGGCTTTCTGGCAACCTGGACTTCCCCTGTCACACATGTACAGACTATCCTGAGACTGCTTCTTTTAGTTAATTCCCTGAGATGAAGTTCTAGGAGGTCAGGGACTTTGTTGTTCTTTTCCGCATTAGAGCCCCAGTGCTAGGACAGGGCCTGGCTCCTATGCAATTAGTCCTCACTAAATGGATGAATAAGTACTTTACTGAATGAATGAATGGGCCTGGAAACCTCAGCTCAGTTACAGTGATTATTAGGTGTTCTTGCACTGTTTACTCTTTTATACAACCATACTGTCGCCTATAAAGTTACTTATTTTCACATCTTACCCTTTTTCTTTTCTCCTACTATCTCCCACAGTGCAGGCTCATTTCTTTTTACTCTCTGAGTCTCTCGAGAAATGTCATGTACCAAAAGTTGATACATACGAAACGCTTACTGGAAATGTGTCTGAATTTTCTCATGTTCCTTGCATTTGACTCCTAATGTAAAAAGCAGGGGGCAGTTGAAAAAACAACCATTTCTATCACCGCCAGAAGGAAGACGTACTGAAGGCAAGAATGCAGAGGACAAGGCCAAGTCGCTCCAGTGCCTGGGGAGGCCAGTGCATCGAGCCAAGCCCTCTCCCTCCCCCTCCCTCCCGCCCCCAACAGGGCCTGTGGGAGCCCGTCTGCTGCTACTGTTTCTCTGAGGCCATAAACCCAGGAACCTCGGCAGCCCATGGGACGCCGCAGGCCTCATGGCCCTTCTTCCTGCCTTCTAATTCCAAGCTACACTGAGCAGGGCTGAACAGTTGCAAAGGTCAACAAGATGACTGGGGAAGTTTAAAAACTTTGAAAAGTCAATGCATAGTGCTAATTAGAGGTCTATTTAAAGCCAACAAATGCATAGTGCTGACTGACTGTAATAACACAACTCCAAAAAGCCCTCCATCCCACTTTATTCCCTGGCCTGGCTGCAGGCACGTGGGGGGCAGCCCAGAGTCTGACCATATTGCCTGACTTCCTACCTTCTCCCAGGATCTCCCACACAGAACTCCGTGATGCACCCTAGGAAAGAGGACGACCCAGCGGGTACACTTCCCAGACACTGACGCTCATTTGCCTTCTTGCTTGAATTTATCCCCACCCTCCTTGAATTAAAACCAATTCAGAACCAGGGGAAACACACACTACAATCCATTTGGCTTACCCAGTACACCTGACATGCTGGAGCAAGAAGCAAAGCTCCTTGAAATGTCCTTGGCTACCCTTTGTTTATAAGATATAGTTCAATATTCCTAAAATAACGTGGAGTAAATAAATGGCCTCCCAAACCCAAGCTTCTCTGGCATTGTGGCCTCAAGGACTCAAGGAGGGGCAACACTTCTCAGAAGGCTGAGGGGAGCCCCAGGCTGAGGCTGTTTCTCTGCACACTGCCCAGAACACCCAGTGCTAGTGCCTCACACCAGGCGGCCCCGCCTCCTTTCTCTGAAACACTGGGGTGGCCCTCGGTGATTAGGGGTTACCCAAGCTAATTGTTACGCATCTCGAGCAGAGCTGGCTCACACCAGCAGTCATAAACGAGGGCCCTTCCTTGAAAACTCTGCTGTGTGAGGCTCTGCAGTGAAATGAGTGACGCCTGCTTCGAGAACGTCCACTTCAGCTGGAGCCCGACCTTCCTGTGGTCCCACTTCCAGCTGGAAAGCCAGCCAGGCATCGTCATCACTGGAAGTTACAGTTTCCCCCTGCCTGTTTGCCTGACGCTGCACCAGATGCTTCCACATGCGTTCTCTTATTTGCGCCACACGCAGCTCTCTGGTTCTGGCACTATTTTACAGATAAAGAAACGGACACCCAGCGAGGAGAAGGGCTGGTCCCTTATCCGGTCCTCTGGCTCCAGCGCCCTTGCTTCCCCTCATCCGAGTGCCTACCGTGGGTGAGGAAATTCGAAAAGCTCAGAGGCAGTAGCCCTGGCCCTCTGCGGCTAACGCGCTCTGCCTCCACCCTCTGCACAGCCTCAGCAGGACGGTTTTCTCATCCACAGCAGGCCTGCTGCTGCCACCCAGAGGGATGAGAGAAACCCCCGTGAAATCGACGTGGGTGTGTGCCAAGCCAGACCACGCCCAAGGACACTGGGGCTGGGATGATGACAGGTGCTCTCTCCCTCCCAGGGGACAGGGGAGAAGGGGGAGTGAGGGGGCAACAAGGAGAGGGAGGGGAAGGGGGTGAGGCAGGAAAGAGAGGGGGAGGAAAGGAGTGGGGAGAGGGGCAGGGGGAGGAGGAGAGAAGAAACATATGATTTGTGACAGGCTGTAGATGAGACATGAGGAAAAGTGTGATGAGAAAACACCAATTCGTGGAGGCTGGGGACCATCCCCCGGCAATGTCTCATCCCGGGGTCAAGCGCTCCCTCACAAGTGAGGCTGGATGGTGGACAAGGCCACGGTTTGAAGGTTGAGCCAAGGCCCTGCACACAGCATTTCCCCTGCAGTGGGGGCAGCACTGAAAGGACTGAGGTCAGAAGCCCGGCAGCCAGGTCACCGTGTGTGTAATAGAGGCGATGCTGTTTACACCGCCAACCCCAAGGGCGGTGGTGGGCGTGGAAGATATAACGCCATGAGGATCAACGATGAAATAAAAGTACTTGGTAAACAGAAGAGGGACCTAAGGGATCAGAGCGGCCCAGGAGCTGGTCCTGGCGTCAGGTTCTTTCTGAAAGAGACCCAAGTTCACGGGCTTGGCAACTAAAAGGCTGAACATATTTAAGTGTATTTCTAAAGAAAAAGATACGCTTTACCAATTAGTAACTCTTATTGCCAAACTCATCTAAGATGCATTTTCCTAACCCTGAAAATCAGTCAAATCCTGTCAATCCCAGATATATATATTTCTAAGTTGTAGAAACACAAAAAGGGAGCGAGACGACGAAGGAGCAGAGCAAACACATTGGAAGATGGGAAGCCGCTGGTGTTTAGGGATGGCTCCCGCCTCCATTTGCCCCCACTTGCTCCGCAGAGACACTGGCGGTACGCGTCCACTGATGAATGCCCCCCGGGTGTGGCTCTTGGGCCCCGAGTGACCCACCGTGTAAGTCAGCAGCCCTGACAGCGCTTGGCATGTCCAAAACCTCCCACTGGTCTCTCTCCTTTCGTCCGTGTTTCGTGGTCTCAAAACTGGCCCTCACCTCCACCTACCCACGTAACCTCTTGTTACCGCTTTAGAACACTGCAGCTGACAAGAGCCCTCCAGGGTGGCCGGCTCAATGCATCACTGGTCTTTAGAGCCCAGGGAGAAGACCAAGAGGACAAGAAGAAACGAAGAGGGGCTTCAAAATTAAGCAGTCCCTTAACTTTGACTATGTCAATGGGAACCTTCTTGAACTTGGGTAAGATAAAATGAGACATGAGCCAGTAAGCAATTCCCAGCATGTAATCCATCACCTAGTGCAAACCTCTCATCATTATTTTTTAGTTGGGTTCTGGTGGGCATCCAGAGGTTCGGGGCAAGAGGACAGAGCCCCATAGCCCCGCTTCTTCCTCCTCGACGAATAAGCTTCAAATAGGAAAATAAGTCATCCGGCCGGTCCTTATCAATCTCACACAAAACATTTTCAATAGAAGGTATTGGTTTGGGACTCCTGAAAGCCCCAGGGAAATTCATTCCGGCCTCTGGACTTGCATATCAATCACACACACTCACAGGTTAGAGGGAGGGAAAGCCAGTGTTGGAGTTTCCTCTGTGATGACACTATTTATTGTGAAGAGGGAGAATAAACAGAAAAAATATTCTACGTTCCCTCCCTTCTCTCTCTATTTATAACAGCAAAGAAACTAGAACTCAAAACTCAGTCTAGAGGACATGCACCATCACTCAGACGATCTCAATCAGTGACAGATGAGATCAAACTCAAAAGCATCTATGCCAAAGCTACCAAGCCATTCCAAACTTTGGGGTGTTTATTGCAGCCTTTTGTGGGCCCTGCCAATCTGAACCTTTGGAGCAAAGCAGGCCTTCTCCACAAACAGTTTAATAGGATTTGGAAAATAAGCATTTACTCCCCCAACAAATGGGAAACAGAAGCACGTGGCTCTGGGCAGGTGAAATCCCACTTCCATGAGCTACGCCCCAAGGTTTGAAGCTCTTGAAAATGAAGAGGGAGCAACTCCCCTGTTCAGTTATCCAATCTGCAGCTTAAAGCGCTATTGGACTATTCCTGAGGAAGGGGCCTCCCACGCACAGCCTAGGAGGAGCTACGGGGGAACCAGATACCTACTGTTGGTCTCCATGCACATCTATCCTGCAGCAAAATGTCAAAACAAGGGACAGCTGAAGAGATTTGGAAGAGTATCATTGCATTTCTCATAAGAGCAACACGAAAAGGAAAACAAGCATCAAATGCATGAGAGAGCTATCCCTTACGTGCAGGCTCTTAAACCTTTTTAAAACTCTTTTCAAGGGCAGCTCAAGGGGAAAATGTACCTGTGTGGCATTACAGCCATACTTGCTTTCATAAAAGCCGTCTGAAATTTGGCAAATCCAGTTCTCTAAACGGATCAGCCATTCAAAGGCAGGTGATCCTGTGGGCCAGGGTTTCCGATCCATTCATTTTCCCCACAACAAAGCAGGGAGGCCTGTGCAGTACCATCCCAGGGAGGCAAGGGAGCACAGAGCATGGGCCCCATTCCCTCCTGGTCCCGGTGCTCCACACTGTGACTCGTACTCATAGGGGGGCCTCCTCCCTCCCCCCACCTTCAAATCTCATGGGAAAGTGAGGACCCAGGTGGAGAAGAGACAAAAGAGCCTATGCTCATTCTTTTTTTGAAAAAAAATTTATATTTATATTTAAAATTGCTTTACGATAAAAACTAAACTGAAGACAGCATTATAAGGCTTTCTACTTTCCTTCTTTAGGAATTTGATTTAGAAAAAGAAGAAGGCTTACCCATTTTTGAAATAGAGGACATGGGCTCTCTGTAGTCCTGTTTCTAGGAAAAAGCCTAGTTCTTGATCGTGGGGAGCAGAGCCAGGCTTAGGACTTCTGTTTTGAATATTAGAAAGTATTACCTAGAAGGGGAGAAAATCGGAAAACTAATCAGATCCACATGCAAGCCTGCCTCCTGCAAACCCTGTCTCTAAATGCACTGCAGGACTTGTACGCAAACATCAGCGCAAGGCACTGAGGTGGGCGTGTAGCGAGAAGAAAAGCAGAGGGAATGACTTCTGTGAGACAGGGAACAACTGCTAACCCCGGGCCACGTGCGGCCCTCCTGGCACTGAGGACAGAGGAGTGAAGGGTGCTGATGAGCGCACGGTGCCAGGAGAAGCATTAGAGGTGGAGTGGCTCTGCCGAAGGCCAGGATGTTGACAGAGAGGCTGAGTGATACAGAAGCCAGTCCAGCAATGGACAGAAACAGTCATCATCCACCCATGGCTGAGGTCACTGATGGGTGGCCCGCGGCTGCAGCCCTCCAGAGTTTGATGAGCTTCAGAAAGAGCTGGAAGGTGCCATGATTGGCACTGGCTCTGGAATTAACCAGAGAGGGCAAATTCACCAGGCTACAGAGCTGAGGCCTGTGGACTGGGCAGCAGCCACCTATTCTCAAGGGGAGAGTTGAGAAAAACCACCTCGACTCGCCCTCTCCCCAAACTTGACCTCTTGTCAGCAGATAACGAGGTTTTAAAGGTTGACGTGTTTAGCCCTGCCAGAAAGACTGCCAACTAGTCAAGAGAAAGGCTTGCAAGTTGAGGGGGATACAGTGAAGTGTAAACACTTAGCTACGGTTACAGAGGCTGCTCTCCTTAAACTCACAAGTCAAATGAAGCATTTATCAACCAGAAGCTACTGTGGCCCATTTTAAAACCACAGGAGTGCTCTCCAAACATGCTGCCAACATCTGCTGAGTCGGCAGCTCTCCAGAGATCCAGCTGTTAGCCAGACCCCAAATATTTCAGAGGCCTTGAAATTATTCTCCAAATGGAGCTGAAGGAATTGCTGGTTCTCTACCTTATGAGCTTTAGGGAGGGAAAAAAAAGTAGAAGACACACAATGAACAATACATTGTGGAACGAAAGCCGGGTGGGCAACCCTTGCCTTTGAACTACATCCCAGCACCTCATCAAAACTGCCTGGCTCCTTCTTGACTTAGCCCTTGGCTCTGCAAGTGCTGAGAGGTAGGTAGGTGTTCCTCCTGCCTCTGAGAACTGTCATTTTTGGCTTCACCCTCACCCATCCTCGAAGTGCTGGAGATGCACAGAGTGCGGTTCTGGGCCCTTGTCCTTCTCTGTGAAGTGTCTCTCAAGATGATCTCATCCACTCCTCAAAAATCAGCTACACGCTGCCGAATCCCAAATTTATAATCTCTAGTCCAGACTTTCCCAGACTCATATATCCAACTACTTCCTTGACATTTCCACTTGGGGGTTCAATGCTGAAACTTTAAAAAATTATCCTCCATTTGCTTTTGATAATAGTTTTAAATTTTTTTAAATGCCATGGTTATTTTAAAGTGAAAACAATGTAGTACAGTACAAAAAGAAAATTAAAAATCATCTCAAAATTCTACCACATAGAAATAGCCAGTGAACATTGATTGAACGATAACCCAGCTATCTCCATGTACGTATGTATCAAGAGGAGAGAAAGATAATAATCATTTTACAAACATTGAGATTGTTATACATACTGGTTTTAATTTTAAATTTAACAGGAGAAACTAAAGTGTGACCAAAGTAATCACTCAACCTCAGAAAAATGTGTTTTTTTTTACACATAGTTCATACATTTATGTCTCTCTGACGTTAAAAATATGTTATATTTATTACATGTATGCATGTGTGTTATATGTATGTGTATATAGACAGAAAGACAGAGACAGGGAGACAAAGAAAGAGCCCGAGAAAGGACAGAAAGTAGGTCATTCTTTTATCTACACAGTTCAACACTATACAGTATCTGCTGACCCAGAACAAAAGTGAGGAAACTGACATATTCATACTACCTTCTCCTTTGCCTTCTCCTCAGCCTCTTACTTTTGTTACAGTACTGTTTTTTATTGCCAAGGTACCTAACAATTATGTTCTACTCCATAATTGTTTCTCATCAGTTCTATAGCAAAATGCATTTGAGGGGCAAGATAGGGGTAGAGGATCAAGAGGTACAAACTAGTATGTATAAAATAAATATGCTACAAGGATATTTAGTACAACACAGGGAATACAGCCAATGTTTTATAATAACTATAAATGGGATATAACCTTTATAAATTGTGAATCACTATGCTGTACCCCTAAAACATATAATACTGTACATCAACTATACCTCAATCAATCAAATGCATTCATTGTTTCTTTAATTCTTTATTTTCAATTGATGCTTGCTTGGTGGAATACTGCCAAAAAGGGCTCGTGGATGCTACAGGCCCTGAATTCTTACAGGTGTAAGAATGTCTGTCTCTTGTCTCTGTTCCTCTAAACCTGAGACATTCAGGTATGACATTCTCAGATTTCCCACTTTCTCTCCCTCAGAACGTGGCAGACGATACTCCAGTCTTCCAGCACCGACAGTTGCTGTGGACAACTCGGAAGCCAGCCTTACTGGTCTCCCTGCAGACAATCTGCAAAGAGCAGTCCTTTTCTCCCTGAAGTCTAGAAGATCTACCAGGTGTTGTCTTGCTGTTCATCATTCTATGTCAGCTATTCTTGGAACACAGTATGAACTCTCAATCTAAAAATTCAGATCTGCAGTATCAAGTAAGGCACTGGACTCGGGCTGCCATTCTGGGTTCAAAGCCCAGCTCCACTACTATGGGCAAGTCACAGTCTCTAAAGTTTTCTCATTGGTAAAATGGAGATGGTAATAGAATTTTTCACTTAGTGAAGTCCTATGAACTAAATGGAATAATAAATGGATAGAACACTTAGCACAGTGTGTAGCAAGTGCTGAATAAAGGCTTACTTTGTTGAAGAATTTCTCTTTGATTATATAACTGCATTTTCTTATCTAGTCTGGTTTTTTCCATTTTCTTTTTCAGGAATACTAATTGTGTGCACTGTCTTAATTACTGTAGCTTTGTACAACAGAAAGTTAAAAGATTGGGAAGTGTGAGTCCCTCAACTTTTTTCTTTTTCAAGATTGTTTTGGCTCTTCTGGTCCCTTGCATTTCCATATTAATTTGTGAATCAGCTTATCAATTTCTGCAAAAAAGGCAGCTAGGATTTTAATGGGGATTGGGTTGAATTTGTAGATCAATTTGGGGAGTATTGTCATCTTAACAAATTAAGTCTTTTGTTCCATGAGTGTAGGACGCCTTTCCATTTATGTAGGTTTTCTTTCGTTTCTTTCAACAGTGATTTGTAGTTTTCAGAGTATACGGTTTGAGCTTTTTATTATCCCAATGCATTTTAATCTTTTTGATGCTATTAGAAGTGGAATTACAATTTTAATTTCATTTTCAGATTGCTCATTGCTAGTGTATACAAATAAAAGTGATTTTTGTATATTGACCTTGTATCCTACAACCTTGCTGAAATCATTTATTATTTATAGTATTTTTTGTGTGAATTCCTTAGAATTTTCTATATACAAGATCATGTCATCTGTAAATATAGTTTTACTTCTTTTTTTAAAAATATTTTATTTTTTGGCTCTGTTGGGTCTCTCTTGCTGCACGCTGGCTTTCTCTAGTTGCGGCGAGCAGGGGCTACTGTTCACTGTGGTGAGTGTGCTTCTCATTGTGGTGGCTTCTCTTGCTGTGGAGCACGGGCTCTAGGCGTGCAGGCTCAGAGGGCTTCAGTAGTTGTGGCACGTGGGCTCAGTAGTTGTGGCGCACGGGCTTAGTTGCTCCACAGCATGCGGGATCTTCCCGGACCAGGGTTCAAACTCACGTCCCCTGCACTGGCAGGCGGATTCTTAACCACTGTGCCACCAGGGAAGTCCCTCCCTTTTCAATCTGGATGCCTTTTATTTCTTTTTCCTGCCTAATCTGATCTTGGAAGGAAAGCATCCACTCTTCCACCATTAGATATGTTGTTAGACATGGGTTTTCATGGATGCCTTCTATCAGGTTGAGGATATTAATTTCTTTTTTTTTTAATTTTTCTTTACTTCTATTCCTAGTTTGTTGTGTGTTTTTGTTATCATGGGGATTGTTGGACTTTGCCAAATGAGTTCTCTGCATCTACTGAGATTATCATTATCATGTGGTTTTTGTCTTTTATTCTATTTATATGTTGTATTACATTCATTGATTTCCATACGTTAAATCAATCTTGCATTTCTGAAAAGAATCTCGCTTGCTGGTATATAATTCCTTCTCTATGCTGTTAGATTCAGTTTGCTGGTATTTTGTTGAGGATATCTGCATCTGTATTCATAAGAGATACTGGTCTCTGGGACTTCCCTGGTGGCGCAGTGGTTAAGAATCCTCCTGCCAATGCAGGGGACACGGGTTCGAGTCCTGGTCTGGGAAAATCCCACATGCCGCAGAGCAACTAAGCCCGTGCACCACAACTACTGATCCTGTGCTCTAGAGCCCAAGTGCCGCAACTACTGGAGCCCACGTGCGTAGAGCCCGTGCTCCACAGCAAGAGAAGCTACCGCAATGAGAAGCCCACACACCGCAACAAAGAGTAGCCCCCACTCACCGCGACTAGAGAAAGCCCACGCGCAGCAATGAAGACCCAACACAGCCAAAAATTAATTAATTAATTAATCAATTAATACAAAAAAAAAAGAGATACTGGTCTCATAAAATTAGTTAGGGAGTGTTTTACTCCTCTTCTACTTTCTGAAAGCTTCTATAGTACTGGCCTCATTTCTCCCTTAAACTGAATCTCTCTTCATTGAATTCACCAAGGAAGCCAACTTGACCTGTAGTTTTCTTTATGGGACGATTTTTAATGATAAAGTCAATTTCTTTAATTCATATAGGTATACTTGAGTTATCTATTCTTTCTTGAGTGAGCTTTGGTACCTTGTGTCTTTCAGGGAATTTGTCTATTTTCTACAAATGATCAAGTTTATTTGCATAAAGTTGGTCATAATTTTCCCTTACAGCCTTTCAATGTCTATAGCTCTATAGAAGTGCCTCCTTTTTTCTGGGTATTGATAATTTGTGTCTTCTCTCTTTAATTCTTGTTCAGCTTATTAATAGTTTACACAAATTTTATTGATCTTTTCTAAGACTCCAGTTTTGGTTTCACTAGTTTTCTCTACTGTTTATCTGTTTTCTATTTCACTGATTTCTGTTCTAATCGTTCTTATTCCCTTCCTTCCGCTTATTTTGGCTTTAATTTGTTCATCTTTTTCTAGTTCCTTGAGTTGGAAATGTAGATCATTGATTTGAAATTTTTCTTCTTTTCTACTATACACATTTAATGTTATAAACTCTTCTATACATTTTGTTTTCTATATCTTGAAGCTCTATTATTAGGTATACACACTTTTAGGATTATAATGTCTTGATGAATTGACTCCTTTTATTATATCTCCCTTTATCTCCTATAATATTCCTTGTTTCTAATTCTACTTTATGATATAATACAGTCACTCTAGCTTTGTTTTGATTATTGTTTGCATAGTGTGTAATTTTACCTTTTATCTACCTATGTTTTAATATTTAAATCATTTTCTTGTAGATAGAAAATCTCTGCCTTTAAATTGGGGTGCTTAGACAATTTACATTTAATATAATTATTGACATGGTTGGAATCATCTTGCTAGTTTTTGTTTTATTGTCCCATATGTTCTTTGTTCCTTTTTCTCACTTTCTTCTTTTGTTTTTTTTTGGATTGATGATTCCATTTCATTTCCACTATCAACTGGTTAATTATGTCTCTTTCTTATTTTTTAGTGGCTGCCCTAGGGTTTATAATGTAGCTCTTTATAA
The DNA here is from genome assembly GCF_039906515.1 of Pseudorca crassidens. Taxonomy (NCBI): domain Eukaryota; kingdom Metazoa; phylum Chordata; class Mammalia; order Artiodactyla; family Delphinidae; genus Pseudorca; species Pseudorca crassidens. The sequence goes on along the minus strand of NC_090296.1, from coordinate 14,025,482 downwards.
CATCTCTAAGTAATATTACACCAATTCATATATAGTTTAAACACCCGATAACAATATACTTCTATTTCCTCCACTAGCTTTTTTGCTATTGTTGTCACACATTTTACTTCTATATTATAAATCTCATAATACATTGTTCATATATTTGGTTTAGGCAGTCGATTATCTTTTAAAGAAATTAAACATAAGAAAGTCTTCTTTTTTTTTTTTGCGGTACGCGGGCCTCTCACTGTTGTGGCCTCTCCCGTTGTGGAGCACAGGCTCCGGACGCGCAGGCTCAGCAGCCATGGCTCACGGGCCCAGCCGCTCCGTGGCATGTGGGATCTTCCCTGACCGGGTCACAAACCTGTGTCCCCTGCATTGGCAGGCGGACTCTCAACCACTGCGCCACGAGGGAAGCCTGAAAGTCTTCTTTATTTACCCTCATTGTAACCATTTATGATGCTCTTGATTTCACTGTGTGGGTCTGTATTTTCTTCTGCTTGAAGAACTTCTTTAACATTTCCTGTCACACAGGCGTGCTGGCAATGCATTCTGTCAACTTTTCTTTGTTCTAAAAAAGTCTTTATTTGTCTTTCCAGTGTCTTCTAATCTGTATATTGTTTTCTGATGATAAGTCTTCTATAACTCTTATCTTTATTCTTCTGTATTTAAAGTTTCTTTTTCTCTGGTTGCCTTCAAGACTTTTGTCTTTGATTTACAACACTGACTATGATGTGTCTAAGTGTATGTTTGCATTTATCCTGCTTGGGGTTCTCTGAGATTCTTGGATCTGAGATTCCTTGCTGTGTTTCAGTAATTCTGAAAACTTCTTAACAATTTTCTCTCTTTTTTTTTTTTTTTTTGCGGTACGTGGGCCTCTCACTGTTGTGGCCTCTCCCGTTGCAGAGCACAGGCTCTGGATGCACAGGCTCAGTGGCCATGGCTCACGGGCCCAGCCGCTCCGCGGCATGTGGGATCTTCCCAGACCAGGGCACAAACCTGTGTCCCCTGCATCGGCAGATAGACTCTCAACCACTGTGCCACCAGGGAAGCCCAACCATTTTCTCTTCAAATAGTTCTTCTGTTCCAGTTTCTCTCTCTTATCCTCTTGGGGCGCCAAATACATATATATGACATTTTCCCACAGCTCTTGGATGCTCTGTTCTGTTTTTTTCCCACTCTTTTTAATTTTCTTTTTGTGTTTCTCTTTGAATAATCTCTATTAACCTATCGTCATATGAAAGTTTTTTCTTAGCTCTTTCCAGCCTTCTAAAAGCTATCGAAGAAGTTCCTCATCTCTTATATCATGTTTTGTTATTTCTAGCATTTTAATTATACTTTTTTTACAGTTTCCTTCTCCTTGTTGAAATTCCCATCTGTTCCTGCATGTTGTATATCTTTTCATGATATCCTTTAACATATAACTCATGGGTATTTTAAAGTTCCTATCAGATAGTTCCAATACCTGGGTCATTTCTGGGTTTGGTTTTGTTTATTGCTCGTCACAGTGATTTGTTTATTCCAGTTTGTGTGTGTATATATATGTATCTTATAATTTTTTTTTTTTTTTTTTTTTTTTTTTGTGGTACGCAGGCCTCTCACTGTTGTGACCTCTCCCATTACAGAGCACAGGCTCCGGACACGCAGGCCCAGTGGCCATGGCCCACAGGCCCAGCCGCTCCGTGGCATGTGGGATCCTCCTGGACTGGGGCACGAACCCATGTCCCCTGCATCGGCAGGCGGACTCCCAACCACTGCGCCACCAGGGAAGCCCTATTAATGTATTTTTTACTTGATTATTGGCTGTCTCCCTCCATGGTGCTGCACCTTCTGCAAAGTCAGGGGCCATGTCTATTCCATTTACTAATATATCCAGTGTCTACTGCAGTGTCTGGGACAGGGTAAGCATTCAATATACATAGTAAGTGTAGTAAATGAATAAAACACATAGTAAATGAATGAATGAATAAATTTGCAGGGCCAATAAGAAATGCAGGGAAAAAAGCAATAAGAAAATAACCTATTCTGCATTAGGCACTATGTAGGTACATAGACTATCTCATTCATTCTCCCACAAAAACCCACTGAGACGCACACTATTACCCTCTCTTTACTGAAGGGGAAACTGAGACTTTGCTCCACTGAGCAAGTTGCCCAAATCACATGGCTAACGAGTGTTAAGGCTGGTGTTGAAACTCAGGTCTACCTGACTCTGCAGTCTGACTCCTCTCCCTTTGTCCTATTAGTCTGCATTTGCTTGCAGAACAAAGTCCAAAAGACAAGGTCAGGGCTGCCAGGATGAGTCAGGATGGGAAAAATGCAAGGTGGATGAGAGAGGGAATAGCTTAGCTCAGAGTTTGCCCTGAAGTCTAAGTATCTTGGATTTAATCCCTTCCTCACAAAGAGCCTCTAACACATGGGCCTGGGCAGGAGCATTGTTTGGCAGTGTTGAAGCCACCAGTTTTTCTGTGGATAAACACTTCCTTGTGAGAGGACTGCCAACAAGTATCCTTAACAAGTACAGCCTGCTTGGGCAAAAGCACACACCCAACACCTGAGGAAGCATGACAGAAAGTGGGCTGGGGCCAAAGATTTTAGGTCAAAAGGCCCAGGTTCAAGGTCTGGTTCTGACATTCCTCACCACTTGTGGACTTAGGACAACTACTTTGATCTCTCAGATCTTCACTGTTTTCATCTGATTAATGGGGATAATAATATATACCTACATAATTGTTATGAACTGCAAATGAGAAACTCAATGAGCATGTAAACACTATAACCCTTACTGGAGATATATTAAAGTATCACCTTCAAGTAGGAACAAAATAAGGATACTTTCCACCACCTTTATAATAACATTGTTTTAGAAAAGTCTGGAGATAGGGCATGAAAGAGAGATAAAGTGGAAAACAGTAGAAAGGAAGAAAGAATAATGACAAAAATCATTCCTCTGCCATATGTTCATATCCTTAGAAAAATGAAAAGAATCAACTCTATTTTTATGGAGGAGTTCAGTATTGTGGCTGATAACCCTGTATTCCTATCCTTGTCAGCCTTCAAGGTTCAGCTCAGGTGTCATCTCTTCCAGGAGCCATCCCTGAACTTCCGCACGGGTCCAAGACCCTTCTCTGGGCTTGCAGAATTCTCTGAGCGTTCCCCACCAAAGCAGCCCACGTGCTGTTTATGGACCTGTGTCCTCAGAAAACAGTAAGTTTCCTGAGGACATGCTCTGTGGCTTATTTCCTCTAGTGCCCCTGGTGTCAAGCACAGTGTGCAGAACAAAGAAGGCACTCATTAAATATTTTTGTAATTGAATTTTAAAAACCAAAGCATTGCTATATGTGAAAATGCAATGAAAAAAATGATCCTATATGCGAAGCAATACAAATAGAAAAGATCTGGGAATACAATCCATCTACTGAAGTCTGTAAAACAAAAATCTTGCAAAATGGAAAGAGGTATCATGGTCACAGGTGAGTAAAGACTAAATATAATTCTCCAAACCAATGTATAGCGTTAATAAAAATTTGACCAAATCCCAATTATTCTAAAATGCATCTAGAAATACCAACAGAAAAGGACAAAGGGTATTCTGAAAAATAAGTAGTTACTAATCCCTTCAGATGTTAAAACATATCATAAAGAAGCACTTATTAAACAGTGTCACACTGGTGCAATATAAGATTAGCAGAACAAACTAGGAAAGTTCAGAAATCACTGTTGTGTCTAAAATTTTATTAAATGACTTAAAATACATAACAGAAAATATGAAAAAAGAAAGATAAGATCATCTTAAAGTGGTACTGAAGTTTGAGGAAAACATTAGAGTCATATCTAATATCATACACCAAAATAAATCTCTCCAACAAGATTTGAAAATTAAAAGTTTTTTTTTTTAAAATGGAAAATGGTTGAAAACTTTTTATATCCTAGAGAAGATTTATCTCAGTACTTCGGCTTTAAAACAATGAAATAAATGTAATAAAAAGATAATCAGATTCAACTAATATATATAATAGGTTTAAAATGTATGAACAATTTAGAAATGGAAAAGTACTGAGTGGGAAATCATTCAGAGCAAACATAATAATGGGTTAACATATTTATGGTATAAAAGCTTTATTCAAATTATAAGAATAATACGACATCTTAAAACCAGAGAGAAAGTATAAACAAACAAAAAGGAAATATAACAAGGTTAAACATAAAGTTATCATATGACCCAGCAATTCCACTCCCAGGAATATACTCAAGAAAAATGAAAACATTTGTCCACATGAAATCTTATATACAAAAAGTTATAGCAGCATTATTATAACAGCCCAAAGTAGAAACAACCCAAATAATAAACGATAAAATAATGAATGGATAAACATAATGCAGTATCGCCATACAATGGCATATTATTTGGCAATAAAAAGAAATGAAGTACCGATGCGTGCTGCAACATGAGAACATTACGCTGAGCCAAAGAAGCCAGTCATAAAAGACCACATGTTGTATGGTCTGATTTACAGGAAGTGTCTAGAATATACACATCTATAGAGACTGGAGAAATTGGAGGTAAATAGGGAGTGACTGCTAATGCGTACAGGGTTTCTTTTGGGGGTGATGAAAATGTTTTGAAATTAAGTATTGGTGATGGTTGCACAACTCTGTGACTATATTAAAAACCACTGAATTGAATACTTTAAATGGGTAAATTCTATGGTATGTGAATTATATCTCAATAATGCTGTGATTTTAAAAAAAGAAAAGAAATATAGCTAGTAAGCAAATAGATGGAAAAAATTTCACCCTGACTGATAGTCAAAGAAATGCAGGCCAAAATGGCAAAGTACTGTTTTCACCTAGCAAATCAGCAAAGTAACTTAGAAACAAATGCAACCCCGTCAAGATTGTGAAGCAACCACTACTCTCCTGTATGGCCAAAGGTATAAGATGTTAGTATGACTTGTAGGAAGCAATTGGATACAATATATAGTAACGAGAATGTTAAAAATGTCCCGACTTCTGGGAATTTGCCCTTAGGAAACAAAGCAAAACAAGGGGAAAGCTACCTGAAGGAAGCTGGCACCAGAGCAGTATAAAAACAGGCTATACCCTACTATAAGTGAATTATACCATAGAGGCCATCCACTTGGTAAAATATTACATAACCATGACAACACTTTGAAGTTTTGATGTAATCTTGAGTGAAAAAAGACAGATATAGGCCCCTTTAATGCTATAAAATTATGAGGGCAAAGACTGACCAAGAACATACAAAAATAAAAATAAGCTACTGTTCTTCTCTGGTTTCCAGGCTTTTCTAACTCAGCTTTAAGTGTGCTGTAGCCTCCTTTCCCAGCCAGTCAGATGGCAGCCTCAAAGTCGGAGCAACATACTGGCCAGTCAGTTTCTTGACATTTCTTTAAGGAAATAGTTTATTCAGATGCACTACATTAAGCCATGACCTATAACCTGCTGCTTCAGCTTAAGTGAAAAGGCAGGGATTGGGAAGGAGAAGAGAAGGGAGAATCCATCTTTTTTTCATGGTCTCATGTTTTAGACCCTAAAGCACAGCCACATGGACCTCCAGAGTCACACCCTGCCTTCCGTGTCAGTAGCCCTGAGTACTTTTCTTAGGACATCTTGTTTGAGTTCAAGACACACAGTAACCTTAATCTAATCCAGTTGTGAATCCAACGTCTCAGCTGTGTCACTGCAAGTTCTTCCTGTGGGGAGGACAGAATCCACTCAAGGACTGACCACGATGACCAGTGAACGGCTCCTGATGAACAGATGAAGTCTAGGCTGGGCCCTGCAACATTTGGGCACCAGCTGTTTCTTAACACTTCAACGCTGAAACAGCCCATAAAATAACTATGGGTGTCCCATAATTTAGCATTAACTTCTTTTCTAAAATAGGGTGTAAAGAAATGAACTGTCAGCAGAAGGTAAGGTTCCACCCTGGCGTGGCTTCTGCTCAAGAAAGCCATACCCAGCTGGCTGGCTGATGCATGCAAAGGACAGAGACAGGATGATTTCATTTGCCAAAAGCAGGGCTCATATTATGATATTCGAGGGTGAAGTCATCTTTATTCCTATCATTGCACCTTTAGAAGCTTCTTGTGGGGCAGATAACTTTATTTACTGTTGGTGTAATGCCACCATCCAAAGATAAACTAATCAAGGTCAACCTATGTCATGTCAATCTATTCTAATTTGGTTTGCTTGATTAAATTATTCTATATGCATAATTTTGGAGGTATTTCTCATTCCCCTTCAGAGAACAAACTATCAGAGAAAATTATTAGCAGATGTCTCTGTGACCCTAATGTAACAAGGACAACACTAAACAAATATTCAATGCACACGGCTTTCAGGTATTCAAATTTCCTTTGGCCCTGCATCCCTGTTTGGAACAAGGAGGGAGAACAGTACATGGAAAGCTCCTATCATACTGGGTGGAGAACACTGGTGGCTCACTGGTTTTCTTCCCCAGACAAGTCAGGCAGTATTAATCCCGCCATGAAAATGGAAAGCTGAAGCACACAGATATAAACGATTGGACCAAGGTCAAACAGCCGGGGTGAACAGAGATTCAGAACCCGGATATGATATGGGGACTCTAGGCAAGATGGTGTTCCATTAGCTTCCAGGCAAGAAATGGAAAACCAAATTCTCCTGAAAAAATTACTCCATAAATATCTCTTTAAAATTATTTAACACTTTTAATAAAACAGCATGTCTAAAATACTCCATATTTTCATCTAAATATCTGAAATCTTCGAAGGTTAGGAAAGATTCCACCGCCAGGTGACACAGGAACAGATAATGACAATAAAACGAACATTTAATGTGTGCTAAACATGTACTGGGAACAACATGAGTTGACCCAATTTATGCTCACATCAGCCTTACAGCAATTATTATTGCTATTTTACAGCTGAGGTTCGGAGGCAGCACAGAGAGGTTGAGTAACTTGCCTGATGTTCCACAGCTAAGAGGTGGCAAGGCCAGGATCCCAACGCCGGCGTCACTTAACCCCTGGGCCCTGCTGCCTCTCCCAACTTAACTTAGCCGCCTGGAGGGGAAGCCAAGGTCAGCCCCCTTTCTGAAGAGCCCCCGCCCTTCAGGAAACAAACAACACTAACGTTGCTAAACATACCCACTCTTAGAGAAACTAGAAGAGGAATGAGGCTGTAGCAGAAACAAATCGATGGTTCCAGATTATGAAAAAACATTTTCCACAATACTCCAAACTGTGCTCAAAAGTTCTCCTCAAATTTTATCCTTGCTAGTGAATGACATTAAGAGGCAACACATAAATAAAATGCCAAAAGGTCCCGGCAAACAGAAGTTTCTTCGCTTTAGAATGGCTGGGAAATGAGGGGAAAAACCACTGAAAGACTGTCTTTGCCCAGCAGAACAAACACAGGAACAGTGTGTGGGGTTTTCTACTTAAAGGGCTACCTACCCAGAAAAGCAAAGCACTATTTACCTAAGCTTGCCCCAGTCTTTTGCTTCCTTCAGATTTTATTTTCCTAACATTTGTTTTCAATTTAGCATAATTCTTAAAAGTCACTTAAGTTAAAGGAAGAAAAAAAAGGCCAAACAGGTATCTTCCTCTGCATGGCACAATTGTCTTGCCTCATAAAAACCCCTGAACTTCCACCAAGCCCAGTGGTCACTTAAGGAAGGTCATTTTTCCCCTAGACTTCTAATTAGTCACAGATAATTTATTGAGCATCTACTACAGTCAAAACAGATGTTTCATTCATTCAATCTCTCTCATTTCTAATACCCCAGCTTCCTGGATCTGGGGAGACCCAAAGTGGTTTCCCATGAAGGAAAACTCAGACTGGAAAATCAGAGCCAGAAATGTGAAAGTCATCTAATATATACCCTGAAATTGAACCATACACTGAGTGAGGCTGCTTCCCCACACTACTAAGAGCTATGGCTTGCTTGGTCAAATACTTATTGAGCACTTTCTACATATAAGGGTGTAAGAAACTACGGGGTTCCACATTTATTGGCAGCGGCCTGGGATAATGAAGTAAGTGATGATGAACTAGGTGTCAGAAGAGCTGAGTTCTAATCTTAGCTTTGGCCCTAACTTCCTGTGTGTCCTTGGGGGTCTCCCTTTCTGGGCCTCCATTTTTTTCTCAAAATCTAACATCCTATGATCACTGTTTCCTCAAAACCACGAAAAATATTTATTTTAAATCCTACGATTATGAGAGTCTCCTTTCTGGTCTGGCTAAAGAACCCAGTGGTGAATAGGTGGTTATAAAGGAACACAACAGGAAGTACATCTAGATCTGCCAATTCCCACATCATTAAAGACACACATAACAGATGAACCTCCTTTCTCCCAGCCAGGAGAAGGCAGCCCCAGCGTGACAACAGAGAGTAAAATGCAAAATAAGGTCCTCTAAGTGGCAAGGACTGTGGGGTCCACAAGAACAGCTTAGCTGGCATAAGCAGACTTCTCAGCTGCCCAGAACTGGCCATCAGGGAGGTAGACAAAGAAAATCATGCAGATTTTAAAATCAAGCTGCATGATCATTTCTCTAAAGATCGTACCATCAGTTCTGAATAACAAATAATTCCTTTCTCATAGAACAACATTTTGGCAAGACAGCCAAATATATTCCTGAATTCCTGGATATCGCGAACCATGATGTATAAACCATTCTGGTATGGGCCAGGCCAGACACCACTCCCATCATCCTCTCCCCCTCTTCTCTGTGGCTCTCACCCTACTCTCCCTGCTCTTGAAAGGTAATTCTGATCCTTGCCACCCACATCAACACACTACAAAAAGATTTCTATGAAAGAAACTACTTCCAGTCTGTACACTTATAAAATAACAAAAACTATCAAGACTTTGGTAGTCCCTCTCTATTCTAATCCTTAAGGAAACAGAGAACCCATAAGTTGATGGGAAACAAGATTCTGACCATTTTCAAAAAGTCTCACAGAACTTCTACTCATTTTAAACAATCTCACAGGATGCATCTCTGGGTCCGAAAGGGGAAATATCAGGACCGAGCCTTGGTTAGAACACCAGGAAGCTCTGCAAGGGGCGGACTTGACTAGGAGCTATTGTTTTTAGGAAAAATAAGTGTCAATTACCAAGAATCCAATTCATTTCTGAATCTGGGCTAAATGCCTTTATTTAAAGGACCTTTTACAATGCCCACAAGAACTTCATGAAGTAGGAACCATTATCATGCTCCTTTTACAGACAGGAACATTAACGCTGAGAAGTGAAGGAGGTAACTTAGTGAAGAGCAGAGCCAAAGACAGCGATCCTTCTGAACAGACAAATTGCCCAAGCTCCCCAGCCTCATCCAGCCTTCAACGTCCTCTGTCTGAGGGCGTGAGCTCAGGGTGCCTTGCTCACTCGTTCTCTCCTCAGATGGCCCTCTGATCAGCTTCTGGTTTCATTCCCCACAGCAGAGGCAAACCACTGACTGCTGGGAGAAAACCATCCCAGATGGTCTCAAGGAACACAGCCTGCTCCAAGCAGGTTGGCTGAGAGTCCCCAGCAGCCCTTTGGCATGACCATTGAGGTAAAGCCTCCCAAACTCCAGATGTACCCTGTGTTGGTACAGAATCCACACAAGTACAAAGGAAGCTCAACCTGTCTTGCCTATGAGAACAGGAATGAGTAGCCAGCTTCGGGGCACTGAGGGTATAAACAGATGCATAGTGTCATTTCTGCTCAGAGGATGTTAAAATGGTTCCCAAACACTGACGCATCTATTTTCACAAGGTGCCGCATTTACCACCATATTCTCCATAGCATTAAAGAACAGAAGCAAAGCTTTGCACCCAGAGACAGACAAGCTGAAGGCTTCCAGAGGCTGACCACAGTTCTGTGAGATCTGATTTGAAATTTTTAAAAATTATCAACTGAACGAACACATGGTCCTCACTTACCCTTTCTATCTCTTGGAGGTACAGGAGTGCAATGTCCCCTGCCTTCTCATAACACGTGATGACATCCTGTTCCCGATCCACAAGGAGATTACTGGTAGAAGAAGAAATAGGCAACTTCTCTAAACAAAGTCCTAAAAAAAAAATCAACATACAAAAACTGGGTAAGTTGTTTTTCATGGGGCTTAATTTTTTTTTTTTTTTTTTTGCGGTACGCGGGCCTCTCACTGCTGGGGCCTCTCCCCGCTGCGGAGCACAGGCTCCAGACGCACAGGCTCAGCGGCCATGGCTCACGGGCCCAGCCGCTCCGCGGCACGTGGGATCTTCCCGGACCGGGGCACGAACCCGTGTCCCCTGCATCGGCAGGCAGACTCTCAACCACTGCGCCTCCAGGGAAGCCCCATGGGGCTTAATTTTTTAATATTACTCTAGAGGGCCAGATAATATTAGAGAAGCAGATACTCTGCCCTCTCTCTTTAAGGACAAAAGGGAACAGCAAAATGGAGTACCAAAAAGAATATCCATAAGTTTCAGATGAAGGAGGCCCCTATATATACAGAAAGCACCATTTGACTTTGATATCCAGGTTGAGAATTTGATCGGGTACTTCACCATGATTCCATTCAGATCTAACAGAGCTTCTCATTCAAGTATGTCTCAAGGTCCTTAAAGAATTTTTTAAAGTAAGTACAGGTAGGCTCACAGCACAATACTAGGTACAGAGTATCTTCTGTCCCATGATGTACACTTAACCGATTGAACACAAAACATTTCCAAATGCTCTCAGGAGCCTCAGTTACCAGGAAACTCTTCCAACTCTCAGCCCTAGAGTTCTGTAGTGACGACAACACCCCAAGCCACCTCTCAGTTCCAGGCCAAGAAAACACCCAGAACATTGCTGTGTGGGCACATCTTGGGAGATGGAGGGGTTACTCTTTGCCAAGAGAGAGTTCAGGGCTGGGACGGGATATGAAAGCATGAAAGACTGAGAAACAACAATGCTGAGAGGAGCAGCTGTTGTGTAAACCGAGCACCAACCTCAGCCCCTGCTCTGGGCAACCAGGCTGGGGCACGTCGGGCTCCAGGTCCCCGCCTGCAATTGGAGGCAGAGAGGGAGCCCCGCGGGGAGGGTTTCTGCTGTGTCAAGTGCCCTGGGGTACCGGGAAACACACACTGCACACGTTCACTCCACGCACGAGGGTGCGAGAAGCTTCAATGCGGACACAGTCCGGCTCTGCAGCTGGAAGGGGCCAGAGAGGTCCCTGGGAAAGCCACTCATTTTATAGACGAAGAAGCTGAGAGCCATCATGGTAAAGTAAGCGACTTGCCCAAAACCTGACAGGCAGTTAACAGCACAGCAGGAACGAGAACCCAGGTCTGGGGCCTCCCAAGCAACACCTGTCAAGTGAGCTGCTGGCTTTCAGAGCAGACACCACCGCAGAGGGGACCAAACACACCAAACGCCAGCAAGTGACCCAGAGCCTCCCATGCATCACTCTGAGAAGGGCCTCCTCCAAGGTGCTCTTATCAAACTGTGACAGTCCCTCTAGGCTGTAGAAGGTGATAGGAGGTGGTCGTACTGCATGGGAAGGAGAAACCACTTCCATCCACAGGGAGCCCACAGCTGAGGACAGTGTGCCGGGGAGCTCAGAGGTGACCACGTTGTCACAGAAGGTGCGGATCGGCCAAAGATTTTGTTACTGTTTAACAGCTATATTGAGGTTGCGCTTTTTTAATGTTTCATCATGATTTCTTTTGTTTTTATTGACTCTTACTTTTTATTAACTAAAGTCCATCGTTTACATTAGGGTTCACTCTTACGGTTGTGAAGTTCTATGAGTTTTAACAAATGCATGGTGTCATGTATCCACCATCGCAGCGTCGCACAGAATTGACTCACTGCCCGAAAATTGTGCTCTATCCCTCTAGCCCTCCTCCTGAACCCGTGGCAACCACTAATCTTTTTACTGTCTCTACAGTTTTGCTTTGTCCAGAATATCATATAATTGCAATCATCCAGTAGGTAGCCTTTTCAGATTGGCTTCGTTCACGTAGAAATATGCTTTTAAGCTCCCTTCATGTCTTTTTGTAGGCAGATAGCTAACTTCCTTTTGTCGTTAAATAACATTCCATTTATTCATTATTTAAAGGCACCACGGTTGCTTACAAGTTTTGGCAATTATGAAGAAAGCTACTATAAACATTCACGTGCAGGTTTTTGTGTGGACATAGACTTCAACTCAATTGGGTAAATACAAAGAAGGGGAAATGGTGGATTGTATGGTGAGAATGTGTTTGTAAGAAATAGCTAAATAAATATATTTAATTTACAGATAGCTTTGTAAGAATAAATATTATTGGGTTGGCCAAAAATTTTGTTTGGGTTTTTCTATCAGATCTTATTTTTAGCTTTATAAGGAACTACTAAACTGTCTTCCAAAGTGGCTGTACTATTTTGCATTCCCGCCAGCAATGAATGAGAGTTCCTACTATTCAGCATCCTTGTCAACACTTGGTGTTATCAGTTTTTTGAATTTTAGTCATTCTAGTATGTATAGGGGTGTCTCACTGTTGTTTTAACTTGCAGTTCCCTAATGGCATATGATATTGATCTTTTCTTACGCTTATTTGCCACCTGTATACCTTCTTTGGTGAAACGTCTGGTCAGATCTTTTGCCCTTTTTTCAATTCAGTTGTTTGTTTTCTTACTGTTGACTTTTGAGTTCTTTGTATATTTTGGATACGTGTCCTTTATCAGATATCTATTCTGTAAATATTTTCTCGCAGTCTGTGACTTTTCATTCTCTTAACAGTGTCTTTCACAGAACAGAAGTTGTTAGTTTTAATAAAGTCCAACCTATCAATTTTTTATTTCAAGGATTGTGCTTTTGGTGTGGTCTCTAAAACGCCACTGCTAAATCCAAGGTCACCTAGGTTTTCTCCTATGGTATCTTCCAGAAGTTTTATAGTTTGGCATTTTACATTTAGGTCTACAATCCATTTTGAGTTGATATTTGTGAAAGGTATAAGGTTTTTGTCTATATATATATATATATATATATATATACACACATATATATATATATGTGGCATGTGTATGTTCGTTTGTTCCAGCACTATTTGTTGAAGAGACTACCTTTCCCCATTGAATTGCCTTTGCTCCTTTGTCAAAAATCAGTTGATTATAGTCGAGTAGGTCTATTTCTGGGCTCTCTATTCTGTTCCACTGATTTTTTTGGTCTATTCTTTCACCAATATTATGTGTCTGGATTACCAGTATACAGTATATCATTTTTTAAAAATAGCTCTACTGAGAGATAATTTACATGCTATAGAATTCACTCATTTTAAGTAAAATTCAACATTTTTTAAATAAACTCATAGAGTTGTACAACCATCAACACAATCCAGTTTAAGAACATTTCCATCATCCCCAAATGATCAAATGATTGATTGCCCAAATCAATCTCTATTCTCAGCCCCAGCCTCAGGCAACTGTTAATCTGCTTTCTGTCTCTGTAGATTTACCTTTTCTGGACACTTCATAAAAACAGAATCATATAATATCTGGTCTTTTGTGTCTAACTTCTTTCACTTAGCATAATGTTTTCAATGTTCCTCCAAGTTACAGCAATACTCCATTTCTTTCTACTGCTGTATGGATATAGTGCATTTTATCTGTCCATTTGCCAGTAACGGGCATTTGGGTTGCTTCCGTTTTGGCTATTATGAATAATGCTGCTATGAACATTCAGGTATAATTTTCTTGTGTGAACATATATTTTTAATTCTCTTGGGTAAATACCTAGAAGTGGAATTGTTGGGTCAGATAACAAATTCACTTTTAACTGTTTAAAAAACACTTGTTTTCCAAAGTGGCTATACCATTTTACATTCCCACCAGCAACTTATGAGCATTCCAGTTTCTCCACATTCCTGTCAATACTTGTTCTTGTCTGACTGTTTTGTTATAGCCATCTAAGTAGGTGTGAAGTGGTATCTCATTGTGGTTTTGATTTGCATTTCCATAATGACTAATGATACTGACTTTTCATGTGCTTATTTGTTATCCATACATCTTCTTTGGTGAAATGTCTATTAAAATCAGTATTGAGTTTTCTGACCTATGCACAGAGTATGTCTCTTCATTTATGTAGGTCTTCTTTACATCTCTGAGCAATGGTTTGTAGCTTTCAGTGTGCATGCCTTGCAAACCTTTTGTTAGACTTAAGTATTTCATATTTATTATGCTGTTGTAAGTGGTATTGTTTTAATTTTCATTTCCTTTTGTTCATTGCTAACATATAGAAATACAATAGATTTTTGAATAGTGATCTTATATTCTGTACCCTTGCTAAATTCACTTATTAGTTCTACACAATCATGTTGTTTGCAAATAAAGACAGTTTTACTTCCCCCTTTCCAATCTGGATGCCTTTATTTCTATTTATTGCCTTATTGCACTGTCAAGAACCTCCAGTACAACACTGAATAGAAATGGTGAGAGCAGACATCCTTATCTTATTACTGACCTAAGGGAGAAAGCACTTAGTCTTTCACATGAAGTTTGATGTTAACTATCAGTTTTTCATAGATGCCCTTTATTAGGTTGAGGAAGATCCCTTCTACACCAATTTTGCTAAGAGTTTATATCAAAAATGGATGTTGGATTTCCTCAAATCCTTTTTCTGTGTCTATGGGTTGTTCTCTTTTATTTAATCTGGTGAATTAAATCGACTGATTTTCAAATATTAAACCAAACTTCCTTTCCTGAGATAAACCCTATTGACCATGATGTATTAGCCTTTTTTTATATTTTTAGATTTGATTTGTTAAATTTCTGCTTGGAATTTTTTCATCTATGTTCATGAGGAATATTTGTCTACAGATTCCTTGTAATGTCTCTGTCTGATTTTGGGATTAGGGTAAGTCTTAACCTCATAAAATGACTTGAGAAGTATTCTCCTCCCTTCAATTTCCTGGAAGAGTTCGTGTAGAATTACTATTTTGTTCTTAAATGTTTGGTAGAATTTACCAGTAAAGCCATCTGGACCTGGAGTTTTCTGTGTGGAAGCTTTTTAACTATAAATTCCATTTCTTTGATATACGGTTGTTCAGATAATCTCTTTGTTCTTAAGTGAGCTTTGGTAGTTTACATCTTTTAAGTAGTTTGTCCATTTCTTCTGAGTTGTCAAATGTATTGGTACAGTGTTGTTTATAATGCTCCCTGATCCTTTTAGTATCTGTAGAATCTCTAATGGTGACATCTCTCCCATTCCTGATGTCGGCACAGTTTGTGTCCTCTATTTTCATCCTGGACAGTCTAACGGTTTATCAGTTGAACAGCTGAAATTCTCATTGAGATCTTTTGATTTCATTGACTTTGGTTTCACTGATTTTTCTCTATTATTTTCCTGTTTTCTACTTCATTTATTTCTGTTCTGATCTTTATTATTTCCTTTCCTCTGCATACACTGGACTTAATTTATTCTTCCTTTTCCAGTTTCTTAGGGTGGAAGCCAAAGTATACATCTGAGACCTTTTTCCTTTTCTAATATATGCACTTTGTGTGATGAATTTCTCACCAAGTAGTTTTAGCAGTATCATACAAATTTTGATATGTTATGTTTTTATTTTTATTCAGTTCACAATACTTTCTAATTTAACTTTTGATTTCGTCTTTAAAATTGTGTTATTTAGTTTCCAAACACTCATGGATTGTCCAAAGATCTTTCTGTTATTGATTTCTAAATTAATTCCATTATGGTCTATGCAGTAAAGACTAAACAGGCTTGAGATGTTCAAACTCTGCACATTCCAAAGAAAGGACTGGCCTTTGATCAGCTGGGAGAAAAGCTCTAAGCCCTTGGAATATCCTACCGGATAAGAGTGTCTTTGTACATCTGGGGCCTCAGGCCATGCCATTTAGTTATACTTAGAATGTGATTTACAGTGTAGGTCTTAGGCCACACTATACCACTTTGACCTCTAGGGAGACTAGAGACCAAATAATTAAGTTCTATGCCTTCTTGACTGACCCCCAATACAAACCGTGGACATGATGGCCTGAGCGAGTTTCCCTGGCCGGCAGTACACCATTACTGCTGTCCCACATCGTTGCTGGGAGAACTAAGTGCTGTCCATATCACCCCACTGTGAGAAGATGACTTAAATCTTGTGGTCCCTTCTGGACTCTGCCTTATGTGCCTTTACTAATTTTAACCTGTAGTTTTTTGTTGTAATAAACTGTAACCATGAGTATGATAGCTTTTCTGAGTTCTGTGAGTCTTTCTAGTGAACCACTGACCTGAGGGTGGTCTTGGGGATCTCTGACAGAAGTCAGAGAACATATTTGAACCCTTCTAATTTTGTCGAAATTTGTTTCTGGCCCGGAATATGGTCAATCTTGGTAAGAATCTTGAAAAGAATGTGTATTCTGTTGTTGGGTGGAGTGACATATAAATGCCAACTAGGTAAAATTAGTAGATTGTGTTGTTGCAACGTTTCTGTATCCTTACTGATCATCTGTTGACTTGTTCTATCATTTATTGAAACAGGGTATGGAAGTCTCCGAGGACTGCTGTCAGTGGTTGCTTGAAGGTTTAACTTATCACAGTCTACGTCAAATGATATTATACTAATTCACATACAGCATAACACCTTTACTATTACATACTTCCATTTCTCTCTTTCCAGTCCGTATCTTCGTATTATATACATTATACTTTTACACAGATTATAAATCCAATGCTACATGATGATTATTTTTATTGAAATGGTGGATTATGTTTTAAAGACATTTTAATAAGGAGGAAAAACTGATATAGGCTCTAATATAGTTACGATTTCCAGTGCGCTTTGCTCCTTTGTGCAGATTCGTATTTCCTTCTACCTAAAGGGATTCCTTTAATATTTATTACAGTGTAGTTCAGCTGATGATGAGGGCTTTCAGTTACTGTCTGTCTGAAAAAGGCTTTATTCCACCTTCATGTTTGAGAACATTTTCATTTTCATTCACTTGACAGGTTGCTTCCCCCGCCCATGCCCTCCACCCTCCTAGAACTAAAGATGTTCCTCTATGTATTCTCACTTGCATGTTTTTTTACAACAAATCTGCTGTCACCTTATGTTTATTCGTCTGCATGTAATGTGTCTTTCCTTTGGCTATTTTAAAGATTTTCTCTTTATTACTGGTCATGAGCAGTTTGGATTATGAAGTGCTTTGGTTTCGTTTTCTTCACGTTTCTTGTGCTTGGGCCTCACTGAACTTTCTGGATCTGAGGATTTATAGTTTTCATAGTATCTGAAAAACATTCAGCCATTATTTCTTCAGAATATTTTTTTTTACCCTTCCCCTTCCTTAGGGGACTCCAATTACACACATATTAGGCCACTTGAAGTTATCCCACAACTCACTTATGTTCTTTGCACTTTTTAAAAAAGTTTTCACTCTGTTTCATTCTAGATGGTGTCTATTGCTATGTCTTCAAGTTCACTAATCTTTTCTTCAATGTCTAATCTGCCATTAATCACATTCAGTGTATGTTTCATCTTAGACATTGTAGTTTTCATCTCTAGAAATTAGATTCAGTTCTAGTTTTAACTTCCATGTCTCTACTAAACTTTTTGAACAAGAAGAATAGATATAATAACTGCTTTAATGTCCCCCCAGTCCTAAGTGCTCAATATTCACTCCCTTTCCTTTAGAGCCAAAGTTGTTTATATGGTTGCAAAAAAAAACTATTAAGCACCCTCTCTCCAGTGTGAACTCTGTTTCAACCTCTTAAAATTTTCTCTGAAGGAGAATACAAGATAAACTGAACAAATTCACCATTTGGTAGAACAGCTCTGGAACTACTCAAAAGCAAGCACTTGATTGGGGCTTCCTAAATGTGCTTTAAGTGCTCATTTGTACAAAATTAAAATCTCCAGAAAACAACAAAAAGAGATAAATTGTTTCATAATCTGCCTTCTGCTTGTATGAGAAGCAGCCAAATACTGTGCAAGTTGGTATCAGGGACTTAATATAAAGGAAACAAATTCTCCAGAGTATGTCAAAGGGCCAGGAAAAAATGGGTCTAGTCTTTGGCACTTGATACTACTGCAGGCTGGACTCTGACCCCTAATGCTCATGAAGATGACCATGAAGATGACCTGACAAGCCCACTGAGTCAAAGAAAAGGCAAATCCAGTTCAACACAGTTTGACTATCATCTGTACTGTACATTCTGAAATAGCTGAAATCCACTTATCTAGGGCTGCAATCCATGGCCATGCATAGTTGGTAAGAATATTCAAAGCAGCTACACAACTTAATCCTCCACCATGAGGACAGACTGGTGTTTTCTGTGGATTCGTGTTCTGACTAGGTAACTATGTGGACACCTAAGCTCTTGGCTGGCAAATGGGTCTTTGGCAAGGAGTCCATTCTCGGGTAGGAGGCCCTTAAGGGTAAATACTGTTCCTTTCCTTCTCCCAAATGCTGTGACGTTCATTCCACGTGCCACCACGCACATCTCAGAGCAACAGCGGAGTCTTGATTTACCACAGTGAATTTGTGGCTATGCAGCTCAGTTCCAGAACACGCAGTTCTCTGTCAAAAGCTGCTTACAGGACCTCTGGACTAGACTGTCAATTTTCAAGTGTCTGGGATCAGATCGACACTATCTGAGAAGCAGAGTTCTGAGGTCACAGTCCAAATTGGCCCTCATTAAAATGTCAGATAATGCCTTGTCAGTTTGGAAGGCTATCATCAATAATGTTTTTGGTTACTTTTTTTCCAGAGAAATGCAGGACAAAAATAAAAATCAGACTTGAAAAATAGCTGGTGTGGGAGCGATGCCTAATAAACATCTCAATAAGATCTGCATCTCCAAAATCAAAGCCGTGTACAAAAGAGTAGACGCTAAGTGCTCCATGACCAATCACCAAGGCCAACTTTAAAGCATGGGTGGAAAAAGTGGCTGACCACATGCTGTGATTTAAAGAATGCTGAGTAGCCACTGGACCCAAAATGTATCTCCCTTCCCATGGGAAATTCCCACAGATGGACTCACTTCTGATTCTATGAAGGGCAACATATTTTAACTAAACTCATGATAATAAAGTCATTTAGGTCATACTTGACTGCTTCGAGGCTCTTCCATGCGCATTAGCCTGTTCGGGCCTGTTTAATGGGTACTATCCTCCTCCCAAACTTGTGGGAAAAGAAACAGGAGGTCTGCACAAGGGCCAGAACTGAGATTACAAGGGAGCCCCTGAGCTGGGACAAGTGTATCCTGCCCCAGGTGATGGATGGTCTAAGAGTCTGAGGCAGGGTGGACTGCTGGAAGCAAAGGTGCAGTGCAGCCGTCAGGGACCAGTGGAACATCACGGTTGGGAGGGGACACCAGTCAATGAGGGGCAGCTGAGGACCCTGGACACTTAAAAGTTCAAATGCGTTCAGCCCCCGAATCGCTCTGTTGAGGCGCATCTTACAGATGCAACATAATATGGCAACCCGGACTCTCCGTCCCTTGTTTCCTTCCACACCAAGGTTTCGTCACCTCTGAAAGGGAGCTCCATTTTCTTTCCTCAAGGGCTGGAGGTTTGGCTGAGCAAGTGGAGAGCTACACGTCTCACTGCCAGAAAGATAAATAAATAAATCCAGTGATCACTGAGGGGTTAACATCCCCACATTCTTTCAGGATTGTCTAAACTTGAGATTCCTCAGCTAGGAGCCTGATCTGGGCGCGTAAGGCTGCACAGTTTCCGTAATAGTAAAGGTTCGTTTGTCAAGGCCCTACTCAGCATGCAGCACTGTGCCTGGGGTTTGACATGCACCACTTAAAATCCCCACAGCCACCCTGGCGAGGAAGGTGTTAACAGAACCTTATACATAAGATTGAACTTAGGGTCCCACAGTTAGTAAAGGGTAAAGCCAAGTTTCGACCCCTGGTCTATCCAACTACAAAACTCTGCTCATAATATCCTGTCTCAGGGAGCTGCTGACAGCATATTCGGTATCTGATAAGAGCAGTGACCATAAAAATGAGTTTCAAATGGTAAAGGCATAGAAATCGGAGTCCAGAGCTTAGGGCAGTGGTTTCCTCTCCCACCAGGAGCTGCATCACCCTAGGCAAGTCCCGGGATCACCGGCCTCTTCTCCTCATCTGAGCCATGAGGGCTGAACTACTGGGACACCATCTTGAGCTGGATGACTGTGCAGGACTACAAGCCAAAGCAAATATTTGGATTTTTTTAAGTCGCCTTAAAATGAACAGGGAATTAATTTCTCATGAAGTTAAGCAACACAATAAAAGGCAACACAATAAAATATAATTATAGGAACTATGTACTAAAACATTAGGCATTGTTTCGTCATTTATCTTAACTGCATCTCTGAAGCCAGGCCCAGGCCAGGTACACTCTGATGCCTTGCTGTAACATGACCCACAGGGCAGTTTATAACTGGAAGTACCAGAAAAACCTCATTACGATACCATGTCTCTGTGGCAAGGACTTCAAAGGCAGTAAGACAGATTCCAGGGATCTCAGTTTCCAAGGCTGAAAAGTAACTGGGGAAAAGAGATTCAAGAGTCTCAAAGCAAAGTCCTGGTACAGGCAGCCCCAGATTGCTAGTCCTGTGTTCTCACCTGTAGAACAGCCGGGCTCCCAGAGGTGTCAGATGTACTCAACTCAGTGCAAGACAAGCCTCGACACAGGGTGTAGAGAGGGGATGCTAATGGAAACCACCCAATGCGGGGGGTGGGTGGCCTAGACCTCCTGTGAAGACCCCGTCAATCCAGAGCTTCTCTGCTTTTAGTGGTCTCTGGGCTGGGAGGCACAGTTGGCCCCTTCTGGATGCTTTCAGAAGTTGCTGTCTTCCTTCCAGAGTCAGCATATTCTTCTTAGGAAGTGTGCACGTATACATACATGCATGCACACGCACGCGCACGCGCGCACACACACACACACACACACACACTGCTTATAAAAGGAGATGCCAGGCCTTGAATCAGACATTCACCTGCTACAGCAGACGATCTTTCAGTGTCCCTGCCACTCTATAATTCTGTGAGCAAATGAGATGCTAATTCAACCTGAAATGCTCACTAAATAAAGAGTTTATAATTTGAATTAATGTTCTTAAAGTCTCTACTTAGTAACCATATACTAGTAATAACAACATGCAACAAGTGCTAGCTACATGCCAGACACCTGAGAGTTTAAAATAATTTTTCTAACCTTCACAGGAATGAGGGAGAATTCACTATCATCCTCATTTCAGAGATGAGGGAACTGGAGCTCTGAGCTGTTAAGTAAATCACCCGAGATTACACAACTAGTAAGTGGCAGACCCTCTGCCGTCTGAATTCTTGCTCTCAGCCTCTCACATCTCGGATTTATCTGTCTTTAACGTGTAAAGCGGTACTGCATAGTGGCTAAGAGTGTGGGCTTTGGAGCCAGACTCCCTGCTTCCTAATCCACAGCTGACTTCATATGTAAAATGTTATGTGCTTAAAACAGTGCCTGGCACATAGTAAGCATGCAAAACCCAGCCACTATCAGGATTATTCTCTATATCACTATTCTCGTTACATAACAGTAGGCTGGAAGGTCTCCAGGAGGAAGCATTTATTCTTTTGCTATATTCTTTTTATATATTTTTTAAATATCAGCTTTATTGACATATTATTCGTATACCATAAAATTCACCTGTTTAAAGTGTACAATTCAGTGGTTTTAGTATATTCACACAGTTGTGGAACCATCACCACTAGCTAATTCTGGGACATTTTCATCACCCCAAAAAGAAATACCTTACCCATTAGCCCTTGCCCCCCATCCCCCCTCCTCCCTGACCCTGGAAACCACTAACCCACTTTCTGTCTCTTTGGATTTGCCAATTCCGGATATTTCACATAAATGGAATCCTACAATATGTGACCTTTTGTGTCTGACTTCTTTGTCTCAGCATATTTTCAAGGTACATACTATTGTAGCATATATCAGTGCTTCATCCCTTTTTTTTAAATTGAGGGGAAATTCACATAACATAAAATTAACCATTTTAAAGTGAACAATTCAGCAACATTTACTACATTCACAATGTTGTACAACCTCCATCTCTGTCTAGTTCCAAATATTCCATTCCTTTTTATGGCTGAATAATACTCCATTGTATGGGTATAACACTTTTTACTTATCCAGTCATCAGCTGATGAACATTTGGGTTGCTTACACTTTTTGGGTATTTTGAATCATGCTGCTATGAATATTCATGCACTGGTTTCTGTACGGACAAATGCTTTCAATTCTCTTGGATATATACCTGGAATAGAATTGGTAGGTCAGGTGGTAATCCTATGGTTTTGTTATATTATTTGTAATCTTTGTGCTAAAAATGACACCTATTACTACTACCAATCTGCTGGGTAAAATATTAAGAAGTGAAAATACATGGACATGGAAAATACATGAAAATACAGGAGTAGACAGCCTTGGATTCACACCCTGCTCCTCCATTTTCTAGCTCTGTGACTTTGAGCAACTTCCTCAGTATCTCGGGGCCTCTGTTCCCTCATTAAGCAAATGAAAATAACAGCACTTGCTCTAAGCGAGTATTATGAGGTTTAGTCCAGTGCCTGGCTACAAGTAAAGTAAGTATTTGATAAATAACAACTACTATTATCAACAAGCACCTTTCCTGGGGGGAACTGCAATCCTGCTCAATTTTCTGAGGAGTATCTATAAAATACAGAAAAGCATCGAGAAGACAGTAACAATCATCTATGTCCCCACCCCTCAGAATCAAGCATAGTTAACATTTTAGTACAGACCCTCAGCCTTGCTAATACATGATACCATGTAAACTTTGGTCTTGGTTCTAGTTTCTTTCCTAAGAAGAGTGGACTCATCACCCTTAGGGGATCCCTACGGTACCAAGTGTAGCCCTGACTACAGCAAGGAATGAGAGTGGCCAGTGAACAGACGTGCCTTCCCTTTCTCCATTCCACAAATTCTCACTAAGCACCACGGCTGGGCTTCACGGAGCAGGACATGTTCTTCTCCCTTGAGAAGGCCCACCCCTAGTGGAATGGAGGAGAAAGACATTTCCAAAACAGTGTGAAGAGTACAGTGATTGAGACAGACATGGTATCACAGAAGAACTAAGTACAAGCACCACAGTGGACCTTCACCTAAGGCCCCAAACTTTCTTTGGGCTCTGTCTCTGCTTGTTTCCCAAAAAAGAACCAATGAAGAGTCTATCAACACAACCAACGTTAAATATGAATATGGGTCAGCAGCAATAAAAGGGCTCTTACTCTCCTTACACTATCTAAATATAAACAGGAGGCTCTGACTAGCAACCTGAGATGAGTGGCTACATGCAACGCAGCATCTAGCTTCCCACCATCCGCAGAACCGTTAAATCTAGATGGGAAGAGGCCTAAGAGAGTGCCGCGCCCGAGATAAACAGCTCCGGAAGGCTTACACAGCAGATCCCCAGCAGGCCACGGCATCACAGCTCCTCGCCTTCTCACACCCGTACTCCCACATTTTCTGGGTTTTGCACATGGGCAAAAGCACTCGGCAAGGACCCCCCGGGCCCCACCTCTGCCACCCCATACCCTCCTCTCATGGATAGCTGTCTATCAAACTACTTCTTTTCACTGAGCCTGAAGCGATCTCAAGACTTCAAAAAGAATAAAAAGCAGCTTCTAAAGGGAAAAAAACTGGATCCCCCTATCTCCTCTCCTCTCCTTACCATGGAGATGAGGAAATTCAGGCTCAGAGGGGGTTCATAATTTGCCCCAGGTCACATAGTGGGTATTGGCGAAGACAACCCTGAGCGCTGCTGCAATGAGCTCACTACCGGGGCAGGTCTACAGAAGCTGGGACCCAGCCTCCAACAGACTGTAGAATTTTCCTGCCAGGGAGGAAGCATCCTGCATGTTACTAGTCTGTCGTTCGGCTCCAGGATACCTAGGAGGTCATGGTCATTAGCAAATATCCAATTCATAAAGGTCAGGATTAGGTTCTGTCACTTTAAGACCTGATATTAATCCACCAAGAAATACTCTAGGAAAATTCTCTTTGGATTCTCCCTACAGTCCTTATGACCAGGGACTTTTCAGTCCATGAAAAAAAAGGAGGTATATCAACTCCTGCTAACCCTCCACTACCAGAATTCATACTTGTAATTCCTTTCTCTTTTCAAGTCATCCATGCACTGACTTTAACGTACTGAATGGGGTCAGACCCTGCGGGAGTCTCTGTAAACGCGGTCACTGCAGGGAGCTGTAGAGGTTCGGCTCCCGGTCTAGTAAGAACGGGCGAGGCCTGTGTATAATTGCCTACCCAAGGCACAGCTTTCGAGAAATGACCCAGGAGTCCCTTAGGAGGCTCACTGATCCAAGGTTAATAAAGACGGCTGGCAAGTTCACACTTCTTCCCGGCTCCCTGACCTCGAGCAGAATCTTAGAATGATCCAAATTTCAGGGCCAAGGCTGCTGGGTCGGCTCCGCGCATGCTCGAACTCCTCGGCGAGGACGCGGCTCCCGCGCCCCCTGGCGGCGGCAGCCGGCACTGCAGGAAGACCTCTATGGGTGCCCTGCGCTTGGAGGGTCCTCCCCACCCCACTGTGGTGTGGCCCACGACGGAACTTTTGGCATGTGACCCGCTCAGAGGCCTAGTGTGGAATTCCGGTTTTTGAACGTGGCCAGGGTACCAAAGAATCCTACTGTTTAAGTAAGAAGCCCCAGTGTTATCGACGCTGTTCAGGGAGAAGGATGTTTTTTCCAAGACCTCCTGCAAGGTCCAACCAGCTCTGGGAGCCACTCAACGCAAACCAAGGCACCTCACAGCACACCAGGGTAGACTCAGCCTCTCTCGGTGCGCCATCGGCAACCTCTGCACCCGGGAGCGCCTGCACAAGTGATACACCGGCCCCAGTCCACAAAGCAAGCATCTGACAGCAAAGGAGAAAATGAACGGGGGTCTGAAACAGAGGGTCCACCCTTTACTCCTCCTCTTAACTAGGGATGGTACCTGTGTGAGGTTTAAGGGCATTAGGGGGCAAGTGCTTAAAGAGTGTTTAGAAGGTTTTTCTTTTTAATGCTGTAATTACTATTAATAATTTAGTACTATTATTCCAGAACCTGGCCCATAGTAGGAGCTTAATAAACCTGAGTTCCTCTCCCTGTCTTGCGAGGCTGCGGTGTGTCCCTGCAGGGCAGACACAGGTCTCTACCTCACGGGTCAAGGGACTGGGCAGGGAGGCCCAGCACAGCTTCCTGCTCTGCTGCACCAGTCCCAAGGTGACTGGGGGAGAGTGCAGAGCGGCTCTGACACCCTCCCTCTCCCCAGAACAGTCTGTGCTCTGCTCCCGCCCCCAGAGAGCTCTGAGCTTTCCAAATAAGGATGCTTTTTTCATTCCCAAAGCATCAGGAACATTTGGGGGAAGAAAATGAACACCAGACATGGTTTGGAAATGATGGAAGCCAAGTGATGGGTGGTGGCAGGACAAGCACTGTGCTAGGACTCAGAAGTCCTGGTTTTAAAGTATTAAATGGGAGCCTGGACTACTCCCCTTTTATAACCTGGCCCGCGTTGTATGGGTCTAGGCCTCAGGGACCTAGAAAAAAGGCCCCAAGTCCAAAGAGGGAAAAATACAGCCACTAGCACACAATGCAGGGGAGAAAACTGCATTAAGGAGGCCCAAAGAGCCCCTGGATTTCAAAGAACTGAGCCATGAGAGATGGGCTCGTCAGAGCCAAACAGCCTGAAAGACAGTCCACAAATTGGGATGATCTACCTGAAGGTGAGTGTGGGTAGAAGAAGAATTAGAGACAAGATTGTTTGTTTTATATCGGGCCCAAACCAAAATCTATTTTCATCTAAAATGGAGAGCATTTCAGAATACACTAAAAACCCTGCACTTTTGCTTAAGCAGCTTGTGTTACTCGGGTAGAGTTTATCGTCGATAGTGTGGCCCTGGATGCCAGGGGAGAATGTTTAAAGAACCATCCCATCACAAGTACCCCTGTGTGGCAGGCACTGTCCCAGGTGCCAATGCCGGGATCCGCAGCCGGATCCAGCAGCTTAGATGCGGTACAGCCTCAGAGCCCGCCCCCCGGAGCAGGCACTCACATATCTGCTGATTTAATGAATTAATCAATCATACAGTCTAGTCCGAGAGAGGCAAGTGGCAGGTGCGAAATAATTAAAAACAGAATGCCCAACTGGATGGTACTAACTATAAATAGAGGTAGAATCAGAGGAAGGAGAAGTTGAAGTGGACGATGGAGCTGGAGAGGTTGTCCCCGAGGTGTCCCCGAGGGCGGACTCCTCACAGGAGAAATGAGAGACTCGCAGCTGGAGGGAGAAGACAGGCGGAGGAGGGAATAGGCCCGCCGGGCTGAGGCAAGCGGGCAGGCAGCCGGCAGGTGGCCTGGAGCAGAGTGTGGGCAGGATGGAGCAGGATGTGGGCCCAGTCCCGGCAGACCAGGACAGAGCCTCCAGGATGGGGAAAATGCACGCCCGTCCCTAGACTTTTTATGGTCAGCAGAACTCATCAGGAACCCGAGCTTCAACAACAGGGGAGAAGGTAACAATGGGGGCGCGGGCGTCTGCTCCTGACGACCTCAGTGTGGATTTTCCTGTGGTACATTAAAACCTCAGACTGGGCTTCCCTGGCGGCGCAGTGGTTGGGAGTCCGCCTGCTGATGCAGGGGACACGGGTTCGTGCCCCGGTCCGGGAAGATCCCACATGCCGTGGAGCGGCTGGGCCCGTGAGCCTGCGCGTCCGGAGCCTGTGCTCCGCAACGGGAGAGGCCACAACAATGAGGCCCGCGTACCGTAAAAAAAAAAAAACAAAAACCAAAACCTCAGACTGCTTACCGCCTTCACCACATTTTAACTTCGACCTACTTAAGAATATAAAATTGCCACAAATGTGCAAATGCTCACATGTTCTGGGTCCCGTAACCCCCAGGGCAAAGGTCTCTGTCACCTGCATCCCTCCTCCCTTTGTGGGCCCAGAGCCCTGGCAGGCGCTCCGCCTACAGGTAGAGCTCCCCTGTTATGTGCTGGGCCTCTTGCCTTCCCCACTCCCTGTGGTCCCCTGAGCGAGATGCAGCCGCTCCTGGGTTGTAACCAAATCTACACACAGTCAATTCCCGAATCTTGACCAACGAACCAAGAGCCTAGAGACCCTTGTGCTGAGCAGCAGCCCCAGAATTAGAATGGTTCCCTGGACAGCACCCCCTTGTGGTTGCAGCGGTCTCATCCTGCTCAACTTCAACGCAGTGTCTTCGCCCCACCCTCCTAGGGAAATTGGCTCCTCCCCCTGCAACCCTTACCTGGTTCAGCAACAGCATTGCCTGCCCAGTGAGCTAAGCTAAAAATCTCACAGTCATCTCGTTTCCTTCCTCAACCACATCAACACACATACCATCTCCACGGCCTACTGCGATCCAGGCTTTTGCAGTTATGTGTCAGGATCCAGCTAGGACAAAGGAATCACTCTAGTTCTTTCCAATAAAGGAGAGTCAGTGTATGGGACCGGCTACATAAGGGATGAAACATATGAGAAGCCAAACAGGATGGTATGGCATCCCAGGATTCTGCAAGAGCGGAAGGCCATGAACACCCCGGGGCTGGAAAGGATACAGGGAGGAGGTGGAGTTACAAGAGCTGACGAGCTGGGGCTGTTGCTTGGGAGACGGAACCCAGCAGAAGCCCCCTGGTGGGAGCCGAAGCCACAGAGGGAGGGTCTGTCTGACTACAGCTGGAACCACGGGAGAGATGCAGCCGCTGTCAAAGGTGCTGCCTAAGGCAGAGAGAGAAAAAAAAAAAAAAAACCCTGGCCCCTCCCTCCTCTTGCTCTCTAATTTCCTGCCAGTGTTTTCTGTTGGCGGAGCCCAGGCGCCCGGAAACAGCCTGCAGAAGTCAGGCCCCCGAAATGCAGACCCCAAAGCCAGCTCACCTCCCCAACCGGTCTCATTCCCCATAATCTCTAATTCCTTCTAATCTATTCTCCACTCTGTGCCAGAAAGATGCTTCTTGCTCATGAACTTAATTAAGTCATTCCTCCTGCTTAAAACCTGGCAGTGGCTGACGGTTTTCTAGCAGGAAAAAACAGGACTCATCCACCAAGCTGATTGTGTCAATCAAGTGCGAATATAGGAAGTGCTGTTTCCCTTGACGACGACGTGTACTTGAGTTTACTCTGTAACATGGGGTGAGCTGCTATTCAAGGTATCGTTGTGGAAGAAAATAGAGACCATTCCTCAGTCATCCACCCTGAAAATGGCAACTGGCTAAAGACCATTCCTTTCTGAGCACGACGGTTTGCCATGATCTGAGGCTCAGGGCTCCAATGAAAAGATGCCACGTAGAAGCAAGTGGAGAACAAGTAATGGCTTCAAAATCTATTAAAACAATAGAGTATCAAGAGATTGAATTAGTAATCCAAAAACTTCCTATGAAGAAGAGCCCAGGCTCAGATGGCTTACTGGTGAATTCTACCAAATGTTTAAAGAAGAATTAACACCAATCCTTCACAAACTCTTCCAAAAAGTAGAAGAGGAGGTAACACTTCACAACTCACTCTATGACACCAGTATTATCTTGATACCAGAACCAGACAAAGATATCCCAAGAAAACTGCACCATTATGAACATAGATGTAAAAATCCTCAACAAAATATTAGTGTAGCAAATCCAGCAACACATTCAAAAGGATTATATACCATGACCAAGTGGGATTTGTTCCAGGAATGCAAAGTTGGCTTAACATATGAAAATCAGTCAATATAATACATCCTAATAGAAGAATAGGCACAAAGATCACACAATTATTTCAACAGAAAAAGCATTTGACAAAATCTGACACCCTTTTAGGATCAAAAACACTCAACAAACTAGAAATACTTCTTCACCCTGATAGAGGCCATTTATGAAAAACCCACAGCTAACATAGTGGTGAAAGACTGAAAGCTTTGCCCCGAAGACAAAGATCTCTGCCCTGGTCACTTCTATGCAACATTGTACTGGAGGCTCTGGCTAACGCAGTTTGGCAACAAAAAGAAATGAAAGGCATTCAGATTGGAAAGGAAGAAGTAAAACTATCCTATTTACAGATGACATGATATATATAGAAAACCCTAAAGAATCCATAAAAAATTATTAGAACTTATAAATGAGCACAGCAAGGTTACAGGATAAAAGATCAATATACAAAAGTCAGTTGTGTTTTCTATACACTAGCAATGAACATTCTGAAAATTAAATTAAGAAAACAATTCCACTTATGATAGCATCCAAAAGAATAAAACTTAGCAATAAATTTAACAAAAGGAATGTAAGACTTGTACACCAAAAACTAGAAAACATTTCTGAAAGAAATTAAAGAAGGCATCCCATGTTCGTGGATTGGAAGACTTAATATTGTTAAGATGGCAATATTCCCCAAATTGATCTACAGATTCAACATAATCCTTATCAAATTCCCAGCAGGCTTTTTTTTTTTGGTACTAATTGACTATTTGATCCTAAAATTTATATGGAAATGTAAGGGACCCAGAAAAGCCAAAACAATCTTGGAAAGAACAAAGTTGGAGGACTCACACTCCCCAATCTTAAAACTTACTACAAAGCTACAGTAAAAAAGTAGTACTGGCATAAGGATAGATATACAGACCAATGTAATAGAATTGAGAGTCCAGAAATAAACCTTTACATTTATATTCAATTAAATTCAACAAAGACATCAAAACAATTCAATGGGGAAGAAATAGTCTTTCAACAAATGGTGCTGGAAAACCAGATAGCCACAGATAAAAGGATGAAGTTGGACCACTACCTCACACTATATACAAAAATTAACTCAAAGTAGATCATAGACCTAAATGTAAGAGTTCAAACTACAAAACTCTTTTTAAATGTTAATAAAAGATCTGTGACCATGATGAGGCAACAGTTTCTTAGATACAACACCAAAAGCACAAAAGAGAAAAAAGTAGATAAACTAAAATTAATCCAAATTTAAAACTTTTACATTTCAAAGGACACGATCAAGAAAGTAAAAAGACAACCCATAGAATGGGAGAATATATTTTAAAACCATATAGCTGTAAAGGGACTTGCATCTAGAATATAAAATGAACAATTATAACTCAATAATAAAAAGACAAACTACCCGATTTTAAAATGGGCACAAGATCTGAATAGACATTTTTCCAAAAAAGATATACAAATGGCCAAAAAGCACATGAAAAATTGTTCAACATCATTAGTCATTAGGGAAACAAGTTAAAAACCACAGTGAGATACCATATCACACACACACCAGGATGACTGTGATCAAAAGAACAGAAAAGCGTTGACAAGGATGTGGAGAAACTGGAATCTTTCAGAATAATACAGCCGCTTTGGCAAACAGTTTGCAGTTCCCCGAAAAGTTAAACACAGAGTTATCACGTGACCCAGTAATTTCACTCCTAAGTATGTACCCAAGAGAAATGAACACATACATCCACCCCAAATCTGGTACACAAATGTTCATGGCAGCATTATTGATAATAGCCAGAAAGCAGGAACAACCTCACGTCCATCAGCTGATGCGTGGATTAACAAAATGTGCAAAATGTGGTACCTTCATACAATGGAATATTATTCAGCCATAAAAAGGAAAGATACATGCTGCAACATGTGAGAACCCTGGAAACATGCCAAGTGAAAGAAGCCAGACACAAAACATCACATGTTAGGACATTCCATTTATCTCAAACGTCTAGAATAGGCAAATCTCTAGACAAAAGGTAGATTAGTGACTGGCTAGAGCTGGGGGGGTGGGCATTAATCAAATAATAGGAAGTGAGTGTTAATGAGTACAGATTTCCTTCTGGGGTGACGAAAATGTTCTAAAATTGACTGTGGTGATGGTCGCACAACTTCTGAACTACTGAATTGTACACTTAAAAGGTTGTATTTAATGGGATGTAAATTATATCTCAATAAAGTTTTTTTTAAAAGCTATAGAGCATATTTGTAATAGGAAAACCTGAAACAACACAGATGTTCCATAGGCGATTCGTTCAAACATACCCATAAGGCACACCACTGTGCAAGCCCAGGCTGGTTCGAACCCTGGTCCCAAAAACACACCTGTAAAATTTGTTAACTAACTCAAGTGGCAGTAGGGTAGCTGGTTTTATTTTTTGCTTTATATTGTTCTTCATTTTCCAAATAGCCTATACTCAACATACAAGTGAAGAATAAATGTTTAGGGGCTTCTCTGGTGGCGCAGTGGTTAAGAATAGGCCTGCCAATGCAGGGGACACGGGTCCGGGAAGATCCCACATGCCGCGGAGCAACTAAGCCTGTGCGCCACAACTACTGAGCCTGTGCTCTAGAGCCCGCGAGCCAGAACTACTGAGCCCACGTGCCACAACTACTGAAGCCTGCGTGCCTAGAGCCCGTGCTCTGCAACAGGAGAAGCCACCACAGTGAGAAGCCCGCGCACCGCAACGAAGAGTAGCCCCTGCTCGCTGCAACTAGAGAAAGCCCGCGCGCAGCAATAAAGACCCAACACAGCTAAAAATAAAATAAATGTAAAAATAAATAAATTTTTTTAAAAATTTAAAAAAGAAAAAAAAAATGTTCACTTTCAGATGAAAGGTCAGAATGAGAGGCGGCTGGTCCCACATAGCGCAGATAGGAAAGCACACAGGCACAGCCGTTCTGCAGCAGTCTGGAAATACTTCTTTTCTGACCCAGAAACTCCACCTCTGGAAACCTCTCCTAGGGAAATCATTAAGAACAAGCACAAAGACCAGGCTGAGAGGGCATTCATCACAGCCTTATATGTAACAGAGAAAAGCTGAAAACAACATACATGGCCCAAAATAGAGGCTTTTTAGTTAAATATATTATAGCTTATCCATGCAATGAAATGCTGCACAGCTGCTAAAATGTTGCAGAAATTTATCTGTTGTTGCAGAAAATGACAGCAGGTCACAAAGCAGTATATATGATATAATCTCATTTTATTAAAAAAAAAAGCCACACGCATGATAAGTATAGAGAAGATCTAAAAGGAAACACACTAAGATGTTAACAGACGTTGGCTTTGGGTAAACAGGGTGATGGATATTTTTATGTTCTTTTGACTGGTCTGTATTTCTTATTTTTATACAATGCACATGTATCTTGTCTGTATTAAGAAGAATAATAAAGGGAAATTATGGGGGAAGAGGCAAGAGGGCAACCCAGGACAGCTGGAAGCACCACCAGCTGCCCAAGCAAAGGAGCATGATAGGCGGGGCCGTGGGGAGGGTTGAGACCGTCACAGCCACTGCTGCTCCCAATCTCGGGACACCTGAGGTCAAGACTACACAAGCTCCCTTTTGCTGACCTCAGATTTATATATTTAAAAGCGTTTTCCCATTTTGTCTTCTTCATTCTTCTCAGTATTCTTGTATCATTATCTCCATTGTGTAGATAAGAAAAGTGAGACTTAGATCTACTTACTTAAGAATCACAGAAGAGCATCAAAGGTTAGCAGGTTATCTGACACCAGAATTCCATCAGTGACATCCCTACTCCAACTGAAAGGCAGCTCAAGAAAGCAGAAATAATATGGATTCTGGAGTCCACAGGCCTTGATCTGACTCCCACCTCACCTCTGAAATTCAGGCTTTCAACCCCTCCGCAGGGAATGATAATCCTTATGGCGCAGGACTGTTCTCGGGGCAAAGTGCAATCATGCAGGTAAATCTGAGAGCGTCATGCCTGGCTCCTGGGAGCGCTCAACAAATGCTAATCCAACAGGAACCCCAACCTCTCAGGGCAGCCGAACCCTGAGGTGGCTGTGTGTGTTAGAAAGATCTCCAGATATGGGAATACTGCTGGACTGCATGCCGTTTCCACTGCCTGGCCTGGTCCTATCCCCGAGGCCAGAACAGTCAAGTCCTTCTTCCCCCGAGAGCTCTCCATGCAGGCAAGGTCGGCTCCTCCATCCTTGGAGACTGCCTGATGCGGTCTGGTCCCAAGGCCATCTCCAGTCCACAGTGACTCTGTCACAGAGCGGTCACCTGGCTCCTCCTCAATTGTCCCTTTTCCTTTTCCCCTGCAGGGATCGCCTCCAAGGAGAAAAGGCAGAAAGAGCCCCAGCTTCTTTGACAAGAAGGCCCCTACTCAGAGGAGCCACTGCTGTGTCACCTGTCATGGACATTTGCCCTCCCTCTCATTCCCCTGAAGGGCCCACCCTCTTCGTCACAGCCTTCATGCAGGTCCTGGGCCAGTTACAGGGCATGTCGCTGGCCACCGTAACTACATTGAGGATGGGAATGTGACCCAGGCAGGGTCAACAAGACCCAGTGAAAATCTGGCTGAGGTTCCTATGACTTACGCCTAAGAGAATCAGAGTCTGGAGCTTGAGATGGGAAGCAACACAGGGGAAGATGTGCTGGGAAAAGGAGAGAAAGCGTCCACGCCTTTGAGCCCTGAATCCGGCTGCCCCCGAAGTCAGATTGAGTTGGGTTTTCTTTCACCTACAACTGAAAGGCCCTAACCCACAGATCTCAGCAGAACTTCAAAATGCGTCTTCAGCGTGGGTTTACCCTATGCATGCGCTCAGGGCAGGGGCTCTGGCCTTGGGGGATGGAGTCTGAGTCGCTGACTTGGATCGGCACTTCTGCCTCCATCCTCTCGGTGAGCACAGCATACCCGTTCACTACATCTGCAGAGCAGTGGGCTCGGGCTGGGCAGAGCAGGTGACACGGACACCCTGCCACCGGTCCAGCCCCTCCCCCTCCCACCATGTCCCAGCAGCTGTTGTGTCTCTCTCACGGCACTCTCTCCCACCGAGCACACAAGCGACCTGAGGGCCTCTCTGCCACCCAGTGCCTACGTGAGCTGGCTCAAGGGGCGAGCCCTGGTCACCATGCCTGCGCCTGCAGCTGTCAGCTGAGCATAGGCGCCAGCTGGTCCGGAAGACGTCAACCCACGGCCTGGAGAGGGCAGGGGCCCTAGTGTGCGAGGGGACCGGCACTGCCTACCCCACAGATGCCTCTGGCACTGGTGGAGCATGGCCAGCCTGGACCCAACCCACCACATGCAGGTTCCCCTGGGGGCGGCAAACGAACATCCCTGAGGATAGAGCTCCCACCATGGCCCCCAGGCGAAAGCCCCCAACAAACATGCCTCCACTTTCCCAGGGGAATCTGGGCTGCTCCAGACAGACAATATTCCAGGAGGAAAAATGAGGCAGAAAGGTAAACCACCTTCTAGGAACCTCATTCCTCGAGTCACCTCGTCGGGAGTCTGGCCTCACCTTGACACAGAGGGCTGTTACGATGAGCCCCCAAGGAGGAAGAGCAGATACACCCTTCTTCTCCCGTCTCTTATATTTCATGGGTGGGGGGCAGGGAACCCTGGTTCAAGATATTTGTTTCCTCCGTGGCCACAACATGCGACAGCCTTCTTGGGAGCACGACAGTACTCAAGTCATAACTACCCACAGCCTGAACAATTTCCAACTCAATTTATTTCAGGCCTTTTTTGATACCACCCAGCGGCCCAGGACTGAGCAAAGTGTGGTGGAGAAGCCCGTGAGCAACACCTAATAAAAGCCACTCAACAATGAACCGTGTCCCTTGTGCTGATGTGTCTGAATTTTGCACTGGCAGGGGGCCCATGGAAGACAGCGAGCAATCCCCAGGGGCCTCTTCCCCAAACGTTTTGTCAGTGAATGTTTTAAGTCTCTGTCCTCTGGCCTAACGACTGATTACTGCAAGCTGAGGTCCGTGGGTGTGAGAAGACACTGGTTTTCAAGCTGGGGAGGGCAAGGCTGAGATCCACACCTTTCTGGAGATGGGTTCTGTGTTTGAAGACTAGTGCTTACAAGCTTAAGGGAACAGGCAGCACTTCTGAAAGCCCCTGAGAGCTCCCTCGCCCCTCGGCGCTGCCCACGGAGAGGTGGGCATCTTAGTTCCTTCTTGACACCACGCCCCAAGACCCGATGCTCAGAGCACACAGTGGGCAGACCGAAGAGGGCTCTGGGGCCAGTCTCACCCGAGGAAGGAAGTAACATACCCAAGGGGAGGCCATTATATGATTCCGTTACCACATCCCCACTGCTGTTCTCATCACACCCGCCCTTCTGCGAAGCGAGAGGCCCACGAGGTCTGCAGACTCTAGGGAAGGGGAGGCCTCTGGCCAGGAAGTGAAGTGCGGTCAGCAGAGACGAGCCCTCCTCCCTGGAGCCCAGCAGAGACAGTTTCTCCTCCTCCGCTATCTCCTCTCTTATCGGCCAATGTATTTAGCATGTTCCTTATGAAGACAACTGTCTGGGAATTGTGTGAATTGTTTTTGCCTCTTAAAGGAACACTACTTGCATCAGCTGATCCATCCCAACGTGAATGGCCTTTTGTGATAAAACCATGAATGTGGCTCCAACTCTAAAGACCCTCTAACCTTCCGGGCCAGCCCGGGGCAGGGCTGACGAAGTGCAGGATGTTACGGTACCCACTCCACCTGCCCCTGACCACTGGGTGCCCCCCAGCCTCCAGCAACAGCCTTTCCTCCCTCAGCCTCCAATCTCTGCTTGCACTCCCACAGCCTGAGCCAAGCCCTCTGCTACACAAGGCAGATACACTAGGGCAACTCTCCCCTCTCCCCATAGCTGGCTGTTACCTGGGGCTTCTGAAGAGATCTATCCATTTGGGTTCAAGCTCCAGGGATACATAAGAATAAAAATAGCTAACCTTTGTTATCTGCCAGGCACCGTGCTAAGCGCTTTACATGTGCTCACTCCTTCCCTACAACAATGCTACAGTGTAGATACTATTATTATCTCCATTTTATAGATGAAGAAAGGGAGCCCCAGTGAGGTGAAAGTAATTTGCACGAGATCCTACAGCTAGTAAGTGACAAAGCTACAGATCAAACTTGGAAGTCTGGCTCCAACACCCCAAGCTCTGAGTCAGTGTGTCAGAGGAGCAATTTCAAACCCAGGAACAAAGGAGGAATAAAGAAAGTGGAGGAGGCCCCACAAAGCTCCCAACACTATACCGCCTTCTCCACCTGGGCAGATGTCATGCAGCTTGACAGGAACGTTTCCTACCAAGAAACACCTCCGTGTCGGGGCCCTGCCTCCAGTTCATTCTGTGTCATTGGGCAAGTCCCTTACCTTCTCTGGCACAGTCTCCCCTGCTGGAAAATAAGACATTTGTATGAGAGATGGTTGTGAAGGCCCTGTTTAGATTTTGGAGTCAGTCCTTCTCTGCTTTGGTACCATGCAATCTGGAAAGGAAGTTTAATACCACGCTGCTGTTTCCAGGTTCGTAATTTCCCTCCTCGTGGGCACCAATCCCAAGCCTCAGATCCTACGCATTCCCTTTCATTCACCTGCATCCTCCAACAGGTCCCATCTGGGTCCGAGACCAAGCTCTGATGGACATGTCTAATGAGAGGCTTACATGCCCCCCCCTCCAGTCTCCTCTTTTTCCCAAGTGCCTGGTGGCATGGCCCTAAAGTGACTTCTCACCAGTGCACTGTCAGCACAGCTGATGTGTGTTACTTCTGCTCACCCTAGACATCTCTCTCCTTTCCCCTTTCCACGAGCTGCAACATGCCAGCCACCCAGCTTCAGTCATCCATCACACAGATGAGGACTGCGCCCTAGCAGACGGGGGAGGAACAGCAACCTCGCAGAACACAGCTGCCTACCCACCGTGACCAGGTGGGCCATCGCAGGACTGTCACAGGCCTTCCCTCAATTGGAACCCATGCATCTGTGGTCCCTCTATTACAACAGGGTACATGCCAAGGCTATTTATAAAGGCCATCTCTAGGAAGGCAAGCCACTTACAGCTCCCACTGTCCTAGCTGCAGCAAGTTAGCCGATGTCCAGCAGATCGAAGTCCCAAAATAGACAGTGACCATGTGTTCACTGTTCCCAAGCCTCCCCCTTTGGGAAAAGAACATCTGTGGCCACTCGGTGTCCTGGAGATTTCACGTGATATCTCAATCTGTACCCAGAATAAAGATTTCTACTCACTTGATTAACCCAGTTCTACCAGAAGCTAAAGAGTTTCTCCATGTCTTCTATTCCCATTCTCTGTTTCTCTACTTAGTTTTAAGGGATAGGAGGAAGGCACTGGGGGGATGGGCGGGGGGGGAGTTGAGATCCATTGAGAGGCTCTCTGATAATGGCAATGAACTGAAATGTATAACCTTTGGGGAAGGGATCCATGCCAGCCTCTGTCATGGTGTGATGTCAACATGCTCTTACAGGTATACCCCGTAACTGGCAGCGAGTAAGTCTGAATTATCGAAATATGCCCAGTATGTTACCCCTGGGCAAAGAAAATGCACCTGACCATGACAGCTAGAAGCAAAGGCACCCAGAATCACCTGAATTACACGATGGGCACCTTGGTAGAAATCTGAGCAAGGGAACTTCTATAAATTTCAATCAATAATTGAGCACCAATTAGGTACCAGACACCGTGCTAGTTTCTGAGGATGGCAAACGAACAAAACAGTTCCTCCCTGAGTGGAACTCACAGACTGGCAGGAGTGTCTGATCGCAGTACAACTAGTTCTAATATGATGTTTGAGTAGTTCTAACCTACTGGGCTGTGATACTATCAAATGCGATGGCTTCTGAATGGGTGAGCCCTGGAGGGTGTCAGGGAAGACAGGACATGTGAGCTTAAGGGCCAGAACTTACAGCAAGGGACCTGGGCAAGGAGTTAAGGGAGAGGAACGTGAGAGGTGGGGCTGAGAGGAGGAGTGTGGACACAAATCTAGGGTGTTCTCTAGTGACCTGAATGTTTTCTACCTGCGGAAACCTTACCTGGCCTGAGCGCATTCCCATCCACGTGCCAACAGAGCAGAGTAATTAAGAACGTGGGCTTTGGAGCTGAACACTCTTCAGACTAAGTCCCCCTCTGTCACTCAGTAGGAGAGCATGGGCTCTGGAACCAGCCACTGAGGCTGAGTCCTGGCTCTACCACTTCCCAGCTGTAGGGCCCCGGGCAGCATATCTAACATCCCTGTGCCTCGGTTTTCTCATCTGTAAAATGGAAAAAATAATAGTGTCTACCTCATAGGGTGATGGTGAAGCTTGGCCGAGATACCCAAATAAGGGCCACAGTGCCTGGCACACAGTGGGCACCATATCATTCTTAGTAACCTCACCCAGTCTCATTTCCTTTGTCTGTAAATTAGGGGT
This sequence comes from Pseudorca crassidens, assembly GCF_039906515.1. NCBI lineage: Eukaryota > Metazoa > Chordata > Mammalia > Artiodactyla > Delphinidae > Pseudorca > Pseudorca crassidens. The sequence continues at coordinate 13,987,339 of NC_090296.1, read as the reverse complement.
TTGGAGGATTAAAAAGACAATAAAACCCTCACGTGGTGTTGGCCCATAGGAGGTTCTCATAACTGAATCCTGTTGGCTTCTGATTCCCAACAAGCCGAGGCTATATTACCTGGCCAGGGGAATCTGCTCCTGGCCATGGCTGCAAGAGCAGATGTGGGAGTTCATGGACATTGACTCTGGCTGAGAGACTGGGTCGAGTCAGACCTCAGGGGACCATGGAAAAGTTGAGGTGACCTGTGAAAGTGTGCAGGTCAATTCCCCGGCTGACAGCAGCATACAGGTGGCACAGGGGAGGGGCGTGGGCTGGTGCATGCCCATCCAAGGTGCACCTGGGCTTTGCTCCAGCCCAGTCTTACTCTGGTGAAGTGAGGGGACAGCTGTTCCCTTCTCCCATGAGCCAGCCAGCATGTCCCAACAGCCAAATGCCTCAGCCCCGTGGCTGGGGCCCACTGCTAATCACACACCACCCAGGGCCAGACTTGGGGACCAAGCCTCCTGTCCCCCTTGCCCACTTTGCATGGCAGGTGTGAGACTAAGCTGGTGGTGCCACCTGCAGACAGTCTGCCCACCAGGCCGTCTCAAATCAAGACCTGAGCTCTTGGTGCTAACCAGGTCTTAGAGCCATGCTCCACCCCCAAAGGACAAACCAACTCCTGGCTACAAGCCAGGAGGCCCCAGGTCAATCAGGTGACTGGAAACTGCCAGATGAAGCCTTGCTCTTGTTGCACAATATCGTTCCTGGCCCCAAATCTCTCTCTCTCTCACACACACACACACACACACACACGCACACACACACGTGCACACACACACAGCTCCCATAAGCCTAAGGCATGTGAGGCGCTGGGTGAACACCAGCGAGAAAAGAGAGCAGCTGTGTGGCACAGACCTCAGACAGATGCACGCCCAGGTCCAGGCCCTCAGAACCCCTGAGACAGCCTCAAAGGACTGTGCCCAGTAAACCACCAGAGTGCCCTGTCAGAGTGACAGCATCCTTTCCCACCCACAGGGACACTGAGAAGATTAATTAGAGGAACCTAAAAGTGCTTGAGCAAGGCTCCCCAGGGAACTGGGTGAATCTGTCACCCCTGTCACAAGGCTCTTTAAGTGTGCCTTGGCTGGGTCTTTGTTCAACATTGCATAGGATAACCAAGACAGACAGCCGGCTGCAGACAAGTGGCCAGCTCAGTGCTGTTCTAGAGGGTCAACCCACCCAGGGCCCGAGCCTCTGTGTGGCCACAGTCAGCCACATTGGATGGTTTGCATGGTAGGTGGCAGGAAGGAGAGGAGCTGCTTTCAGAGGGTCTCCTTCTTACTGAGGCCTTTATAAATCTACTTCAAAGTGCCCCTCCTCCTCCAGGAAGCCTTCCTGGCCCTGCTGGCCTACAGTGACCTCTCCTGCCTCTGAAAAGCTGTTACCGGGCCTGGCTTTTTCCATTTGCTGTTTTGTTTGGGGCTGACGTTTAAAAATATCATTTAGTAAGTGCTTTACATACGTTATGTGACTTAATCCTCATAACTCTGTGAAGTGGATGTGATTATACTCATTTCATAGATGAGGAAGTGGAGACTTGGAAAGGTCAAATAATGTGTGTGCCCTGGCTTTCTGTCATTTTTTTTTTCCCGTGGGATTGCACTCCCTCACATTAGATTACAAACTCCTCTGTGGCAACCAGGGCAACATTTCCCCCGTCTATCCCCTGAGCCCCTAGGCCCCCAGGTAAACACTGCATGACGGGCTGTTACAGTGACCACTGAGCCTTAATTAACCCAGAGGTGGCACTGATGAATAAAAATGAGATCAGCCACATGGCCGACTGGCCATGTGATAAGGATCCCTGTATATACGCTGTGCGGCATCTCAGTTACCAAGAACGGTCCCTGCTTAAGCTGCACATTAATCATCAGGAAACTTTACTGCAATGTTGTTCCTTCAGGGACAACTGAGGAGCTGCAGCTCTAAGGAAACGCCGTGTCGCTGGACTTAAAATGATCCAGTGCCTGTGGTGGGGCAACCCCAGGGGCCTCGCCAGGAGCTGCCGGGGTTAAGCCCAGCCAAGGGCACAGGGGTCAAACCGCAGGATCCAGGGAGGCCCTGCAGCTCCAGACAGCGCGACCCAGGGCATGGCCCCCAGGAGAGCAGGCGTGGGCCTCACCTTTGGTGGCGTAGGCGTCCGCGGCCATCCGTAACCTGTAAGGGGGGACGCCCGTCAGCGGCCAGTCTTCCAGGCCCACCCGGGCATAAATGTTGAGAGCGGCTTCATAGTCTCCTTCAACATAATCCAACTTGGCCATGATCAGATTGGACTCTTGTAGGAATTCTGACTAGAAGGAAAAGGAGAGAAAAAAACATTTTCCTACGATATGATGTGTGATGCTCCCATGGAGCCCCGCGGCTCTGCACAGAAAGACGGGTGTGGGAGCCTTCTTGTTGGTACTGCTCGCAGGGGCCCCAGAGCGGAAACAGCCCATGTGGCCAGCAGCTGATGAGGGGGGAGGCAAAATGTGGTCTCGCCGTCCCCCGGAATATTACTGAGCCATCATCAGGAACGAAAAACTGACCCCTGGGACCACATGGGTGAACCTCAAGAACATGACGCTGAGTGAAAAAGCCTGTCACACAGGCGACATATATTGGCCCGAACGGTCGAGCCTGCTGAGGCAGAAAGCAGACTGGTGTTGCCTAGGGCTGCACGATGGGGGCATGAGAGATGACTGCTAACACCTACAGGTTTACTTCTGGGGTGATGAAAATGTTCTAAAACTGACGTAATGGTTGCACAGCTCCTGAATTGTACACTTTCAATGGATGAATTATATGGCATGTGAATTATACTTCAATAAATCTGCTGTGGGGCTTCCCTGGTGGCGCAGTGGTTGAGAGGCCGCCTGCCGATGCAGGGGACGCGGGTTTGGGAGGATCCCACATGCCGCGGAGCGGCTGGGCCCGTGAGCCATGGCCGCTGAGCCTGCGCGTCCGGAGCCTGTGCTCCGCAACGGGAGAGGCCACGGCGGTGAGAGGCCCGCGTACCGCAAAAAAAAAAAAAAAAAAAAAAAAAATCTGCTGTAAAACAGGCTCCCCTCAGGCCTCAGGTTTGGGTCAAGAATGGAAGGCGTGCGTTATGAACAAAACACACGAGCACCTGTCTCCGAAAAGGAGGCTCCACGGACATCCTGGTGGGTCCTGCCCACAGCACTGGGGGTATAACACAGACTGTAACCCAAATCCCAAGGAGAGAGGCTTTCTAAATTGGTGCAAAATTCAGGACTTGCTTTCTTTCCGGGGACAAACTTTTCTCGCTGAGCTGTTCCAGCTTGTTATGGTTACTGACCCAGGTCCCTTCCCAGAGGCTGCAAGTTCTAACTCTGATGGGCTCGTCTTCCTCTCCATCAGGAGAGGCTGGCTTCCCCAGTCCACACCCACCAACCTCATCCTCAGCCCATCCTCAAGCCCCACTCATCACTGGGGAAAGAAGAGGCAACCCAGCCATCTACATAAGGAAACATTTATCACCCTCTTCTAGGCCTTCTCATTGGAACCCCAGGTATACAAAGCCGGATTTTTCAGCTTACAGAAGCACACCATGAAGCTGCACTATCCTGTAATCTATGGCTGAGACGGAGTGGGCGATATGCAGGTAACCAGCCAGAGCGTGGCGAAGCCGCTGTTTCAGCCAAGGTGGTCGGCTTCCAGGCAGTCCCTGAAAGGGAGCAGGGGTAGCGCTACAGAGGACATAGAACAGGCAAGAGAATGAAGGGAGCAAAAGGGTTTTAAGAGTGGCCCAAGGGAGTGGCACCAATGCAAGACGTCAGAATTATATTTGGAAACAGAGAAAGAAATCAGAGCAGACTTAAGAAAAGAGAAAAAGAGCTGTGAAAAGAAAGCATCCACCACAGGGGTTCTCCACCAGGGAAGGGGACAGGGCAGGCTTGGGTATATTGAAAAGGCTTCCTAGGAGATTCCTGTGTCCTCCCTCTTTCCCCAGAACTGAGACCCATAGGCTGAAAAGCAAACTAAAGGGGGAGGGGGAGGGAGTTAGTGTTTGCTGGGCACAGAGCTTCAGTTTGGGATGATGAAAAGTTTCTGGGGATAGATGGTGGTGATCTGAATACGAATGCACTTAAAACCACTGAACCTAAAAGATGGTTAAAATGGCAAATTTTATGATATTTATATTTTACCACAAGAAAAAAGTTTTAAAAATTAAACCCGAAAAAATTTTTAATTAAAAAAAAAAAAGGTAAACTTGAAGGGCCAGATGGAAAATATGCAGGAGCTTGAAGAAAATTCCAAGAGTATGCACAGTATGGAGAGCCTTGCTGGGCAAGTCCAATCTATGGCCTTGTGCAGAGGAGGAAACAGCTTGGCAGAGGCCCCTGGGCCGAGGGGGAGAGGGGAGCAGCTCCAGCCCAGTGCCATGTTACCTTGCCTGTGACAAGCGCAACTTTCTTGAGTTGAATCAGAAGCCAGGCCTCCTGACTCCTCGTCCGGGCTCTTTTTGCCACCACACGGCTACCTCGCTCTAGTCTCTCCAGCCTCAGTTCACTTGTGTTTTGTGGGCACCTGTGTCTGCACAGGGCTTTCCCTAGCTCCCAGCTAGGAGACACCCGAACTTAAGGTCAAGAGGAGAGGAAATTTCACATCAGCCAGCGTGAGTGGGTCAACCCGCCCAGGCAAGATATGTTCCAAATATGACTTTGGAACACTCTTTATAAGGCAGAGGGAGCTCAAAAATGGCAGCAGGAGAAAACTTCTCTAGGTAGAACCAATAAAATAGCAAAAACTGACATGTATCTCGCGCTATCCAATTGTGAAAGAACTTCTACACCTGAGACTCAGAATGGCCTTGAGCTAAGTACACTTACAGATAAGAAATGTGAAGCTCAGAGAGCTTAAGTAACTTCCCACGATCACACAGCTTATAAAGCCACAACTGGAAAGCAAACTCAGAATTCTAAGTTGAAATTCAATGTTCTTACTACCGCACTGGGTTGTGGAGGATGGAGAGCAAAAACTATGAACATGTGGTAAAATTAAAGGTTAATTCAAAGTGGGGGGACTCAAAGTGGGATAGAAACTAGCCAAGGTGCCAGGCCTGGAGCAGTGATCTTCAACCTCTCCCCCCAACACAGAGTCTCAGCCTTATACCTCCTGGAAGGACACTTGAGTCTGACCAGCTGTCACTATGAGGTCCCCCCACCCTTTCCCACTGATTAGGACCCACCAATGTCACCAGGACCATCTTCGTTAAGAACAACTGACATGGAGACAACTGTCCCTAACTCTGAAGAAAAGTGAAAGAAGGAAGGAAGGAAGAAAGGAAGAGCTTTAAAAGTTCACTGAAGACTGCCCTTCCCCAACAGAGAATACATCCGAGATTTTAAAGGGACCCTGAAGAAGCTGGCAGGAGTGCTGGGATGCAGTCAGCTATCTGAACAAGACTGACTTCAGGAAACCAGTTAAGAGCCAGACTTCAGGCAGGGAAGTGTCCAGAAACCAGTAAGTGAGGTAACAGGGTGGGGAAGGGGGCAGGGGGGAGGGAAGGCAAGGTGGAAAAGATTCAGTGAAGCAAGGAAAGATGTGAAATGGAGAGGGAAAGCTGGATACAGAGACCAGGAAACAGGGCAGATGAGGAGAAGGGCAGCGCTTAGGGTTTCCTGTGCCATGAGGACTAGGGTCATTGCTCAGGCAGAGGGAAGTTCCTGCCCCGGTTCCCTCCCACACCAAGGTACCAGGCCTGCCGGCGCCAATGTGCACCCCGCTCCGGGCCAGAGCTGCCTGGGACATTCACAAGCTGCACGTTTCAGGCAGGGTATCATGTGGTTTAAGCGACACTCCTGATTCACTTCTCTCTTCTCAGTGGGACAAGGTGTCAGATTGAGTCCTGGGCCACAGATAACAGCTTTATTCCAAGCACCTGGGGAAGATTAGTGCCATTTCTCAGGATAATGTGTCATTAGAGACTCTCATCAGAGAGAAGCCATTGGTCTGGAAGCCCCACATCAATTGCACAGGGAGTCGGCCTGCTCCTCAGAAGACAAGCCACAGATGTTCTCCGCCCGTCGCCCAGTTTGTCCCTGGACGTCCTTCCCGAGCACACGCTGCCCAGAGGAGGTAGAGCCAGCACATCCCTCTAAGCCCTCATCCCGAGGCCCACGGTACCTTGAGGTTCCCTCGGTCCAGGGCAGCGGTCAGATGCTTGCGGACCTCAGTCATCTGGGGCCTGGGGCCTCGGGGACTGGCCCCCTGCCGCAGGGGGTGTTCCTTCAGGTACTGCTCCAGCTTTGATTCCCCAAGGAGGAGTTCTGCCATGTCATCTACAAAGAACACAGTGAGAAGCTAAATGGGGGTGAGGAATGGTCTGTGTGCTGGGAACTCCCCAAGGACCTCAGGACCATCTTACGGTGAATTCTCTTAATTAGTTAAGAATGTTCCAGAGTATGAAAGCAAAAGGGTGGTAGCCCAAGCATTCATTCCTCCGTCCCATATTTATTGAACTAGAAAGATGGATAGATACTCGTTAATGTGGACAGAGCTCAAGTTCAGTAGAAGACACAAAGTTGTCTTATGATTTATTCAGCATGATCGCTACAAAACACACAAAACCCAATACTCTGTATTTTCCAGAGACAATGCAGTGAAATCTTCTAGCTCTTTTGTGGTCTACGGCTTTATACACGGACATGAGCTGGTAGAAAGTCTTGTGTACTCAGATTCTTAAAACAAGTTCGTGTCAAAATGACCTGAATGCATGCAGTCTGTTCCTGCCTAGAAGTCAAAGCTCTACAGACATGGTATCTGGGAACGTTTGTACGAAGGTTCTGCTCCTAAGAGCGCATTGCTTATACTTCTTTGTTAATGTCTCTGTTGGCTTGTTAATTAGAAGAAAAACCTCACTCTAAGAGCAGCTCTTTGGAATCCACACATACAGATTGTTCTGAGTAAACCCAGAACAATTCATACACCAGCCTGAACACAGTCTATTTTTTCTGTGAAGGGACAGAACATAATTGTATGAAAAAATAAAAGCAATTTTTAAAGGTCTGGAAGGATATGCCTCAAACCCATGGCAGTAGTTACCACTGGGGTACAGGAAGGAGAACCTCAATGGGGGTTAGTGGCCAATTAGACTTTAGCTTTATCTGTAATGTCCTGGCCCTAGAAAGGAGAACAGGTTTGCCCATTATTTGTGTAATCTAAAATTAACTAAAAAGAAAATATCACAGAGGACCCACTGAGATTTTGGGAAGTAGGTCTACCAAAGGCCGAGAGCTGTAACAAGAGCCTTTCCAAGTGCTCTGGTCAGTGACCCAAAGCTGCTGACTCTATAGTTCTCAGCAGTGCCTCTGTGCAATGTGGAGCCGAAAATAATCTTTTAGAGATGAGACCGAGGGTCCTGGGAGGAACCAAGCAACGCAAAAACAGAGCTGAGTTAGGCTACTGAACACAAGAATTCTTCTGCTGTCCAAGAAGAGAAAGCAATTGCCTACAAGATGCAGAGGACGTCAGGCTTGTTCCACGGCCGCATCAACACCGAGGGCCGTAAGGCCATGTCGGCACAGAGCTCGGGGATACGGAGCAAAGCCCACATGGACAGGCCAGCCCAAACAGCAGCTTCCTCCCAGAAGCATGAGTCCTTCCTGAGAATGAAATCCAGCTAAAAAAGAAATCCAGGGCTCAGGGATGAAGGACATGTAGGCAGAGGCCTGCAGGCCTATGAGAATTACAAAACAGAACATGACTGTTATAAATTAATATGATGCAAAAAGAATAATACGTCAAAAACTGGGAGGAACTTCAGGGGCCATGCCCTCATCTTTCAAAACACTGTAATATATGTTTAAACAAAAAAACCAAACATGACTCCAATCTTCTTAAAGCTTTATTGGGGACTTCCCTGGTGGTCCAGTGGCTAAGACTCCACGATCCCAATGCAGGGGGCCCAGGTTCAATCCCTAGTCACTAGAGAACTAGATCCTGTATGCCGCAACTAAGAGCCCACGTGCCGCAACTAAAAGATCCCACATGTCGCAACTAAGACCCGGTGCAGCCAAATAAATAAATATTTTTTTAAAAAAAGCTTTATTGGACTCTTTAGGAAATGATTGTCACGTGGTGAAGCAGTTATTTGGAGCTCAACAATTCCTTCGGATTCAGTTTCTTCCCTCCATGAATACTTACTAACACCTTATTTTGTAATAGTGCCCTGCCATCCAACAGAAATATATGCAAGCCACATGTTACTTTAAAATTTGTAGTAGCTACATTAAAAAAGAAACAAGAGACAGGTGAAGTTAATTTTACTAATATATTCTGTTTAACTCAATATATCCAAATATTATCAGTTTAACCAGTAATCAGTATTTTTTAAGTTATTGAGATATTTTACATTCTTTTTCATATTAATTTTTCTAAATCCGTTGTGTACTTTACACTTAGAGCACATCTTGATTCAAACCTACCACAATTCAAGGGGTCAGTAGGTACATGTGGCTAGTGGCTACTCTACTAAACAGGAATATGATCACCATTTATAAAAGTGTCTATTTAAATCTGTCTATATCCCTACAGAGACATCTAGAATGATTATCACTGGAGGAAACGACAGGCATTTCTGAAGGATAATATTTGGGATAATTTTTAAGCTCTCATCTTTAAAGTTTGAATTATTTATATTGAGCAGAATCATTTAATATTACTTTTAGAAAAGATGAACTCTTCTATAAAAATTGGAAATAAACTTTTTTTTTTAAAAAAAAATATATATATATCAGGATATTAATAGTGGTTATTTCCGGGCTTCCCTGGTGACACGGGTTCGTGCCCCGGTCCGGGAGGATCCCACATGTCGCGGAGCGGCTGGGCCCGTGAGCCATGGCCGCTGAGCCTGCGCCTACGGAGCCTGTGCTCCGCAACGGGAGAGGCCACAACAGTGAGAGGCCCGCGTACCGCAAAAAAAAAAATAGTGGTTATTTCTGAGTGGTAAGACTATCAGTATACTTTGAATTTCTTTTCTGTATACTTTAAGCTTCCAAAAAATAAAATAAAGTAAAATGGGATTCAGAGTCCTAGATTTAAATCTCAGTTTGTTGCTCTGTGACTTTGGCCCTAGGATTTAACCTCAGCATTTTGGGGGGTAATTCTAAGAAAGGCTCTCTGGACACATGAGCTGAGGATTCCTCTCTCCCCATCATTCCACACTACTCCGCATTATTCTGAATTATTCCGCGTCATTCCCCGCCCCTCCAGCTCACCTCCCTGCTGCTGATCTCCTGCCCCTGCATCTGGAAATGGCTGCCCGGGGCAGCATCGCCAGGCCAGCGAGCAGAGAGGACAATAGATCAGGACCTCTGCTACCTGCTGCATCTCTCTAGCTGTGGGACCAGGGGCATACTGAAGCATCAATTCCCCCGTTTATAAAATGGGAGCAATACTGTGACCATAGCAAGACTGCAGAATAGAGCTAATGAGTTCTTAGTAGGGACTATGCTGTGACCTTGGAGTGTGACCACACCACTCAGCTGGGCCTTAAAGGTTGAGTAGGATCTGGACTGGCAAACAAGAGAGGGAAGGGTAAACTAGGCTGAGGGAACAGCACAGCATTGGAAAGGTGCAAAGGCAAGTTTCCTTTGCATTGAACAAAGCGGCTGGAGAACAGGGTGCGGTGAGTGAGAAGACCAGCTGGGGTCAGAACTCAGAGACTGGGGCTTCCCTGGTGGCGCAGTGGTTGAGAGTCCGCCTGCCGATGCAGGGGATACGGGTTCGTGCCCCGGTCCGGGAAGATCCCACATGCCGCGGAGTGGCTGGGCCCGTGAGCCATGGCCGCTGAGCCTGCGCTTCCGGAGTCTGTGCTCCGCAACGGGAAAGGCCACAACAGTGAGAGGCCCGCATATCGCAAAAAAAAAAAAAAAGAACTCAGAGACTCACCGGTTCACCCTCCCCCACCCCCCTACCCAGCCCCATCACCACGGGGTGACGCCCAAATCCCTTAGCATGGAACACAGGTCCTGGCCAAGTTCTCCACAGGTGCCAGCCTGGTTCACTCCTCCAAGCCTTTGCAAGGCTCTGGGATGCTGAGAACACTGTTGGCCGTTACTGATCTCTAAGCGCTGTGGATCTCCTCCCCGACATGCCCCATCCCAAGCCACCCCCAGCTGTCCCAGCAACCTTGAGCACCCCAATCCCTTCTAGACTATAAGGAGAGGCTTAAAGGAAGAACCTGAGTGTCATTTTTTTTTTTTTTTTTTTTCAGTACGCGGGCCTCTCACTGTCGTGGCCTCTCCTGTTGCGCAGCACAGGCTCCGGACGCGCAGGCTCAGCGGCCACGGCTCACAGGCCCAGCCGCTCCGCGGCATGTGGGATCTTCCCGGACCGGGGCACGAACCTGTGTCCCCTGCACCGGCAGGCAGACTCTCAACCACTGCGCCACCAGGGAAGCCCCTGAGTGTCATTTATTTTTGAGTCCCAGGGCCGGGCACAACATCTGGCAAAGAGTGACAATAAACGGTGAATTAACTCGATGACAGGCAGAGGCATTTGGGCTGCACCTTCCAGGGTAGGCCTGTCCCTGCCTGTGGCAGAATCTGCCAGTCGCCCCCTAATATTCATTCTCCCCTTCTTCCTTTAGCATTAGAATGCCCAGGTTTCATCAGTGCACATAGCTTCCCAGGGCCCCTGGGAGCTAGATGCTGCGTGTGACTCAGTTACAGCTGATGGGATACACGCAGCATCTGGGCCAGGGCCTGAGCAGGGATGAGCCTGTCATCCAGCCCCTCTTCATCCCACCCTACCAGCCGGGATGTGGCTGTGCTGATAGATACTGGCAGACTGTCCCGGACCACGAGGTGGAAGCCATCTACTGAGGATGGCGAGCAGCAAGACACAAGGACCCTTGTTCTCTAACACCCAGGAGCTGCCACAAGCCCTGGGCGCTGCTATGGTCAATTAGTACATGAGAGAGAAACACTAACTTTTACCTTGTTCTGCTTAAGTCACTGTTATTCTGACCTGTGTTACAGTGGCCAAAATCGTATCCTAACTAGATCTCCCAAACACAAAACAGGCTTTCAGTTGAGAAACACTGTCTGAGAAAACTTACCAATGCCCATCCCGAAGTTCACTGCTTTCTAAACAGAACTCTGCAGAACCCAACTGAGGGCTTTGGTAGAACCCCTAGGCTCTTCACCTCTCCTCTTTCATTGCTTTTTACTTCCTAGGCTTGCAAAGATGTTGATGTAAACAAGGGGCTGCATAGTTGAAGAGGAGTGTACAAACCACTCCCTAGTGCTGTGTGGGATTCACGTCCCTTTGTGTTCACCGATCTCCTAACACTGGGGCAACACATCAGGGTCTTTTTGTTGTTTGTTTTGTTGGTTTTTTAAAATTTATTTATTTTATTTATTTATTTTTGGCTGCATTGCGTCTTCGTTGCTGTGCCAGGGCTTTCTCTAGTTGTGGCGAGCGGGGGCTACTCTTTGTTGTGGTGCGTGGGCTTCTCATTGCGGTGGCTTCTCTTGTTGCAGAGCATGGGCTCTAGGCGTGCGGGCTTCAGTAGTTGTGGCACGCGGGCTCTAAAGCCCAGGCTCAGTAGTTGTGGCACACGGGCTTAGCTGCTCTGTGGCATGTGGGATCTTCCCGGACCAGGCCTCGAACCCATGTCCCCTGCTCTGGCAGGCGGATTCTTAACCACTGCACCACCAGGGAAGTCCACGCACCAGAGTCTTCATTCAAGACGTGAAGAGAGCCCAGTGCTCGCAGAGCAGCGGGGTGGGCCCTGGCAGAGGTTCAGCCTAGAGGAAGAGGCTCTCCTCAGAATTAGGAGACAGCGCCCCTTTTCTCATGGAGATTCTGGTCCTTCAAGACCATTTAACATGGTGCGGGCTCTAACAGAGATGCGTGTAGCTCTGGCTGGGAGGAGGAGAAGCAGGAGACAAAACCTTCAGCAAGAGTGTGACAGGTATATGCTTTCAAAGAGGAAAATGTGGGGAAGGGCATTCCAGGCAGAAGGAACAGAATATGCAAAGGCATGACACAGACCAGCTGCTTGGGGAAACTCCAAGAGCTGAACCATGAAGGGCGTGGAGAGGGAGAGGAGGTAGTCGGGGTAGTTTCCTGTCAGATAGGCAAGGATCAGCTCCTCAGTTCTAAAAGGAGGTGCACATTCTGAGTAAAGAGCTTACAATCTAATTTGAAATTTAGCATGGTGGCTACAAAATCATTTTTGAAATTTTTAAAATTTCCAGGCTCTAATTAATCTCCCAAGCAAATTATGTTTTCTTGGCCTCCCTTCAAAAAAGGTGACTTCCCTGCCACTCACTCTCCCAACAAGGAGGACAGAAATCTTAAAAATATCAAGCAGCTTGGGGCTTCCCGGGTGGCACGGCGGTTAAGAATCCACCTGCCAATGCAGGGGACACGGGTTCGAGCCCTGGTCCAGGAAGATCCCACGTGCTGTGAAGCAACTAAGCCCGTGCGCCACAACTACTGAGCCTGCGCTCTAGAGCCCGTGAGCTGCAACTACTGAGCCCAAGTGCCACAACTACTGAAGACCGTGCACCTAGAGCCCGTGCTCCGCAACAAAGGGAAGCCACTGCAATGAGAAGCCCGTGCACCACAACCAAGAGTAGCCCCCGCTCGCCACAACTAGAGAAAGCCCGTGCGCAGCAACTAAGACCCAATGCAGCCAAAAATTAATTAATTATTTTAAAAGATCAAGCAGCTCATGCCAGAGGAATTATGCAGAAGCTGCAAGGCTAGTGATGGATGGGGCTCCACGGGCGCTGGCCAAGGACCGCACAGCTCCCCAAACAGAATCCACTATCGACAAAAGAAACAGACGTCCCCCACCCCGCTGTCATGGACCAACCGTGTGTCCCGCTACATGCCAGGACCATGAGGCATAAGGAAATAAGGCACCTCGGGGCACACAAGGAAATGAATTCCCACTGTATTAAAGAATTAAATATAAAAGAGGATCCAAATGTTAAAAATATACTTTCACTTCCAGCCAAGACGGACCGAATTTACCCTCCCATCTAAAATAAACACAAAAACAAGACAGAATTTATGAAAAAAAAAAGAAAAGCAGTTTTCCAGACATTGGACATCAGGCAAGAGAGGAAAGTGACCCCAGAGAACTGGGTAGCAAACAAGGTGCACCCTATGATCGCCTTGAGAGCTTCCCAGTCGCAACACAGAATCCTGCTCCCGAAAGACTTAAATCTGAGTATCTCTTCCTCCACTTGCCTATTCACACACCCAAGCACAGGGGAGAGCATCAGGACTGCAAAGTGGGGCCGGGGTGTCCTTCCCAGGATGGGGAAGCCCAGTAGTACTATGTGAGAAACAGCTTTGGCCTCAGGCAGCCGTGGGCTTGAATCCCTGCTCCTCTGTTTCCTAGCTGTGTGGCACTGGACAAGTTACTTAACCTCTCTGAGCCTTAGTTTCCTCACCTTTCGCTACTGTGAGGCGCTGGGATACTGTTCTGGAGATGGGATTCAAACCCAGATGGCTCCTGCCCCGTCTCCCCAGCAGGTCAGGCACAAACCATGTGGACGTCAGCTCCAAGAGAAGGAGCCCAGCTTCCTTCCCAACCCTGGCCAAGCCGGGACAGGCAGTTTCCAAGTCCCTCTCCTGCTCCACCTGCTGGGATTCTCAGGTGACCAAAGTGAGGGGGGACTCAGGGGCCCAGGGGCTGGATTCAACTTTCCCACGGGTATTTTTGGGGGTTTGAGGTGGCAGAAACCAGCTTCCCAGTGACAAACAGAGAGGAAGCCTGAAGCCAGAGACCACTCCCCAGGGCCCTCACCAGGAAGAGTGTGGGGAATTAGCCCCCAGGCAGGGGACTCTGGTCCCCGGTTCATGTCCACAGACAGTCCCATGAGCCTCGCGGCCGGCTCGGCTCTGTGCCCAGGTGGCCCCGGAACCCCCCTCCCCCCAGGGAAGGAGGAACTGTGCCCTTTGCCACTTGAAGTGACTGCCCCTTCCTCACAGTCTTCTCCCTTGTGGGATAAACAGCTGACACCCAGAGATGTGATCAGATGGGGAAGAAAAAACTTCGGTTTCTACTCTGTTCAGGGAGTACTTGATATCAGTATAAAAAATCTCAACTACTCAGTTTACATGTCAATAGAGAAGCATTAGGTCTATTCAAACCATTCCTGCTGGGGCTCCAATCCAAGAGGAAACAACAAACCCCTATTGAAGGAGGAACTGGTTTGTCCCCTTTGTTATCCAGCAAAGACAGTCAGGCTCTCCATTTCCCAGTCTCCGTAGGAACTCTGAATTTCATCCCCTCGTCTCTCTGGCTTCTTGTAAATCACAGGTACCTTAATGTTTGCAGCACTTGGGACCCTCCTGCCTCCCAAAGAGTGTTGACAAGAAAACAGAGACCATCAGATAGCGTTGGGAGAAGTATAAATCGATAGGAGTGTCTACAGAGGGCAACTCAGCAACACCTACAAAACAATGTACGTACCTGTACCATCCGACCCAGAAATTCCAGTTTTAGCAAATTCTCCCATAGATACATGCACTCTTGAGCTCAAAGACGTACGTATAGGGATGTTTAGTTTACTACATGCAGCTCTACTGGTCATGGCAAAGGATAGGAACTACGACAGGGGGCCTGTTAAACGAATGACGGTGTACCCCAGGCAGTGGGACAGACTGTGTCCATTAAACAAAGGGGACAGATCTAAACACAGCTCCGTGGTAGCCTGGCTGCGCCTCCCTGAATCCACATGCTTCGTGGCCTTTCCCATTGACCCTGGGCTTGGCCACATGACTTGCTTCAACTGATATGACCCGAGCAAATCTGATGCACACAGAAGCTCAGAAAAGGGCTTATTCACTTCCACTTCCCTCTTGCTTCTCTGCAACCACCATGAGAACATGCTTGGCTGGCCTGGACCTAGGAGGCTGCAAGGTCACGTGCAACAGAGCTGAGCTGTCTCAGGTGAGACCTAGCCAGGTAAGAGCGCCCCGCCAAGGGCAGCAGCATCCCTGAGCTGACCCACGGCTGGCCACCGAGGCAGGAGCAAGCTCTGAGAAGCCCAGAATCATGAAAAACAATAAAATGTGGTTGTTTTAGGCACTAAGTGTTCCGATCGTTTGTTACAGAGTAATAGATAACAACTCAAAGACAGATACAAAATAGGGAGTGCAGTATGTCACTACTGTGTGTAAAAGCCAAAAACCAACAATACACTTTCTTATAAAGGTACAGGTACACAGAGTGTTTCTGAAAGGGCACCCAGGAATGGTCGCTTCAGTGGAAGGGCGCAGGAGGACACGGAGATGATGTAAGGAGGCAGCTACTTTCACTATATACTCCTTTGCATTATTAGGTCTTAATAACCACGTACATTCGTTACCTAGAAAGTATTAACTGGCTAATTTAAAAGGAAAAAAGATGGCCCGTGTTACAGTGTACTCTGAATCTAGAGCAGCTGGTCTGGGCACCCACAGAGGGCTTCCCACGACGTACTCCACCATCTCAGAACCATGTGAAGATGTTTTAAGTCTGCAGTTACTACTGAGAAACGAGCACCCGCTCTCCCTGGGCCGCCAGCCTCTCACACACACTCTCCAGGCCCTCAGCATCCTTCCAAGGCCGTGTCTCACCAGAGGGTGCCTGGACATGCTGTGCCTGCCTCCCTTCTCCTGCCAAAGTTCGAGGCATCGTCTGAGATGCATTTCAGGGTCCACCGGGAGAAGCTTCCTCCGCTCCCTCCGTCTGAGCTAACCATGTACCTCCCAGGGCTCTGCACGTGCAGGCACCGGCCAGCCCGCGCCAGGACGTGCGGCAGCGAATGAGACAGGAGAGGCCTCTGCCCCCAGGGAGCTTACGTTTCGGGACAGAGGAGACAGAGACAAACCAGAGAAAGGCCAGACAGTGGTAAGAGATGTGCAGAGAACTAAAGCAGGGTGGCGTGACAGTGAGCAAGTGTATGGCTACTTGAAACTGGGTGGCCAGACCAGAGCAAGAGTCTCCACGGAGAGGCGTTTGACACTTGAATGATGTGCTAGTCAGCCATGCAGATGGCTGAGGGAACAGCATCCTCTGAGCTCACGTAAGGGCCCTAGGTGGGGACACAGCTGGTGTGTTCTAGCAACAGCAAGAAGGCCAGCGTAGCTGGAAAAGAGGGAACAGGTCAAGATGGGGATAGACAGAGAGGCGATCATGAACTTTCTCATAGACTGCAGTGAGGAGTCTGGCATTCACTCTAAGTGCAATCGCAAGTCTTTGGTTGGGGGTTGCGGGTAAATGGGGGTGTGCAATGATCTGATGTAGGTTTTGGAAAGATCCCTCTGTCTGCTGTGTGGAGAATGAACTTGGGGTTGGAGCATGGCAGAGGCAAAGGCAGAGCCAGTTAGGTTGCTGTAGTAGTCGGGCGAGAGGTGACAGACACTTGGACAAGAGGGTAAGTGGTGAGAAATAGCACAGAGAGGGAGAAATCGTTTGACTGAGACATAGTTTGGAGAGAACATAAACCAGACTAACTAATGGAATGGACTGGAGGTATGGCAGACAGAATAGTAGCCACCCCTCGCCCCATCAAGACGTCTATGTCTTAACTTCTGGAACCTGTGGATATGCCACCTTGTCTGGCAGAAGGGACTTCGCAGACGTGATTAAGTTAAGGATGTTGAAATGGGAGGATTCTCCTGGATTATCTGGGTGGGCACATTGGGTCCCTAGAAGAGAGAAGCAGGAGGGTCAGAGTCAGAGAAGAAGGCGTGATGATGGAAGCAGAGTGAGAGAGACTGGAGGACACTGAACCACCGGCTTTAAAGATGGAGGTGGGGCCGCAAGCCAAGGAGTGCAGGCAGCCTGTAGAGGCTGGACAAGGCAAGGACACAGTCTCCTCCCTACAGCCTCCGGAAGGAATGCAGTTCCGTCGACACTTGATTTTAGCCCAATGAGACCCATTTCCTATTTCTGACCTCCAGAACCGAAGGAAAACAAATCTGTATTGATTTAAGCCAGTAAATTTGCAGTAATTTGCTATAGCAGCAGCAGGAAACTAATGCACAAGGGTTGAGGAGAGGAGAGGATTAAAGGTAAATTCTAGATTTTAGATTGCACAGTGGAGCGGACAGCGGTACCACTTTGCCATGTACTGAGGTGAGGAAGAAAATACCCAAGAGTTCTGTGTTAACCAAGTTAAATGACACTTGATATCCAAGTAGAGAAATCATGTCAGTGGGCGAGGGTCCACATCAAAGCTGCGGGAGACTGAGTGAGAAGGACCAGGAAAGAGAGACTGAGGTTAGAAGTTTCCAGAAAGAGGAAGTGGTCAAGTGGGTTCAAAGCAGCTGGAATATCCAGGAAGATAAGAGCATAAATATAATCATTACGTTTGGCAACATGGAGGCAACATTGGGGTGGAGGGGGGCGGGAGACCTTAACATGAGAAGTCTCGGGGAAGCCCAGGGGATACAAGCCCAGCCAGGGTGAGCAGAGGAGATGACGATTTTCCAAAGAGTCTTTGCCAAAAGGGAACAGAGAGATGAGGCAGTAATTAGACAGCGATGCAGGGCTAAGGATGGTTCCAATAGGAAGTCTAGGGCATGTGTGCATCCTACAGGGCATGGTCCAGGAGAGCCAGACAGAGAGACAGAGAACTGATCCAGGGAGGCAGAGAGTGGACTGCAGAGGCCAATCTGGGAAGGCGAGGACGGAAGGGATTCAGGGCTGCAGGCCTTTGGAAGGAACTGAGGCCCCCAAGCAGGCCAGGAGGAAAGCAGGTCAACTCGGGGGGAGGAAACGAGCTGGTCTCCTGATTGTTTCTATTTCCTCAACAAAGAATGAGGCAAGGTCATGAGCGAGGGGTGACAGCAAGGCATTCAGAGGACGTACAGGGTCTAAGAAGAGAAAAGAACGCGTGCGACAGACATTTTGGAAAGGGGGAACGCAGACCTACTGGAGGAGGGGCAGTGCCTTGGTGAGGTCACTGTTCACCAGGGGCACGTGGTCAGCAAGGTGAGGGCGTTCCTCAGCCAGACCCACGGGTAGGTAGAGCTGGGCCGAACCAGGGTAGGGACACTGTCACGGTGGAGGATGGGGAAGAAAAGGGCACACACCTTGACTAGAAAATATGGATTACATGCCCTACACCTGTTTCAAATCTAAGTCGGGTCAGGTCACCCCTCCCCTCAAACCCTACAATGGCTCCCCCCTCACCCAAAGTGAAAGCCAAGATCCTTGTAACTTACCACCTTAGCTCTGCCCTCCCTCCTATCGCTCTCACATTCACACTCCACCGCCAATGCTCAGCACACAGCAGGCGTCCCATACACATTTCTGGAACGAATCAATCAATAAGCATGTCTCCCCTCCACAGACACGGCCCAACCAAGTACCTTAGTCTCTGGAGACACAGCTCCCTCCGCCGGGGTGCCTGGCACACAGTCGGGGCACGACGCTCAGCGAGACCAGACCTCCCCGTGTCTACCTCAGGCCCCACTGCTCCCCTTCCACTAGCTTTGTTTAAATTGTGACCCAGCTCGGAGGGCCCGGCTACTGTGGAACTCTTACTGACAGGCAAAGATGGCATGAGGCAAAGGGTAAGGAGCTCAGAAGAAGCTGGCAGAAACGACATTCTGGGATGGCCAGGGTCCAGGCCTCATGCCAATGCCTGCTCATATCCACACACAACGCAGAAGCTGAGGGACAGGACGGGAGAGGAACATGCGGGAACAGAAGACTACGCTTCCTCCGCGCTGCCAGAGTAGACGAGTATGCTGGACACACACACACACGCACACGCACGCACACGCACACACTTCCCCTAGAGAAACCTCGTCTAAGAAGAGACGAGGTAACTTGAAAGTCATGAGCTTGGAGTTGGCCTGACCTGTCCCCAGAGCTCCGCAGGGCAGGAAGTGAGTCTAGCGGGCAGGGGGGCTGTTATCAGGCCAGCCCAGAAGGCTTGGAAATGGCTCTCTCAGGAAGCCAGCCCCACACAGGCTCGTTAAACGTACACCCACACGGACTCAGCAAGTTCCTCCTGAAGACCCAAAGCCCCAATCCAGTTCTTGCCTCCAAGGGGTAGGGTCTGTAGGGAGGCGGGTACCACCAAGCCCCGTGCGGTGGTGTGCAAAGACCAGCAGGGACACTCAGGAGGGTGTGAGAAGCAAGTGAGGTTTGAGGGGCCTGAGGAATTTCTCTAAGTGAGACTCCAGGCAGAAGGGTGACTGGACACCACCGGCGTGTGTGCTGGGGCAGGGCGGGGAGGCTGCCACAGGGTGTGCGGCGGCTACAACGGGCCAGGGAGACCCACTTTCCCAGGCCTCCAGGCCCAAGACTCAGTGGGGAGCTGACTGCCTTGGCCTGGTGCCTGGTGGACCAGGGAAGGGAGGGTGGCATTGACTGTAGGTCCCTGGGCTGGGCACCACCCACCCCTCAGGGGTATCATCTCACCAAGTGGACACCCCTCCAAGGCTGGCTAACTTGAGAGAACGCTGCTTCAGAACCTACAAGAGCCAGAGGGGGCAGTTCCTCAATGGAGCCCGGCCCTGCAGCAACGGGGCTGAGCCAGCCTGAACGTGAGGAGGAAAGAGGGATAAGGGGGCAGCGAGGGGACCGGAAACCCTCCCTGGGATGGGCCTCCCAGCAAGTGTCCACCCTGCAGTTGCCCAAGAAACAGGGAGAGAAGGCCACAGGCAGCCAGCCCGAACAGCGATCCATCAGCCCCAGGTGGGCCCAGGCCAGTCGCGCTAGGACGACACCAAGAGACTCAGATGTGCAACCACGCGCGGGTGGACACTCCCTCCCCAGGGGCCGCCACAGCCCAGTCCCTCCACCACCCCCAACCCCGAGCCCAGTCTGCCAAGTTTCCATGTACTGGACTCAGCGATCTTCGTGTTCCGGGCCCTCAGGACAGGGCTGGCACCCAGGAGGTGTTCAGTAGGTGTCTGATGAGTAAATGAATCCAAGTTAACTCCTCCAGAGCACAGGCCAAGGTGTTCGTTGAAGAATTAGTTGAGAACCTACTGTGTGCCAGCCATGTGATGGGTGCTTGGGATAGAGCAATGAACAAGAGAACAAAAGGCCGTGCCCTCCTGGGGTGGCCAGCCCCGTGGTCTCATTCATCTTCGTGTCCCCATTACCCATGGCAGCACCCCTACGTCCTACCCCAGGCTTACTGGGTGCTGAATGGGTGGCTGGAAGAGAAGGCCTGAGGCATCTGTCAGACCTGGGCTGAAGCGCTTACTAGTTCTGTGACCCAGCAAACACGGGTTGTTGTCAGCTTCTCAGCACAACAAGAACCCCACCGCCACTAAGCATCTTTGTTATCATTGCTATTAGTGTTGTCCTGCCCACTTCGTCCACACCCTGTAAAGGACTGAGTATCTGGAACTTTCTACCCTCCTTCCACACACAATACTCCTGATGCAGTGAGGCTGCTTGAGATAATGCTTGTGCTAGAAACTGCATTATCTTATTTGTTCCTCAAAGTAACCTTTGAGATAAAGATTGAGGCTCAGAGAAGCTAAGTAATTCACCTAAGGCCGGACGAGCAGTAAGTGTCGGACCCAGGATTTGAACCCGGATCTAACAGGGCAAAATCCACCGCTTTCTCCTGTACTAGGTTCCTTTCCTCTTTGCTAAAATAACTCCATCCGCCTAAGAGGGTGAACTACTGTCCCACTGCCTAGGACTGAGGGGGCTCTGGGACACAGGACTCTCGGTGCTAAGACCAGGAGAGGCCGCCTAAAGCTGCCAGGCCTCACCCACCACCCTCAGCCCCAGTAACCCAGCTGCACCCTGTAGCCTTCAGTGATGCTGTCACTGTTCTCCTCAGGCCGCAGGTGACACTGTCCCACCACTTGGACAATCATGTCTCAGTGTGGTCCGGGAACTCCCTGCGCCACAATCCCCCGGGTGCCGGTTAACAACCCTGTTCCCTGAACCCGACGCCACCAAGACTTCCCGAAGCAGAAGCTCGGACCCAGCCTGCGACTCCGAGTTACTAAGCAGCCCCAGGTGAGTCAGCTGCCCAGAGGCTGAGGGACTGCCCTGAGTGGGAAGCTTCCTGTGGCTGGTGACCGGCTCGCTCTACGTCTTCTGGTGCAGCGTCCCCCGCCCCGCTCCACAGGAGGTGCTCCTTAAATGCTAAGAATGGTGGCTGAGGGCAGGGGCTTTCAGACATGCCTGGTGACACAAATCACCAGAGGCTGAATTTTGAAATACAGATTTCCAGTCCGCATCTTGGACCGAGAATCGCCACCCTAGAGGAGAGGTCTGGCAATCCATATTGTCTGAGCTCCCTTAATTCAGTGCAGCTCAGAGCGTGTCCATGGACCTGCATAACTGGCAAGACCTGGGAGCTTATAAAGAGTGCAGAAGCCTAGGCCCCAACCCAAACGGGCTGCATCAGAATCACCACGTGTGGAGCCCTACAAACTGGGTTCTAATAAGCCAGCTCGGTGATTCTCTGATCTGAAAAGTTCAGAAAAACATTAGTGTAGAATAATGGAACTAGAGTCATAATTGGGCTAGAGTCCTGTTCTATGAACATCTCCAAGCCTCGGTCTACTCGTGCCCTGAATGGGAATCACAGCCCCGACCCCACTCCCCACGTGGCTGTTGGGATGATTAACCGGGATCCACGTGCAAGTTCACGCGCAGAATCCGGCACACAGCTGAAGCTCAAGAAACGCTTGTTCATCCTCCCTCCGTACTGGCACTGTTTTAACACCCATGAAGTCGGGAAAACTAAGGTTTCAGTGGTTCAAGTGATGTGCACAAGGTCACTCAGAGGGAAAATACCTGGGGATTCTGACTCCGTGTCTGGCAGGCCCGTGAAAGGACCAAAAAGCATCTGTTCTGCCTGGTGCTGGCACCTCCACCACGCGCTGTGCTCGATGAACAGGGACAGACAAGCCTGGAGGGTAGCAGGGGCTGAGGCCACAACACCAGGTTTCCTGTGGCTGCGGCTGCCCTTTCTAGTTTACATGGCTCTCATCCCACCCGCATGCCAAACTCTGCTCAGTCTCATCTTGGTGGCTGACGGGGAAGGTTTTGAGATGTCTCAGAAGACCTCTTCCTATTTGTAGCAACATGGATGGACTTGGAGGGCATTACGCTAAGTGAAATAAGTCAGACAGAGAAAAACAAATACTGCATGATATCATTTATATGTGGAATCTAAACAATACAACAGGGGGCTTCCCTGATGGCGCAGTGGTTAAGAATCCACCTGCCAGTGCAGAGGACACGGGTTCGAGCCCTGGTCCGGGAAGATCTCACATGCCACAGAGCAACTAAGCCCATGTGCCACAACTACTAAGCCTGTGCTCTAGAGCCCGTGAGCTGCAACTACTGAAGCCCGTGCGCCTCCAGGAGCCTCCCCTGGTGAAAGTCTGCGGGCCACTTCGACACAGCACACCCAGTGTGGGCTAGGAGGCTGGTGGCCCACTAAAGCAGGAGCACACCCTCTGCCCTTCAGAAGGGCCACCACAGTGGGAAGACCAGGCACATGCCCAGCAGACTGTGTGGGGAGGGGAAGCGGCCCTGAGCGGGGAGGTGGGAGACGCTAGCACCCACCACGAGACAACCCATGCTATCTCTGATAAGGGCTTACTCTGTGCAGGCCCCAGGCTAAAAGCACTTTCAGGTGCTCTTTGGCTTGTTTGTTTTGTTCTGTTGTCACGTGGTCCTTCCAGCCACCTTACCAGTTTAGCACTGTCATTACAGGTTCACGATCCCTTGTCCATAATTTCCAAAATCCAGACCTCTCTACAAACCAAAAGCTGGGTTTTGTTGTTAACTTACTGGGCAGGTAAACTGAACCAATGTAAGGTTATGTGGAGTCTATTTATCCCTTTTGCAATGACTGTTGATATGTTTTGATGCAGAAATACTGCTTGTTTTCTCATGAAGCACTGCCACTAACCCCACGGGGAGTGTCACGTAATGTCCAGTATATACACTGCACTCTGAAAAATTCTGCATCCTGAAACACATCTGGCCCCAAGGGTTTCAGAAAAGGAATTTTGGACGTGTGTCCCCACTTTACACATGGGGTTTCACAAGGCAGAGCAACACTCTGACCCAGGGTCCAGACCTCTGACCCACTCTGCTCACCTCTGCCATCGCCGGCTGGTGGCTTTAAGGAAGACACCTCTCTCTCTGGGCCTGTTTTCTCATCTATAAGATGGGGAGGTTGGACTAGATCAGTGGGTTTCAAATGTGTTTTTTTAAGCACATTAGCCCTTCCTTCAAAGGAAACTTTAAGGGAAAATGTACCTGCTCCAGTGAGTGAGGCCTACCCACCTGGTCACCAGGGTGCTTTCTCGACAGGACAGTGTGAAAACTGTTATCCAGTGTGATCGCTCAGGGCCCATCTGGTTCTAACTCTCTGTGGTTGTCTTCTCAGAGGCCAACAGCCTTTTCTGTGAGGGAAGGACAGCTAGGAGGAACCTGAACCAGACCATGACAGATGGCTAGGCTTCTGACCTGCAGAGAGGGCTCTGGAGCCCAACAGCTTGCGCACAGGTGAGAGATGAAAAGCAAGGGGAGCGAGAAGGTCCAGGAGGCCAAACCAGCCAACGGAGGGGCCCCGCGCACCAAGGGGATGGAGGTCAGGCTGGAAAGGCTGGCTGGCCAAGCGGATGGATGTCGGGTATCCTCCTTCCTCTCCACTCGGAGCCTGAAATTCCTGTGCCCTGGAGGTGGGGGGGGGGGGCGGCGGGGGGGGGTGTGCAGGAGGAGCTGAGCAGCCCCAGTCCCACTGTGTGGAGCCACAAGGTCACAGTGTTTTTGCCCTGACCACAGCGACCACGTGAGCCCCAATGCCCAGCTCGGAGCCACCCATGTGCGTTGTGGAATGAGTGAATCTTCTGGATCCAAAAATCAGGACGTGTGGTCTGCCACAAAGGCATGTCCTTCAGAGGACAGCAGGACGCTGGCCTGGGAAAGCCAGGAGGGAGAGTCTCCTAAGTTTCCTTCCCCTGTGTCTGGGGGCTTCCCGAGAGTCTGCCGTACCCCAGGAGTGTCCAAAGAAGCCATTCCTACACGTCAGGGCCACCTTCTCACCCCGCTGCAGGCTCTCAGATACACCTCAGCCTTGTTTCCTAAGAAGCCCCTCGGGCGGGCAGAGGGGCCCCCCATCCACCATTACCTCTCTGCCTCTCTGGGAAATCTCCAGGGGCCTGAGCGGGCCCGGCCCTCCTCCAAAAGGGGAAGCCACAATGCCACCCGTGCCCTCCTTCAAACCACAGGAATATCAGCTATTGGTAAAGGCGAGAACCTCACTCTCACTCAAAGGTCTAAGTACATTTTATAACCAAACTTTGCCCCCTAAATATTCTTTGTTTCAGGCACCACTTCCCTACCTACCCTTCACCAAGAGGTAAGTAAAGTAACCCCAAATCACACCTAACCAGAGGGGCGATGGTCCCTTCAGGAGACACTATGATCAGGGCCTAATTGCTCTAAGTGAGCTCAGCGACTGAGCCCGTCTGAGAAGCTGAGCAGCCTGGGGAAGTGGGGAGAGGCCGACATTGCCTCAGAGCGAGCGGCTGTCTTTCGGGGCGGGTGCAGCCTCCAAAAGGTCTGTTCTGTTACTGAAATATGCGGAAGTCTTGACCAGGCCCAGCTCACGTGTGTCATCCCGAGGTCTCCCACACTTCTTCCCAACCAGGTGATAGCCAGGACCTGGCCTGTCTTGCCCAGGGTCGTGCTGGGTCAGCAGGAAGGAGTGAACACCAGTATTTTGCAAATACCAAGTTTAACATATATCAACTCATTTCATCCTCACAGCCATCCTGATGGGTTAGGTATTATTAACCCTATATTACTGATGAGGAAACGCAGGCTCAGAGATGTTAAGTAACTGGCTCAAGGTCACCCAGCCAGCCAGAGTCTGAATTGAAGCCCAGGGGCCAGATAACTGCACTTTCTCACACAGCAGTGAACCTAACCACCAGGAGGCTAGAGGGTGACCTTCTGCAGAGGGAAGCCAGCTGGGACTGCCCTCCCACGGCCAGGGCTGACCTGTGAGCCGACAAGAAGCCGATGTGCGGTTCTCCATGTTCACCCCTGACCTCTCGGGCGGCCACGCCATCTCCAGGCCAGGGCCCCTCCCACTTCCCTGTGCCCACCAATCCCCTGCAGGTCTGGGGTGGGGCCCGAGAGTGTGCGCTCCTCACGTGCTCCCAGACGATGCCCATGCTGCTGGACCCCTGACCACACTTGAGGTAGCAAGAGCCTGGGCTTGAGTGGACTCTCCCACCCCCTAGCTTGTATGTATTCCCATCGCCGCTCTCTTGCTGGAACGCGTCAGGGCCTGGCATTTAGCTGCCACACATTTCGGTGCCTTGAGATGGAGTGATTAAAAACAGTGACTGCAGTGGGGTGTGAGGCACAAAAGGAGCTTCTGGGCTCTGTTTCCAGCTTGGCATTGGCCCTTTTCTTCCTTATACACCTCTTGGCAAAACTAGCTAAACCAATTTATCTCAAAGGAGTCAGGCTGGAGCAGCAGGCTCTGAAAGTGTCCGCTATTTACCGGCCTCCATGGGGAGGGGCTGCCATGCCCAAGCACAGACGCTGACGTGCTGAGCGGAGAGGCTCGCTGCAGGCGGGAGCGCAAGAACCAGTGACTCCTCTGCTCAGAACCTTCCCGGGGCTCCCACATCACTCAGAGAAAACCCAAAGCCTTAACCATGACCCATGAGGCCCCATGCCATCTGGCCCTGCCACCCCTCTGCCCTCACCAGGCTTCTGCCCTGGAAGTCCCCTCCCTGGAACACACTCCACCAACTTAGCTCTTATCTCAGATGCTGCCTTCCCATCAGAGGCCTTCCCCGGCCACCCATTTAAACAAGCCCCACCCCCACCCCACCCCAAAGCACTTTTCCTTCTTCCCCTCTTTATTCTTCTCATACCACTTACCACCATCTGACATCCTGTCAATTTTACTTCATGATTTTATCTATCTGTCTCCCTGCCCCTTCCCTACTAGAATGTGGGTGTCATAAGGGCAGGGATGTTTGTCTGATGTGATCACTGGTAGATCCCCAGTGCCTAAAACAGTGACTAGCACATTGGCAAGTACTCAGTTTTTGTGGAATGAATGAATAAGTGAATGAATGAAGGGCCTGCCTACTAAGGCGTCAGGCTCTGTGGCTAGCCCTGGGAGTCTTTAGACTCCTTTGAATCTCATAACAACCCCTACACGGTAAGTCTTTTAATCCTCATTCTAGGATGAAACTACTGAGGCCCCGAGTGGTTAAGTAATTTGACCAAGGTCACAGCGTTAGGAAGTGGCAGGTCCAGGACTCAGGCACTGGTCTGGCTGGTTCCAAAGACTGTGCCCTTTTCTGCCTGTGGTTGCCTTCAAGGTAACTGTCTTAGTATGATAAACATGACATTAACTCGCTGTCCTTATTCTAAACAGCAAATGTTTTAGCTTAGGGATTTTGCCAAATCTGCCCAAAACTTGAGGTCTAGTGCACCCAGGTGGGTCTGGTGCCCCCAAAGCCAGGAGGACGTCCCACTGCCAGTCAGGGGAGCCCCCATCAGCCAAAGAAAGGGAAAGACCCTCCTACAAGCACTTCTCTGAACCCCAAAGGAAAGCCACAATAATTCTGTTTTGTTTCATCCTTTTTCTTTTTTTTTTTTTTATCTTCCTGAGCAATCTCTTTGACCTTTTCTAGTCTGTGTGACCTTTGGCCATCAACGGCTGCTGTTTACCATGTGGGTTCTGGGGCAAAAGTCTCTCTCTCATGAGTTTCCCCAAACCAAACTTGCACATAGACCCATGGACCACTGTGCCCCGTACAACCTGCTCCCCCCGCAAGCCCCATTAATGACTGTGGCTTAGATTCTAGGGACCAAGCCTTGGAAAGGGAGCCAAGCCTAGAGGGGCCGTGAAGGTAAGATCGGCTCATGCCACTGAAAGCCCATCTACCCTCTCATTCCAGAGACCACCATAGTTTGAGTTACCCCACCTCTCCTACCCATCATTCTCAGTCACATGATCTTGTCTGTTTTCTTCAAATCGCTTCTCACTATCTGAAGCTACCTTGTTTACTATGTCCATATTTGCTTACCATCTGTCTCCTCAGAGGAGGTAAGCACATGACGGTAGAAGCTTGGTCAGTGCTATTCACCACTGTTGATGCCCGACACGTGTGGGCATGCAAATACTGGTTGAATGAGTAAATAAAGCAGGAAACAAGTGGGTTCTGAAGGGAAAAACCAGGGGGCTCACAAATGAACTTATTTAATCCTAAGATCAACGAAGGTATTATATGCCCTGAAGGTATAATACGCCCTGAAGGTATTATATGCCCACACAGCCGGGAAGTGGCAAAGTAGACCCAGGATTGTCGAGCTCTGAAGAAACAAGAAAACTTTGCAGGTACGGGGAAGAGACGCAAGAGGCCAAGCTCGTGACCCTTACAGGGACAGCAAGGTCAGGCTGCCACTGGGGCCCAGGGGACTGAACACCTTTTCCTCAAATGCTGGCGTAACTGAGAAGAGTCAACACGTTCCACATGCTGAGCCCAGGTAGGTCTGTGCTTCCTCCATGCCCCTGCTATGATCATGGCACCTGCATCTGCTCAGGAAATACCGGCCCAAAGCAAGGTACCACAGTTGAGAGTGCACAAAACCAAGTTCTTATTTTGAGGCTCTGATACTATAAAAGGCACAAATATAAACCATTCCTGAAGAGGACACACGACATCCCTCTCCATTTCTGGGTAGTTTGAGGCGAGAAGGTTGAAAACAGTGTGGCGGTCCTTTCTCAGAACAGTGTCATTTATTCATTCTTTCATTCATTCATTTGTTCAGCCAACATGTGCTCACCCAGCCTCAGGAAGCCTGAGATGAAATGTGACAAAACCTCTGCCCTCTCGCCAGTGCATTGGTGCCTGCGGTTTTGGCGGGCACTAAAAGACAAGCAAATATTAAGGATACTTGCTTCCAAAACAAATAAGGACACGTGGAGCTATGCTCTGAAATGGCATTTTGGATGCAATTTTGATTCCACTGGGTATGAGAACCAGTTGAGTCAACCGGGTCACAGACTAACTCCAGGCACCAGGTTCCTACTCCTTGGACCTCTCTGACCCCCTCTTCCTCTAGGCCCCAAGCCCCTCACACACCCAACTCCATTTCCCAACATTCTTCAACCACATTGCCACCTCACTCCACAATATTCTCCCTCCTGACTCCCCTGACTCTATTTCCCCCATATTCCCAAACCCGACCTCCCTAGATCCACAGCTTCGACATCCTACCCTCTGGATCCCGGGACACATCTCAACCTGATTTCCACCACCACCCCCCACACACCCCAAGCCTGGGCTTCCACCTGGAGCCCCTTGAACGCCATCTGTTTACAGAGCATATTTCCCAGGTGTCTCTGCTCACCACCCCCATTCGCAGGACCCCCGTAAATACATCATGACTCCGAGTACACCACACACACACCCTGGATCCCCATACATCCACACCCGAGTCTTGAGGACGCACCCTCCCCCCATCACCTCCAACTTCTCAGAGCCCCTAGGCCGGCCCCTGACCCCCTGGGACCCCAGTACAGCAGCCAACTCCGAGACACCCACCCCCTGACTCCGCAGAAGCCCGCCCTGCACGCCGGAACTCTGGGACGCCCGGCACAAGCCCTCGGCCGCCGGAGGCCCCCACCGCGCCGCTCCGCGGACCCTGGGTTCCCGAGGCCCTGGCCCAGCCGCGCACATCTCCGGGCGCAGCGCCCTCGTGACCCGGCCGCGCCCCTGCCCGCGCCCCGCCGCGCCTCGGGGGCCCGGCCCGGTGATCGGCGGAGGCCGCGGCGCCTCCAGCAGCCCAGGCCGGAGCGCCCGGCGCGTACCGTTGGCGATGAGCTTGGCCGACAGCTGCTTGACGAGCTCGGGGATCCGCTCCCACTGGCACTCGGAGCGGCAGCGCTCGATCTCCGTCTCCAGCCGCGAGCCCGCCTTCTTGGTCGCCATCGCGGCCTGGCCGGGCCCGGCCAGCCCCCCCGCAGGCCCCGCAGGCCCCGCCGCCGCCGCCGCCGCCGCCGCCCGGGCGCCCCCGTCTCCGCCTCCCGCTGCCGCCGCGGGCTCGGGCTCCGGCTCCCGGCTCCGCGGCGTAACGGGAGCGCCGGCTGGGGAAGGGGCGGGGAGGCGGGCGGCGGCGGCTGGCGCGGCGGGGCCCCGGGCGCCGCGAGGAGCGGCCCCTACCGGCCAGGGCCGGAGCCGCAGCGCGGGCCCGGGTCGGGGCCGGGGCCGGGGCCGCGGGGGCCGGGGTCCGGGGGGAGGGGGAGGCGCGAGGAGGGGCGAGGTGCGGCGGAGGCCGGGTCGGGGAAGGAGGCCCGGGAACGGGACCTGGAGGGGGGCTGGGGCTGGGGTCCAGATTCGAGGGGGAAGGCGTGGAAGAGAGAGGTGAGGAAAAGCAGGGGCTGTGGTGGTAGGGGTCTGGCAGAATGGGGGCGTGGAGGAGGGAGACCCGGGAGGAAGGGAGGGAGGGAGGCAGAGACTGGGAGCCCCACAGACCCTCAGGAATAGGGCCTAGAAAGGGCAGTGACCCTGGGGACGGTCACGGGCCAGGCCGGACTAGTGGGCCTGGGGTATGAGGTGGGTGTGACGGGGAGGCCTGCCTGAGCTTGCCCTGCCATCTCAGGTTTCTGGGAGATCCCTCTGGGCCTGGCTTGGCCTGTGCCCCTTAGCAGGCCCCCTCTGCCCCAGGCAGCCTTCGCCCCACCCAGTTCGAGGTGGGTGGAGACTCATCCCTCAGGCAGGCTCAGCACCTGCCCAGGGCTCCATCTATGTCTGTTGAGGCGAGTTGGATTGAACCGGGCAAGGACTGCCAGCTCAGATGTCGGCTACCTTGCCCTCTGAGGAGGATGCAGAGTCCGCAGGGGGGTTTCCTTGTCTTGGCCTTGCAGACAGAGCTGAGGGCAGGCGTCCCAACTGTGCCTTCTTTCAGTTATCCGATGACTATGTAGTCATCACCTACTATGGCTCGGTCCTGTTGCAGGTGCTGGGAATACAGCAGGAAACTAACAAAATACCTGCCTTTGTTACATTCCAGGCAGGGGAATAAATAAGCAAAATAAAGTAGTAAATCAGAAGGTAAAAATGGTTAGCTGAAGAAACAGAGCAGGGTCCAATGAGGAGAGTAAAGAACTGAAAGGGTGGTAAGAGACGGCCTCCTTGAAGTGACATTGGACAAAGACTTGAAGAAGGTGAGGGAGAACATCTCTGGGCAGAGGGTACTGCAACCAAGTACAAAGGCCCTGGAGCATATTTAATAAGCTGGGGGAACAGGAAAGAGACCCAAGTGGCTGGGGTAGAGGAAGGGAGGGGGTCGAAGCAGGAGAGTTCAGAGGTGGGAGTCAGAGCTGAGTTCATGTTGGCCCTGCGGACCATTGTGGAGACTTTGGCTTTTCCTCTGGTGAAATGGGGCATCCGTGCAGGACTTTTAATGTACGTCATGACGTGACCTACATTTTAGGAATACCACTGTGGCTGCAGGGCTGAGAACACTGCCAGTAGTTCAGGAGGGAGATGGTGGTGGATGGACCAGGGTGATAGCTGTGGCAGTGGTGAGAGGATTGGATTCTGGATACCGCATTTGAGGATGGAGCTGACAGTCTGGAATGTCAGGTATGAGGAAGAACCAAGTCATAATCAACATCATCCCTTCTAGGGGTGCCTTACTCTAGCTTTCCAGGAGTTCTTACCTGCAGTTTCGTCTCTCATCCCCTCAGCAGCCCCGGGGCTGTTCTTGGGAAGAAAAGACATGGACCCCAGTCAACCAAGGGTGAAGCTGAAACTCAGATATCCAGAGATGTGAGGAAGGAAGATCCGGAGATGCCTTCTGATGTGACCGGCATAACCTCAGGCACCTGCAAGGACCTATGAGGTGATGAAGGTTGGCCTGATGAGCCTCAGATGCTATGGACATCTCGAGGGGAAATACAATGTCAAAGTTTCAACAGAGGTCCCTTTGGGGGCTTGGATTCTTTAGTTTCACCAAGAAGAAATAGGAAGA
This sequence comes from Pseudorca crassidens, assembly GCF_039906515.1. Lineage (NCBI taxonomy): Eukaryota > Metazoa > Chordata > Mammalia > Artiodactyla > Delphinidae > Pseudorca > Pseudorca crassidens. The sequence continues at coordinate 13,956,323 of NC_090296.1, read as the reverse complement.
GAAGTAGAAGGAATCTCCACAGGAGGTATTTCCACCACCATCCTCCACCCTGAACGCTCATATTCTCCTCTTAGCATGGAGGTCTGTTTCTCCAGATGCTTGCACAGGAAGTTCTCTCCCCTCTGGTCCAGGAGGGAAATTCCTGTGCATTCTTTGAGACCCAAGCCAAGGGTCACCAAGAAGCCGTGCTCAACATCTGACAGATCCTGTGTGATCCCACAATAGTTGCTCTTTCCCTCTGTGATAGGGCTTCTTATAACAAACTCTGTCATATAATGCCTGATGTTTATACTGCCTCAGTTGCCACACTGTAAGGTATATTATTGGTGTCCATCTCTGTGCTCCCCCGCCAGCTGATAAGTTCCAGAGACAAGGCCTGTGTCTTCATGAGGGCAGAGCAGACCTTGACCCTTGACTCAGCATGTGCTGCCTGGGCAGTGGCATTAATAGTTCCTGCCTTCCCCGCCGACAGTTCCTCAGCTATAATACCTACCCTGTAGAATTGATTGTGAATTAAATGAGGAAATACAGGTAAGGCACTTAGAAGGGTGTTGATAGACCATAAGAGTGCAATAAACGTGCCCTGACATTCCGTGTCTCTGTACCCCTTGCACCCAGTGTAGGGTCTGGCACTGTGTAGGAGCTTGAATGAAAGAGTGAATGAATGAATGAATGAATGAATGGACGAGGCTGGAGATCTCCAAGGTCGAGAATCAGCCTGCAAATGTATTCCTTCAGGATTTAACACAACAGTAATAAGTGACTACATTTGAGGCTTCCACCTTCACAGCAGGCCGTCCTGGAAGTGACTGACACCCACCAGCGTACCCTTCTGACCATCTGCCTGAGCGCTGAGCTTGCTGGGATATGGGGGTTGGGAGCAGAAGCTGATAAACATTGTCTGACAGTTGGGCTCCTTGGTCTCTGGGCTCATTCCCACATCTGCGATGTTTTCTGATCTTCATCCGTTGCCCGGGCTGCTCTGGCAGCTGCCACAGCAACCCTGGAGATATACAGGTGATCACAGGGGGAGAACATCCCCAAATGGTTTTCCAGGTGAGTTTACCTGCAGGCGGCACTCAGGGAACCTCAGTAGTAGGAAGTCGTTGGTGCTAATAATAGTAATTAAGCCGACATCTTTTTTCCAGGCATTGCTGTTACAGGTTTGACAAGGATGTGAAAAATCACAGCCTGTAGGCCGAATCCAGCCTTGAGGCCTGGCAATGGCTGGCAGGAAAGGAGCTAAGTGGAAGATGGCTCAGGAAGTCTGACTCCAGGATAATTCCTGCAGGAGAGCTGTCTTGCCAGGAGCCATGGAGACGGGCTAAATGTTCAGAGCAAAGGTCAATGCAAATGGGATGCCTCGGTGGTCTGGAAACGTCCCCGTCCTCTTCCCCCAAAAGCCTGGGCCCCCTGGACAACTAGAATAAGGCAAACAAACTATACTTCATTTAAAAAAAAAAAACAAAAAACACACCCACAACTAGAATAGGGCAAGAGGTAAGCAGAGGGGAGAGGGCTTGAGAAAGAAGACAGGCTGGGGAGGGGCGGGGGAGCCCCAGGGAAAGAAAGAGACTCGAGTGAGCAGGGGCCGGGCCTTTACCCTTGTGCCTCCCTCAGCCTGGAAGACCCTTCCCACATACCCACGTGGTCCCCTCCCTTCATTTAGGTCCCTGACCCAAGGCCACCTCCTTAGAGAGACCTTCCCGACCACCCTATCCAAACCCACTCCCTGCCCTTCCCTCCACTCCCTGTCCCCTTACTCAGCTCTAGGCTTCTGCTTGTCACCACCTGATTCATATTTATTAATTTAGTGTTTGCCTCCCTCACTAGAATGTCAGCTCCATGAGGGCAGGGATTTTTGTGTGGTCTCGTTCACTGCTGCATCCCCAGCGCTGAGAATGGTGCCTGGCACGTCGTAGGTGCCTAGTAAATATTTGTTGAACGGCTGAACGAGTAGAAGGAAAGTGGTGGGGCTGGAGTTGTACTCCAGGCAGACAGGCCCGCAGTCGAGTGCAAATCAGCTTGCGGAAGCATATGGGGCAGGTTTGAGGGGGAGATGGAAATCCGGAGAGAGGAGATGTCAAGGGGCCTCAGTGTGCTAACAGAATAACCGCTGCTAACCTTTGACCTCACCATGCCAGGCAGCAGCCCTGTCATCTGGCTGCCTGAGCGGGGAGACTCCCCAGAGCCCGGGGGGTGTGAGCCATGCGTGCTCGGTGAGCCCCATGGGCGGGCACTACAGCAGCGCGTGTGACGAACGGGGGGACAAGCCACAGTGCTCGTGCTTGAGTCATGATAGCTGCAGTGCCTTTGGATGTCTTTGATTATGTTTTTGACACCTACAAAAACAGATAATCAAGAGGCACCTATATAATAAAATAATGAAGTGAACACCAGGGACCCAGCTGACCATCTCAGAGTTAACCACAAGTTTGATTTTTGTGTTGATTACATCCTTATTTTGTTTTTTAAGTAGTTTTAGCACCACACATTTCCTGCCACCCCTAGTAATATGAGTGTCATATGTAACCGTATGACGCTCTTTAGCTTCGTGCTTTCTAAAGTGGCGTCCTGTCCTGTAATTTGCTTTGTTGCTCATTACGCCCCACGATTTGTCCTTGTTATGCGAGGCTGTGGTTCCTTCCTTTTCTGTAGCGTGTACTGCTCCATGGCATGGAGTATATTATCCACCCCCCAGGCTTATCACACTTCAGTGCCCAGGTGTGCTTTTATGAACAAGGCTGCGGTTTATAAAGCTGCATCGCTGCCGCTGTTTTGAGCAGGGTTTCTGAGGATGACTCAAGATGGCTCTGTGCCCCTCTCCCCCTTCAAATACCCCGGGGTCCCCTGACTTTCTTCCCAGGGTCACCTGCTGCTGCCTGGAGCCATGGTTCCCACTGTAGGAACAAACCAGTGGGATCCTTGCTGAGCAACCCCACTGCAGGCACCGAGCTGGTGTTTCCAGTTAACCATCTGTTACCATTTGAGAGGGACAGCCAGGTGTAGGAGGCTGGCTGGCTGGCTGGCTTCTCAAGGAGGGAACCAGCACGGCATGACCCGAGTGCGGAAACCACGTTCCTGCGTGGCCTTCAGCTTTGCAAGTCCGGAAACACGTGGGTGCTCCAGGGTGCTCCACCTGCTCCCACAGTGAAGTCCACCAGCGGCCCTCGCTTATGCTCCATGCCAATTCCATTTATGATGGAAGCCGTCCCCCAGTGCCCCATACCCAGAGACCTAGTTCCCGGTGTCAGGATGCTTGCAAAGCTGAAATGCTTGCTTGGAGGTTGCTTGGTGAGTGTGGACTTGGAACCAGAGAGAGGAAAGTCTCAAGAAGGTCATTACCCAAGCCCTGGAAAAGCTCTGTGAGCCTTCTTGGTTCCATTTCTGAACCACCTCTCTGGGGCTGAGAATATCCATGTGTCTCAGATCTGCGTCCTCCTGCCCAGGATGAAGCTGGAATAGCTCTGAGACTTTTCACTTTTCCTCTCCATTCATGATAACCTTGCCTAGGCTTTGGACACCATAACAAAAATCAAGTTAGTTTTCGGTTTAGTCAGTATGATAGAAATCACTTATCTTTGTGAGTGTTTTTTTCACACTTGGAGATCTGGGGATACTTTCCTGTTACCCTATATATCACCTGTCCTACCTTCTCCCAGAAAGGCAAAGAGTGGGCTTATATGTCTAAATGAACAGCAAAGTAAAGATCAGAAACTACACAGCTATAGGGGAGAACATTATACCTGTCACCAGAGAGGAGACTGTTCCTAACAGTGTGAATAGGATGATTTTTGAGCTTCCTAGCAGACCAGGCACAGAAGAAAACACATGGAGGGTTCTGATTTGAATAATGCAATTGACTCACACTTCTGGAGTTTTAAAGGGCAATCAGGAATTAGGTAAGCACAAGGGATCTGTTTGTTTTTATGGAGTTGTACTGGGTTGGCCAAAAGATTCGTTTTTTTCCATAAGATGGCTCTAGTAGCACTTAGCTGTCTTTAACTTCATTTGAAACAATTTTGTTAGGTTGTATGTGACAGCTGTCATATCAGCGTGCATTTAAAAAAAAGAATCAAAATTGGTGAATTTTTGTATAGCCATTTTAATGTTGAAGATGGATGAAAAAAGCAACATTTTCCGTATATTATGCTTTATTATTTCAAGAAAGGTTAAAATGCAACTGAAACACAAAAAAGGATTTGTGCAGTGTATGGAGAAGGTTCAGTGACTGATCAAACGTGTCAAAAGTGGTTCGTGAAGTTTCAAGCTGGAGACTTTCTGCTGGATGATGCTCCATGGTCAGGTAGACCAGTTGAAGTTGACAGCGATCCAATCCAGATATTAATTGAGAACAATCAACGTTATACCATGCGGGAGATGGCTGACATACTCAAAAAAATACCCAAATCAAGTGCTGAAAATCATTCGCACCAGCTTGGTTATGTGAATCGCTTTGATGTTTGGGTTCCATATAAGTTAAGTGAAAAAACCTTCTTGACCGTATTTCCGCATGTGATTCTCTACTTAAATGTAATGAAAACGTGCTGTTTGTAAAACAAATTGTGACAGGCAATGAAAAGTGGATACTGTACAATAATGTGGAACGGAAGAGATCGTGGGGCAAGTGAAATGAACCACCACCAACCACACCAAAGGCTGGTCTTCATCCAAAGAAGGTGATGTTGTGTATATGGTGGGATTAGAAGGGAGTCCTCTATTATGAGCTCCTTCCGGAAAACCGAACGATTAATTCCAACAAGTACTGCTCCCAATTAGACCAACTGAAAGCAGCACTCGACAAAAAGAGTCCAGAATTAGTCAACAGAAAACGCATAATCTTCCATCAGGATAACGCAAGACCGCATGTTTCTTTGATGATCAGGCAAAAACTGTCACAGCTTGGCCGGGAAGTTCTGATTCATCCACAGTATTCACCAGACATTGCATGTTCGGATTTCCATTTATTTCAGTCTTTACAAAATTCTCTTAATGGAAAAACTTTCAATTCCCTGGAAGACTGTAAAAGGCATCTGGAACAGTTCTTTGCTCAAAACGATAAAAAGTTTTGGGAAGATGGAATTATGAAGTTGCCTGGAAAATGACAGAACGTAGTGGAACAAAAGGGTGAATATGTTGTCCAATAAAGTTCTTGGTGAGAATGAAAAGTGTGTCTTTTATTTTTACTTAAAAACTGAAGGCACTTTTTGGCCAACCCAATATTAGCAAACAGTTGTGAAGTTTTCATTTCAAACACTTTACTAATAAAAAGAGTGAGAAGTCTCATTTTGTGTGAAGGAGCCTCATAAACACAAAATCTGCATCTGTTAGGAACTGCGAGTGATCTTCCCCTGCACAAGGCAACTAGCGTGCAAGGTTTCCACAGTTCAATTCAACAAACATTTATTGAGCATCTACTATGTGTCAGACCACGTTAGGCCCTGAGAATACAAAATTGTATAAAGTGTGATGCCATCCCTCAGGAACTCATGGTCTAGTTGGAAAGGGGACAAAGAAGTGAACAATAGCACTGCAGCTGGACTCAGATGAGCATTGGGGGCTGAAGGAGCCCTTGGTCCACCTTTGTTGGTGGGGATTCCAGGAAGTCTTGGAGGAGGTAAACTCTGAGCCAAGCCTTGCAAAAGGATTTCAGGTCTAGTCTGCTTGCCAAGTCTCCCCATCTAACAGAGTGGTCCTGAGTTTTCAAAAATCCTTGACTCAAGAGAGGGTCATAGCATTCGGACTCTTCAAGCACCAGATCACCCGCTACGTCAGAGGAGAAAAAATCCGCAGCTTGGTCTCCTTTCCTGTAGCAAAGACACTGTTGGTAAGAAAGGTTGGGGATGAAGGCTCACCTGAACTGCTGGCCAGCCAGAGAAGCATACAAACACTTCGGATTGCTTCCTTACTCCCAGATTAGTGCTTGCAGTACTGAAACCATGCTCACTGCACAAAACTTTCCCTGGGGACTCGTGGGCTTTCCATTCTTTCCAGCATTTGGGGCTCATCGCTGGACAAGAAGAGCAGGAGGTCAAGTCCGGCCTCTACCCACAAACAACTGGTTTGTGCTCAAGTACCCATCAATTTCTTCATTTGTAAAATGAGAGCACTGCTCTGGGAGATTGTAGTCCATGACTCTATCCTGTCAAACTGGGAGTTAGGCAGTTGCTAGAATGTGAGGAAACCTGGATTATCCCTTATTAGTCTGTGGGCTCTCCTACAGGCAGAGCTTCCTGGACTGCAATGCTGCTCTGAGCTCTCAGGCATCAGACGGCGGGTGGGGTGTGGGGGGGTGGAGGTGTGCAACACTGAGGTTGCAGTTGGAGCCCTGGATCTGATTTTCATCTCTGTTCACCAACCAGCTGTGTGACCTTGTGGGAGCCACCTAATTTACTTCCCAGGTAAAATGTGGGACAGATGATCACTAGCATTCCACAGTAAATTGGGGCTTGAGAAACTCATCCACTGAGATGCAGGACAAAACTCATTCAAATACACGATTAAAGTAAGTGGGAAATGCGTGCGATCTGCCAGGTACCTAAGAAAGGTTGAAGACACCAGCTAAACCTCAGCGATGCAGCAGTCAAAGGTCAGCGCAGAAAACCAGTACTTTGTCTGACTGAGAGGCACGCTCAAGTCTTTGTCAGAAAGCAGAATTTTCCTTCTGAGGTATCTGTTGTTTGAAGAGAAGTCCGCAAGACTCGAAGACGAGGTTAAGAACTCAACCTGCCTTCCACTTAGGGGCGGGGCCCGCGCAGTTTTCCCGAGATCTAATGGAAGGGGAGGGTCCGGCGCGGCGGCAGCAGCCAATGAGAGAGTAATCCGATGAAGTCATGGAGTTCCTCAGCGCTTCATTGGCGGATCCCCGAGGCGCCGGCGCAGACTGCAAGGCGGGTTGGCCAGTGGCAGCTGGGCGCCCGAGATCCAGGAATTGCAGGGCGAGTCTGCAAACTTCTGCCCAGCTTTTACTTACCCTAAGGGGAGAACCACGCGATGAGTGCGTCTCTTCTTGAAGGGAGAAATGAAAATGCCCAGAAAAAAGACCTCTTACCCACCCCAAAGGCTGGATTTACTCATCCTGAGGTAACTCGCGTTTCTTTGGTGAAAGTGGAAAGTTTGTTTTGTTTTAATCCAAACACAGATTAATTAACCGCTTTAACCGTTTAATGATACTGAACAAACATCCCTTGGCTGGTCACCTTTTATTTCCGCAGTGACACTCAAGGTTGGGAACAAAGGCATTTCTGACGTTTTGAAACATTTTAAAACCGTGATTCTCAAACCGTGGTGTACAGGGCGATCCAGAATGTAGGTTGCACACCCCGGGCGCCACTCCCTGTTTCCAGTCCTTCTGACCCTGGAACCTGCAGATTGAAGAAACTGGCAGGGCCAGGAATGTGGACCCCACTTTGGGAACCAAGCATTTGAGCATCATCAGAGCTTGTTACAAATGCAAATTCTCAGACTGTGCCCCTCCAGACCTACTGAATCAGAAACTCTGAGGTCTAGCCCTCTGTGTTTTAACAAGTCCTCCAGGTGGTTCTGATGCACCTTCAAGTTTGAGAATGGGGCTTCCCTGGTGGCGCAGTGGTTGAGAGTCCGCCTGCCGATGCAGGGGACACGGGTTCGTGCCCCGGTCCGGGAGGATCCCACATGCCGCGGAGCGGCTAGGCCCGTGAGCCATGGCCGCTGAGCCTGCGCTCCACAACGGGAGAGGCCACAACAGTGAGAGGCCCGCGTACCGCAAAAAAAAAAAAAAAAAAAAAAAAAAGTTTGAGAATGGCTTTAAATCAAATCCTCATGACCCTTGAGACTGCTTCTGCACAATCTGAAGAGTTACCCTGCAGTCCATTCACTCCTGCACTCCCAGACTCTTAGGCCTGTCTGGGGGCCTGTAGTCCAGTCCTTCTGGGGTAGGTAATTTTGGTTGCCATGGAACTCCAGGCTCCTCACCAGGGCTCCTAGCAGCTGCCATGGTTTTGCCTACAAGTAATTGGACCAGAGATGCACCTGTAACAGTGCTTTCCTAGAATTGATTGAGATGGTTTCTGTGAGTGACTAGACCCTAAGGGTGAACATGGTACCCAAGGGCAGACTTGTTCTGCCATATGGCCTGGGGAGCAGAGGAAACTGGTCTTCAGAAGGAAGAAGAGGAGTGAAGCAGACACATAGGTCCAGAGATGGGGGGGGTGGAAAGAGAATCCATTCCTAGATGCCCTCCAGGCCCTGCGCTACCAGCCTCTGCCTACTTCTCAGACTTAGGCCGCTGGCTCTGGCTCACAGGACTCCGTTAGCTGAAGGAAAGATCACTTTCCCAACCTACCTGAGGCCCTGCTGCCTTCCAGCCCTCAGGTAGCAGGTGGTTCCTCAGCTTGTATTCTCTGATAACAAACACCCCTCCTGACTGACCCAAGTGGATTCCTGAGATTTGCCACCCAGGGACTCTTGAGGGATTCAGCTTTGTTTTACAGACAAGGAAACTGAGACCCAAGTGACCTGCCCACGGTTATGTGAGCACTAAGCTTGCAGGCCACTGCTGCATCCCCAGGGGACTCACCCTCATGACCTTGGGTCACAGCCCAGGGCTCTCACAGCAAAGCAGTCTGGTCAACTTCAGGCCTTTTCGCCTCCTCTTGCAAGCTTTTAATAAGTCAGTTTCATTTTCAAAATACTGCCCAGAATAGTCTATGGTCAGCAGAAAGATGCTGACAGCACTGTCTATTATAGGAAGTTATTTTATTTTCTGATGAACTATAGTGGCAATGGATGGTTTGAACGTCTGTTGCTGAAGGAGCATGACAGATGTTACACTGGTCCTCACCCCACCCAGATTTCTTTCTTTTTTTTTTTTTTTTTGCGGTACGCGGGCCTCTCACTGTTGTGGCCTCTCCCGTTGTGGAGCACAGGCTCCGGACGCGCAGGCTCAGCGGCCATGGCTCACGGGCCCAGCCGCTCTGCGGTATTTGGGATCTTCCTGGACCGGGGCACGAACCTGTGTCCCCTGCATCGGCAGGCGGACTCTCAACCACTGCGCCACCAGGGAAGCCCCCAGATTTCTTTTTTAAGATGTAAAATGATATGATCTAGTAATTCCACTCCTGGGTATTTATCTGAAGAAAATGCAAACACTAATTCTAAAAGATAGGTGCACCCCTTGTTCATTGCAGCATTATTTACAATAATAACCAAGACATGGAAACAGCCTGTGTCCACACACAGATGAAAAGAAAATAAGAAAATGCAAGATATATGTGTGTGTTCTATATTATAATATATATATAAAAATATTACTCAGCCATGAAAAGAATGAAATCCTGCCGTTTGCGACAGCATGGATGCACCTTGAGGGCATTGTGCTAAGTGAGACAAGTCAGACAGAGAAAGACAAATACCGTATGATTCCATATGTGGAATCTAAAACAAAATAAAACAAACTCATAGATACAGAGAACAGATCGGTGGTTGCCAGAGGCCAGGGGTGGGGGTTGGGAGAAATGGGAAAGGGGGTCAAAAGGTATAAATTCCCAGTTATAAAATAAATCAGCTATGGGATGTAATGTATGGCATGGTGACTGTAGTTAATATTGTTTGTATATTTGAAAGTAGCTAAGAGAGTAAATCTTTTTTTTTAACATCTTTATTGGAGTATAATTGCTTTACAATGTTGTGTTAGTTTCTGCTTTATAACAAAGTGAATCAGCTATACGTATACATATGTCCCCATATCTCCTCCCTCTTGTGTCTCCCTCCCACCCTCCCCATCCCACCCTCCCCATCCCACCCCTCTAGGTAGTCACAAAGCACCGAGCTGATCTCCCTGTGCTATGTGGCTGCTTCCCACTAGCTATCTGTTTTACATTTGGTAGTGTATATATGTCCATGCCACTCTCTCACTTCGTCCCAGCTTACCCTTCCCCTTCCCCGTGTCCTCAAGTCCATTCTCTACATCTGCGTCTTTATTCCTGTCCTGCACCTAGGTTCTTCAGAACAATTTTTTTTTTTTTAGATTCCATATATATGTGTTAGCATATGGTATTTGTTTTTCTCTTTCTGACTTACTTCACTAAGAGAGTAAATCTTAAAAGTTCTCATCATATGAAAAAAGTTCTCATCAATACTTTGCCTGAGTGACTTTTACCAAACTCAGAGATCGTGCTGGTCAGGGAAGGCAGGGGGAGAAAAGAATAGAATTACTAGCTGCCCTTACTCCTGAGAGGCAGAACAACCATTTTTCATGCCTTATGGCCACCTGGGATCTTTATGTCCTGTCCTGTATTGGGGGAATTCCCTGCCTGATGAGGCAGAACGCTCCTCCCACTGGAGAGGCTGAAGATGCCAGGTGCTCACCGTGCCAGACTCCCTGGTGGCTACAGTGAAGCTGGGTAACAGCTCTGCCAGGCAGACACCACTCAGAGTCCAGGGGCAGCTGCTTCCGGATTCAGCTGAGGTTGCTAGAGCAGCTGTGGGTAGAGTTGGTCCAGGTGCACCTGGGTGCCCACACCCAGCAGCGGCTCCCAGAGAATGTGAACCACCCGAGATTAATTCCGTTTCTACCTAAATCAGCCAGAGTTGGTTTCTGTGGCTTTTAACGGTGAACAGGACTGATGGATGAGGCTTCTCAAAGGAGGGCCAGGCACTGGCAGGGCTAGACGAGGGGGCAGGTGCCCAGGTAGAAGAAAATGGCATTCGAGCAGGGAGAGGTGCTGCAGCACACTGTCCTTCAGACCGAGTCACACGTTGTACGGAGGGAAGTGAGTCACATTGCAGGTCAGAGCATCCTCCAGCTCCTCACAGGGGTTACAGAGGGTCACAGGAATCATGAACAGGCTGGAGGGTTTTCCTGCAAGTCTGGCTTCTTTCCCTTTGATGCTCTCTGAGCTTTTCATTCAAGAATGCTGGGCTTTTCCTTTGTGGAAGAGGAGGTTGGGTTAGGAGGGAAAGGTTAGACTTCCTGAGCCTCTGCATAGGCAGCTTCTCGGGTTTGGCTGGGGAGCCTCAGGGTGCTCCCCCGCTTCCAACGCCAAAAGTTAAATTCTTCCCCTAAAGTGTTATTTAACTAGGGGTGGATTTCCTTCCTCCGTCCCTCTGTCCCTCCCTCCCTCTCTCTCTCCCCTTCTTCCTTCCTTCCCCCCTTCCTTCCTTCCCTCCTTCCTTTCTTTCTATCTGATTTACAATATTGTGTTAGTTTCAGGTGTACAGCATAGTGATTCCAGTGTTTGCTTTTTTGCAGATTATATTCCATTATGGGTTATTACAAGATATTAGATATAATTCCCTGTGCTATACAGTAAATCCTTGTTGCTTATCTATTTTATGTATAGCAGTTTGTATCTGTTAACCCCATACTCCTAATTTGTCTCTCCCCCCTGCTCCCCTTTGATAACCATAAGTTTGTTTTCTGTGTCTGTGCGTCTCTCTCTGTTTTGTATATAGATTCATTTGTATTACTTTTTAGATTCCACATATAAGTGATACCATATAGTATTTCTCTTTCTTTGTTTGACTTATTTCAGTCAGCATAATATTCTATGGGTCCATCCATGTTGCTGCAAATGGCAAGATTTCATTCTTTCTTATGGCTGAGTAATATTGCATTGTATATACTTACAAGATCTCTCTTTTTTTTTTTTGATTGTACTAACTTATTTGTTTTTAACTTTATTTTTTATTGAAGTATAATTGAATTACACTGTTGTGTTAATTACTGCTGTACAGCAAAGTGACTCAGTTATACATATACATACATTCTTTTTCATGGATATTGAATATAGTTCCCAGTGCTATACAGTAGGGCCTTGTTGTTTATCCCTTCTACATATACCAGTTTGCATCTGCGAATCCCAAACTCCCAATACAACCCTCTCCCACCCCTCTCGCCCTTGGCAACCATCAGTCTATTATCTATGTCCCTGATTCTGTTTCTGTTTCACAGATAGGTTCATTTGTGTCGTATTTTAGATTCCACATATAAGTTATATCATATGGTATTTGTCTTTCTCTTTCAGACTACTTCACTTAGTATGATAATCTCTAGTGGCATCCATGTTGCTGCAAATGGCATTATTTTGTTCCTTTTTATGGCTGAGTAGTATTCCATTGTATATAAATACCACATCTTCTTTATCCATTCATCTGTTGATGGACACAGGTTACTTCCATGACTTGGCTATTGTAAATAGTGTTGCCCTGAATATTGGGGAGCATGTATCTTTCTGAATTAGAGTTTTCAGTTTTTTCAGATATATACCCAGGAGTGGGATTGCCGGATCATATGGTAGCTCTCTTTTTAGTTTTTTAAGGAACTTCCATACTGTTTTCCAACTGGCGGCACATTACATTCCCACCAACAGTGTAGGAGGGTTCCCTTTTCTCCATACCCCTTCCAGCATTTATTATTTGTAGACTTTTTGATGATAGCCATTCTGACCAGTGAGGTGATACCTCATTGTGGTTTTGATTTGCATTTCTCTAATACTTAGTGATGTTGAGCATATTTTAATGTGCTTACTGGCCATTTGTATGGCTTCTTTGGAGAAATGTCTATTTAGGTTTCTGCCCATTTTTTGATTGGGTTGTTTGGTTTTTTTCAATATTGAGCTATATAAACTGTTTGTATATTTTGGAAATTAATTCCTTGTCGGTTTCATCGTTTGCAAATATTTTCTCCCATTCTGTAGGTTGTTTTTTGTTTTGTTGATGGTTTCCTCTGCTGTGCAAAAGCTTGTAAGTTTGATTAGGTCCCATTTGTTTATTTTTCCTCTTATTTCTTTTGCTTTGACTGCTCTAAGAAAATATTTCTACAATTTATGTCTCAGAATGTTCACCCATGTTCTCTTCTAGGAGTTTTATGGTGTCATGTCTTACATTTAGGTCTTTAAACCATTTTGTGTTCATTTTTGTATATGTTGTGAGGGAATGTTCTAATTTCATTAATTTACATTTAGCTGTCCAGCTTTTTCAACACCACTAGAAGGGATTGTCTTTTCTCCATTGTATATTCTTGCCTTCTTTGTTGTTAATTGACCATAGGTGCATGGATTTATTTCTGGGCTTTCTATCCTGTTCCATTGATTTATATTTCTGTTTTTGTGCCAGTACCATATTGTCTTGATTACTGTAGCTTTGTAGTGTAGTCTGAAGTCGGGGAGTCTGATTCCTCCAGCTCCTTTTTTTCCCTCAAGCTGGCTTTGGCTATTTGGGGTCTTTTGTGTCTCCATACAAATTTTAAGATTTTTTTTGTTCTAGTTCTGTAAAAAATGCCACTGGTAATTTGATAGGGATTGCATTAAATCTATAGATTGCTTTGGGTAGTATGGCCATTTTAATACTATTAATTCTTCCAATCCAAAAGCACAGGATATCTTTCCATTTCTTTGAATCATCTTCATTTTCCTGTATCAATGTTTTCTAGTTTTCAGCATAGAGATCTTTTACCTCCTTGGTTAAGTTTATTCCTAGGTGTTTATTTTTTTGATGTAATTTTAAATGGTTTTTTTTCTTAACTTTCTCTTTCTGATATTTCATTATTAGTGTAAAGAAACACAACAGATTTCTGCATAATAATCTTGCACCCTGCTACCTTGCTAAATTCATGTATTAGTTCTAATAGCTTTTGTGTGTAGACTTTAGGGTTTTCTATATAGAGTATCATGTCATCTGCAAACAGTGACAGTTTTACTTCTTCCCTTCCAGTTTGGATACCTTTTATTTCTTTTTCTTGTCTGATTGCTGTGGCTAAGACTTCCAATACTATGTTGAATAGAAGCGGTAAGAGTGGGCATCCTTGTCTTGTTCCTGAATTTAGTGGACAGGCTTTCAGCTTTTCATTGTTGAATATTATGCTGGCTGTGGGTTTGTTGTAAATGTTGAGATGTGTTCCCTCTGTACTCACTTTGGTGAGAATTTTTATCATGAATGGATGTTGGATTTTGTCAAATGTTTTTTATGCATCTATTGAGATGATTGATCATTGTGGTTTTTCTCTTTCCTTTTGTTAATGGGGTGTATCAATCATTGATTGATTTGTGTATGTTGAACCATCCTTGGGACCCTGGAATAAATCTACCTTGATCATGGTGTATGATTCGGGTTGCTAATATTTTGTCAAGGATTTTTGCTCCGATATTCATCAAATATATTGGCCTGTAATTTTCTTTTTTTGTAGTGTCTTTGTCTGGTTTTGGTATCAGGGTGATGGTGGCCTCATAGAATAAATTTGGAATAGTTTGACAAGGATAGGTATAAGTTTTTTGTAGTATGTTTTGTAGGATTCCCCAGTGAAGCCATCTGGTCCTGGACTTTTGTTTGCAGGGAGTTTTTTAAAATTACAGATTATACTTCACTTGTAGTGATCAGTCTGTTCAAATTATTTATTTCTTCTTGACTCAGTCTTGGCAGACTGTATGTTTCTGGAAACTTGTCCATTTCTTCTAGGTTGTCCAATTTGTTGGCATATAACAGTTCATAGTATTCTCTTTATGATTTTTTGTATTTCTCTGGTATCAGTTGTCATTTCCCCTCTTTCATTTCTTATTTTGTTTATTTGGATCCTCTCTCTTTTCTTCTTGATGAGCCTGGCTAGAGGTTTGTTGATTTTGTTTATATTTAAAAAACAAAACAAAAAAAACAGCTCTTGGATTGATCTTTTCTATTTTTTTAATCTCCATTTTATTTATTTCTTCTCTGATCTTTATTATTTCTTTCCTTTTGCTGACTTTAGGTTTTGTTTGTTCTTCTTTTTCTAATTCTTTTAGGTGATAGGTTAGGTTGTTAATTTGAGATTTTTATTGTTTCTTGAGGAAGGCCTGTATTGCTATGAACTTCCCTCTTTGAACTGCTTTTGCTTCAGGGGTGGGTTTTCTTTTTACAAGGAAAGATATAGATTAAAATAACACCCCCCTGCTCCAGCACAGCTGTTAATATTTATGCCTTTGATGGGAGCAACAAATTCCAGTGGAATGGGCCCTTGCAGCTCTGAGTGCATTAGAATGGGCTCCCAAGCCCAAGCCTCTGGGGGATGCCACCCCTGCGCGGCTGAGGGGCCCCTCTAGTGAGACTTCATCCAACATGGGGAGGCGCTGATGCATACTGGGGGCCCAGAGATCAGGTCCTTTCTTGGAAGCAGAGTCTGAGCAAGCAATGGGAATGGCTTAAGTACATAGAGGAGGAAGAGGAGGGAAAGGCCTCCAGAAGGCGGGGGCAGAATCTGGCACCCCACAGACAGGCCTCTCTCCCCTGCTCTCAGGGACCGGGCTGTGGGTCTGTCATCTTATCCCTAACCCCAGTTTAAACCATCATCTTCCACACAGCCCTGTGTGCAGGTCCATGTGAACGAGCCCAGGAGGCATCTGCCCACACAGGGGGCTTACGGAGAACAATCCGGAAAGAGTGGAAGCAGGACAAGTTACCCCTGCAGCACTTACCATCCTGAGCACTCAAACCAGCATCTGTCACCTGCTCCCTTCTGCAGGTCGTCTGCTCAGTGCACCCACTTCTCACTGCGTCCCTGCCTGGTGGGCTGTGGAGTCCCTGGCACTACAGGCCATGCCTTAGTCCTCCACACATCCCCCGGACACCCAGCTGCCCACGGCTCCACAGGCACTCATCAGTTCTCCCACCCATGCAATGTGGATGTCTTTGGAGAGCCCCCAAAGGAAGGAGAAGGGAAACCCCTGATGAACTACACCTCCCTCTTCACCAGGCTCATCTCCTTCCCCAAGAGGAAGGAGCAGTTAGGATTTCCAACTCACTCCTTTGTCAGTTTTTCTTACACTTTGTGTTTTTACTATAACAGGTATCCACAATCCCTCTCCTGTTAGAGGCATTTGGGTATGTATTTGCTTCTCTGAACAGGTTCTGAGTCCCAGAAAGGCCAGGACTGTGTCTTGGTCACTTCAACATCCCCCTCCCCCATCATCTGGCACATGGCTGGCATGCTGTAGTTTTTGAATAAAGGAACAGTCATTGAATGGAATTGTCATGCTGAGGGCACCTACTCCCCTATAATGTCTGTGTAGTGTGTTGGAATGTGTGATCTTTTTAAAAACGTTTAAGATATAAATCACATAGCACAGAGTCTCAGTTTAAAGTACACAGTTCAGTATATATTGACAGTTATGCAACAACCACAGCAATCAATTTTAGAACATGTCACCCCAAAAATATATTGACAGTTATGCAACAACCACAGCAATCAATTTTAGAACATGTCACACCAAAAACAAACCTTGGACCCATTAGCAGTCACTCCCAGCCCCTCCCCCTGCCAGCCCTGGAAAATACTAATCCATTTTCTGTCTCTATAGATTTTATTCTGGCCATTTCATATAAATGGAAACATACAATATATGGTCTTTTATAACCAGCTTCTTTGACTTAGCATAATGTTGTCAGGGTTCCTCCACAGTGTAGCATGTATCAGTACTTCATTCAGTCTTATGGTTGAATAATGTTCCATTGTGTGGAGACCACATTTTATTCATCCACTCGTCAGTTGTGTTCCCACTTCTTAGCTATTGTGAACGATGCTGCTATGTTCGTTTGTGTGCACATTTTTGCATGGACATAATTTTCGTTTTGCTTAGGTATGTACGTAGGAGTGGAATTGCTGGCTCATATGGTAACTCTATACTTAACCTTTTGAGGAATTGTCAAACTCTTTTCCAAAACAGCTGAACCATTTTACATTCTCACTAACAATGTATGAGGGTTCTAATTTCTCTGCATCCTTGTCAACACTTGTTATTATCTGTCTTTTTAATTTTAGCCATCCTAGTGTATGTGAAGTGGCTAAGGATGTTGAGCAACTTTTCATGTGCTTATTGACCGTTTGTTTATCTTCTTCAGAGAATTCAGATCCCTTGCCCATTTTAAAATTGGGTTGTTTTTCCTTTTAATAATTGAGTTGTGATTATTCTTTATATATTCTAAATACAATTCTCTTAGCAGATATATGATTTGCAAATATTTTCTCCTATTCTATGGGTTGTCTTTTCACTTTCTTTGTAGTATCCTTTGAAGTGCAAATGTTTTTAATTTCAATGAAATTGAATTTATCTAATTTTTCCTTCTGTTACCTCTACTTTTGGTATTGTGCTTAAGACACCATTTCCTAATCAAAGGTCATAAAGATTTGCATCCATGTTTTCTTCTAAGAATTTTGTAGTTTTAGCCCTTACGATTAGGTCTGTGATCCATTTTGAATTAATTTTTGTATATGGTGTGATGTAGGGGTCCAAATTCATTCTTTTGCATGTGATATCCAGTTGTGACAGCCCCATTTATTAAAAAGACTATTCTTTCCTTCTTTGAATGATATTAGCACCCTTATCAAAAAAAAATGTTTATCTCTGAACTCTGATGTTGATTCTATAGATCTCTATGCCTATTCCTACGTCAGTATCACACCTTCTTGGTTACTGTAGCTTTATAGTAACTTTTGAAGTTGGGAAATGTGAGTTTTTAACATTGTTCTTTTACAAGATTGTTTCAATCATTGAGGGTCTTTTGCATTTTCACATTAAAATTCGGATCAGTCTGTCCCTTTCTGCAAAAACTGGCAGCTGGGATTTTGATAGGGATTGTGTTGAATCTGTACATCAGTTTGGTGAGTATAGACATCTTAAGAATGTGAAGTCTCATCCTGTCTACGTCACCTCGTCCCTTGTCTCTGCAGAGTTGCTATTGTTTGAAAGAGGCCAGAGAGCTGGATTTACTGAGCTCCTGAAATCAGAGAAGTGCTTTGCTTTTTCTCTAGAAGCCCTTGGGGATCAAGGCTCAGCTCCTGGCAGGATCATCTTCTGCATGATCGCTGTAATTCCTGGGCCCCAATCTGGATGCACTTTCTCAGGACTTCTTTCCACCCCAGGCCTGATCAGCAGATACTCCCAGCCAGGCCTCAGGAACCATCACCACGTTAACAAACCAATCATAGGCTGGCTTCTACATGTGAGTTCACAAATGTTTTTGCAAGTCATTCAGGCAAACAATAACCCCAGCTGCTCTTTGAAGGCTATCAAAAAAGGCTTCTACCCAAAGGCTTTACCCTTCCTCCCCAACCGTCCTTAGAGATTCTCGCCTTGGGCAGGTGCCTTTTAACATGCCCATGTGTCTGAAGATAACATATGAAGCTCCAAACTCCTAGTTCAAATTAGTTTCTTATCTTGCTTTCCCTTGCAGCTGGCAGTGAAATGTTCCCAGCAAAGTGAGGTGCCTCAGGAGGGCTGTGAGAGAAGCAAGGGATGGAGAGCAGAGCAGAGGCCCTGCCAGCCCAGGGAGGGGTGGGAGGGCGCCCAGGAGAAACTTCTTGACATCATGATTTTCTGAGACCAGGCCTGAATGAATTCATGGCCATTGAGAATGTCAGGGCCGGAGGGAAGTCCTCAGAGAGCAGAGGGTCAGACAGCACAGAGAAGGAGACCAGGTCAGGGCATCAAAAGGACACGTCTGCAGTCTGGAAGGAAGTGCCGGAGGTAAGACCTGAGCCCAGGGCTCCTACCTCTGTCCCTCTGTGCTGCACCTGCCTCGCTGCCGCAGACAGACAGTTCCTTCCAGCTTCCTGAGTGTGGCCCCTGGGACAAAGCTGGATGCTGGTGATATGCAGTGGGGAGCTGACATTCATTCGATGGGTATGTGGTCATTTGCTCATAACTGCTAGGTATATTAGGAGCTCTTCAACCTAGCGAGGCATCCGGGAAGGCTCCGTGAAGGCGGCCAGTGATCTGAAGGCCCTGGGCTGAGGGCGGGGAGAAGCAGCGGGCAGATGAAGGGCAGTGAAAGTCTGCCAGGAAGGGGTTGGGGAGTGCTAGGGGGAGAGCAGGAAGGCAGGCAGCACAGGGGGCCAGGGCCTGGTCTGCTGTGTGAAGGAGAGGGGACCAGCACCCCACGGGGCTCTGGGGCTTCTTCCAGGGAGCAGTTGGGAGACACAGAGGAGTTTCACTGGGAACGTGACATAATCAGATTGGAATATTCAGATGGTCGTTGAGGGGACGTCCTCCTCTAATATCTCTGACCGTGGACCCCACTGGAGCCCAGGCCCTCACCCAGGAGCTGACACCACCCAGGAGAACCTCTGGGGAGGCCGGCCGCCCCCTCCACAAGCAGATCGGTGTCCCTGGTGTAGAAACCAAAGCTCAGGCTTCTCTCATTTACTTAAGAGGGGTAACATTTAAGCCTACTCTTCACCCTGAGCTTCAGGGAGTTTCCTCAGCTCCCAGAGACACCCTGGTCTGGCTGGAGACCCAAGACACCAGAGCACACGGGGGCATTTCTGGGCTGGCTGGCCCCTCACTTGTGCCTGGGAGGCAGAAGTACCATTTTCTCTCAGGCCTTCTTTCCACCTCTCCGAAATCTCAGGAAAGCTACAGAGCCACCTTCTGACAAGGGTAGAGCACTCCAGTCAGCGTGATCCAGCCGCAAGGGCAGGAGGATGCTGTTTAACAGACAAAGTCAGCTCTGGGACCCGTCCCTTTGTCAAGAAGCTGGGTTCTAAATCACCCACGTGCCCCCTCTGTGGCCTATTCATTTGGGGTATCAGTATACAAGGCTGGGAATGATGTCTGTCTGTCTTTCTCTCTCTCTCTCTTAGGAAAATTTCTGAACAAACAAACAAAACAAAGAAACATGATTTCCAGGGTGGAGCTATCTCTGAGGGTCTTTCTACCAGACTATGGGTAAGTCAATTAATCTTCTGAGCCTCACTTTTCTTGTAAATATTTCTTGACCCCAAAGTATCTCAGAGTAGGAGTGTCTGGACACCCCATCCTGGTCAGCAGCCAATTGTACAGAGTCCAGAAACTCAACTGCATTGAGGCCCTGGGCCTCCCAGGTCATCCAGTAGGTTTCACCGGGAGGGTTTCACACGCATGCAGAGGAGTAGGCCCTAAGCTTCAGAGGGGGCTGTCCGTCTCCGTGACATCACAGGGCAGCTCAGAGCCCAGCCTAAAACCTCAGGAAACATTCACATATCAAAGGACAGTCATCAGGGAATAGGTTATTGTTCGTTTGTTTGAAGTCTTTTTTCAAAGTGCCTTTGGAAAGAAAACTATAAAACTGCGTGATGACTCAGGAGTTTGCGAGTTATTCGTTCATGCTGCTGACGATAGTCTGAGTCTGATCTTTAGCTATTTAACACATAAGAAGCAGACGGTGTTTGTAAGTTCAAACAGTGGTCTTGAGAGAAAGGAGGAAAGCTTGTTATTTCACGCGTGGCCCGTGATGCGCAGCTCAGCTTGCTCCCGTGAGGGCTGGGTCGCCCCGATGAAGATTCCTCAGGGAGAATGTATGGCCCCTAATTACAGTGGCTACACAGTCACTTCTCCAAAAGTAAGGTGCGCTAACGGTCGGGAGAACGGATGCAACCTTTGACTGAGACAATGAGTCATATTCTTTCAAGCTGGGAAGGGAAAGACCGTGGGCTCGAGCGTCAATAGACTGATGAATCAACACAACTTTGCTGCAGTTTGCATTCCTTTCTTTCTCAAGGATGGAAATTAATATCTGGCATCTATTGAGCCTTTTTGCAAACTTTATCTCAGAATAAAACCCTCATTGTTGGATGCAGTGTCTTGACAGTAAATGGCAAAAATATTCCATTATTCTGCACCACCACAGATAATCGCCCGACCCGGGTCAGGAGGTGAAGGTGCGGGGAGTGAAAAGGAGCTTCCAGGATCAAGTGGCCTTAGGAGCACAAAGCCAGTTGGATATGCTTAATCCTTGCCACTTGCCCTCAGAGTACAAAAATGTTTTGAACTGCCAGAAGGCACTTTGCAAGGATCTGCATTTCCATTTTTCTTCTTGATTTTATTGAATTCAAGTCCATGAGTAGTTATTAAGCAGCTGCTGAGTATTCAGAATACTGCTGAATCCCTTCGCTCCCTCCACCCTGCTTTTCACCCCACCCCCTACACGTTAGTATAGGATGCCCCGCACGGTGGGACTCGCTGATGGATTCAGTTCCACAGGTCACTCGTTCTGCAGGTCCACGAACCCCAAAGGCCTGATGGCTTGCATGAGTGAGCGCACACAGCTCCTTGAACTGCACTTTGTACTGTACACTCACTCACCCTCGGGATCATCTGGGTTAAAATTTTAATCCCTGGGTGGCCTCCTCTCACCGTCCATTGTGCTCAGGGCGGACTGTCTCCCTTACCAGCTGTTCAGGGAACGTTTAGAAACTAGTTCTAACAAGGTACTGGCGTGCCAGTCTGCTGCTCGTGGCACTCCGTCTTCTGCAGCTCTGTTCCTCTCTGCCGGGTTTTGTCATCAAGAACGGACTGCTGGGAGGGATAAATTGGGAGATTGGGATTGACATATACACACTACTGTATATCAAATAGATAACTAATAAGGACCTACTGTATAGCACAAGGAACTCTTCTCAGTACTCTGTAATGACCTACATGGGAAAAGAATCTAAAAAAGAGTGAATATATGTATACATATAACTGATTCACTTTGCTGTATGGCAGAAACGAATACAACACTTTAAATCAATTATACTCCAATGAAAATTAAAAACAAACAAACAAAAAGCAAATAAGATGCAGGCAACTCTGCAGTACAGATGTGTCTTTGGAAAAGCAAAGGCCTCTTTGAATAAAATTTACAGCCTGTCATTAGAGCCAAAAAAAAAAATGGACTGTGCTTTGCTGGTGGGACTAGGCCTACATTTTCCTTTAAGAAGTCCTTAGGAGGGCTTCCCTGGTGGTGCAGTGGTTGAGAGTCCGCCTGCCGATGCAGGGGACACAGGTTCGTGCCCCGGTCCGGGAAGATCCCACATAACGCGGAGTGGCTGGGCCCGTGAGCCATGGCCACTGCGCGTCCGGAGCCTGTGCTCCGCAACGAGAGAGGCCACAACAGTGAGAGGCCCGCGTACAGAAAAAAAAAAAAAGAAGTCCTTAGGAAGTATTTCTGATATGCAGAAAGGCCTAGGAAATGCTATAGGTGTTAACACCTGTGTGCTGCCACTAAGCTCAAGAAAGAAAACATCAGAAATACAACCGCAGCCTCCTGCTTAAAGAGCCCCAAACACGAAAGTAGAGCTTTGCAACTTGCTCCTATGCTTGGGATCAACAGCAATTCATTGGGCCACAGTGAAACATAGCTTCTGTGTCTGATCTGGTAAGACACTGCAGAGTCGCTATGGGCCTAGGAGATTGCTAACAATTATTATCCCTATCACTGCATCTTTCTGCATCCAAAATGCGTCCCCAGCTGCAAGATCAACGTGGGCAGGCCAGTGTGTGGAGTTGGAATTTTGACTTCAGCCCACTGAGCCCCCTTCTCATCCTAATGATAGCCACACTGTCAAGTTGAGGGGTGTTGTCAGGCCCAAATTATGAAGTAATGCCCAGGCCCACGGCCTTCCCCTGTGCCCAGACCTCCTGCAGGGCCACCATGCCCAACTTCTTTAGGTCGTGCTGGCTCTTCCTACTGTAGGTGCCCTCTTTAAGCTGCGTGGTACATTACTGACCTTAGACCCTCCCTCAATATTTGTGATTAATCAATAACTACTAAAATTTTTGAGCACCCCAAATGTATCAGACATTTTATATAGATATTGCAGCATAAAAAATTACTGCAGAGCATGTCCCAGTCTTCTGTGATGAAAGGATAACAATAACGTTATACCTATTTTGCAGGTGAGGAAACTGAGGCCCAGGTGGGTTGGATCCTCCAGTGGTGGAAACACAGGCAGTACCGAAGGGTTGTACCAAACTTGCTGAGAAGGTAGGATTTTGAGGCATAGGTCTTCCCCAGACCTTCCACTGCAGGCTGACTCTGTTTTCTTGCCAGGCTGGTCTATCCATTTATTTGGTTGTCTTTTAGCCACTCGTGGTCACACCACATTGTTCAGTGGAGGGACCCAGCGTGGCCTTCATCGGGTTTCCTGTGAGTTCCACTTCAGCACCAGCTGCAGCCTCAAACTACCACAAGGTACGGTCTGGAAGAACTGACGACTGCTTTTGCTGAGCTGTATCACCTGCGACTATGAAAGTCTGATAGAATAAACTAGAATATTTTCTAGAAACATCCACGGATGCTTTGCATATATTATTATCTTACAAACATGAGATTCTTGACTCAGTCCATGCATGTGGCGCAGCATCATTTGCAGCTGAACCTTCTGGAAAGTAAGCCTGCAGACGGGCAGCAGCAAGCCAGAGCCACCATCTGGGTCATCAGGTGGCCCAAGGTTATCCCCTTCACCCCACACCTCTGCCTGGAGGCTTAGTCCTGCCTTTGGCATCACCTGGGGATTACTTCTTCTTTGTCTTATAAATAGTCAAACACATGCCTAGGTTAGCTATTAATCCCGGGGGCTTGCTCTGAGATTTCAGAATCATGTCTTCCTCAGACTGAGCACACAGCACACACAGCAGAGCTGACCAGAGTTAAAGGAAAAAAAAAAACCCCACAGAATGCCAAGCACAAGTCCAGTTTTGAGAGTGTGGCTGGCTTTGAGAATTGATCAAAGAGGGAAGTGTGCTAAAAACAGCCCTCACCACGCAATCCTGTTTACATTATCCCGTATAATAGAAACCTGTTTATATTACCCCTCCTGCCGTGGAAGACTCCACCGCTCTCTGCTCTCTGGTAATTCTCTGTGGCGAAAGGAAACTTCTTCCATTTGGTCAAGAGGTTTCAGGGCCCAGAGAAAGGGAGGAGAAGGGGATAGGAATAGAGAACAAGGGATCCAGGGCAGGAGGATGGGCTATAATTTATTTCCAAGAAATAAAAAAGGATTAAGAGTACAGAAAGAGCTGTGCCACAGAGTCGGGAACACTGACGAGCAGCCTTCCTTCTCAGCAAATTAAATTTCTATTGCTCTTTTTTATTTTTTAAGCATCCAGTTTAAAACAAAGGCTTAGATAAAAATGTCCTGCAGTTTTCAACTTGATGTAAAACATAAACAAACACTGTACTGGACACAGCCCAGCTGCAGGGAACCCAAAAGGCAACCACCAACAAATGAAGCTTTACTCTTGGGCCTAATAAGGACCCAAGCTTCTAAGTTGAGGACACATTTATTTCACTGGCAAATTTTGGTTTTAGCTTGTTGAGCTCAAGAGCAAAATGTCTTGAGAAAAGCCCTCAGGGGCATTGATCCCAAGCAGGGCCACTCCTGGAGGTTGGTGGGAAGGGGGAGGAGCTTTGCTCGTTTCTGGGAGCTCTGCACTGTTCTGTCCCTGGTTTTTAAAAGGAGTCTCCTATGTGTTGTGTTCATTGGTGTAAAGTAAAGCTTGTCTCACCCAAGGTAAGTAAAAAATACATCCCCACCCCACCCAGATGCTATGCACCACCAAGGAGGAAGAAAGCAAGTGCTGGGAGAGTGTGTGCTCAGCAGGGAGACCAAGCAGTTGGGTCACGGCCAAACCCATGGTGGCTAGAAGTGGGCATGGGGTGTATGTTTCCTACTGTTGCTGTAATAGCTATCATGGGCGTAGTGGCTTAAAACAACACAAGTTTAATTTTTATTGGTTCTTTTCAAAAACAGATTTATCGAGATATAATTCACACACTATACAATTCACCCATTGAAGGCATACAATTCAGAGGTTTTCAGTATATTCACAGATATGGACAACCATCACCATAGCCAGTTATAGAACACTGTCATTGCCTCATAAAGAAACCCAGTACCCTTTAGCTTTCACTCCCTTATGCCCCTAAACCCCCTGGTCCTAGGCAACCACGAATCTAGTTTCTATCTGGGGCTGGGGACAGTTGTGTGCTTCCCTCTAAGTGCTGCCCCTGCTTTCGAGCTGAGTGTTTGGTGGGGCTGTGGGTGGGCAGTAGCCTCAGGTCTCCTAGGCTCTCTCAGCATGGAACTCTGCCGCAGGAGTCGGGCAAGGCAACCAGGCCCCAGTGCTCTCGATGCACCATGCCAGGGGTGGAGCCCCATCCCACAAGTGTGGGCCAGGCAGAGGAATGAGGCCCCAGCTCCCATCTGCATGTCCCCCCAGAATTTGGCCTTGGCAACAGGAAGCTGGGGCAGGTTTAGAAATGCTGACATCTTGCCTCTCCTGGGAAGACAGCCCTCCGTCCCGGAGCTGGGGGAGAGGGAGCCCTGTGTTCTTGACTTCACCATTCTGGAGTGGAGTTTCCATCATGCTGAGCTGGAGGTCCAAAGTCCAAAATCAGTCTCACTGGTCTAAGTCAAAGTGTCAGCAGGGTCAGCACTTCTTGGAGGCTCTTGGGAGAATCCATTTCCTTGCCATTCTAGATACCACCTCTATCCTTAGGCTTGTGGGCCCTTTCTCCATCTTCAGAGCCTGCAGTATAGCATCTTCTCTGCTCTCTGACCTCCTGCATCTCTTATAAGGAACCTTGTGTTACATCGGGCCCACCTGATAATCCAGGTTAATCTCCATCTCAAGACCAGGAAGTTGAGATTGGTTCAAGATGGAGGACTAGAAGGACATGTGCTCACTCCCTCTTGCGAGAGCACTGGAATCACAACTAACTGCTGAACAATCATCGACAGGAAGACACTGGGACTCACCAAAAAAGATACCCCAGATCCAAAGACAAAGGAGAGGCCTCTATGAGATGGTAGGAGGGGTGCAATCACAATAAAATCAAATCTCATAACTGCTGGGTGGGTGACTCACAAACTGGAGAACAATTATACCACAGAAATCCACACACTGGAGTGAAGGTTCTGAGTCCCACATCAGGCTTCCCAACCTGGGGGGTCCGGCAACAGGAGGGGGAATTCCCAGAGAATCAGACTTTGAAGGCCGGCGGGATTTGATTGCAGGACTTTGACGTGACTGGGGGAAACAGAGACTGAACTCTTGGAGGGCACACACAAGTTGTGTGTGCATCAGGACCCAGGGGGAAGGAGCAGTGACCCCCATAGGAGACCGAACCAGACCTACCTGCTAGTGTTGGAGGATCTCCTGCAGAGGCGGGGGGTAGCTGTGGCTCATCGTGGGGACAAGGACACTGGAAGCAGAAGTTCTGGGCAGTACTCCTTGGCGTGAGCCCTCCAAGAGTCCGCCATTAGCCCCACCAAAAAGCCTGTAGCCTCCAGTGCTGGGTCGCCTCAGGCCAAATAACCAACAGTGGGGAGGTTAGCCCCACCCAACAGCAGACAAGCAGATGAAAGTTTTACTGAGCTCTGCTCACCAGAGCAACACCCAGCTCTACCCACCACCAGTCCCTTCCATCAGGAGGCTTGCACAAGCCTCTTAGATAGCCTTATCCAACAGAGGGCAGACAGCAGAAACAAGAAGAACTACAATCCTACAGGCTGTGGAACAAAAACCACATTCACAGAAAGATAGACAAAATGAAAAGGCAGAGAACTATGTACCAGATGAAGGAACAAGATAAAACCCCAGAAAAACAACTAAATGAAGCAGAGATAGGCAACCTTCCAGAAGAAGAATTCAGAATAATGATAGTGAAGATGATCCAGGACCTCGGAAAAAGAATGGAGGCAAAGATCGAGGAGATGCAAGAAATGTTTAACAAAGACCTAGAAGAATTAAAGAACAAACAGAGATGAACAATACAGTAACTGAATGAGAAATACACTAGAAAGAATCAATAGCAGAATAACTGAAGCAGAAGAATGGATAAGTGACCTGGAAGACAGAATGGTGGAGTTCACTGCTGTGGAACAGAATAAACAAAAGAGAATGAAAAGAAATGAAGACAGCCTAAGAGACCTCTGGGACAACATTAAACACACCAACATTCACATTATAGGGGTCCCAGAAGGAGAAGAGAGAGAGAAAGGACCTGAGAAAATATTTGAAGAGATTATAGTCGAAAACTTCCCTAACACGGGAAAGGAAATAGCCACCCAAGTCCAGGAAGCGCAGAGTCCTAGGCATGATAAACCCAAGGAGAAACATGCCAAGACACGTAATAATCAAATTGACAAAAATTAAAGACAAAGAAAAATTATTGAAAGCAACAAGGGAAAAACAACAAATAACATACAAGGGAACTCCCATAAGGTTAACAGCTGATTTCTCAGCAGAAACTCTACAAGCCAGAAGGGAGTGGCAAGATATATTTAAAGTGATGAAAAGGAAGAACCTACAACCAAGATTACTCTACCTGGCAAGGATCTCATTCAGATTCGATGGAGAAATCAAAAGCTTTACAGACAAGCAAAAGCTAAGAGAATTCAGCACCACCAAACCAGCTCTACAACAAATGCTAAAGGAACTTCTCTAAGCAGGAAACACCAGAGAAGAAAAGGACCTATGAAAACAAACACAAAACAATTAAGAAAATGATAATAGGAAGATACATATTGATAATTACCTTAAATGTGAATGGATTAAATGCTCCAACCAAAAGACACAGGCTTGCTGAATGGATACAAAAACAAGACCCATATATATGCTGTCTACAAGACACCCACTTCAGACCTAGGGACATATACAGACTGAAAGTGAGGGGATGGAAAAAGATATTCCATGCAAATGGAAATCCAAAGAAAGCTGGAGTAGTAATATTCATATCAGATAAAATAGACTTTAAAATAAATAATGTTACAAGAGACAAGAAGGACACTACATAATGATCAAGGGATCAATCCAAGAAGAAGATATAACAATTATAAATATATATGCACCCAACATAGGAGTACCTCAATACATAAGGCAACTGCTAACAGCTCTAAAAGAGGAAATCGGCAGTAACACAATAATAGTGGGGGACTTTAACACCTCAGTTACACCAATGGATAGATCACCCAAAATGAAAATAAATAAGGAAACACAAACTTTAAATGACACAATAGACCAGATAGATTTAATTGATATTTATAGGACATTCCATCCAAAAACAGCAGATTTACACTTTCTTCTCAAGGACAAACGGAATATTCTCCAGAATAGATCACATCTTGGGTCACAAATCAAGCCTCAGTAAATTTAAGAATATTGAAATCATAACAAGCATATTTTCTGACCACAACGCTATGAAATTAGAAGTAAATTACAGGGAAAAAAACATAAAAAACACGAACACATCGAGATCAAACAATACGTTACTAACTAACCAGGAGATCACTGAAGAAATCAAAGAGGAAATAGAAAAATACTTAGAGACAAATGACAACAAATACACTATGATCCAACACCTGTGGGATGCAGCAAAAGCAGTTCTAAGAAGGAAGTTTATAGCAATACAATCCTACCTCAAGAAGCAAGAAAAATCTCAAATAAACAATCTAAACTTACACCTAGAAGAACTAGAGAAAGAAGAACAAACAAAACCCAAAGTTAGTAGAAGGAAAGAAATCATAAAGATCAGAGCAGATGAAATGAAATGAAATAGAAACAAAGAAAACAGTAGCAAAGATCAATAAAACTAAAATCTGGTTCTTTGAGAACATAAACAAAAGTGATAAACCTTAGGCCAGGCTCATCAAGAAAAAGAGGGAGAAGACTCAAATCAATAAACTCAGAAATGAAAAAGGAGAAGTTACAACAGACACTGCAGAAATACAAAGCAGCATAAGAGACTACTATAAGAAACTCTATGCCAATAAAATGCACAACCTGGAAGAAATGGACAAATTCTTAGAAAGGTATAAACTTCCAAGACTGAACCAGGAAGAAATAGAAACTATGAATAGACCAATCACAAGTAATGAAGTTGAAACTGTGATTAAAAATCTCCCAACAGGGCTTCCCTGGTGGCGCAGTGGTTGAGAGTCCACCTGCTGATGCAGGGGACACAGGTTCGTGCCCCGGTCTGGGAAGATCCCACATGCCATGGAGCGGCTGGGCCCATAAGCCATGGCCGCTGACCCTGCGCGTCCAGAGCCTGTGCTCCGCAACGGGAGAGGCCACAACAGTGAGAGGCCTGCGTACCGCAAAAAAAAAAAAAGTCTCCCAACAAACAAAAGTCCAGGATCAGATGGCTTCACAGGTGAATTCTATCAAACATTTAGAGAAGAGCTAACACTCATCCTTCTCAAACTCTTCCAAAAAATTGCAGAGGAAGGAGCACTCCCAAACTCATTCTATGAGGCCACCATCACCCTGATACCAAAACCAGACAAAGATACTACTAAAAGAGAAAATTACAGACCAGTATCACTGATGAATATAGATGCAGAAATCCTCAACAAAATACTAGCAAACAGAATCCAACAATACATTAAAAGGATCATATACCATGATCAAGTGGGACTTATCCCAGGGATGCAAGGATTCTTGAATATACGCAAATCAATCAGTGTGATACACCATATTAACAAATTGAATAATAAAAACCATATGATCAACTCAATAGATGCAGAAAAAGCTTTTCAAATCAACACCCATTTATGATAAAAACTCTCCAGAAAATGGGCAAAGAGGGAACCTACCTCAACATAATAAAGGCCATGTACGACAAACCCACAGCAAACATCATTCTCAATAGTGAAAAACTGAAAGCATTTCCTCTAAGATCAGGAACAAGACAAGGATGTCCACTCTTGCCACTAGTACTCAACATAGTGTTGGAAGTCCTAGCCATGCAATCAGAGAATAAAAAGAAATAAAAGGAATACAAATAGGAAAAGAAGAAGTAAAACTGTCACTGTATGCAGATGACATGATACTATACATAGAGAATACTAAAGATGCCACCAGAAAACTACTAGAGCTAATCAATGAATCTGGTAAAGTTTCAGGATACAAAATTAATGCACAGAAATCTCTTGCTTTCCTATACACTAACAATGAAAGATCAGAAAGAGAAATTAAGGAAACAATC
Source organism: Pseudorca crassidens (assembly GCF_039906515.1). Taxonomy (NCBI): domain Eukaryota; kingdom Metazoa; phylum Chordata; class Mammalia; order Artiodactyla; family Delphinidae; genus Pseudorca; species Pseudorca crassidens. The sequence continues at coordinate 13,926,584 of NC_090296.1, read as the reverse complement.
CCATTCACCATTGCAACAAAAAGAATAAAATACCTAGGAATAAACCTACCTAAGGAGGTAAAAGACCTGTACTCAGAAAACTCTAAGACACTGATGGAAGAAATCAAAGATGACACAAACAGATGGAGAGATATACCATGTTCTTGGATTGAAAGAAGCAACATTGTGAAAATGACTATACTACCCGAAGCAATCTGCAGATTTGGTGCAATCCCTACCAAATTACCAACGGCATTTTTTACAGAACTAGAACAAAAAATTGTAAAATTTGTATGGAGACACAAAAGACCCTGAATAGCCAAAGCAATATTGAGAAAAAAAATGGAGCTGGAGGAATCAGTCTCCTGGACTTCAGACTATACTACAAAGCTACAGTAATCAAGACAGTATGGTACTGGCACAAAAACAGAAATACAGATCAATGGAACAGGATAGAAAGCCCAGAGATAAACCCACGCACCTATGGTCAACTAATCTATGACAAAGGAGGCAAGGATATACAATGGAGAAAAGACAGTCTCTTCAATAAGTGGTGCTGGGAAAACTGGACAGCTACATGTAAAACAATGAAATTAGAACACTCCCTAACATCATACACAAAAATAAACTCCAAATGGATTAAAGACCTAAACGTAAGACTGGATGCTATAAAACTCTTAGAGGAAAACATAGGAAGAACACTCTTTGACATAAATCACAGCAAGATCTTTTTTGACCCACCTCCTAGAGTAATGGAGATAAAAATAAACAAATGGGACCTAATGAAACTTAAAACCTTTTGCACATCAAAGGAAACTATAAACAAGATGAAAAGACAACCCTCAGAATGGGAGAAAATATTTGCAAATGAATCAACGGACAAAGGATTAATCTCCAAAATATATAAACAGCTCATGCAGGTCAATATTAAAGAAACAAACAACCCAATCAAAAAATGGGCAGAAGACCTAAATGGACATTTCTCCAAAGAAGACATACAGATGGCCAAGAGGCACATGAAAAGCTGCTCAACATCACTAATTATTAGAGAAATGCAACTCAAAACTACAATGAGGTTATCACCTCACACTGGTCAGAATGGCCATCATCAGAAAATCTACAAACAACAAATGCTGGAGAGGGTGTGGAGAGAAGGGAACCCTCTTGCACTGTTGGTGGGAATGTAAATTGATACAGCCACTATGGAGAACAGTATGGAGGTTCCTTAAAAAACTAAAAATTGAATTATCATATGACCCAGCAATCCCACTACTGGGCATATACCCAGAGAAATCCATAACTCAAAAAGACACATGCACCCCAATGTTCATTGCAGCACTATTTACAATAGCCAGGTCATGGAAGCAACCTAAGTGCCCATCGACAGATGAATGGATAAAGAAGATGTGGTTAATATATACAATGGAATATTACTCAGCCATAAAAAGGTACAAAATTGGGTCATTTGTAGAGACGTGGATGGATCTAGAGTCTGTCATACAGAGTGAAGTAAGTCAGAAAAAAAACAAATATCGTATATTAACGCATATATGTGGAATCTAGAAAAATGGTACAGATGAATCGGTTTGCAGGGCAGAAATAGAGACACAGATGTAGAGAACACACGTCTGGACACCAAGGGGGGAAAGTGGTGGGGGGGTGAGATGAATTGGGAGATTGGGATTGAGATAGATACACTAACATGTATAAAACAGATAACTAATAAGAACCTGCTGTATTAAAAAATAAAATAAAATTCAAAAAGAAAATAAAGACCAGGAAGTTTCCTTTTGTGGCATAAGGCACCATATTCTGAGATTAGGACACAGCCATTGTTCTGTCTGTTGCAGGGTGAGAAGTAGGAGAAAAGCAAAGTGGTGGCTTCCAGCTCAGAAACTGGCACTTTTACACGAAGCCAGCTTGGCTCCTTCACTGACCTAGCTGGGAAAAGCCCCCCGTACTGTGGGACTGTCTGGCGAGTGTCTTTCCCAAACACCACCATGCTGGGGGTCCATCTTCACCTGGACAGTCAGCAGAGTCCAACCTTGGTCTTCTTCCCAAGCCCAGATAACAATAACTACCATTCATTGAACACCTGCTGGGCCTCAGGCTTGGTCTGAATCCATATGACTTCCCTTTGAGGAGATAGTGTTATACTCATTGTAGAGATGAAGAAACTAAGGCTTGGGAGTGTAACTCATCCAATACCACCTAGTAAAATGCGGGAATAAGGATTTACATGTGTGGCGATTTTAAAATATGTCCACAGATTCTTTAATACTCCTCCCTTCAAAAGGGGAGCCTAACTCTCATCCCCTTAAGAGTGGCTGTACTTGGTTGCTGGCTTCTAGAGAATGTAACGTCTGTGACATCTGAGACTAGGACAGCAAAGGAACTGTCGCTCCCTCCTTGCTTTCTCATAGGTACTTAGCTTAGGAGAAGCCAGTTGTCATATTGTAAGGACACTCAAGCAACCCTTTTGAGAGCCTGGGTGAACCATCCTGGGAGAGATCAGCCAGCCCCAGTCAAGGGTTCAGATGATGGCAACCCAGGCACCATCTTCATCCTGACTGCATGAGAAACTCTGGTCTGAGTCAGAACCATGCAGCTAAGCTGCTCCTGAATTCCTGACCCACAGGAACTGGGAAATAATAATAAATGGTGGTTGTTTGATGCCACTGGGTTTTGGGGTTATTTGTTATGCTAGCTGACACAGCATCTAAGCCTCTGCTCATTCCATCAACTGCTGCTGTCTCCAAAAATAATCCAGTTAAGGAACTATTTCTTTGGAAGACTGAGAAAAGTTGGCCTTGAGGGGTAGAAGGTGGGTGAGTTTCAGGGGATAAAAGTAAGGGATCGTTGCCCAAGGGAGCAGGGGAGAGAGTCGCAGAAGATTGGGTGGGAGGTGGCCAAGGAGATGGGGAACCGGCTGCCAAGAGCTGTGGTAACGAAGCCCCAGGCATTCCCTCCCTCATGACCTATCAGGGGCCAGTTTCAGGTTCTGACAGGGGTTCTTTCGAGAAGAGCAATGAATGGGCAACTAGAGCACCAGACCTTTAGACAACTCGGTGCAAGGGAAGCTTCCTCTACTTCCAAGGCAGTGCAAAGCAGAGCAGACAAGTGCAGCTAAGAGAACAGAAAACTGCAGTTACCTACATGCAATTTTAGCACAAGCAAGTTAATTTGAGTCATTCCTCTAAGACATAAAATTACTGATATCTACTGTTGTGTTACTTTAATAATCTTACTTAATTCCAAAAAACAACATACTATAAACAGCTCTCTCTGCCCCAAACCACCTCCCCCCAAATCCAAATCAGATATCAGGTGTTTGTACACTGACAGGTTTATTTTTTTCTTAAAGCTAGAACAAATACATCTTTACACACCAGCAGTTGGTAGAAAGTAAGCCCTTACTGCTTTGTTAAAAATAAAACCCATACATAAAAACTGTCTGGTCAGATTTCCAAGGCAAGAAAACATCATGTTTCTACAATATATCTACCTTTTGATACATGTGTGTTTTCCAGTGATACAACTCATTCAAACCTTCCTGAACAAAGGGAAAACTAAATTTAAGACCAGGAAGGGAAAAAAACACATTCCTCTTATAAATTTTAGAGACAAGCAGCTATGGGATTCTGAAAATTCTCAACAAATAGTATATCGTATACAAATTTTAACTCCATATATTTTACCTTTAATCAATGGCAATACCAATTATCACTGTAATAAAGCATTCAAATAACTTTCAAATGACAGTGTATATTTATAGCAACAAAAGAAACATGTAACACTTAGCTCTTCTAATAATCCCAGAAAAGTTCATTAGAAATTAATACTTGAAGACTCTAGCACAACTAAACTTAATCAATTTCAAAAAAAAAAAAAAAAAATCCTACCCTAAAGTATTATAAATATGGGATTCAGGAAAGCAGCTAAAGAAAAGCTTCTACCTACTTAATGTGGGAGGCATCAAGCCACTCCCTTTGGGGAGAATTAATACTAGATTAATACTAATAAAAACAATGGAAGATGGCATAAAGGCAGATATAAAGTAAAACTGATCCTTGATGTGAGAATAATTTTATCTTTTGCACTGTCAAAATGTCTTAACATTCTTCTAGAGCGACTTAGAAAAAAAGTCATGCAAACAAAATTGTAATTGCATGCCAGTTCAGTGACTCTGTCAGCGGTTTGCCCCAGAAGGGCTTTTTCAAAGAGTTAAAAAACCCGTTCTAATCGCCATCCAAATTGAGGTTTACAACCGAAAGAAGAAGAAATCATCTATTTGCAAAGCAAATTCTATCTATAGACTTCACTTAAAAGGATTTTTTGCTTCTTTCTCAAATAAAAAGGAATTTTCCATATTGGAAAATTGGGAGTAAGGTGAGAGAGAGACAGATATGAAGGTAAAGAACCTCATTAAGGCAGGCAGAACATGACAAAGATCGACAGAAGAAAAATACAATCAAATGTCTGCAAATAGAATAGTTTCCTCCTTTGATGACAAATGAGTACTTGATCCTAGCTGAGGGGACCTGCATAGGCTGCCTGGGAGTCTGAATAAAACCGCTGCTCCTCTGGTATTTAGGGAATGATGAATTAGCTACTGCTTATCAGGCAACTAACAGAGCCAGCAACAAAAGGGTTGCAAAGACACCTTCAGAAACAGCCCTTCTGAGATTGGAAACAAACTTTTGGCCAGAGAGGAACATGCACCCACCCATATGTCTGAAAAGAGAAGCTTTTCACAGGGGATCACTAACTACAGGTCTTTTATTTTAGAAACGTATCCACTCTGGTTGGTGATTCTTCTGCCTGAAAGGCCACCTTGGACTGCTAGACAGCTGATGTGACTGGACAGCAAATAGCTGTTTAAAACTGTCTAAAATAGTTAATTTGGTGGCTACCCACAGATAATCCCTGCTACAGGGTTTAGAGTCTAAGGCTGGTTCATTTAATATGGTGACATGGTGACCTGGATTCCAGCAAGAACAAGCACAGCTTCCTTTAAAAAGGTGGGAGAAAGCAGAAGGAATGCCATGGGGGAGAGAGACTGAGGGAGAGAGAGAAACAGAGAAGTGAAAACCAAATGAAAAGATGCAATTAAAGTGATTTACTTTGTTGATGCACATCTGGGCCAGTTAGCAACACCAAGGTACTCTCATTTCCCAAAGAGGGAACAAAGGGTGGATTTAAATATCAAAGCTACATACGTCCCTAAACCCGACCTGCTAAAGCAAAATGGACACATTGTTTCAAGGCTGTCTTAACCTGGCAGCTGGCACTACACTAGAATGCCATGTCTCTGCCGTGTCTCTCCTGTCTCTCGGAAGCATGCTCCTTAGAAGGAAATACAGTTTCAGGACAGTTTCGGGACATTTGGACACTCTACTCTGGGGTCCTCTCAGCTTCCCCTTCCCCAGAGTTCCTGACATCACTTATCAGGCATTGCCCTGAAAGGAATGGCTTCTAGTTTTGAAGGACCTTTAAATAAGAGATGGTCATCAATCCAGTTGCCATGGTAAGACAAAAACAGAAGCTATGATTTCAGCCCACTGAAAAAATAGACATCCTTCCCCTCCTTGCTACCATAAATGCTAAGTGGAAGAAGATACAAATAAAAAGGAAAGAAAATATTGTCAAATTATTAAGAAAATGGAAAAAACAACCCAATCAATGGGGAAGACCATCTTGAAAACATAAAACAAACCCCAGAAAATAATACAAGCCTAGGCCCTTTAAATAAGGATGGTGTTCAACACAAAATTTTAAATGCTTGCATCTTCTAATGTAACACATGACTAGTTCCAAGTTTTAGGAAATTCTTGAACAAAAGGGACATATCAAAGCAGTGAGGTAGCAGCACACTCCTCCTTCCCCAAAAAGTTTTCAGGAAGAGGCTGCATAAGCGCCTGTCAGTGACATCACCAGGAAGGAACCTGGTTTCCGGCAGGAAATTGCCCTGGGTGAGCTCCAAGGCTCCTAAACTCTAAGATTCTGGGATATGCTAAAAAAGAACTATGACTACAGTTTGACCTGATTAACCCTGCAGCCCTCTGAAATAACCAAGTCAACTCAAATAGCAAGACATTCTACAAATTAGCTGAGTGTAGTGATATGTTTTTAACCCACACTCAGATCTATAACATACACTATAAATTTTTACCAATATTATTTGATGACCTTAAGTATTAAAAATCTATAATTAAAAAACTCCCTATTATCAGTTTCTACTTCAAAATGCTAGTTGATATTCACTATAGAGTACTAGGCAAAGATACAATGAAATTGCTATACAGCAAAGCTGTCATTATTAAATAACAGCTACATCTATGTTCTGTCCATCTTTTGGATCAATGCATCTTAGAGATTTTTTCCCTCTACTTTAATTGATCTTTCAGTATGCTGCTGAGGTGGGGGGAGGACAGGTATAATTATTTTCATTTTACAGATGAAGAAACAGAGGCAGAGCGATGCTGAGTGTCTGGCCAGTCTGGAAATCCGGTACTAAATTGCCTTCCCACCTCCTTTTTGCAAAATCATCAGCAATACTCATGGAGAGGCATACATAACACATTTTACTCTTCAATTAAAGCCAAGCGTTCAGGGAAGAGAGAAGGAATAAAGTGAGCTTTTTATAATTATTAAAAACTGAACACTGAGAAGCAAAGCTGGGGCACTGACTAAGCTACATACGAATGACGGGCTTTATGCTTCATTACTCACAGCTTCCTGAGCCTTCGGTTCTCCCAAGAGGTTCACAGTACAATAGTCAACTTTGCATCCAACTTCAGCACATAGTGTTCCCAGTCACCTCAGAGTTCTTTTGAGCGAAAAGAGCTAATTTAATAATATGTTGGTCGATATTAAGAAATAAATAGTATTATTTGTTAACAGTCCTAGAATATAGAAACATAGCATTATGCCCAACCAGTCCATCTACAAAAAGGTTAAGAAATGGAAATTTCATTTCAAATGGCTCCTCAAATCTACGGCTCATAAGCAAGCCATTTATTTCCAATGTCTAAATACCTTCAAAGGAGTAAATATTTATGTATCAGTCCAGTCATGTGAAATCTGCCCAAATAAGATCTGATTTGAAAACTTTCAATGTAAAGTGCTAAGTTTAATGAAAAACAGTATATCTGCATGCCGTTAGTATGGTTGGTATCTAATGCTGTGATAGAGTAATGCTAATTTAGAGTTTGCCATATGAGAGGCATATGTGCAGCTTTTATTTTCTCCATATTAAAAATATTTCTTTAAACAAAAATAAATTCCAGTCGGCCTCTTATCAGGAAGGAACATTATTAAGTCTGCAAAACAGTCACGATGAAAAGAAGCCCAGAATATTAGCAAAAACTGCTAAATGTGCTTGTCATTCTGTACGTAAGCTGAATTCATTATGATGCTTAGCCTAATTTGCCTACATTCCAACACAGGCTTTGAAAAACTCCTCTAAATGCCACAACTTTGTAAGGGACATATATGGTTTCATGATATTTCTGCTGCAGAAACTTCTTAGGTTATCACCTCTCCCACAAAAAACCCCCAAAACCAACCAAACAAAAAAATTCAAATACCCAAAACCCAGCAGAGAGAGTTGACTAATCAAACTAAAATTTCCTGTGAAGGCACCAACTATGAAGTAGCTTGGAAAAAAAAAAATCACATTTATAAAGTCTAGATAAAATCAACGAAATAAACAAAATGCATTCCTTAATCTTCAAAAAACAAATACCTACTATCTCTGGATGTTCTAAATAACCAAGTTTAGGACTCTGAAGTCTTTGTATGAAATCAAAATCTAACCATCTTTAAAGCTACCTTAAAATAATCATGGAACTCTGGAATGTTACCACCTCTTATAGCTTTATTAGTTCTTAGGAAACCAATCTGGTATTACTAGTTTGAACTGTTTGTATCCATATATTTCATTTAGAAAGAAACAAATACAGATATTTCATACCCTATAGTTGACTGATCATTCATACCAGAGAGTACTTCAGTATAGGTGGGGATCACAGCAGGGTAGATAGTGAATTTAAGGAATGGATCTTATTAATTAGGTGTTACAAGCCCCAAATATATGTGTGTGTGTGTATACACAGATACACACACACACACACAGGTACATTTCACTGAACTATTAAGTAACTAGTAACAATTAAGTGAATTGTTAAGTAACTAGAAAATAGAATAGTGTTTTTTCCTCCAAACTAAGGTATCTATTTAGGCTATTAATGCAGACTGATTTTAAGTAATTATAATGCAAGTATGAAGGTTTGAAATTGTAATTTATAATTTAATGATTCCTAAATATGCTACCAGATTTAAAACAAAACCCTTTACTATAACCACCATAATCTGCTAATGTTTGAAAAACTTAACATGAATCCACTGTAGAAACTAACTTAAAAATAAAAAGTCTAAATAATGAAGATTATACATTAAGGACAATAGTCACAAATAGTTATCTTTTTAGCTTTCATAGCATACATATGGCTCAAATGAATCAATTTAAACTCTAATTAGAATTTTTAAAGACTCGAGTTTTTCACTGAATGTATTTATCATTAGAAAAACTTTTCTGAATTTTTCAGTTAGTAGGATTTATTCTGACATTAGAAAGCCAACACTAGGCTCAAAAGCAAGGACACTGAAATTAAAAAAAAAAAAGGATTATTTTGTCAGTAGACTTTAGTCAAATATCTAAAAGATAGAATCACTCAGTAAAATAATAGTGTACTTATTACAAACTAATCTTTATCTTCCCAGCCCATTCTTGTTTTAACACATATATACAATGAGACTAATGCTACAACAAAATACTTATACTACTTCATACATTTTATGTGTGATTTATTCTAAATATTTTAAGAAAAGAAATTTTAATAGTTACTATTAAAAAATACCTTCAAAACATTTACCATTCAAAATTTATAAAAAGTACTGATTTTATTGTGCTGAAATATATATTCTTCCCATAAAGATTTTACGTAAAACAACTTGTGATCTGAAACAACTTTATTTGCATTTTCTATAAAAGCATTTTGACACTTTTAAAGTCTAATTAATTTTCTTCAAAATAGTTCACCTTTGCTAGGACAAAAGAAAAGTTTCATGTGATGTCTCAATCGGTGAATAAAAAAGGTTTATAACTTCACTCTCATGTTGATAAAACCTTTGCATTCGCTGAGTATAAATAAATTATTGAGGATAAAATTATTTTAAACGTATACAGTGGAATTAAGAGAGACAATATAACCTCTGATCACAGTAGACCCTTTGAACAACATGGGGGTTAGGGGTGACGACCCTCCATGTGGTCAAAAATCTGTATATAACTTGTGGCTGGCCCTCTTTATATGAGGGTCCTCCGTACCTGCTGATTTAAGCAACTGGGAATCGTGTGGTACTGTAGCATTTACTATTGAAAAAAATCCATGTATAAGTGGACCCGAGCAGTTCAAATCAGTGTTGTTCAAGGGTCAACTGTACTTTTAGTGAAATGGCAAAGTCATGAGTAGCACAATTTTCTGGTATTTCAATGGTACGATGTTTGAGAAAAAGATAACTGCTCCAAATGACTTCATGAGTAAATAAAATACTTCACTGCACAAATGAATCTGCTTCTGAGAGAAAGTTAACATAGGCAGGATTAGAGAGATTTGAGAGAAGCATTCACCAAAGAAAAACATACGTGAAACAAGAGGCTTGTGGTCCCATTATGACAACAAGGCCAAAAGCGAGGGATTAACCCTCAGAGCAGAGATAAAAGTACGGTAATGAGAAGCTGGATGTAATCACCATTAGAACAAAGAGCACATTTGATAGCTATCCAAACATTAACCTACGCTGGAAAAAATATGGTTCAAAGGAGGTGCTCTCTCTCTGTTAGGCTGGGTCTTTGATGTTATCTGCAAGAAAAACATTCACTTTGTCCCCAAGAACTCAATTTCTGCTATTTGCTCTCTAGTTGGTAGTTCTTTTACATGTGTGATTTTTTAAAAAAATTAAGGTAACTTTGGGACTTCCCTGGCAGTCCAGTGGTTAAGACTCCTCGCTTCCACTGCAGGTGACACGAGTTCAATCCCTGGTCAGGGAACTAAGATCCCACATGCTGCATGGTGTGGCCAAAATAATTTTAAAAATTTAGGACAACATTCACATAACATAAAATTCACCATTTTAAGTGTACAATTCAGTGGTTTTTAGTATATTTACAATGGTGTGCAACCATTACCAGTATCTAATTCCAGTACATTTCATCATCCCCAAACCTCATCGCCCATACACATTAAGTAGTCACTTCCCCATCTCCCCCTCCCACCATCCCCTGGAAACCACTAATCTGCTTTCTATTTGTATGGATATGCCTGTTTTGAACATTTCATGTAAATGGAATTATACAATATGTGGCCTTTTGTGCCTGGCTTCTTCCACTTTTAACTGCCTGTTCTTAGACCACTCCAAAAGGGCCGTAATTCCAAGTACACTAAACCGCAGGTGCTGAAGATTCTTGATCTGTCCTCTGAGTGCACTTTAGTTTCTACAGACCTCCTACGTATGATGATGTTCTAGTTCTTTGACTGCCTTTTGATCACATGAAAGTGGACTGTAATGGGAAATACAAATTATCATCTCTGGAATATGTCTTTGGAATAGAAAATAATCCATTGGATGGAGTTTCTGAAGTGGGAAAGAATACCAAAGAACAGAGGAGTAAAATTTTTGATTTGACCATAATATCTTAACAGTGACATGTACCCAGGTTATATTTTTCTCAGTGACATTTAAGCTGTTCTGGAAGACTGAGAACACCAAGCCATTTTTTAGTATCTCAAAGCATTTAATAAGTGCTCTGTAGCATGTGAAAACTGAAGTTAAAGTGAGAAGCCACAGTAGGCTGATTCTTTATCAGACTCTTGTTGACACTCATGGAGAGATTTAATCTCAGAGTTAAATTTGTTCTCCATAAGTTAGTTCCTGGAGCTTCAACTCAAATTGTCATATAATTGTGCTTCAAAGTGAGTTTTCATATGTTTATCTTGTTTGTATGATGTAGAAACTCATAGATAGGGAATAGATAGGGAATTAGCTTTCCAAAGGTGGAAAAAATATTGGTGTATTGTGTGTGAACTGTGAACTGGGTTATTAATATCTGCAGAACTTTATAAAAGGCTAAAAATATTTGTATAAAATAGGAAGGTGTTGTCATCCCAAAAGTCTTAGTCTCAGTCTTTCTCCCACCCACACATAAGAAAAGTCTTTAATTAGTACAAGCAGGACAGAAACCATTTAGTGGCCTTTCTTTAAAACAAGAGGCAGAGATCTTATCTAACTTACTGTTATCTTACCTGTGTCTAGAATAGTACCTGGCTTGAAGCAGGAGCTCAAAAAATGTTTAGTGCATGAAGGAACAAATTTATAAATGTGAACCTGTGACAACCTCCCATGTGAACCTGTAACAACCAAGTTCTCACTGCCAGAAGGTACTGTGGGGAAATAACAATGGTGATTAAAAATGACGACTACCAGATTTCTGCTTTGGCCACAGTAGAGTAGCTTGTGATTGGAACTAACTCTCCCAGTGAAAACAACAATGAAAGCTATATAAAATACATAACGTCTGCTTATGGACATCAGGGAGCAAACTGATGTAGGCAGAACCTAAGGAGCTGTAGTCCCTGAAAGAAGGAAAGCACACTGGGGTGAGCTCCACATTCATTCTGCCTTCTCTGGAGGCACTGAAAATTTACACAAGGAAATAAAGCCTAGCATAAAGCAGCAATCCCAGTTGGTTGAAGAAACAAAGGTTGGGGCTTCCCTGGTGGCGCAGTGGTTAAGCATCCGCCTGCCAATGCAGGGAACACAGACTCGAGCCCTGGTCTGGGAAGATTCCACATGTCGCGGAGCAACTAAGCCAGTGTGCCACAACTACTGAGCCTGTGCTCTAGAGCCCGCAAGCCACAAGTACTAAGCCCATGTGCCACAACTATTGAAGCCTGCATGCCTAGAGCCTGTGCTCCACAACAAGAGAAGCCACCACAATGAGAAGCCCACGCACCGCAACGAAGAGTAGCCCCTGCTCGCCACAACTAGAGAAAGCCTGCACGCAGCAACAAAGACCCAATGCAGCCAAAAATAAATAAATAAAAATAATTTAAAAAAAAAGAAACAAAGGTTGGAGTTTGGGCTACCAAAGTAGCTAGGACATGAGGGACAAAAGCTTAGGAAAAAGCTTAGGAAAGTGAGCCTGAAATGCTTCCTCTTGAAGTGTTTGCCAATCCTAAACCATGTGCACAAGGTGAGACCTTCAGAAACTCAGCAAACAGCAGCAACTGGGAGGCTAAGGAGGTGAGCAAAACTTGGTGCTGAGGAGAGAGAGGCTGGAGTTCAAGGCCACCAAGGTGAAGTGGCCCCAATAAACACCCCAGCTTTTCAACTGAGAACCCAGAGAGTCCATGTGCCAGGAATAAGGGAAAAACTGAAACCAGCCCTAACAAAATCTAAAATCAACCCTCAGTGGGCTTATGGTGATCTGCCTGTACTCTACCTACTTGCTGGAAGAAAACAGAACCATTTTAGGAGGAAGATATCATTCAGGGCCTCCACAATTTTTATATATGCAACGTACGATATTCAGGTAAACTTACTAGGCATCCTAAAAAACAGACCCAAATGACTGAAAAACAAGAGGAAATATACATGGACAATAGAAACAACCAATAGGTAGTAATTCAGACACTGGATTTATCAGACAAGAAGTTTAAAATTACTTTGATTAAGAAGTTCAAGAATATAGAGGAAAAGATTAAGAATTCCAGCAGAGACCTAGAGTCCATAAGAGAGTCAATGCATATTTTAGATCCCAAAATACAATATGTGAAATTAAAATTAATATTCATTAGATCCAGGATAACTGAATTGGAAGGCAGGTCAGTGAATATTACACAGATTGAAGCAGAGGGAGAAACAAAGATGGAAAACACAGAAAAGACTGTAAGATATATATGGAACATGGTGTAAAGGTTTGGAAGATTCCTAGAAAAGAGGAAACAGAGAATGGATTGGAAATAATTATTTGAAGAATGATTGGTTAAGAATTTTCAGTATTGAGGAAGAACATCAATAGATTCTACAAAAATATCCTTCAAAAATAAAGGCAACATTGAGCTGTACCCTTTTAAAGGGTGAATAGTATGTTACGTGAATTTTATCTCAATATATGTGGTACAAAAGGAAATAAAGGCAAAAGAAAGTTTCAAAAAACAAAAACTAAGATAATTCATTGATAGCAGACTTGGCACTAAAATAAATCCTACAGAGAGTTCTCCAGGCAGAAGGAAAATAATCCCAGATAGAAGTAAAAGTCTAAGGCGACTGCTAAATGAATTTTTTAAAAATCTCCAACAAACTAAAATACTAGAGAAAAAAGGGGTAACAGAGAGTACTTGGTTTATTTAAAAAAGAAAACAGAACAAGAGAAATAGAGGAACAAAGAGGAAATGGGACAAATAAAAAACAAACTGAGATGGTAGATCTAAAACCAGGAATCAGAAATCACATTAACTGTAAAAGAACTAGATACCCCAAATAAAAGACAACTCAAAAATCTTAGGCAAAATATTAGCACACTGAATCCAATGATATATGAAATGAATAATACACCATGACCAAATAATACACCATGACCAGGAATGCAACATTTGAAAATCAATTAATGTAATTTATCACTATAAGAGGATAAAGGAGAAAAGTCACATGGTCATCTTAATAGAAATACTATTTAATAAAAACTCTCAGAAAGCTGGGAGTAAAAAATTTTGGGTAAATGGTATCTATTTTAAAATTTATATCAAACATCATATTGAATGGTGAAATACTGAATTCTTATTCTGAGCTCAGGAACAAGTCAAAGAGGTCCATTGTTACCACTTCTATTCAACATTTTGCTAGAAGTTCTAGTAAACGCAATAAGGTAAGAAAAGAAAAACTGGGAAGGGAGAAATGAAACTATCATTATTTACAGAAGATATGGTTGTATATATAAATGAAGAGACAAAAGAATCTACAGAATTATAATAATTGAAGTGAATTTAGTAAGGTTGCTAGATGCAAAGGCAATATAAAAAATCAATTATATTTCCATCTACTAACAAAAAAGAATTAGCTAATAAAATACAAACATCAAAAATCCAGAAATAGATTTAACCACTACATGTAAATCTTAAAACATTGCTGAAACAAATTCAAGAGGACTAAGTAAGTAGAGGGATATACCACATCTATGGATTGCAAAACCCAAAATTGAGGAGATATAAGTTCTCCTGAAATTGATCTATATTTTCAATGCAATACCAGTTAAACCCTAATGGATATCTGCACCCACCCCCAAGGAAACTGACACGCTGTTTCTAAAATGTGTATGAAAATGCAAAGGGTCAAGAAGAGCCAAGACTATCTGGAAGACGATCAAAGTTAGTAGTCTTTCATTATCAGGTATGAAGACTTTGTAAAAGTTCCAACTGCAATGCACTAAGCTTTTCAATACATGGGGCTGGGTCAAGTGGATCCTCTTACAGAAATAAATGAACTTTGGCTGCTGTCTCACACCATATACAAATATCAGTGCTAGATAGATTGTATGCCTAATGTGAATGGTAAAACAAGGCTTTTAGAAGAATTTAAGAATATCTTGATAATACTGGGGCAAAGATTTATTAAACCAGACCCAAAAATCATTAACAATAAAAGAAAAGATGGGTATATTGGACTTCATAAAAATTAGTGCTTTCTGGTCATCAAAGGTCACCATTTGGAAAGTGGAAAAGCAAACCAAAGAGAAGATGTTTATAATAATACATCAGACTGAAAACTCATATCATTAAAATATAAAGAACCCCAGCAAATCAATAGGAAAAAAACAGATAACCCGATAAATATGAACAAGTGACTTGAACAGGCACTTAACAAGTGAAAATTTCCAAATGGCTAATAAAGATATAAAAAGGTATTCCACATATCATTACTTCTCAGAGAGATGCATATTAAAACCACAACAAAATACACACTTAGCATAATGGATAAAAACACAAAGAAATACACACTTGCCAGAATGGCTAAAACTAATAAGGCTGATGGTACCAAGTACTGCTGAGGACATAGAGCAACTGGAACTCTCATACACTTGGTGGGAGTTTAAATTAGTACAACCACTATTGAAAACTATTTGGCAATATCTTCTACAGCTAAATATACATCCATCCTATGATTTAGTAGTTTTATTCTTATGTATAAACCCAAGAGAAATGAGCGCATGTGTGCACTAAAAGATATGTACAGGAATGTTCATGGCATCTATAGACATAAAAGCCAAAAATTATACACAACCCACATGTCCACCAACGGTAGAATGGATCAATTATACTATACTTATTTGATGGAATACTACAGAGTAATAAAAAAGAGCGAACTATTGTTATTGCTACATGCAACAACATACGTGAATTTCACAGACATTATGTTGATCAAATAAAACCAGACACGAAGACTACAGACTGTATAATTCCATTTACAGGAAGGTCAAGAACAGGCAAAACTATTCTATGGTGACATAAGTCAGAACAGTGGCTACGTCTGAGTATGGACTGGGAGCCTCATCTTGATCTAGGTGATGGTTATATGGGTGCATATATACGTAAAAATTCATTGAGCTGTCACTTAAGATCTCTACACTTTATACGTCATACTGCATTAAAAATGTTAAAACCATGATCACTACTTATGTAGTGTTAGTCCTCCATTTTGACTGGTCTCTTTGGCCATAGCATGTCAGGGGTCTGGGTGGAAGGCAGTAGGAAAAGTTTGGGAGGAGGTAGGGGAACAGAGAGGAAAATGTTATCAAATGGGCCTCCTAGAAGAAAATCACCACCTTACATTGCAAAGCTTGTGTATAACGTTGAATAAGTTCATTTATCCACACAACAGACAAATTAAAAGCTATTTATCTATAGGCCATTGAAATAGCATTTTTTTAAAGTAGCCCTCTTCACGTTCATACCAAATGTTTGTGTCTCAGAGTGGTAAGGTTGCTCACTTTCTCACATAGCATCATATTTTCTTATTCCTAAGTAACTTTCATCCCCAAATTTATCTTTCTCTGTCCCAATCGAGTCTTTATTTCTCTGCTCTTAATTACAACCTATAAATGTTAGTCGATACGTATTAAGAAGTAGTGAGTGAAACACCAGTGTAGGGATCCATTAATGTGTGTGGTCATACAACTGGAAAACAAAAAAAACAAGAAAAGTACAAGTGCTGCAGTGAATGAAGACAACACAGACGGCAGTGGATAGGAATGGCTTTCCTTTGAGTTGTGGCATGACAGTACTTTTACTCTTAACTGTCCACATAGAACAGAGGAAAAACTATGTTTTTCATCTTTTTATCTTCCATTTACTTTCTAGGAAGACAAAGTCTTATCTTTATGCAAAGCCGTGGAAGAATTTACATAGTTACATAGATTACTGCAGCTTAGATGATTTTCAACAAGTTTTCGGTTCCACACCCAAGGATACATTACCATTTTAGATAGAAGTGTACAAGCTGTAAATTAAAATGCCAGTCTTTTCAAAATTCTTCCAAGTATGTGTATATGTGGTTTCCTCTTCTTTGTAAAAATTCATGCAGTAAAGTTTTAGGGGTAGTTTTCAAAATTTTAGTACTGAAGTATTAAATTTATATGTGATGTAGCACCTTTACATTCCCCTTCTTATCCATCAAAAGAAAGAGAATTATTGTACATTTAATCTCTCCTTTTACCAGTATTTATGACTTGAGCAAATAGGAGAGCATTACAGTAACCTAAAATAAACTGTTATGAAGAATCAAATGTCTACTACGGCAACAGGTCTTTTATGAGGATTATCATCGCACATCCATTCCAACACAACAGTGCACATTTACTCGACCAGCCTCTCACAGAGTTAAAAATAAAACTGCAGTTAAGAATGTCAAGTTCCTCAACCTTACTGAATTTTAGAACAAATAAGACAAGAGAAACAGTGATTTTCCAATCTATCTACAAGCAGAAATGCCAGGAAATAAACCTGTAGTATTCTGCTCATACAACTTAAATTTCCTTTTCTAAGTCATGACATTTTGGGGGGTTGTTCTTTCTGTTTTATTCTTCTTTTTCAACATAGGAGGACTTCAAAACATAAATTAAAAGATCAAAACTGCTCCCTATGGGAAGGAACAAGAATTAAAATGGATTTTTTTTTTTTTTTTTTAGCGAAGAGACAAATTTTACATAACTGTACAAATTAAAAATGTTATGCAGTGGAGAAGATTAAATGGAAACCACATCATGTTAAGTATTATCCCAGTTTCCTGTGCTCTGGAGAAACGTTGCTATATTGAATACTACTTGACCGATCTGAAGTATTCAACTCCTTAGGACAACCTAAGCAGTATTCTAAGTAGAAAAATATTACAAAATGTCCTTCCACCTATTCCAGCAGAAATACACCAGGAACATTAAGCCTGAAGAATAACTACCAAGAATCCTGTCTGTTAATTCAAGTCTCCTTCTAAATACAAAATATCAAGCTTTTTACCATGTGCTCAAAGGAATAATGGAAAAGAGATGGCTGGCAATAAGCAGTACCTATTTTGCACTAATATGAAGCCAAGACAGATATATTTGGGAGCCACTTTAACGTCTTACTCCTTTTTGGTGTAATAGTAGGTAAATATAAAATACTGGCACCTGCTTAGTTCACAAATTCATGAACTAAAAAGTGGACAACTGCCTTAGGGAAGGGAAGCATCAATTACCTAATTACATAACAGGGAGCTGGGCATACAAAGAAAAGGGCTCAGAAGAAATATCTTGAAATCTCAAAGGTAAGAAATGCTGAAGATGAGGACTGAAATGAGACTAACCAAATGTTTTTCAGATGAAAAATGTTGCCTCCTTGAAAATATACTTTTGCCC
Source organism: Pseudorca crassidens (assembly GCF_039906515.1). Taxonomy (NCBI): domain Eukaryota; kingdom Metazoa; phylum Chordata; class Mammalia; order Artiodactyla; family Delphinidae; genus Pseudorca; species Pseudorca crassidens. Next base: position 13,908,595 of record NC_090296.1, on the reverse strand, counting down.
CATATAAACAACATTTAAATAATTACCCTTAAGGGAAACATTCTAAGGAATACCACAATTTGGAGTTACTTAACAAGACAGCAAATAAAACCTTTATGCAGCTGTAGCAGCTATTTTCTTTGGATGGTTTATACTTAAACTATTTATTTGATGCATCTGTTATCTTATGATTACTTTTCCATTCCTTGAGTTTTATAATAACTTGAATTTAAATTCTGAATTTTATTAGAGCCTGCTACATTCATTTTAGTGCCAGATAAAGGTATCAAATAAAGGGGAACTCTTGTGTGGGGTAAATAAATTAATTAAAGGCCAGAAATTGGGGTGTTATGGTGTAAGACATTTGAGGGTCCAAAAGTCATACAGTTGAAAGATATTTCATTATATTTCAATAATTCATCTATAATTACATTGCTATGGTGTAAGTAGCGTATCAGTATTTAACTTATTTACTTAGATCTTAAAAATATCAGAAATGCGATCATACAATCACCCAGATCATGTTATTGATCATTGGGAGAACACCCTAAGTAATAATGTGGTCTAACACACATATAGGGCCAATAACTTAGAAATTTTCACCATTTTGAGGTACCCTGTTCTTAATAAATATGACAATAACAGGTGCTTGAAATGTGGGCAAGGTGAATAAGTAGACTTTAAATTGTATACTTTTATAAAGTATTTGAGAACATACTCCAAAAATTGAGATACAAAAGGAATTCCCTTATTGAAAAAAATAGTCACAGCTATCCTAGTAGGTTTCTTTAAAATAACTTATCTTATATAAAGCCATTTGTTATTTATTTATCAGTAATAGTTATTTATCAGCGTATCAGTTATTTATCAGCATATCAGCATAGTTATTTAAGAAATCAGCAGTAATATAAAAAAGTAAATAAAATAAATAAATAAAAAATAAATAAATAAAATAAATAAATAAATAAAAATAAATAAATAAAAGGCAGTTTTTCAAGGGTAACTGAATCCGTAATTCCAAGACGGACCAGAATATTGAAATTAACTCAGAAGACTTGATTTTCTGTTCCAGTGGTTCAGTGGTTTTCTGTTTTATAGAGGTTTGGAAGAATTAATGAATTTCAAAACAGCTAATTTAATTCATTCAACCATAGGATCTGACACAGTAATTAGAAGAAACTGGTCTTTTAAAATGTCTTTCCTCTATTACTTTCCTTTTCTTATTCTTGCCTCCCGATTAGCTATATATAGTTACAAAATATATGAGTCAGGATTTATGATGATATGAAAATTACATCCACTATAATCAATAAAGGAAGAAGGGAAGGGATGATTTGGCTCTATCTCCAAAACTGTTACAAAGAGAATTTAGTGTATTTGTTGCTCTTAAATCTACTTCTATTTTTCTCCTAATACCAGAAAAGAGTCCTTTCATTTAACATTTTCATATGGATTATTTTTTAGTTCATTTTTGATGTGACTAAACGAAAGCTTTGTGAATTTTAAAGTGCAATTCACTGACACTAACAGCCTGCATGTACCATAACTGCTGCAAACTCAGCATCTTTCTGGTACTTATAAGTAGAGTGAGGATGAAGATATCCTCTAAGTGGGCACTCCTCTGAGTGTTTTCTGAGCTCTTCTCAAAAGCCCATTCTAGAAATCATTCAAGGAGGCTCACCAGTTGATAAATTAGCTTCTCTTTCCTTCCTTTCACTCTGCCTGCCGTTTTACCATTTCATTTTCTGTCAAGTCCTCCAGAAGAAGAGGCAATGAAAATAAATGAAAGTGAAACCCACTGATTTCCAATATTCACAATGCATCAATTACACCCTCAATCATTAGGGTATACCAACCATTCTTCTGGATCATTTCCCCTTAGCAACAAAGTCCCTTTGGTTTATACTTTACTAGTATCTTCTACTAGAATGCACAGTTTTAAAAATGTCTTGAAGAGCTAACTAACACATTTCTAGACATAGTCAACCTTACTATAGATATAAATGGACATTTTCTGATTATTGTAACCCTGTGCCTGATGGGGTCACATTCTGTGAATTAGCTACAGAGTTTGGTAATAATGCACCTAAGATTTCCCATCATTACTAAGAACGACCATAAGCTAGGAGTACAAAATTTTCATTGACTCAGTGAGAATTAGGTAGCCATTTGGGCCACTGAAAAGTATAAAAAGTTATTTCCGATAATCATTGTGGACAAAAATGTGAACAGGATAATACATTTTGAAAATAGTTTAATATTTGCCATTTTTGTTGCCTGTGCTATTAATATATACATTGGTTCAGTAATAAATATACTATTACATAGAGTGCAATATTTTTAGTATTCATAACTGGTTGAAATTAATGCTGCTATTATCTCAAGAAAGGAATAAATAAATATCATGCCTAATTCCAAACTAATGCTCAAGAGGTTATCATTAACAAAAACTACAAAATAAACATGTTGGGCCTTTTTAAGCATGATTCCTGTAAACATCGCAAAAAATCGCTTTTCTCAGTCCTGACATTTCGTGTGATGGTTTTAAAACAAAATACAACACACAAATCCTATCACTTCTTTTTTGCATAGGGGATGAATTAATCATATTTTAAAATGCAGCAATCATTCAGTGAAATGTCTTCAGCACACAGCACTTGTTTTCGGCATGAATTCAGAACTTTTGAGCAATAAAAGTGCTCTGCATAAGTTTATAAAATATGCTTTCTGGATTTCAATTTAACAGAAAAATTTCAAAACAAGTCATAGTTATAATTCTAAAGTATTATGTACATAATATCTGACTACAGGAGGAAAAGCCTCACCGCAGCACAGCACAGTGTACAAATAAGCACAGTGTTTAATAGATTTCCCTTTAGGTGTTCCTCACATCAGTGCCTCTGGGGCTAATGATTACGTTATACAAGGCCCCTTCTACTTGTTGCATCCAAAGTGGAAGGGGGATGTGAGGGCAAATTTAAAGTAGATAATGGGGGGGGGGGGAAAGGCAAAAATACAGTACATATGCTTTAAAGAGTGCACTTTATGAAATAGCTTGCTTTATTCATATTCTTTTATAAAGTGCAACATTACTTAAAACAGAGACATGTACCTTAATATTTTGCAATAACCATTAAAACAAATTGCCAGGGAAGAGCAGTGCAAAATTAAAAACATACATAGCTTAGCATGCATCTCAGATGGGTCCCCAATATAGAGCGTGGGACCTGAAGTTCTTATATCTTTTTTTGTTTTACTTTTTAGAAAAAGATTAATAATAGCAGGTTATCGTCATAGGTAACCATAAAATAAAAACAATAAGTTAAAATCCTCTCTGAAGAAATAAGTATATGCCACACATAAAATTCATTACAGACTCTTTTTCAAAACAGACCTTTTTTGCTGATAAATCACTGTTCAAAGGGTGCAAGTCTCTTAAAAACCCACGATGCCCACAAGGCGAAGCAAAAGGTATCATCACAGTACGAGGAACTCTTGTTGGCAGACATCTGAAGAACCTGTGACTTATTTTGTCAGCAGCTCAAATCTCACCAGTCCCTAATTAAATTGACAGACATCTTTGCTCTTTCAAAAACAGTCCTGTTGGCACCATGCTAGGTCACTAAACAGTATGACATGTGGTCTATTCACAGTAACATTCTCTGTCCAGTGCTTTTGGATGAGGATAACCAATTGGGTTTTCCTGAAAAAATTCCCTGCGAGGCAGATTCCAAGGAGACCAATGGGACACGTTTTTCAAAGCACAGAACCTGGCCGCAGGCGCACGATGAGGGAGCAGAAGGGACAATGGATCACCCGTTATGCGCCTACCGTTCCTATGCTGCTCAGTCTGAGAACTGGAAGAGGGTCTCTGGGTTATTGCTGTCGGCAGGATTGCTGGGCTGCAATGTCTTTGTGGGTGTCCTTTTGCCATGAGAATGGGAGGAAGAAGAGTGAGAGCTTTCACTGGAGCTGCTGCGCGTCTCGGTACTGGTGCTGGTCTTCTTCATTTTCCTTCTCTTCGCCAAAGGGGCCTTATCAACATTCTGAAGGCAAAACCCCTCTCTCTTGTATTTGTTAAAGGCCTAGGGGAGAAAACAAGGGGAACCCCCGTGAAGGTGAAAGGACTGAAGTCTTCCTGGACGTCATGACTTATAGAGAACTTGCGTTTGGCAAGCTTGGCAACCACAGCTTCAAGTTGTTCTGGGAACGTGGTCCTTAACACCACTGTATCCAAAACTCCGGGCAGGGTACAGAAGCTCATGGGAAAGAGTTTCTGAGGGCTCTGTTTAAATCCACCTGTTAGGGCGTCCAGGAGTCACAATCCTAATAAATCTTTTGAAGAGGGCAGGGCTACCTCTCAATTAAAAAACCACCGACGGACTGGAAATTCTTGAAGAATGTCAGCAATCTAACTCACCTCTCTCCACCACTTTGACTAGTTCTGTGTCTGAGATTTAAAATTCCAACCACAAAGTCCCAACACAGAGCCCCTGATCTCCACTCCCACGTCAATGCAATCTGGGTACATCTTGGACACAATATATGCAGAGAAGATTAGCTCTATAAACCTCAGCCTGGCTTCCTCCTCACAGCAGCCTGTCTTTACTTTTCTTAGATTCAAGCTTAGGCATTGCTGAGTGACAACCTTACATCATATGTCACTGAGAAGATTTGGATCACCTGCCTCAAATGCTTGCAGTTCATCTCTTCACACCTCACCAGATCCCAGTTTATTAATATTTTAATCCATTTCTGCAGCTGAAGAGGAAATGCTATCCTGTCTCCTTTCTCAAGATAATCCTTTCAGAAGTAATTTAATTTCTCTCTAACTCATTGGCTCCTTATCCTTAATGTATTTGCATCTGCTTGGCACGAATGTGCAGAATCTACAGTTATTGCTACGCAGTCTCAGCCTTTGAAGTATACAGTCTTTACTTAATACCAATTAATTTACTTCTTATCCCTCACAGTCTCGAGAACATATTATGCACAAAATGATTTTTGAATGAATGGACCTTCACATGTGCCTTAGTTCCTAATGCCTATTTATAGCTTTTACAGACAGTCATTTAGCTTATTTGAGAGAAAAAGTGTTCTAATATAGACTTGTGGTTGCCAAGGGGGAAAAGGGGTGGGGGAGGGATGTATGGGGAGTTTGGGATTAACAGATGCAAACTGTTATATATAGAATGGATAAACAACAAGGTCCTACTGTATAGCACAGGGAACTAGATTCAATATCCTGTGATAAACCATAATTGAAAAGAATATGAAAACGAAAGTGTATATATATGTATAACTGAATAGCTTTGCTGTACAGAAGAAATTAACATAACATTGTAAATCAACTATACTTCAATAAAACAAAATTTTTTTTAAAGTTCTAATAGTATGCATATTGTTTTCCTTACCAAGTCAAAAATTTCAACTATTCAAATATCAGACTACTGCCTCATCTTGCAAACTCATTCTAAATGTCAAATAAATATTTTGTGGGTTAGCAGTGACTCTGGTCCCCATGCACTTTCTGTTTATAAATGTGTTTATATCATGAAGGGATTTATAAAAGCATATCTAAAATTAAAAGAACCCATTTTAAAAATTGTATTGCTAAGAGGGTGTCTCTTAGCAATAGATTATAGAGTAAGAACATCTATCTGATCCCTTTCCAAACCGCCCTACAAGTGCAGAGCCCAGAGCCTTACATGGAAGGTTGCTTTCACACAGGTGTGCACAGCAGCTCCTGAAGACCCTAGAATGTCTGGAGTCATCAGAGGGTTTGAGGATAGCTGACTGCCATCTTGAAGCCATTCATTGTATCTCAAGCCAGACATTTTAAGTCTTTTATTTGGATCGACTGTGAGAAGTCCTGTGGGAATAAATAAGGTATTTTTATTTTATGATTTGTCATTTCAAACATAGTTTAAAGTCAACCTCAGACATAGATCTCAATTATGTTCACAAGACATGATGGTTTCTGAAAGGCGTCAACCTCCTACAAAGATAATTACGTACATTTTCATGTACATTTGAATCCCCTAGTGAATACCGGATGCTAATAATAAAGCCCACAGTAGCCTATATCTGGAGGCTGTAGGCTAGCTGGCTTTCCAATCAGGAGAAAATAACCACCTAAAACAAGGACTCCCACTAGTGACCAGGCAAACTCCCCCAAAACAAAGAGTACCAAGATTTACTTCATTCATGTACAGGGAATGTGGAGGTATGGAGATGGACACTCAGAGAAGAGCTGCGGGGAGGCACACAGACAAAACCCAGGTCTCATCACATTACAGGACAAGTGCTGTAGCACGAGCCACACGCACGGCAGGCCCAGGGGAAAGACTCAGCCTAGGGAGTGCGGGCATCCTGGAAGGCTCCCAGGAGACGAGTCCTGGGGGATGAGCCGTAGTGGGTTTGATGAAGAAGGGTGCCCTTCTTCAGGGATTAGGAATAGCACGTGTAAAGGGGAGCAGAATCCGAGCGCTCAGCACATTTGAGGAATTCAAGTGTTCGAGGATGGTGGAGCGAAGGTGACAGGAAGCAGAGGCAGGCAGGGCCAGGCTGTGAAGGGCTTTGAATTGTGAAGGCTGCACTATGGAGTTTGACCTGAAGCTCACGGGGACTGTCTGAAGGATTTTTAACAGAAAAGAGGCATGACTGCATTTGGCTATTAGGAAGGTCACTGTGCCGATGGATGACACGTAAAGTGAAAGGAAGTGAGACAAGTTGAAAGCATGTTGTGGATTTTAGGAGACAGACGATGACAAGAACTAAGGTGACAGCCATGTGAATGGGGAGGAGGGGTGGCTGGGAGGGATGCTGCGCCCGCAGGACCGGGTGCCTGGCTGCGGAAGGCGAGGGAGGTTGCGGGCATCTAGGGTGATGCTGGGTCCCGTCCTGGTGATCTGGCTTCGTGGCCATGTAAAAGGAGGGGGAAAGGAGGAGGCACATGCTTGGGGGAAAGGAGAGTAAAAAGGAAGAGGTTCCTTTTGAAGGTGTGAGACTGAGATGCTGGTGGATCCAAGTGCTAGTGCACGTAGTGAATGTGGATAAGATTAGTGAGGGAGAGTGTTCTGAGAAGAAAATAAGGCTGAATAGAGTAGCCTGAAACCTTTTAGAACACACAGGGACTCCTTGAGTAATTCACAAACAAATATATGTCATGGGTATGATTCCACTTCAGTCACTACACATCATATAAAATATGAAATTTTCCATTAGATTCTTACCTTGGATCAAATCTTTAGCCTCTTGGGATACATTCCTCCAGGCTTCTCCTTCAAAGGAGAAATCTCCCTTTTTAATTTTCTTCATGATTTCCACCGCACTGGTGCACGTCAAGCTTTTGTCATGAGATTGGAATGGAACTTGCCCTGACAACATTGTATACTATCAAGAAAAAAAAAGGAGCAAAACAGAATGTCTGCCAAAATCACCATCAAAGCCACTCTGGTAATTTCATGACCAACTTAGCGTAATTTCCTAGATATTACACTTAGCATTACTGCGTTTAAAAGATTACATGGCTTCAATCACTGAAACAACCAACACATTTCAGACTTGTCTATAAAAAGGAATGGCTTAGTATGATATCAAGATTTAAAGCCATTTTGATAACTGTATTCAGATAAGAAGAATAAAAAAGGGATACTCTAACCATCTCAAAAGATGGTATTAATGTTGACAGGTTGGTGTGTACATGCCAAAGGCATTGCAGGCCCTGGCTAAAATGGCCCAGCAGGGATCAGGGGACACACATGAGAATGGAGCCTGAAGACGCTGAGCTGGAGTGGGTGTGTGGAACATAAGACCTGGCTGACGGAGAAGAAATTATTGCCATGGAAACACTTGTCTGAGGCTCAGGATCCAACATCCTGGCAGGGACACCTGGAGCCAGTACGAGTAGTCAGCTGAAATGGCTCTTTGAAGCTCGAACAAAGCTGTGTGCTGGGACCAGCAGATGCACTGATTCGTAAAGCTGCAGCAGCAGTCGCTGTGCTGTGGACACGGCACTCGGAATCCCCCGAGGAGGCCCAGAAGACACGGCCAATTACACGCACAGGTGCCCATCACCTCTCTCTGTTGCACCAATGCTTCTTCCTTAACTCACACCTGTGGCCTCACTGAGGGGGGCTCCCGATGATCAACTGATGAAGGAAGAAAGGAAATTGGGCCTACTTGTCAGGTGGGTTGGCATTCTTTCACTTGGGTGCAGCTGGCCTGTTAGAACATGAAAAGCTCAGTGAAGACACCAGCTCAGGACAATACCCTGTGGGGTTGGGGTGCTGTCCTTTAGGACTGTGCTGAACCAATGGCTGATCCACTGGTGCTGGGTCCCCCATATCTAGATTCTACGGGCACACGACCCACTTGTGGAATTCACGTTTCCTGTTCCTGCAGCCTTAGGGTCTGCTCAGTGAGAGGTCTTGGTTCCACGAACTCAAGGGATCAGCTCCACTTGGTAACAGTAGGTGGCAACTCAGTGGTGCACCCTCTGCTCTCCCTCTTTCCCTGCCTCCCTGGGATTATGGTCCTTAGGTACATGACAAAACATAAGCTTTAACGTCAGGTTCTGCTTTCTGGGGGATCCAGACTAAAATACCTTTCTATTGTTGAGGAAGATTTTGACCTGTTTCCAGTTTGGGGCATTTTGAACCATGCTGCTATGCATCTTCTTGTGCGTGTCTTTCGGTACATAAAAATACACGTTTCTGTGGACTGTATCCTTGAGATTGGAGCTGCTGGGTCATTTGGTCTGTGTATGTTTGGTAGATACTGCCAAGTAGTTTTCCAAAATCTGCTCGGCTTCTTATCTTACCCCACTTCCTAACAGATACATTTGTGGCTAAGTACAAGAAAATATCCTTCATGTTACAGTTTTCTCGCTCTCATGTGTAATAATTCAACAGGCTTTTGCGTGGAAAAACTAATTCTCTGTCTTTGGAAATCTTTAAAGGAGACTGGTGACAGGGACTTTGTAGAAAAGATCCCTTTTCTGGAAGAGTTAGAATTAAACAAACTTTAGGGCTCCTCTCAACTCCAAGATCTTACAGTTTAGTTGATTATCCAGGAATCAACTTCTGTTAAGAATAATTCTGTATCTGCAAACTGTTTGCAAATGGTGTGATAAGAAAGTATCTATATACATAAAGATATACATCTCTTTCTATATATGTGTGTATATATATGTATGTATACACACACAAGAGGGAATTAGGGAGAAAGGAAAAGTAAATGTGGCAACATGTTTAAATGTTCACAGTGTTATTCTCCCAAATTTTCTCTAGGTTTGAAATTTTCACAATAAAATTTGGGGAAGAAATTGAAAAAATAAGAAATCCTGAATAAATCTCTTGGAAGAAATATGTTTTAAATGTTATTATATTCCATCCTGTGGGTATGCTATATATTCCTATGGGATAGTATATAATCCTATCCTACGTTTTCTAAATACTGTCTGTTAAGCTCTGAATCATTGTGTGCCTTAAAATTCATATGCCAAAGAGCCAACCCCCAATGTGAGTGTATTTGCAGGTAGAAACTTTATGGAAGTAAAGGTAATGAGGTCATGAGGGTGCAGTCCTCATCCAATAGTATTAGTGTCCTTACAAAAAGAGACACCAGGGAGCTGACTCTCTCTCTCTCTCTCTAAGCGCATGCACTGAAGAGAGGCCATGTGAGGACACAGTGAACAGATGGCTGTTTGCAACCAAAGGCGAAAGCCCTCACCAGATACCAACCTTATGGCACCTTGATATTGGACCTCCCAGCCTCCAGAACTGTGAAATAAATTTCTGCTGTTTAAGTCACCCAGTCTGCAGTGTTTCATTATGGTGGCCCCGAGCAGACTTAAGACACTGTGTAAACTATTTTAATTAAAGTCCTGTGAATTTCCAGTGAACTGCACATACATGACGTAGACTGAGTTGTAATCAAAGCTGCATGGTATGATGTGATGCATCTTCCTGAAGTATTTGTTTTACCCAATGGGGGTAACATAAATTATTTTCATATTAAAGTATCCATATTCATGTGTTTTAGATGCAACATGTAAAAGGGCCATAGATTTCTAAGGCAAACCAGACGACCCCCCCAGAAAATTTTGTGCTTACTATGGGATAGCTCAGGCTTTGTATCTAGATCCTCTGGAGATATGCACTCATTTATATGGAAAAGTTTGCAAAGCATTCTTCTTATTTTTTTTTTGGACAGTTTAATGCAGATGCTAACTATGCTTTTCATCTGTATTTCGTGTCTCTAAAAGGCAAGGATTTTTAAAAACCACAACCACAACCTATTATTACAACTAAAACAATTAGCAGTAATTCCTTTGTATCATCCAATATCCAGTCAATATTCAAATTTCTCCAGTTGTGTTATATACATTGTATAAATATATCTGTATGACTTAGATTTACAGTTTGAATTTAATAAATAGATTTGAAATTAGAATTTGTTTGAATCAGAATTCAAGTAAGATGCAAACACTGTTTCTTAAGTGTCTTTTAATCGATAGGTTCCCAGGCTATTTTCTTCTCATAATTTATTTGCTGGAGAAACTCGGTCGTTTGTCCTGCAGAACTTCCCGCAGTCTGGCCGTTGTGATTGTACTCTTGTGGTATCATTTAATCTGTTCTTTGTCCCCTGTTCCTGTTTAAAACTTGACAATTAGATCTAGAGAGAAGCCTGGCTTCTCCCCATGCCATTATACAAAGTTATTTCCACAGACACGGCATTTGGAGGCTCTAGAATACCTGTCTGCATGTCTAAGACGGTCTTTTCAAACCTTAAAAAGCATGGTAATTATATTTGGCCTGTATTTAAGTAAGGGCTGTTTTACAAGGGGTAAACATATTATTGCTAAAAAAGAAAGGCTCTTTTTTATTTCGACGAATTTTTTAGGAGAGTGCTACTGAAATCAGTTTAAGTCAAACAAAACTCTCAAATCTACAGAAATTAGTTTTTTATTTTAATTTAAAAATCATATTCATAAATATGTAATTTCAGTTTGAAAATTATAAATAATGACTTAAAACTGCTGAAATAAAAACCATATAAAGCTTAAAAATAAAAGAACCATCCTGCAAGGACAACTGGCTTCCATTGGGGGAAAACAAACTGACACCAAAATAAATCCCAGATGGAGTGCATAAGTATAAAAATAAAACATAATTCTAAAGGAAAATTTAAGAGAATATTTTTATAATCTTGGGTTGGGGTGGAGTGACAATCTGACATCAAAGCCAGATACCACAAAGGAAAAGACTAACATATCTTACAACATAAAAATAAAAAAACTTCTCTATTTAAGCCTCTCAAAAAACAAAATTAAAACCCCATATTACTACAAAGTTTTCAAAGACATGAAAAACCAGAAAAAACATTTCTAATATTAATGGCAGACAAAGAATTAAAATCCTTAATAGACCTTTAAGTTTCCATAAGAAAAATTTCCCCATAGGAAAGTTGGCAAAGCTCATAAACAGCAATTCATAATAGAGAAAATAAAAATGTTCAAATACACGAAAAGATTCTCAAACTGAATACTCATCAAGAAAATGCATGCAAATTATAACAGTAGGAAATAATTTAAAATTGAAATTGATAGTATCCAATGTATTCACATACAGTTGATGAGAACATGATCTGATAAACCTTCTAGAAGGAAATACAGGCATATATGTCAAAATAAAGATCTATATATCCTTCTCCTAGGAATCTATTCTAAGGAAATAATGAGATATCAAACTACATATATAACATAATCTCATTTGTTAAAAAAAACCCTGAATATATATACAAATATATAGAGAAATCTGTAGAAAGATATAAAGCATACATAATAGGGGGTAGGGATGGGAGGAGAGTAAGCGCTTACACAATATTATCTCTGTATGATGAGATTACGAGTGATCTCACTTTGTTCCTTGTATCTTTCTCTGTTGTCTGAAAACTTCTCCCTATGATTATGCATTACAGATTATATGCAGAAAAAGTAAAGCTATTTTGAGAAAAAAACATGCCGAGATTCTTCTAGCTTAATGTTCTGTTTCTGATCCCGGCATCCAAAGAGAGTTTGTGAAAAGCATGCTCACCACGATTACTATAAGTTACTATAAATATTTTTAATTTTTTCTATTAATTTGTTAATTTATCCTAAGTGATATTCCTTAATTACATTTTAGCCTGAAAATCTCAGAGAATATATTTTAAAATATTTTTTCTATTAATGAGTCACTTAGCTATTTTCACATTATATCTAACATGCATATCTTATGAAAATATACTACTGCTTCTTTAAAAATACATATATACATAACTGTAATTCACATTAAACACAGTTGCCTTAAATATTCCAGAATAAACCAAAATAAAAATTCCTACATTTTCTCCAATGTAAATTTTAAGAAAGGGAAATAGTCTTCAGTCAGGCCTTTTACTGAAAAGAAAAGAAACCAATTTGCCAATTTTCTCACAAATTTAAGAAAAACAGCAAAGAGAGAGATATACAGAGGACATCAGAGAACTGACTGGGTTTAACGGCCTGACATATGAACTCACCAAAATGACACCCAGGCTCCAGAGGTCACAGGACTCATCGTAGCCGTTGTGATTCAAGAGCTCTGGGGCGGCGTAGTGAAGAGTGAAGCACGGCGTCTTCAGAGGCTGATTATCGGGTGGCTTTAAGCGTGCAAACCCAAAATCAATTACTTTAATTTCCAAATTGTCATTTTCATCAGTGAACAATAAATTCTGCAAGATACAAACACTTCATTACCTTCTCATTAAAATGTAATGGGACTTGGTGATGCATTTATGCAATATTACCTGTCTATCTATTTACACTGGATTCAGATACAGAAAGGTCTGACAGGGTGGGTCTGGGACCTGGATGTCAGCGTACTGTCACTCTCTGCTTTATACTTTTCTGTATCACATCAATTTGTACAAGGTCATGTGGAACATTTTCAATGGGACCATGCCTCTTCTCTGTCTATGCTTTCCCTTCTGCTTGTGTCTGTCTTCGACCTCCTCCACCAACCTCCCTTCCAACCTGGCTCTCAGGCATCTAATCCTCATTTAGAGATGCCACCAAACAGAAGATGGAGATTATTATATTTTCTTCTAGCATTTACTTTTCTTTCCTGGCACTTATCAGCTCTGCAATATTAGTTCAATGTCTTCACCCACATGAGACCATAATTCCATGAGGCCAGCAACTGTGCGTCTACCTTATTCATGACTCTCTCATGTAGTAGATGCTTTGGTAAATATTTGTCCATTGAATGAAGTCATAAATAAAACAGTTAGACATCATATCTAGTAAAGCCTATTAAAGAATACATGGTGGAGACATATGTTTCAGAAATATTTTTTCCAAAACAGTTAATACTTGAACATTTTTGATGCTTATGGATATTACCCCTCTATTATTCAGAAAACATTGTTATTTTGAATCATTTGCCAAGCCGTGTCAATCACTAAGGTTTTACTGATTACTTTTGTATTTACCACTTGTTTAAAAAAATCTAACTGTACTGATGGGCAAATTTTTATGTACATTTTTATTAGTACATCAAGCTAGTATGCACAGTGATTGAATCTGATTATATTGTCTTTAGACATCCTAACAAAATCTGTTATGCGTTTTTGACCATTAAATTATTCCCCAGTTCTGGAACACCATTTGCTTTTTAATATTATTTGAAGTGAAATAATATACATCATAGAATGCTTCACTGATACAAAGAAGAAAAATCTTCTAGGCCCCCATTCAAAAGTTAAAAATGAATGAAGTGGTAGGAAAGAAGCAAAAAAATTAACTGAAAAGTTTTCTTAAATTTTCTATTATACAAAATGCCTAATCCTGAATTTGTGATGGAATTAAAATGTGAATATAATTCAATGTAAGGCTTCACCACAACTGAAGTCATAGCTGGGGTTCATGGACCGGGTACTTGGGAGAAGTCTCAGCAAATGACCCCTGAACTCTTCCACAGCACAAGGCACTGTGCTACATACAGAGCAGTGGATGAAGCACACCTGGCCTGTCCTCCCAGAGCCTACAAGACTTTGGAAATGACTTTAGTGTCTTCTATACTAAGACCAGCTAAGGACTTCCTTGTTCTTAGATCTTGAAATGGAGGAGACATGGCACATCCCTCTTCACTCCTCTCCCAATTCTCAAAATGTAGTTGGGTGTGCATGGTCAGAAGTGGCAGGAATTAGTCATTCAAACCACATTTATCCTTGTCTCAAGTTCTGCCAGAAACTAATTTGATAAAATTTCTCAATCTTTCAAGAATATGGGGACCAGTTTGAAAAATACAAAGCAGCTTACTAAGAATGTCAGCCAGCTTCTAAATTTATTTGATTCTCACCTAGAAATTATCTTGCCTATGCAGAATATGAATACCACATAAATATCTACCAAAAGATATATAGTCAGATCTTAAAATGCTACATCAATGCGAAAGGGATTAAACTTTTAGCTTGAAAATAATATACTCTGCCACTTAAAAGTCAAAGTGAAAGCTATTTTATTATGAAAGTGTTAGTACAAAGGCACATTTTCATGTCTCCAAAATATATGTTGATTTAGGACTATAACGGTAGTAGAATGTCTTTAATAATCAGACAATTCTTCTTTTCAAATGATTATTTGAAAGAAAAGCTTTATGGCAGATAAGAATTAAGCTATGTGAGTATCGTTTTACTCAGTAAAATAGGAAGGCAAATTTCAATTCCGCTGGAGAGGACAGTTGCATCATTTGAGACTCATAAGGTGACAGATGGCCAGTTATCAAAGAATAAAACATGTGAAAATGAATTCTAGACAGTCATGGAACAGATCTTTTCAATTAAAAAAATTACATGCTTGTTCCTTGTCTATCAAAAAAAAACAGTTAAGTGGTATGCTTTCACATTTAAAAATAGACAGCAAATCTCCAATGTACAGAGTGCCATATTTTTAGTGGGCGTTGTGTGGGAGAGCGAGAATTGTGATGAAGGAAGCAGAGGGGTAGCTATCATAGTTGCAAGTTCATAAAACACAATTCACTTTTGATTAATTACGAGTAATATGAATAACAGTAACAGAAAGTACATAGAAGCTTAAATATTTTGGGACTCAATTATATCCGAAGGCACAGAATTCCATTTTTAAAACATCCTCTTCCTACCAATAATCCAAGGTACTTAAATAAAAGGCAAAAATGGTGCTTTTTGAGAAAGATTCTTTTGTAATCTAATACAAAAATAAACACCAAATTATTATTTTAAATATACTTAAGGCATTATAATCACATGGTAGTTAAAATTGAAATTCTATTTTAGATAGTAAATATATAGAATTTTGCATAGGATAGAGGATGATTCATTGTTATTCTTTTATAAATTATTGGGTTTTGTTTTTAAATTTTCATTATTCTTTCAATGATTTTCTAAAAGGGAGGAATTTTCATATTTTTGATACTAAAAAGGGATCATTCTAGAGTTAGAACCTTCTTTCTTAACCTTTTGAAAGAAAAAATATATAAAAAGCTGCTACTTCTACATTGCTACACAGTTCTATAAATATTATAGTACCTGAGCAAAGAAAAGCACATGTAAGGATGGCATAACTCATTAAACAAAGACAATGCTTTATATTTAAAAATTTAGAACACAACAACATACATTGCTATTCATGAGCTAATCAATTTGATTACAAAAGTAAAAGATAAGCTTTCAAAATACACTGTTAAAATCCCTCTAAAATGGTATACATATAGCAGGGGCATTATTTTCTGCTACAAAATTTCCATTGCTATTTTTAGTCCACAATTGTTGCATAAAGTATTTCTTCCATAAAAGGCTCTCACACTTACAAATATAACCTCAAGATGATCAGCCGGCAAAAAAAAAAAAAAAAAAGACCGAACGAAAAGACAAATTTATTTTAGACTGAAATAGAAAAGGAAAAAAATGCAAGAAACGTGATATTTGCAAGTATCTATTTAGCAGAAAGCCCTGAAAATAAAAAATCAAAACAACCCCCCCCCCAAAAAAAGCCCACACATATCTGGGGGATATTTAATAATGATGCTAGATTGCATTATATGAGAAACCATGTAATTTTATACCTCGGGTTTCAAATCTCTGTGTACCACTCCAACATCATGCATGTGGCTTACAGCTGAAACAAGCTTCCGCATGATGTAGCTGGCTTCTGTCTCACTGAAGTGTTTCTTTCTCTTAATGCGTTCAAATAGCTCTCCCCCGTTCAGAAGTTCCATCACTAGAAATGTGTGAAGCTAGAAAAGAAAGAAGAATAATGTGGAGGGCCTTAACGAAGAGGAGTAGAAGCTTATCAACGTATAAAACATTTCCTGACTATGAACTATTACCAATAAATTTAAATAGTCCCTTGTTAAAATAGTCAACAGCGACCCTTATATTTTAGGGGAAAGAGTTGAAGGATAATGTGACTTTTTTAGAGTTCTATTTTGGTAATGGAAAATTTCAAGTACTGCAGTGAAATTTTTGTATATCCTTTCCTTGACTAATTCTTTCATTTGAATTCCATTCCAACCCTCTCTATCAAGTGTACATATCTTTCTTCTTAAAGTGTAACCTAGTACAGATAATAATGTGAAATTGGCTGCTTTAAATACTATAGATTACTGATGGAATATGGGCAACTACCCCCAGGAGGCCTGACACACACATTTAATGGCAAATTTACCTTTTAAAAAAGGCACGGTTGGATGATGTCACTTTAAATCTTCTGTTAGGGCTCAACAGATTAGTTTCAGTGTTCCTGTTAATTCCCATGCCAAATACCCATAACTCACTTTGGGCTTTTTTTTTTTTTTTAAATAATTGCTTTTGATCCCAAGGCATTATCTTAATTAAATAGTATTAAAAGTCATGTATTTACTATGTTTTGCATACATTCCCATAAAGAAAATAATGTAGGAGCTATTGAAAAGCAAGGGAATTACATCAGCTCCCCAACGAACACAAATGGTTTAAAAAAGATACAAATCAATATTCAGATTCAAGTGCTATGCCTTATAGCACCAATGTCACTCAACAAACGAAACAAAGTATGCTTCCCTTTGAATTAGCAAAGTCCAGGAAAATTGCTTCATTAAAAAGATGATTATAAAGACATTATCCTGCACATAGTGGGCAAATTCTAGAAGGTGAATAACGCTTTTATCAAGAGAATTGCTCCCAGGCTATTAGAGACCATGCTAATTTGAGTTTCTACATCAGACAAATTAAGATCAAATCTAAAGGTCTGCTACAAGTATATGCCAGCAAGCTTTAAAAAAATGAGGGGCAAGACCTATAGTGGTTTAAGAGATAGGTTTTAGAGTCAAACCTGCATCTGAATGCCAGTTCTGCTACTTACTTATGACCTTGGGGGTGTTACTTTACCTCTATGAACTTTAGCACCCTTACCAATGAAATGCAGGTAACAGTGAAAAAATGTATATATAGTAGCTTGAATAATGGCCCTCCAAAGATGTCCATATCCTAATCCCCAGAACCTATGGATGTTACCTTATATGGTAAAGGGGTTTTTCAGAAGTGATTAAGGCTCTTGAGATGGGAAGGCTGTCTTAATTATCCACCAGAGTCAACAGTATGAGATGGGACTATGGAAACAAAAGACTGGAACGAAACATGGAAGGGTCACAAGTCAAGAATGTGGGCAGTCTCCAGAGCTAAAAAAGAGAAGTAAATAAGCTGTCCCTTAGAACCTCCAGAAGGAACCAGCCCTGCTGACACCGTGACTTTACAGCAGTGAGGCTGATTTTGATTATCTGACCTCCAGACCGTAAGATAATACCTCCGTATTGTTTTAGGTTTGTGGTAATTTGTAACAGCAGCAATAGGAAACTAATAGAGTAGTAAAGCACAAATCATGGTACACAAACTACACTGCTGTACAGTCAAAGGCTGGAGACACACCCTCAATCAATTTCACCCATCAGTTGAAAAGAGGACTATGGTGGATTCGGGCATGATCTAGGCAACTGTGTCACCATCATGGAAAAAACAACGCAAACTATCAACAACTGTATATTAGAATGATAATATATTTATACTGGTATACATAGGATTACATCATGAGATGGTTTCTATTCTAGTAACTCTTGAATATAAAAATAGCAAATAATAAAGTTAATTTGTCACATAAGTAAAATATTAGGGATGTAGGTCCTGAGATCTGACAGTGGCCTGACGGTCAGAGATGGAAAGTCTTTCGGGGGAAGTAGCTAGGGGCACAGCTGCAAAACCGAGGGGTGTGTCCAAGGTCATCCACCAAGCCCTTGATGGATGTGTGGATCGCCTTCAACAGGAGACTACCTAGGCTCCTTGTAAGCACCCTCAGTGGGCAGGGGACTCTACCTGCACTGTAGTTGAGTGGCCTGGTGAGGTGGAGGCAGCAGAGGAGCAGGGAGAACAGTTCCCCCCGAGTCCTTGCTTCAAAGAGCTTCCTTTCCTGACTATAAGCACCAAGGATGCAAGTAGATGATGTCATTTTTGGGTGCTCACTCACCTGATGTGAAAACCAGGCTTTGTGTCTGCCTCCTCTAAGGCAGTAGAACAAAGTAATTAATTAAGTGCTCGTTCTGAGGTTGGACTGCATGGGTTCAGATTCCAGCAGTACCACTTATAAACTGGGAGACCCGGTTACTTAATTTCCGGGAGTTTGATGATACATGTAGAATGAGTGCTACCATACCTGTACCACGTAACGTATGTGAAAATAAACAGCAGCAGTTATTATAGTTATGATGCTCCTGCTGCTGCCGCCTGGTTTCCCCACCGTGTGTCATGCTTGGCCACGGCACTCTGGGAAGGTTCAATGTGGTAGAGAACTGGGCCACCGCTCTCCTAGGACGTGGATGTCACGGTACCACACTGGAGAGAGCCCAGAACCGGAGACCAAGTCTTCCTACTAGACTTTCACTGATGTGCTATGTGACCTTGGTTGGACGAGTCTCGTGATGCACCCCTCCCCCCACTTTTTTTTTCCTGTGGGAAAACACTCATGACCTTTCTGAACCTCAGTTTCTTCTCTGGTAAAGTGAGGGCCAACCACATCCAGGACTGGTTTCAGCTCTCGTGCGCAGCACGCTGTCTTGCGTCAGACTGTGCCATCCCGCTCAGTCCCAGGAGGAGAGATGACTGTAATGGAGAGATTTCTGCAGGGAAGGAGACATGGACCTGACAAAACAGTGTTCCTCCTGTGTCTAACGTTACATAACCCTGTGTGAGGGGACTGCTGGAAAGTGGGACCGGGGGTAGAAGGCGGGGAGCATGACCTGGCCTGTGGCCTGAGCAGAATCTGTCACCTGGAATGAGAAGATGGAAAGAGAGTATCTTTGCCCTCTGCTTCCTATTTGCTCTTTCAGTTTGCATTAATGAGGCTTTAGGCTAAGTTCTACTCTTGAAGTTAAAGGGTTAAGTTGACGGCTGAAAATGACTGAGTACTGAGAGGTACGCCGAGACGAAGCTATGCGGGGTGGTAGCTGAACGTGCAGTAAGCACCGTGAGCTGGGCTTTAGCCCCCCGTCCTCCTTCCAGGTCCTACACGACCACGACTGAGTGAGAGAAGCAGAAGTGAGAGGAAGCATTGATTTGGGGATGGGTGAAAGCATGCGTGGAGTGGCTTCTCACCCTCTCACGTGGCTCGGTCATGTCCCATATCCCTGACTTTGACCCAGCACCAACACAACTGATGAAAAGTAGAACCCTGTAATATGAATTAGTATCCACAGAAAAAAAAGTGGACTACCTGATCGTGAAAAACTTCATGTAATTTCACGATATTGGGGTGTCCTTCACAGAGTTTCAGAGCTGTTATTTCTTTCTGAGTATTGGCTTCCAACCTGCAAGATGAAACAGTTAGTCTCTACATCCCTCTTCACCAAGTTTTTGGAAGCATTGCCCCAATCCTAATTTTGTTTTTATTTACAGTATATTCAGAAGGTAAGTGTCAAAGTATCAGAATGAGGCTTCCCTGAAAGTAGTGAGTCATACACCCACCAGAACAAGTAAAGCATTATTCTTGAGAAAAATGATCATTTCTGAGTCAGGAAAGAGCTAATCACATGAAGAAATGGATGTCTACTTGCCTGAAAATTTGGTAATAAGAATATACAATCATGGAGGTAATAATCAGTTACCAAAACAACTAGCTGGCTCTCAAACTACCCCTAGGTCACTAAATAATTGCAGAACAAAATATTTCAAATATACAACTAACAGGAATGGCAAAAGCTGCTGAACTCACTAAGCGAGTCTGATTAAACAACACCGCCACAAGAAAGTCTTCTCATAATAACCTGAAAAGCATATCATACTATGATTTATGTCTAAAATGGATTACTTTCTCAGAGCTAGAAGTATAATGGATCAACTGATGAGCTGAATGGCTAAAACCTTGGTTGAAAACCTTATAATATACCATTATTTTCCTTTTAAATAAAAATAGTAATTTATAGAAGCCATTGACTAGGACAAATACATAAGAGAGACTGCTGGAAATGTGATACCTTTTGCTGATTATTTTGACCGCAAACGCTTGGTTACTTTTTTTGTTTATGCACTTTCGACAGATGGAAAAACTTCCTTCTCCCAATGGTTTGTCCTTCAGATCTAGGTCATAGTGTTGATAGAATGGAGAGTCCTGACAAGAAACCAACATCATTTCACTTAAGAAAATATTAGTAATACACAGGGATAGATAAAATTGTTGAGTAACAGAACATTATTAATGTTAATAGGAGTGGAATACACTTATAATCTCTAAAAATTCATCATTAGCTCATTTCTATCATATATGTCACTTATTTAAAATATATTACTTTCTATCGTAAGAAACGAGCTCATTCAAATGGATGTTAATAATTCTCTAGGGCAAATCTTACTATTTCCATTTATTCATTTTTTAAAATTACATTTTAGTCAAATGGAAAGTCTATTAAATTTACTTGACTTGAGAAAGTCAATTAGTGTTGGTATTTAAACCATGAATATGTCATTTAATTAACCACATGGCTACACCTTCATCATTGCACTCCTTGCCACATTTGTCACTCCGGGACGATCGACTCCCATGTGAAACTGAAGAGGGTCTATGACGGCTGCATTACGCTTGAAGAGAATAGAAGGAGCAACAAAGGAATAGCCCTAAAAAAAAAGAAAGGTAAAAAAATAAGGATTTGCAATTTTCCAGTTTAGCACAGACTGGATTGTAATCATTTTTTTCTTCTTTGATTCCGTGCTTTCACCACTGAGGGCGTGGGTTCGATCCCGCATTGGGGAACTAAGATCCCACAAGCCACATGGTGAGGCCAAAAAAAAAAAAAAAAAAAAAGCTCAAATATTTGTTAAGATGAATCTAAAATGCAAGGTTATATCAAATCAATAGAATAATGCTTTTCAGAAGGAGATCACGCCATCTTCTGGTAGAACTAAACCAATTCAAAATTAAAGGCAGAAAAATACTTCCTTCCTATCCCATCCCCAGTCTCTGACTCATAGATATAATTCTTTTGCATTGCTGATAAAAGTTTGCTTATAAACGAACACAATTAACTTCTCAAAAAAGGTACAGTTAAGGAACTAAAAAGTGGTCCAAATGCTACTGGTTTTCAAACTAGATAAATAGCAAGTTTCATTCCAGTCAGTTTCTAATTCAGCAATTATTTGACTCATTATATTTCCTTAGGTTAAATTCAAAACTGAGTTTTAGAAAAGGAGTCAAATCAAACGGCAGAATGATGTGCTGAACCAAAAGTGGTACAGATCTTCCTTGACTTACAATGGGGTTAAGTCCTGACAGACCCACCATAAATTGAAAATACCCTAAGTTGAAAATGCATTTAACACACCTAACCTACCAGACGTCACAGCTTAGCCTGGCCTACCTTAAACTCAGAACACTTACATTAGCCTACAGATGAGTAAAATCATCTAACACAAAGCATATTTAATAATAAAGTGTTGGATACCTCATGTCATTTACTGACTACTGTACTGAAAGTGAAAAACAATGGTTGTTTGGGTTCCGATTGGTTGTAAGTGTATCGGCTATTTATCCTCGTGATCGAGTGGCCGACTGGGAGCCGGGGCTCACTGCTGCTGCCCAGCATCGTGAGAGGATCGTACTGCACATCACCATCCCAGGAAAGATCAAAATTCTAAGTATGGTTTCCGTGGAATGCGTATCACTTTTGCACCACCATAAAGTCAAAAGATCCTAAGCTGAACCATCGTAAATTGGGGACCATCTGTATAATGATGGATGATTAATCTGTTTAAGCTAGAACATTCACTAATTCGAGGAACATTTTTTTCAACATCTGCTTTGTCCCAGCCAAGTGCTAGCCACTAGTGTCACCTATGTCCAGAGACAGTGTCTGGACAGCCAAATTAAACCATACTACTGGGATACTAACGGGAGTCAAAGAAGTGAAGCTATGATGCCATTTAATAGAATATTTTATCTTAAGTCTGAGAAAAGATCCTTTCCTAAGTGTAAAATCCTTTCTAAATCTTTTTTACGAGTTGAGAAACAGTTCTGATTAGTCACTGAAGATAAAGAATCAGATAACACTGCTTATGAATTAAGGAATATTTTGTATGATTAGAAGTAAAGTAGTATTATATTCTCTATAAAAGAGCTTGAACAGAAGTAAAATTTCAGGTGTAAATTCAACACATATTTATTTGCAATATCTCTGTATTTAATAATTTTGAAGAGATTATACAGTCCTGTTTTTCAAGATGCCAAAAAGCTTTCACATGGGAAAATTAATCTTTTCTTTCAAAGCATACATGGCCAACAAACATGTGTGGGCTCTTGGAGATTACCTGAAACAGCCTCTCGGAGCTCTGGGGCAGTGCTGCGGGAGAGTAGGTGGGGTCCATTTCTGTGAACTCTTCTGCAAAGTTACTCACATCTAATTCATCTCGGATGACTGGCTTAAAGGGTGCGGGCACTTTTTTGGCAGCTAAATCATCCCAATTTATTTTCTAAAACAGAGAAAGAAAATTGGTACAAAGTAGAAATCAACAAAGTTGAAATATATTTTTGAAAAATAACAAAGATAATGATTTTAATTAAACAACAAAGAGAAGCACATATATTTTTTAATATTTATCTTATTTATTTTTGGCTGCATTGGGTCTTTGTTGCTGTGCACGGGCTTTCTCTAGTTGCAGCGAGAGGGGACTACTCTTTGTTGTGGTGCACGGGCTTCTCACTGCGGTGGCTTCCCTTGTTGCGGAACACAGGCTCTAGGCATGCGGGCTTCAGTAGTTGTGGCACGCAGGCTCATTAGTTGTGGCTCGCGGGCTTCCGTAGTTGTAGCTCGCAGGCTCTAGAGCGCAGGCTCAGTAGTTGTGGCGCACGGGCTTAGTTGCTCTGCGGCATGTAGGATCTTCCCGGACGAGGGCTTGAACCCGTGTGCCCTGCACTGGAGGGCGGATTCTTAATCACTGCGCCACCAGGGAAGCGCGAGAAGCACATATTTCAAACTAATGATTTAAAAAAATATTTTTTTACAAGCAGGAGCACATTTTTTGACCACAGCTTATAGCTCACTAAAGCTGTGACTGAGATGAGACTGTTCTCCACCACTGTGGAATCTCGTCCTGGCCACTGGGGGGCACCAGGACACCCTAGTTCACCCTAGGGATAACAAAAATTATTTTGTCATGAGTCCCCTGAGACAGGCGTTAAGCCAAACCAAAACCAAACCAAACCTAAACTAAACTATAATAAAGGGCTTTAAAATGGATATGAATATTAACTCTAAAGGAACATCCCTAATTTTTAGAGGCAGTGTTAACTAGCTTTCCTTCTGTACTTGCTTTTCCTCCTGGCCATCTGGACAAATTAGAAAATAAACAAACTCACTCTAATTCATGCATTGGTTTATGTCTATAAGTCTAAATGATACTGTGATAGTATGAACTGACGTAACCATTCTTTTCTCATTCAACTGTGATTAAGCTATTCAACACTGCCTCTTCTCTACCCCATGGGATGATCCAGGCCCCCTTTCTACCCATGTCAGTCACTGTCTGATAAACTGCCATGTCTTCTATTATTCAAATTCAACCCTCTGTTCCGTTTTCTTATTCTCCTTCTGCCACGAGAAACAACCTCAGGTTATACTTACTGAATTGAATCCCACAGATACCCTATTAATATATTTCTCTTATAATCTAAGATGTCATCCTTGATAGTAAGATACACACTTATTTTATGTACCATTAAGAAAGAAAAAGCATTACCACTTAGAATAGTAAAATGCTGTCCACTGTAAGCTGCACACTGATTTCAGAGATGGTGAAATGTGAAACTTGTACTTCTTGGTTGATGACATCCAGTAAGTATAATCAACTAACATAAAATGTTTTTATTATGCCCTCTTGTGGACGCAATGGAGGTAAAATCATTGAATTAGACCTTCAAAGTTTTCAGCTAAAATGGGTTTTAGAGATCATTTAGTTCATCCTCTTTATTTGATCCAGACGGAAATGGAAGCCCGGAAATCAGAACCAACCTTTTCACTTAAACCTTTGGGAGGGTCAGTCTCCTGACTTTCTAGTTCGTGTTCTTTCCTAGTGTATGATTACATTACAAGCATATGATTACAAGCGTATGATTTGTGCTTGGCTCTTGGACATACATTAAGAGAAACTTCTAGAGTAAAGGAGTAATTTAAAGAAATATACTGTTAGCAGGAGAACGTTTAGTATGGAGAAAATTGAACGCTCTTACAATCCTCTCCACCTCCACCCCATTTGGGTCTTTACAAGTAGAATTTTGGTCTTTCCTGAAGTGTCCCTGTGATTTAACAAGTCAAGGCAATTAAATAACCTAAAATTACTATTCTAAGCTATAGAAAAGAGAAATTTCTCTAACATGAAAGCTATTTTGCAATATTCACAAGTACAGGGAACCGTGGAGAAAAAGATCCTAGGAAAATATGATTTGAGGTATTTTGCTTGAGTATGTTCTTGAATTTTACCTTATTGTTAATTTTTGAGCCGAACTCCTGAACAAGATATATGAAATAGTTTGTTCAAATGTTAACCTTTCCAAGCCATATTAATCTATGAAATGCACATGCTGAGAAATTACTTTTATTCTAAAGGTACTTCTCACTCTGTTACTGAACTTCTGTAAGATGTACAGTAATGATTTTTTAAATGGTTACACCAAGAGACTGAAATAAATGTGCCCTTTCTTGAGTATATAAGTACAGAGAGAGAATTCTTATTCTCAATTACTATTTGTTTTTCTATATTGAAAACACAATAAATAACAACATGAAAGCTTGCTCTGCAGCAGAGTTTTTTTCTTTGTTTTGGTTTGATAGTTTCATTAATTTTGGTGATAATAATGTAAAAGCTCAGTCTGCAAAGTAAAAATAAAACCTTGATGGTCCCTTTTGAGCATAAATATTTAGGTCATGCTTGTTGATACGATGAAATTATTTAAAAGTCATAAGCTCAGAGTTTTAGAAATCAAGGTCATGGTATCCCAGGTTGACCATTTAGATTGAAATAACTAGTCAACTCAGTCTATTTAACTTTTTTTTCGAGTTATCTAAAATTGTGGTCATTTTGTGGACAGCACTGAGCATACTAGGTTGAGCAGGCATGTTGGTGCTCTGCAGAACGGTCTTATTAGGCTTTTGCGGAATAAAGCGCTGTTTCAAGTACAAAGAAAGTAAATGAATAATTCCCTATATATTATAATACGTAACTGAGAAAGAGGCTGATTTTGAATTTTCTAAGATTTCTTCTGGGAAAAGAAGAGATGAAATCACTATCTAAAAAGTATAACACAGTGGCAGTAATAGCTCGTGAACTGAGAAGTAAAAAAATATAATAAAAGTCTCCTTAGTCTATATGCCTAAATCTTGAGATCACAAATGGAAATCAATACTCAGAAACTCTAACCAATAAGTACGTAGAAAATCAAATGTTATTATAATCCTCCCCTCTCTCCCTTCATATAGGGAGAAAAAGACCATTTAAGTTCCTACAAGTAGAATTCTGATTCTTCTTCAAGGGTCCCTGTCATTTAAAAATTGGGAGAAAATGACTCGGAAACAGCCCAAGTTCACTCATTCCACCAAGAACGCCAAGTACTCTGAAAACAGCAGGGCATATAAGACCATCTGTTCAGTATGTTTCACCTGAAAGAAGAGATGTTCTTTGATTTCATCTGCATCACGTGGACCACATCCCAGTCTTTTCTTGGGATCTTTCATCAACAGACGCTGAATTAGGTCTTTGGCTACAGCACTCATTTCTTGGGGATACGGAGGCTCGCTTTTTAATATTCTCCTGTAGGCAGATAAAACTTGCTGTTAAAACCACCATGGGATGAAGTGATAGTGACCGTATTCTTCACAGAAAACAAGTATGGCGCAACACACTCTGAAATTGAACTATATGTGAAAAACGGAGATAAAAATATGAGATACCATGAAATCAAATTTCTCAAACTTAAGCAGAAACGAAAAGCATTGATCATTTTCCAGTATAAGTCAATCCTCATGGGGAACTAACATCCCAAATATTTAATTAGAATAAAAAGGCTTGGGGTTGGATTAGATCTCCTATCTATGGACTAGACTCTATGAGTAAACCTTTTACAATGGAAACAACTTTAATAATCTCAGAGAAGAGAATTCAGCACTCAGATTTGGAAGGACAAAAGAAATCCCAACTCTGCCTGCCTAGCTTCTCTTGCCCTGTGTGCCAGTGAACATAAGGCGCCAGCGGGAATGGAGAGGGAAGGAAGCCCCAGAAAGGGAGAGTCAGAACCCATTGGACGTGGCTCAACTCCTGACACCAGAGCTGGGGGCTCTTCATGGGATGAAAGCATCTGCTTATTTATCTGCGATGCTAAAACAGACTGGAAAGCCTTAGAAGGCAAGTGGTGTTCAAAGATGGAGTAAACGCTACTATTTATTACAGAAAGTAAAAAAATTAAGATAATCAGGTTTCTTGATGAAATATCTTGAATTATTCTAAGGTCACAGATGAAATCGATCCAATCCAAATGTACCTTTGCCTCTCTTAAGAAAGAAATAATGGAAGGGGCTGATGGAAATTAAGAAGCTTAACATAGTACACATGGAGATAAACAGTTTCTCAATTATTTGGTTTGCAAAAAGATCCCCTGTTGTTCATGAAAATAGTAATAACTGTTGTGGAACAAAAAATAGATAATAAGTTAATGAGAAATAGTACAGTGCAGTAAGAACAGGAATTTGGAGCCTTTGGGGATCAAGTTCAAGCACTGGCTCTGCTGCTTATTGGCTGTGTGACCTTAAAAGAGTTAATTAATGCCTTTGTGCCACAGTTTCCTCAACCGCTTTCTCAACCGCAGTACCTGCCTAAAATGGGTACTATGCCTCTTAAATGTGTGAAGACGTGATGTACGGTGCTTGGCACTGCCCCTGAAACATAGCAAATGCTTGATAAATATGAACTACTCACTGTCCTGCTCCCCTATTTAAGGCAACCACAAAGAAAACAGACAGCCTGTAGCAAGAAGCACTGAGCATCAGGGAAATGATGGTGGGATGGTAACTTCTGACTGAACATTCCAGCAAGTGTTGTTCATTTCAAAGCGAATTCTACTTCTAGCACTCCATCCTGGAAACCTAAGAAAATGCTGAAAGAACAAGCCCCCCCCCCCCAAAAAAAAAAGCAGAACCTCTTTTCTTTCTGATTCTTTAGTGTTTTCCCATGACTCACTGCCCGTCAGGGTTGCGACATTAGAGAATAATCCTCTCCCGACATAAGGTGCGGGCGCCCTGTTTCTCAGGGAAAAGCAAGCACAGCCTGTTCCGCTTCTCCATCTTTAATGTCCTTTCTGCAAGCAAGAGCTTCTTGTGTAAAAGGACCAGGCTCTAGATTCACTGCTGCTGAACCATGTGTAAAAGAAGCACTTTGGCTGACTTCATCTGAGGGTGCCGACTCTGTACTGTTACTCTTACACCTAAGTCAGCGACGTTTACTGGCAGTCTGCTCCGTCAGGCACTGGGGGAAGGAATGGTCAGTCTTGTTGACCGTGGTGGGTTCGTGGAGAAGGAGGGCCAGCCAGAGAGCCATGAGCACCTGAAGAGAGGCACGGCCCCACTGAAATGCCCAGACTGCAAGGAGGCACAGGAGACCCTGTGCACACTTAAGGGCAGTAGTCTGGACACACAGACAACAGCATCGGTGTGCCACCGGGGTGTGCGTCAGGTCCACATGCAAGGGAATGAGAGGTTTAGATTCGGGTGAGGCAGGGATCAGATCGGGAAGAAACTGAGTAGAAATCTACAGGAATTCCTGCTGAAAACAGTGCTGATGAGGGAACATGCAGAACAAACAGCGATGACCCTCCCCTTTCCTGAGTGAGAATAGGGCCAGAAGCAGCGGGAGCAGACCCGCACAGAGCACGCTGAACACCCACCCGACGTAGAGGAGTGACAGCAGGAGCCTTGCTGGAGACTCACGGAAGGACCACTGCTGTTGTCATATAAGCAGAGTGAGACAGGGTTTCCTTAGCGATGTGGAGAGGCTCTGAAGCCCAGGAAGAGGACCAGAAACTGGGGATGGGGTGGTAAGGAGACAGTAGGCTCAACCCTTTCCTCCACGGGAAGATGATCCCGGATTTACCTTCTTCTTATACTATTTCCTTGAAATGCACCGGGTCAAGGTGGATGTGAGGCGTCAGGTGTTCAGTCATTCTGAAGTTACCCCTGAGAAGTGAACTGCCCCTGGCCAGACAGGTGTGAACAGGCACGTAGGTCCTGGGGGTTGTCTTGTCCAGGACTATTTAAAACATATTCACGAGCCTCTGTGTGTTCTCTCTTATTCCCGAGGGTGTCCTTGTGGGGGCTTGGAAGCTGTGTTCGTGGGAGTTAGAAGACAGAGTTCCTGCGCTGAGTTTCCTCTGCTGGGTGGTCCATGCCCGCCCACTAGGTCCCATCACTAATGGCTGAGCGTGTCCCTTCTGGTCTGGGAAGTCAGGCCTAGGTGGTTGGAAAGACCTCTGATGAGATGTTTGAAGTTGTCATGCCGATACACTATGCTTCCTGACCTGTATCCTTCCAGAAAGCTAAGTAAAACTGGTGCCAGATTCCAGCCTGTTGTGCCCTGTGAGTATGAATGTCAGTCTGAGGGCCAGCCCACCGTGGCTGTGCAGAGTGGGCGCTGAGAAATGCGGGTGCAGGTGGAGGATTTCTGTGGGATGCCCACTTGTAACAATACCAGGGCATCTCGCAACAAGGGCTGGGAGACATTTCTTGGGTGTTGGCTGCCACTTTACCTCTTCCAATGTGCTTGATTTCTGAACTGGTAATAACCCAGAGCTATTTTTTCTTGCTTCCAAATGAATCTTAGAGCTCTCTGTAAAATCAGAACAAGCTCTGAATTAACATATCACGTTGAACACTTCAGTGTATATTATCATTCGATCCATACAAAATTCCTATCAAAAGGCTATTATTATCCCTGTCTTACAGATGAGGAAAGATTCCTTTCAAAAAAAAAACCAAGAAATATACATATGAATTAAAATTTCAACCAGATACTTTAGAACCTGGATAATATTAATATTTATTTGCAAGAATTAATGATAACACAGCTAAGAAAATTTTGAAAAAGAAAATAACTGGGGAGAATTTGCCTAACTACACAGTAAAATGTATTATAAAACAAAACTGTGAAAGTGAAGTGGTAGTAAAATAAATTAACAGCCATATCAAGTGAATAGAAGAGACAACTTGAAAAATAACCAGGCATATACAAAAACTTACATTGTTTTTAAAAAGTGACCAGCCAACATAGGAAAGACCGCATTGTTTGACAAATGTGTTGGGTAAACCAGCTATGTGGGAAAGAAACAAACAAGGCAAGACCCTTGCCTTACACTGTAAGCCCAAATAAACTCTGAATGGATTGAGGAATTACATGTAAAATGCAAAATGAAATAAAATTAAAATCTATAGTAATATATAAATGAATATAAAATTTCTTCCTATTCATGGATGGAAGTTTCTGAAAACCCCTGTGGTAAAAGAAATGCACAACTGATTAGCTTAAGAATTTATGGAGGGCTTCCCTGGTGGCACAGTGGTTGAGAGTCTGCCTGCCGATGCAGGAGACACGGGTTCATGCCCCGGTCCGGGAAGATCCCACATGCCGCAGAGCGGCTGTGCCCGTGAGCCATGGCCGCTAAGCCTGCGCGTCCGGAGCCTGTGCTCCGCAACGGGAGAGGCCACAACAGTGAGAGGCCCGCGTACCGCAAAAAAAAAAGAATTTATGGAGTAAAGGGTGAGGACATCAAGATTAAAATTAAACCTATGATGGAGAGAGAGGTAGGTAGATACGAAATAAGCAAGGATGGTAAAATATTCATGGTAGAATCATGGCAGTGAGTACATAGGTGTCCACCGTAACAAATATGTGCAACATTTCATAATAAAATGTGGCGGAAAGAGTGAACCTATGAAACTTGGCACATGTGTTTTGTATGTTCACTAAAACATAACAACAAAGAACTGTCCCAATAAAAAGTTATCAGTGACCTTTAGGACAGTGGTTTATGCTCACCTCATCCCTCCACATCACCCACATCACCTACATCCTACAAAATTGCTGTTACCCCCACTCTTTAACCTTTTCCTTTATTTTTCTTCACGGAATTTATAGACTACTATATATTTATTTGTCTATTATTTATCTCTCCCAACTAAAATGTAAGCTCAATGGGAGTAGGGATTCTTTTTTTTTTTTTTAAAAAAAAAG
The DNA here is from genome assembly GCF_039906515.1 of Pseudorca crassidens. Lineage (NCBI taxonomy): Eukaryota > Metazoa > Chordata > Mammalia > Artiodactyla > Delphinidae > Pseudorca > Pseudorca crassidens. The sequence continues at coordinate 13,877,770 of NC_090296.1, read as the reverse complement.
CAGTCTTGTTCACTGCTTTATTCCCTGGGGCCTAGAACACTGCTTTCGCCTAGAGCAAGTCCTCAACAAATATTTACTAAATCAATACATGTCTAATTGTTCTCCATTTACTATATGAGGAGCTTTCCTCCTCAGTTTCCACAGATGCCTGCAGATAACTTTTTCACTTTTTTGCAGATAGCAAAAGAGGAGTTGATTATTTCTCTCTGTCCTCCATTTATAAGTTCACAATCTTCCCCATTTCATTGTGGACTCTCACTTCCTGGTTCCCCAGTGGTCCCCAAATCACAGAATCACATACGTGCCTGCCTGAGTTAGAAAGAGTTTTCACTGAACTACTGACTCTTAATTTTTGTGCAACACAAGGGGGACAGTAAAGCATATCATGGTGTTATCTACTCAATGGTATACTATACAGCCATTACAAAAGTATGTTTATGAAGAGTTTGTAATTAGAGAATGCTTATAAGTTTACACAAAAACTGCAAAATATAAAGTTAATTTCTAGTATGAGCACATTATTCAGGTGAAGAAGACGAACAGGAAATAGTAGCAGTGTTCATCTCTGGGTGTTATTACTGCTGTTTTCCTCCTATGCACGCTTTAAACTATAGTGAACATTACCTTTAAGAATAGGCATGATAAAATGAACTTCATTTACAAGATCACGGACCTGCTAAGAGCACTACCTAGACTGGCGAGGACTCCAGGGAGTCTGCAGGACCCTGTGCGTGTTTCCCCACCGTCTGAAAGGCATTTCCTTCTACCCTCTGCCTTTGCAAACCTCATTGGCGCTCTCAGCCCAGCCCATGCTATCTCTCCATCAGGAGGGCATCCCTGACGCTCCCAAACCCAAGGGACTGTGCCGCCTCTGTACTTCCACAGCATTCATCTTACCACTCAAACATTTGTCAACACTCTCTCTTATGATGAATTGTCATCTATTTATTCCATATCTTCCCAAACAGTATGTAAGTTTTCTTAGGGCAAGAACTATGTGCTTCTATTTCTCTTCCTCCTAGGAGTTAAAAATCACTCAACAGGGCTTCCCTGGTGGCGCAGTGGTTGAGAGTCCACCTGCCGATGCAGAGGACGCGGGTTCGTGCCCCGGTCTGGGAAGATCCCACATGCCGCGGAGTGGCTGGGCCCGTGAGCCATGGCCGCTGAGCCTGCGCGTCTGGAGCCTGTGCTCCCCAAAGGGAGAGGCCACAGCAGTGAGAGGCCCGTGTACCACAAAAAAAAAAAAAAAAAAAATCACTCAACAAATACTCAAGTGATTAATGAAATCAATCCCTCTGTTGTCTCTGGACCAGTCCTTCCCAATCCTTTACCTGAAATAAGCATCTGCCTCACCAGCAAACAGCCACACGGAACCAAGTGTTACCCAGGAAAGAGCATGAAGCAACTTTCCAGTCACTCTGCACTTGACTCCAGTCCCACCTCCCTGTAGCTCTGAATCTTTAGGTAACTGAAGCTTAGCTTCCTTGTCTGTAGGACAGCACATGCTGCTACCTCATTTTCAGGGTCGTAAGGATTCAAGGCCATGATGTGGGTGACTTTGGGCACAGAGGTTGGCACACAGTGGGGCCCTTAGCCTGGCTACTCCACAGGAGCGCCCCTTCTCTGAGCCACAAGACTGGCTGCCCAGGGAGGACAGTCCCATGCGGTCACTTCCCTCTGCATGTCACTGAGCTCTTTCTTGACCCAGATCCACCTAACCTGTGCTTCCTGAGGCCACATCCACTGGGTGATTAAGAATAATGAGATGAGATTCTTTGGCTGGTACCCCTGCTGGCTTTTGCAGAGTGTGCGACTCCACTCAAAGTCTCATCCAGTAATTCCTGGGAATCCCCAGGGCATGTCTTCTGTGAGCTATGAACACTCCTCTTCACTCTCTCCTACAGCATCTTGTTTCGTCTTTCCCCCAGGTCTCTAACAAGGCCTCCGACCCCCACTGCCTGAGAAGCCACCCACCTGAGAAGCCGAAGGGAGAAAATACCTGTTTCTCATGAGGTTAGAGGAACCAAAGATGTGTGCGTGATCTTGTAAAGATTTGGGCTAAATTCCCTTTCTTTTCAACTTATAGCATCTCCTCCCTAAAAGTGACAGATGAAACCTAGAATTGTCCTTCCCCGCTCAATGGCTAAGGCCTCTGTGAACCCAGCTGGTCTACCTGGGCTCCTCTCCCTTTGACGCCTGCACAGTTAGATTACTGATGGGTCTACTAGACTGGTTTATCAGACGTGCCTGAACGCGTCTTAATCTCAGAGGTGGGCCCGGCTTAGGCTAAAGCTGGGATCCCATTTCACTCACCAGGGCTTTACCGGCAGACCTCTTCCGAGGCCCTCCTCCTTACTACACTCTTTTCTGTGGCCCAGACGATGCTCTCCAAGCTGGTACTTCTCCACCCACTCCATTATCTGTGTTAGAGTGCCCTTCCTAACAGGGCAAGATGACAGGGATAGGAGAGGGCCTTGGGGCTTCCTGCGGACCAAGTGGCTGCATGTGACAACAAACTAAGGCCGTGTTGGGGGCCAAGAGCAGAGTGGAACACATGGAATTGCAAAGAGATTGCTGAATGGAAAGGAGCCCAGGCAGAGAACAAGAGCAAGAGTATGGAGCCAAGATGCTCATCCTGAAGGATGGGGCGCCCTCCCGGGAGGCCCTGGAGAACCACGGCATGTAAGGAACAGCAGATCACGCCGCAGACCAAAAGAGATGGCGGATTTGTGAATGCAGAGGCTAGCTCTTCTTTCCACGGCCTTTTCCAGTAGCTGTGAGGCTGACCTTTGAGGCTCCAGGTGGATGGGAGCAGTGGAGAACCGGCTGGGGCGGTAATCAGAGGTGGCAGCGAAGCAGGAGGTGGAGGGGAAGCTCAGGAAATGGCAACCACTCTGATGGCGTCTCTGAGGGGCCCTCTCCACGGCGGGAATGATCAGCCCTATGTTTTATGAAGGGCTCCAAACCCTCTCCCCACCCAGGGAGTGCTTCAGAGGCAAATTAGTAATTCAGTACCATTTGGCCCTCCCCCCAACGTGTTATGCAAGGGAAGCAGGAGTGAAAAGGATGATAAGAGGGAAGATGGAAAGCTGAGGATTATGGTGCCAAGGGATGGGTCATTTTCGCCCTGCTCCTCTCCCATCACTGGACTCCGGTCTGAAGCTGCTGTAATTGTATCCTGTTAAATAACAGGTAGAGGAATAGCTCTTGTGACAAACACATTAATAGATTTGGGGTAACGAGTCAAAAAACACCTGGGAAATATAGATACTGCTATTGGATACAAAAATACCTAGAGAGAAGAAAAGAAAAAAACAAATTGCCTATGGGGAATTAAGAAGGCTTTATAAAATATGCTGACAAAAAAATTTCATCATAAAGACATAAGAAGAATAAGAAAGCCAAGGAAAAAAATAAATTTGATCTCTTCTTAGCGTAAGAAATAATGATACTTGTTGTTATTCTATACATAACTCTGAAAGCAAGACATCAATAAACAGAAAATGTAAAATGATACAAATGGGCTAATTCAATATGTTACTGAATAATTAACATGGATAAAACAGAAAAATACAACAGAATTACTGTTTTTTGATTTTGCACTTAGAAGACTAAATTAGCACATCACACAAAATCAATGTTTTAAAATAATTACTTAAAGAGAAACACTCGTTGCGAGGACAAATAAATTCTTACCTAAACCAGGGGTCAGCAAACTTTTTTGTAAAAGGCCCACGGTAGGCAGATTTCTAAGCTACCCAATGATCACTGTCTCCATGTATTCACAGCCTCGTGTTGCCTGGACCTAGTGACTTTCTCATAACCAATATTATTCAGCAAAGATGAGAGAATGCCACTTTCATGATTAGGTTACAAAACATTCCATCTTCCTAGCAGACTCTCTCTATTGCCTTCCCAGCTTGCATGCTTCGATGAAGAAGTTGCCATGTTGGAAAGGCACACACAGCAAGGAAGTGAGGGTGGTCTTCAGCCAACAGCCAGCAAGGAACTGAGGCTCTCAGTCCAACAACCCAGAGGAACTGAATCCTGCCAACAACGACATGCGCTTCGAAGCAAATCCTTTCCCGGTTGATCCTTGAGATACTGAAAGCCCAGCCAACACCTTGACTGCAGCCTGTGAGTGACCTTGAAGTGGAGGACTTAGCTAAGCTGTGCCCAGATTCCTGATCTACAGAAATGCTGAGATAATAAATGTATGTTGTCTTAGGCCACTAAGTTTTGAGCTCATTTGTTACTGAGCAATGGATAATGGGTAACTAATACAAGGCCAGACAATACATTCTTCAGGCTTTGGAAGCTATATGGTCTTTGGGGCAACTATTCAGTGTTGTTGCCGCAGCATGAAAGCAGCCAGACATGATAGGTAAATGGATGAGTACTCTGTGTTCTAATAAAACATAACTGATGGACACCGAAATTTAAATTTCATCTAATTTTCACACGTCACAAAATATTGGTCACCTTTTGAGTTTTTCAACCACTTAAGAACGTAAAGAACGTAAGAACGTAAAACCATTTAAGAACGTAAAAACCATTCTTAGCTCACAGGCTACACAATAACAGGCAGCAGAATGGATTTGGCCTGCAGGCCATAGTTTGCCAACCCCCTACCTAAACAACATCTACAGCTCTGTTTAAACCATTATTTTTATAACACTTAGACCTGAATTTATATAACATTATGCTTAGGATGGCACTATGAAACACAATAGTAAAGTAGACTTTATTGATGGATAATGAAATACCAAATAAACATCTCTTGGCAAGTACTTTGTAAATTTCCAAGGCAGAGAAAGTGAGACAGAAACAACCCTGCTGGAGATGATGGAGGAGCTGCAATCAGAACCTTTACGTCCTGATGCCCAGGTGAGGGTAAATCTAATTATCCTGGTTTACACAGCCCCAGGCAAGAAAGAGCTTCCTTCTTGAAGGGAAGGCAGAAAAACTGCTAGCAATACCAGTGGCTGAGGGGACACCTTCCTGTGTGGCAGTAACACATACCCTGAAAGAGGAAGCTCTACACAGAGGCAGTAAAAGCTAGTGGGAAACATATGTGTACGAAAAGCACATGCTACATACGTGAAATAAAAATAAGAAACAGACTCACAGAAAAGCTAAAGAGCTATCATTCAAATCTATAATGTTGACAATTTGATGTTTGTTCAGAATGGTACCGAGGAATGACGAATCTAGAAATCATTTCACATGAACAGTTAAGAGAACTAGAAAGGTTTACCCTAGATAAAACTATCTTCAGACACCTAAAGCAATGTCTGGAAGAAACCACAGAACTACTCTGTTCTTTGGTTCCTGACCAGAACTGACATGCAGAGGTTAGAGGAAACTAATTTCGGCTTGTTTTACGGGAGGAGAAATTCTGATGGAAGGGGCTTCCTTGAAAATACCTTACACAACAGTGTTATCTGTTTACTGATGGCACTCAGACAGAAAGGAGAGGACCGTCAGGGACACTGATAAAGGGATTCTTGCACCATGGAGAAAGTTCTCGTCTCATCCTAAATTCTTATCATATTTTAAAATTTGATAACCAGAGAAAACATATTTTTCCTGATTTTAGGCTACCTGTAGACAACAACAGGCAAACAGATAACTCGGATAATATATTATTCTGATGCATCTCAAATAAACTCTATAGAAAGTATGCAGAGTTCAGGGGAGATCATGATAATTAAGGAATGGAAGAATTCAATGATCAGAAAAAGCCCTGGCTATTTAAGATATTTGGGGACAAGGTAATGATACATTTTTCTGAATGGTGCATATTTTATAAAGAACAGACTGTAAAAGATTTTACACCAGGAAAGACAATCAGAATGATTATCTTGAAAGGCAAAAGTAATGTGGGATAATTCAGCTATTACACTGTTAGTAAATTTCAAGAAAACAAAACAAAACAAAAAAACCATGGAATCATAGGTTAACACCCATCTTTAAGCAAAATTATTAACAACATGACAAAGTGAATAATTAATTGATCAAAGGGAAAGAATCCTATTTAAATTCTTGAGAAATCTGCTCTAGTTTTAAGATTTTAGACAATCTGATTCAGGCTCTCTTTCTCTTGCTAAAACCAGAATGCCAACTAATTTATCTAAAGGCAATCAAAGCAATTTAAATTTGAACATCTTTTGGTTCAGAATTTTCCTGCCGTTATGATCAGCAATATACTGTCTCTCTACAGGCAGACCTGTGGTGGAATGGAAAACTATAAAAAGAAGATTGCTTGTGTATGTGGAATCAGAAAGAGGGAATTAGTCAGAGGAGCCACTATTTAATGTTGTCAGGTTAAGTGTGCCCTTTCATTTGTCACCATGACAGGTGTGACCCTGCAAGGGGACCCGAATTCTCAAAAGACTATGGGCAAGGTTTCCTACAATTCTGAGGCATTTTCAAACTGTCAAAAAGCACATTTAAAATAAGCAAAGTCATGTTTAGAATTTTAATAATAGGCATGATTTAAATTTGATTTTAACAAGAAATATTTCTGATCACTTAGCTTCAAAATTAAATAAGCTGTAATAGTGGGAAATTATTTACTTCCTAGTATGTCCTGTAAAAGGTACATTCTAAAAAAAATTTAGCAGTTTTATCGAAGTAAAATTGATGTATTATACAATAAACTCACCATATAAAGTGTACAACTTGATAAATTCTGACACATATATATACACCTGTGAAACCATCCCCACAATCAAGATAATGGACATACCCAATGCCCTCCAAAGTTCCACTGTGTCCCTTTGTCATCTTTCCTGCCCTCCCCCCAATCAACTGTCCCTCAATCAATGCCCACACTTGAGCCAGTTTATACACCCACAACCTCTTGAATAAAGGGGATGGTGGGTCACCTTGAGGAAGGACCCTGAGAATTTGTACTGTTAACCTTCCTCCCAGCCTTCCCCAGAGGGACCCACGGCCTTTTACCAGAGTAACTGTACATTGGGGAAAGGAAATCATCAGACCTTTCAGACACTACTGGTCACTGGTTCTGAACTGACACTAATTCCAGGAGACCCAAAACATTACTGTGGCCCATCAGCCAGAGTAGGGGCTTACGGAGGTCCAGTAATTAATGGAGTTTTAGCTCAGGTCCATCTCACAGTGGATTCGGTGGGTCCCTGACCCCATCCTGTGGTTACTGTCCCAGGTCAAGAATGCATAATTGGAACAGAGATACCTGGCAGCTGGCAGAATCCCCACATTCGTTCCCTGACCTGTGGAGTGTGGGCAATTCTGGTGGGAAAGGCCAAGTGGAAGCCATTAGAACTGCCTCTACCTAGGAAAATAGTAAATCAAAAAGCAAGACCGCATTCCTGGGGGATTGCCGAAATTAGTGCCACCAGCAAGGACTTGAAAGATGCAGGATTGGTGATTCCCACCACATCCCCATTGAACTTGCCTAACTGGCCTGTGCAGAAGATGGACGGCTCTACAATCAGTGCATGATTGTAAATTTAACCAGGGGGTGACTCCAATTACAGCTGCCGTACCAGTTGTGGTTTCATTGCTTAAGCAAATTAATACAAGCTCTGGTACCTGGAATGCAGCCCTTTTTCTCCAGCCCTGTCCATAAGGCCCACCAAAAAGAGTTCCTTTCAGCTAGCAAGGCCAGCAATGTACCCTCACTGTCCTACCTCAGGGGTTATCTGTTCTCCAGCCCTGTGCCATTGTTCAGTTCACAAAGCTCTTGATCGCCTTTCTTCTTCATAGATAATCACGCTGGTCCATTACATTGATGACTTTATGCTGATTGGACCTGGCGAGCAAGAAGTAGCAACTACTCTAGACTTATTGGTAAGACATTTGTGTGTCAGAGGGTGGGAAATAAATCTGACTAAAACTCAGGGGCCTCTAGTGGATTTCTAGGAGTCCAGTGGTATAGGGCATATCAAGATATCTCTTCCAAGGTGAAGGAGAAGTTGTTGCAGCTGGTGCCTCCTACCGAGGCACAATGCCCAGTGGGCCTCTGGATTTGAGAGGCAACATATTCCTCATTTGGGTGTGTTACTCCGACCCATTTACCAAGTGACCCGAAAAGCTGCTGTTGAGTGGGGTCCAGAACAAGAGAAGGTTCTGCACCAGGTCCAGGCTGCTGTGCAAGCTGCTCTGCCACTTGGTTCATCTGATCCAGCAGATCAGAGGTGCTGGAAGTGGCAGACAGGGATGCTGTTTGGAGATTGGCAGCTCCTAGAGGTGAACTGAAGCACAGGCCCTTAAGATCTTGGAGCAAAACCCTGCCATCTTCTGAGGATAACGACCCCCCTTTTGAGAAACAGCTTTTCATCTGCTACTTGGCCTTAGCAAAGACTGAACATTTAACTATGGGCCCCCAAGTTACACGCAACCTGAGATGCCCATTTATCTGATCCATCAAGCCGTAGAGTTGGCAGTGCACAGCAATGCTCCATCATCAAATGGAAGTGACATACACAAGACTGGGCTGAGCAGGCGCTGAAGGCACAAATATGTACATGAAGAAGTGGCCTAAGTGCCCATGTCCCCGCTCCTGCCACACTGCCTTCTGTCTCCCAGCCGGCATCTACGGCCTCATGGGGAGTCCCCTACCTTAGCTGATAGAGGAAGAGGAGGCTCAGGCTTGGTTTACAGACGGTTTTGCATGATATGCAAAGGTGCAAGCAGATCTTCCCGGTGGGCAGAGCTCTGAGCAGTGCACTAGTTGTTCACTTTGCTTGGACCAAGCAATGTTATACTAATTAATGGGCTGTGGCCAATGGTTTGGCTGGATGGTCAGGGATTTGGAAGGAACATGATGGGAAAGCTGCTGACAAGGAAATCTGGTTGACAAAGATATTTGGGGACGAGGTATGTGGACAGACCCCTCTGAATGGGCAAAAATGTGAAGACATTTGTGTCCTATGTGAACGCTCACCAAAGGGTGACCTGAACAGAGGAGGATTTTAACAGTCAAATGGATAGGCTGATCTGTTTTGTGGATACCAATCTGCCTCTCTCCATTCACCCGTCATCACCCAGTGGGCTCATGAGCAAGGTGGCCGTGGGGGCAGGGATGGAGCTTACGCATGGGCTCAGCAACATGGGTTTCTACTCACCAAGGTTGACCTGGCTTCAGCCACCACCAAGTGCCCAGTCTGCCAGCAGTGGAGACCGATACTGAGTGCCCACTACGGCACCAATCCCCAGGGTGATCAGCCAGCTATGGTGGCAGGTTGATTACAATGGATTGTTTACATGACAGAAGGGACAGAGTTTCACTCTAATTGGAAAAGACACTTACTATGGATACGGATCGCTTTTCCTACATGCAATATTTCTGCCCAAACTGCCAAACTTCCTTAAGCACTGTCATGGTATTCCACACAGCACCACTGTTTCTGATGAAGGAACTCACGTCACAGCAAAAGAAGTGCAGCAACGGACCATGCTCATGGAATTCACTGGTCTTACCATGTTCCCCACCATTCTGAAGTTGGCTTGATATCATGGTGGAATGATCTTTCGAAGACTCAGTTACAGCACAAGCTAGGGCGGCAAGTTTCTCCAGAAGGCTGAAACGCTCTGAATCAACATCCAATATATGGTGCTGTTTCTCCCATAGCCAGGATTCACGGGTCCAGAAATCAAGGGGTAGACATGGGAGTGGCACCACTTACTACTACCCGTCGTGACCCACTAGCAAAATTTTTGCTTTCTGTTTGCATGACTTTATGCTCTGCTAGCCTAAAGGTCTTAGTTCCAGGGGGAATGATGCTTCCTCCAAGACACGAAACAGTGATTCCACTGAACTGGAAATTAAGATTGCCACCCAGCCACTTTGGGTTGCTCAGGCCTCTGAATCAACAGGCAAAAGGAGTTGCGACACTGGCTGGGGAGAATGATCCTTACTGTCAAGGGAAGTTGGACTACTATTCCACAGTGGAAGTAAGGAAGACTGTCTGGAGTACAGGAGATGCCCTAGAGGGTCTATGAGCATGACTAGAACCTGTGACGAAGGTCAGTTGAAAACTACAATGCAATCTAGTCAGGACTATTAATGGCCCACATTCTTTGTGAATGAAGGTTTGGATCACCCCACGAGCTGAGGTACTTGTTGAAGGCAAAGGGAATACCAAGTGGGTAGTGGAAGAAGGCAGTTACAAAGACCAGCTATGACCCCGTAACCAGTTATAGAAACGAGGACTGTGACTGCCATGTGTATTTCCTCCTTACTTCGCTATGAATAAGTGTGTGTATAAATTAAATATTTGTTTCCTTTCCTCCCTTATTCCTTCATCATATTAGATAAGATGTGTTGACTTTATATCAACCATGGTAGTTAAGTATTTTAAACTTATACCATAGTCTTTAAGTTATGGGATTTCAAGGAGAAGAGCGGATATCACTACACCACTCAAGGACCTTATGTCCTCTTCTGGGGAAGGGTTAGTGGGTTGTTGGGATAGCTGTATCATGTTGGGTGGAATGACCACGTTATTGTCTTTATCTGGAGATCAAGTACAGTTTAAGGAGATGCAAATGGCTGCCAAGGTGACAGGGGCGGGACTTGTAATGGTTAACTTCAAGTGTCACGTGACTGGGACACAGGCTGAGATTAACCATTATTTCTGGGTGTGTCTGTGAGGGTGTTTCTGGATGAGATTAGCATTTGAATCCCCTCCCCAATGTGGGTGGGCACCAGCCAATCCCTTGGGGGCCTGAATAGAAAGAGAAGCAGAGGAAGGGAGGGTTCAGTCCCTTACTGCCTGCCTGCTCAACCTGGGACACTGGTCCTCTCCCCTTGGACTGGGATTTGCACCAGGGGCAGCTCTGGTTCGGAGGCCTTCGGACTTGGACTGGAATTGCACCACGGCTTCCAATTGTGGGACTTCTTAGCTGTCATAGTTGTGTAAGCTGATTCCTTATAATAGATCTCCTTTTATATATATGTGTGTATATATCCTATTGGTTCTGTTTCCCTGGAGAACCCTAATATAGTCAGTCACTTTATTTTTAGCCATTCCAGGGAGTATATAGTGCTATCTCATTGTTGTTTGGTTTGCATTTCCCTAAAGACTAATGATGTTGTCGATCATCTTTTTATGTGCTCATTTGCCACCCACAGATCTTCTTTGGTGAACTGTCTGTTCAAATCTTTTGCCCCTTTTAAAAAATGGAGAGTTTTTTTTCCTTGAGTTTTGAGTGTTCTTTATATATTCTGGATACCAGTCTTTTATCAGACATAATTTGTAATTTTACCCCAGTCCGTGTCTTGTCTTTCCATTCTCTTAACAGTTTCTTTCGAAGAGCAGAAGTATTTAATTTGGATGAAGTTCAATTTATCAGTTTGCTTTTACAGATTGCACTTTTTGTGTCTTATCTAAGAAATGTTTGCCTAACGCAAGGGCACAAAGATTTTCCTTCATGTTTTCTTCCAGAAAGTTTATAATTTTAAGTTTTACATTTTAGGTCTATGATCCATTTAAAATTTCTCTATAGAGTGAAGTATTTATTGAAGTTCATTTTTTTCCATATGATAGCCAATGGTTCCAGAATCATTTGTTGAAAAACTATCTCTCCTCCACCAAACTGACGCTGCACCTTTATTAAAAAAAAAAAAATCAGCTACCTATATCTGTGTGGTTCTATTTCTGCACTCTCTATTCTATTTCACTGATGAGTTGTGTATTCTGATACAAACACCACAGTGTCTTAATTGTTGCAGCTTGTGAGTCTTCAAATCCACGTTGGTCTACTGTTTCAAAGGTGATTTGCCTATCCTATGCATTTAGACTCAGGTCCTAGGCATTTAGACCCAGGGTGTCAATTTCTACTAAAAAAAAAAAAAGCCTGCTGGGATTCTAATTGTGCTGAATCTATAGATCAATTTGGAGAGAAATAACATCTTAGCTATACTGAATAGTTCCATCACACATGGCGCTTATCACTACTTAACTGAATAGTATTTGAGGGGTACCTTCGGCAAAGCTCTGAACTTCACTCTCTCTCTGCGGCTTTCTCCTCTCCAACACTCTGCCCTGCAAACTCCAGCTTCCCCGGCTTTCCTGGGTCATTTCCATCTCAGCTCCACTTGTGTTTCCCCTCCCTGTACTGCAGCCTGGATACTCTCTCAAGGCAGTAAGCTGGGCAATCATAGGGCTCACCTCATTTACTTCCCGTCTCTCAGGGTTCACTGTGCTTCATTGCTAGATGTTCAATGTCTTCCACACTGTGGTTTCATATATTTTGCCCACTTAAAAAATTGTTTCAGGCAGGAAAGTAAATCCGGTCCCTGTTATTCCATCTTGGTAAGAAGTGGAAGTCTCAATTTTTAATTTTTAATGTCAAATCTGTTCTCAAAGTTATAAAATTCAAGTAAAAACAGGACAAAAACATAACTAGTAATTAGTACAATGTTTTATCACACTTTGTTTATTTGTTCATTAACTCATTTCATTCCAAGAACATTCATTGAATTCTGCATGGTAAGCACTGTGCTGGCATCTAAGCATACAGTGCTGAGGATCAAAGCCAGACAGGCCCCTGGCTCTCACAGAGCTTACAATCTAGTGGGACAGACAGACATTAATCAAATAATTACAAACAAAAATGTAACACTGCAATTGTGATAACTGCTATGAAGGAAAGGAACAAAACAGTGCTATGATAACCTACAAGAGGGTGATTTTATGGTATTTGTTTCTATTGAGCCTATATCCATGATTTGAAAAATATCACTACTGTTTCTTTATGTTAAAGTCACAAAGAAATTCCATTATGTATACAGTGGGAAAAAAGTATCCATCAAATAAACATTAGGTTAAGACGATATGCTAAGTACTTTGGAGCACACAAAAATTACGACACTATCTACGAAAATTAAGATCTAATTGGGCATATAAAATATAAAGAAATATAAAGGTTATATATCTATATCCTACAGGAATATAATTGGAAATTTACCACTTACACATCGTTTTTGTCTACCCCATTAAAAAAAGTATTTTTTCTATCAGCCCAATTGCAGAAGTTTGATCAGTTCCTTTGAGAAAACAATACACTTATTTTATTTTGTTAGGTCTTACCTAGATATCTCAGCTTGGGAATTCTTCTCTCCATCAACAGTGAAAGGAGATGCTCCAGTTAGTAATTCATACATTAGAACACCTAAACTCCACCAGTCAACTGCCTATAAAACAACAGTAATTTCATTTTCTAGAATATTAATTGTATTTTACATAAAAAGAAAAATGAACAAAATAAATCTATATATTTGACAATATTTTGACAAAAAGATTTTGTGCACAGCTTCCTGTGCAAGGAGTATTAAATTAGCACATGCAAAAAAGACATTGAGAGGACAAATATTCAGGTATCCTCAGAATTTAAACATAGAGAAGTCAATCAAGTGTTTCTATTGCTAAAAGTGTTTCAATTATTTCCTAAACTAGTAATGGTTTTACTTAGGCTAATTAAAAAAAAATTTTTTTAAATTAAAGTATGGTTGACTTACAATGTTATGTTAATTTCTGCTATGCAGCAAAGTGATTCAGATATATATATATATAAATTTTTTAATATTCTTTTCCATTTGGTTTATCACAGGATATTAAATATAGTTCCCTGTGCTATACAGTAGGACCTTGTTGTTTATCCATTCTATATCTAGCAATTTGCATCTGCTAACCCCAAACTCCCAACCCATCCCTCCCTACCCCCAAAAAATTTTTTTAATTTTAAATAAATTAAAAAAATTTTAAGTAAGTAAAATCTTTGGGCTTAGGATAGGGGGAAAAACGTACCAATCAGCATTTTTATTAACTATTCAGCTCCAATAAATATGAAATTTCTTAAAGCCAAAGAACGAAAATGAAAAAAATCCCATCAAAAGATGTTATTTTTTCATAACCACCTATATCAATTCCTCTCATGGAACCAATCACATAAATCTAGCAGTCTTCACTTTCTGGGAGGTATGGAAAGACTGAAAATAATATAAAATAAAATGTGATCTACGTTGGAAAACAATTTATAAAAGCAGTTACCTGAACTGAGAGTGTAGCAAATTATACAGAATTTAAAGAATCTTGATATATTGAAAATTAGTTCCTTTACAATTAGACAAATCAAGATTTCAATAATTGTTGGATATATGAGCTTACAGCAATGAGAAATTAACTGGTGCTAAAATTTTAAACTCTCTGCTTCCAAATTTCAGAGCCAAGATTTCAGAGAGATGATGTAAAGTTTGTGAGCCTAGAGTTATTTTAAAGAAAATACATAACAATAACATAGAAACTAAATCAGTAATTCAATTCTTTTATTTATACAAGCAGCTTTACTGCCAGCTGAGTCAGGACCCTTAGAACGTTGGATTTGAACCATGCTTGTAAATTAATACAGATCTATAATCAGATTCCTAGTCATGGACTGAAACCAATACCACACAAACTTGAAGAACTCCTAAGGGCTCATAAATGCATGATTAGTCATTAGCAAGGAGACCACCGATTCTCCACTGTTAAGATATTCCTACTGGGGACTTCCCTGGTGGTCCAGTGGTGAAGAATCCGCCTTCCAATGCAGGGGGACGTGGGTTCAATCCCTGGTCAGGGAACTAAGATCCCACATGCCACAGGGCAACTAAGCCCATGTGCCACAACTACTGAGCTCGCGTGCTGCAAACTACAGAGCCCATGCACTCTGGAGCTTGCACCACAACTAGAGAGAGAGAAAAAAAAAACCCACACGCCACAACTAGAGAGAAGCCCGTGCGCCACAATGAAGAGCCCGCACCGCAACAAATGATCCCACATGCCTCAACGAATATCCCGCATGCCACAACTAAGACCCGACGCAGCCAAAAAAAAAAAAAAGATATTCCTACTGTATATGTGAGATTTTGAAAGGGGATGAGGAAGACGGGGAGATGAGGAGCAAAAAAATAGTCAGAATTCCTTATTTGGAGAACGTTATTAATAAAGCAAAGGTGTTAAGAAAGAACTGAACAAATCTGTACCCTTTAATACAAGAAGAAAAAATATGTGACCTCGATTTTATAACTACTTAGAAAGCCTCATCTACAATCTTCATTTTGCACATACAAAGGGAAGTGAGGAGGGAAAAGACTGAGTTTTTTAGAAGGCTTAGGAAAACAAACTTAGACTATCTTGAATGCAGAACTGTTTTCTTTCTCCAAGGATTGTCACAATGGTTTTTTCTGTTGAAGAGGTAATCAACAAAGTTTCCAATATCACTACAAAGTTAAAAGCAGAAATTAAGAATAAGAAAATATGAGAGACTCCCTTTTTAAGGATCTCTTACAAAGCAAATTATTGACTGAAGGTGAAATAGTTTCCATATGTTTCTCTAGCAAAAATCAATAATGCCAATAAGCACTGTCCATAGTCATTCAGCATGACTCCAATGGGGACAATGTGCACTGTTTTTGCATTCATGACACCTCTGCATTGTACTGTGGCCCAGGTGTGTCCTAAAAGGCCAGGTCACATACAACAGACAAAGGGTGATTTCTGTTTTAAACAGGGTTACAATGGATGCTTTGCTCAAGACATGATACTTTTTTTTTTTTTTTTTTTTTTTTTTTTTGCGGTACGCGGGCCTCTCACTGTTGTGGCCTCTCCCGTTGCGGAGCACAGGCTCCGGACGCGCAGGCTCAGCAGCCATGGCTCATGGGCCCAGCCGCTCCGCGGCATGTGGGATCTTCCCAGACCGGGGAACGAACCCGTGTCCCCTGCATCGGCAGGCGGACTCTCAACCATTGCGCCACCAGGGAAGCCCAAGACGTGATACTTTTAACGGAAATAAAATAAAAATTATTATTTGAAGAATTAGTCGATTTTGAGATTTCCTTTAACAAGAGTATTATTCTATAAAACAAAATATTATCCTCATCAACAAAACCTGAAAAAAGGGAAATCTAGAATGTCCTAACCTTTCCATTATCTTTTTTCCTCCAAACCACTAGATATCATAACATGTTCGTGTATACAAAGCAAAGGAAAGGTAAAAAAAATGAAGATAACACCAAAAAGAGGGCCTAGGTTATTAACTAAGATTCTGTTTTTCTTTTTTTTTGTAAAGGGTTTTTTTTTATTATGTGTAACACAGACAAAGTTATTTAAGTCAATAAATTTTTAAGGAATTTCACATGTTCTGATTCTTTCCACTGCCAATCCCCTTAGTTCCTCCAAACTCATAATCTTCAAGATAAAACAGCCCTTTCAAAAAGACGTTATCATGTGAGTCAGCCCACAATTCTTTTAGTTAGGCTTCTTTGATCTCCAATGAAATATGGACACACTTCAAAATTCCCCACCTGTAATCTTTGGGATCCAATTTCCTCAAGCGATTTACTTTAGGACCATGTTTAGGGTCAGGAGATGGATCTGCCTGGTTCTGAATTTGACACCCTCTAAAAATGTATTAGGTTCAAATCATATTCACTCCTAAGCCATCACACCCTAGAACAGTACAGATCATTGGGATATGCCAATACCTTTTAAAATTATCCAGACACTCTGTTCAAGATAAAAGCCTAAAAAAAGAAGCCATCTTTGTTTCATGTCAACGTTAAAATTAGAGTACTAAATCAATACAGCTGATAATTTAAAAGCTTAAGATATGAGGGAAATTATCAGTTCTATAGTCCTGGAAGCAATCTTTATGTTTATCAATACACCCCCATCACTTGACTCTCTTAGGTATCATGTTCCTTCTTATCTGTATCAAAACTCATACTGAACAATGAGCTCTGGGTTGCAAAAGAGGATTTACTTGTGCACCTGTCTAGAAGTCTTTGTCCACAAATTAAACAAAAACAAACACAAGTGCTAAACTAGGATTCTTAATATACATTTTATAGCAATATATCAGGAAGTGTCAAAAATAGAACATACCTTGTCATGTCCTGAATCTCCCCCTCTGACAATATCTGGTGCCATGTATTCAATAGTTCCACAAAAGGAATATGCTCTTTCAGCCTTAAACAAACAATCAAACAAAGAAAAAGGGATTCGATTTTAAGCTCGTATGACAAGTGACAAGAAGAGAGAGTTAATACTACACGGCAGTGTTGAGATACACCACAGTAGCAAAGTAGTGGCAGAAGCTACTTGACAGACCTTCTTCTCACCAGGCAGACCTATATATACACACCTATACAGTATGAGGTAAACGGGTAAACTTTTTAAGCCCTGAAACTCTACTATCATCCATCCGTCCGTCCGTCCGACCATCCATCCATCCATTAATGAATCCACTCATTCGCTCTTCTTTTTTTCTGTGTGTGTATATATTTCAATCACTGATTTCTTTAACTGTTCTTGTAAGTGCCAATAGTCCTAGTAGTATGAATGACTTTATTTCCAGATCGGCAAGATTGGGAAAACATTGGGAAACCTGAAGGAGAAAGGAAGATCAAATGCTAAGAAGGGAAACAGGGAACCCAAAGATGAAAACGGATGAAAAGAATTTTTCCAATCTTACCATCATGTTTAAGTTTGGCACTGCCGATGGTGGGTTTAAGTGATGATGAGCAGAACTGTCTTTTAAAAAAAATACTGCCTCTTAAAGACAGTTGTTTCTCTTTTGTAGAACATTAAAAAGGGCTAATTTAATATATCAGCCTTAAAATTAATCTTTAAAAATTACGTAATTAAAAAAATGACCAACTGTGTCATATCTCAAAGTAATAAGGAGAAAAAAATATATGAATTGTTATGCAGATATATTAAACAGGGGAAAAATAATTCTTCTTTAACAATGTACATTCATATGGCTATATCTAAAATTTTAAAGGCACTTTGGTGCCATTAAAATATTTTACAAAACTATTTTAGAGGAAGCTTTTCAATTTACACTTGATTCTTCTTCTACCAGCAAGGTTTCAAGAAAAATAAGCATTCTTATTTACCAGCTTTAAACATAAAGGACACTACCCTAGCAATGTTACAGAAGTGGTAGAAGTCCCTAGTTTTATTGGCTGAAAGTTCAGCCCACAGATAATGAATGTAATGAATTTATTTAAACCCTGTGATAACAAATGTATTAAAACTACTTATTTATGATATATACAGCTCAATAATTTTATATAAACATATTATTTTATATAAAGAAAAATAAAATTAATATGGTTTATGACTCACTTCTTTCTTTTTATATACTATATATATATTGAAAGATTACTGTTCCCCTAGAAAGTAAAAGAAATAATCCAGTTATGCTTAGATCTGTAGAAAATTTTCTTTCTTGTTATCTGGCAGAATAATCTCATTGAACAGCTATGATAAACCATATATCAAATGTCATTATCTCTCTGCTTCATCACTTCAGTACCAAATGCTAATTTTGTATCAAACTACTGGAACGATTAAGGCTAAATAAAATTGATTTCATATAAATTTGCATATAAAAAGTAATGAATAATTTTAAACATTTTGTTAGACATGTTTAGATTGAAAAAAATACGTGAATGCTTAGGAAGCATTCATTTCTTCACTGAATTATTAAAAAAGAAATACTCCAAAATTACTTTTTAGTGGGATAGGGGGAGTGGGAGGGAGGCTCCAGAGGGAGGGGATGTATGTATACATATAGCTGATTCACTTTGTTCTACAGCAGAAACTAACACAAATTGTAAAGCAATTATACTCAAATTAAAAAAAAAGTATATATATATCAAAAACAAAACAAAACAAAGAAAAAAGAATGTGTATGAAGTAAAGCCTGGTCATAGTTTGAAAAGCTAAAAAAAAAAATTCCCAAGCTTCATAAAACTAAATATGTAGTGTTTGTAGTTAATACACTATTTATTATGCAATAGCCCTTTATAGGATATTAAGCAAAAATCATTATATAGCTGACATAAAGAAACACAGAAAAATTGCTAAGTCATAGTATTTATCATTTGATCTCATCTTTCTTTGTGAATTCCAGTCAACTGTTCTAGTTAAAATTAATTAATTTATTGAAGTATAGTTGATTCACAATGTTTCAGGTATACAGCAAAGTGATTTGGTTATACATATATACATATATATATTCTTTTTTAGGTTCTTTTCCATTATAATGGTTATTACAAGATATTGAATACAGATCCCTGTGCTATATAGTAGGTCCTTGTAGTTTATCTATTTTACGTACAGTAGTATGTATCTGTTAACCCCAACTTCCAAATTTATCCCTCCTCCCCCTTTCCCCTTTGGTAACCATAAGTTTCTTTTCTATGTCTGTGTCATTTGATCTCATCTTAAAAGATACCTTTAAAACATATGCTAAATCAAGTTTAGATATATTGCAAGAAAATAAAAATAATTCTCCAAAATGGTTTATGAGTAAAAAGATCACAAGTTTTGATTTATTGCTTCTCTAGATTTTTATTTATTTAGAAAACTAGACTTTTTAGTACATACAAATTTTCATTTCTATTTATAGGCATATCTGTGTTACAAGCCACTTTGGAATAATGCATATTTTCTTTTAAGTATGTGACAATGCTTAAATTTTACAACTTGAAAGTCATGAAAATCCGCACTCTCTTCTTCAAAATACTAGATATTCATAAGTTTAGTGTAAAACCAGTAAGAAACATATGGATCTTATTGATTACTGTGGGAAAGATCTGACAGTCACCACCACTTTCCATGTCTCTTTTTTTTCTTTATCTGACAATGAGAATTATGCAACGATGTAGTTCAGTTCTCCATTGTCTTGACATACAGGAAGCTCAGAACCACATTAAGTCCTCAAAGATATTTCTTCTACCTTCTCCGTGTGAATTCTGAGCTTTTTTAAAATTCATTTTAGCTTCTCTGTTTTTTTGGGGGGAGGAGGGAGGGACATAGGTAGTGTCTACATTAATAAATAATTGAGATAATTATTTAATTTATAAAAATTCCAAGAGTCAGCAAAATTAAGCTTAAGTGTTGGGAAGTTCCAATCCCTGAGGAATAATAGTAAACAAAGACAAAGTATTTCTTAAGTCTCTCTGTTATTTTAAAACACTGTCATTTTAGCCTCTTGCAATTCTGTATCTGCTTCCTCTTCCTCTGCCCCAAATGGAAGTGTTACTCCCTCCGAATTCTAACTTTTAGTGTGTCAGTCTCAATTTCCTAAGAGTTTATATCTTCTATTGTAAAAAATAGCCGCAATTTTAACTTTTGAATTTGTGTTTATCAGCTTAGGAAGATTCATGTTATCTAGAGCAGTGGTCCCCAACCTTTTCGGCACCAGGGACCGATTTCATGGAAGACAATTTTTCCATGGACCAGGGGAAGGGGGGGAATGGGGGGATGGTTCAGGCAGCAATGCAAGCAATGGGGAGTGGCAGATGAAGTTTTGCTCACTCGCCACTCACCTCCTGCCGTGTGGCCCAATTCCTAACAGGCAGCGGACAGGTACCCGTCAGGGGCCTGGGGGTTGGGGACCACTGATCTAGAATGTATGCAGAATGCCTTTCAAATAATTGTACCCAGAAGACAAACTGATGAAGTATGATAGGGGAAGGTCTCTGGTGGGGACAAAAAAGATTTCAAGGTAATAGGTTATGAACTATGATATAAAAAGGCTAGGCTAGCATAGCTAAACTCTATTATGATTATTGTTTATTAAAAATTAATATTTTTCTCAAGGAGACAGGCAATCAGCCAATTTTGCAGTTAAGTCCATACTATTTTATAAGCAACATTACTTATTAAACAATACAGTGTTAAAAGATTGTGAAGGAGAATTTAATTGAATGTGAAAATAGTAAAAGCAGTGTGTGCACCATCCTGGCACATAATATGAAGTATTCTCGTGTTTAAGTATCAGCTGATCAAGGAGGCTTCACTGTGCCTTAGAGAGAAAGAACAGGTAACACTGGACAAAAAACTGGTTTCCTTCTAAGGAAGAATCCAAATAGGAACTCAACTGCCAAACCCTCGGGCATTTCTCAATAAACACGAGATTAAATCATGCCTAGCTTTTATTTGCCAATGTTTTATCTTGATCTTATCTGCTTATGATATATAGATAAATTTGTGAGTTTAAAATTACCAAAGAAATTTTTATTCCCCCATTCTGTATTTTTTCCCATCTCAATTTTGACAAATCTCACAACAAATATCCAAATGTTAGATTTTTAAGAAGAAATACTGCATTGCTAATCATCCAAGTCTATGCTCCCAAGACAGAAAGGAGAATCCCTAGGTGGCAGCCACAAAGAGGATGCTGAAAACCAGAGGTATCCATAGGACCTGGGCCGCGGCAGCACAAAGGAAAGGAAGGGAAGTTGTTTCAGATCCTAGCAATCCAGAAGCTTGAATTTCAATACTTTTATAAGGACAAAAGATGAGGCCCTCGGCTCTAAAGAGGTGGACTGGAATTACTACTCTTGTGTAAACCTTGGAATCTAAGGAAGCTGAACCCTCAGTGAAAGCAAAGTCTAGAAAAAATAAATTCACCCAGTAGCCCAGGTTTGTTTCTGTCTGAGCCCTAGATTTAAAAACAAACAAATAAATGTTCCTCTTGTGGAATCAAATCCCTAGGCTTGTGGCTCTCGTAGATTTGGGACCTAAATTTACTCTTTCCTCCATAGTACGGGAAAGTGAGAAAATCTGGTCCAACATGGTGACACTCTGGAACATATGACAGAACCAGAGGAATTCCCACTACTTAGCTGCCTCAGGATTCACACAGATAAAGCACTGGAGTCTCAAAATTACAAATTAGTGAACTATACTGTGCAAATAAAACAGAAGAATTACTTCAAATACTAGAAGAGCAATCTAGAAAAGGCCTAGTATGTTGTAAAAGATGAAAGACATAAAGAAAGGAAAATATCCATAAAACAATATAGCAGCATAGAAAAAACTAGGAAGATATGAAAAAGAATACAATAGAACTGTATAAATGAAAAAATACAATAAAAATAGGCAGACTAAACAGATTAGACACAGCTAAAGAGAATCTGTGAAGTATAAGACATATTTGAGAAAATTATCCTGAATGTTGCGAGAGTCCCAAGCAGACTAAATAAAAATATACCCATGGGTAGCAAATTTCTATTTTTTAACTTGAGTGGTGGTTATAAGAGTGTTTGCTTTATAGTAATAACTCACTAAGCCATACTTTCATTTTGTTTTTGTGTTTTATTTTATACTAAAAAGATACCAAAGACAAAAACCTAGTCCATTCCTAGGTATGTTCATATCCAGCTAAATTATCACTGAATATGCAAGGCAAAATAAAGGCATTTTAAGACAGAGATAGAGTTTACTATTCATTGATCCTTGTTTAAAAAGACATCTAAAGGATGCACTTCAGAAATAAACTGAACTCACAAGAAAAGAGTAAGATGTAAAAAGCAGTAGTGAGCAGAGAAAACAGGTAAACATGTGAGAAAATCTTTTGAATTTATAAAATGAAAATAATAATTACACAATAATCAATCTGGGAAATATAACACAAGATGGGACTAAAATAATAAGTAACAATAACATATAAAACGAGATGGATAACTGAAGCTAAAACATTCTAATGTTCTTGTAGTGGTCATGGCAATCATAGACATAATTGTTAATTTTAGACTCTGTTAAGTCGGGGTACAGGCATACTTCGTTTTACTGTGCTTTGCTTTATTGTGTGTTTATCTGTGTCTCACAGATACTGTGCTTTTTACAAATTGAAGATTGTGGCAACCCTGTGACGAGCAAGTCTACTGGCACCATTTTTTCCAACAGCATTTGCTCACTTCTTGTCTCTGTGTTATAGTTTGGTAATTCTCGCAATATTTCCAACTTTTTCATTATTATTATATTTGTTGTGCTAACCTGTGATCAGTAATCCTTGATGTTACTATTGTAATTGTTTTGGGGTGCCATGAACTGGGCCCATATAAGACAGCAAACTTAAATCGATAAATGTTATATGTGATCTGAGACCAACTGGCTGTTCCCCCATCTCTCTCCCTTTCCTCGGGCTCCCCTATTCCCTGAGACACAACAATATAGAAATTAGGCCAATTAATAACCCTACAATGACCCTTATGTGTTCAAGTGAAAGGAAGAGTCACACAGCTCTCACTTTAAATCAAAAACTAAAAATGACTAAGCTTAGAGAGAAAGGCTTGTCAAAAGCCAAGAAGGCCGAAAGGTAGGTCTCTTGCACCAAACAGTTAGCCAAACTGTGAATGCAAAGGAAAAGTTCTTGAAGGAAATTAAAAGTGCTGCTCCAGTGAACACATGAATGATAAGAAAGCGAGATAGCCTTATTGCTGATATGGAAAAAGTTTTAGTAGTCTGGATAGATCAAACCAGCTACAACATTCTCTCAAGTCAAAGCCTAATCCAGAGCAAGGCCCTAACTCTCTTCAAGTCTATGAAGTCCTGAGAGAGACGAGGAAGCTGCAAAGGTGAAGCTAGCAAAGGTTGGCTCAGGAGGTTTAAGGAAAGAAGCTGTCTGCATAACATAAAAGTGCAAGGTGAAGCAGCAGGTGCTGACATAAAAGTTGCAGCAAGGTATCCAGAAGATCTAGCTAAGGTAATGAATGAAGGTGGCTACACTAAACAACAGATTTGCAATGTAGACAAAACAGCCTTCTACTGGAAGAAGATGCCACCTAGGACTTTTCTAGCTGGAGAGGAGAAGTCAGTGCCTGGCATCAGAGCTTCAAAGGATAGGCTGACTCTCTTGTTAGGGGCTAATGCACTTGGTGACTTTAAGTTGAAGCCAGTGCTCATTTACCATTCTGAAAATCCTAGGACCATTAAGTATTATGCTAAATCTACTCTGCCTGTGCTTTTTAAATGAAACAACAAAGCCTAGATGACAGCACATCTGCTTATAACATGGTTTATAGAGTATTTTAAGCCTACTGTTTTAAGATCTACTGCTCAGAAAATAAGATTCCTTTCAAAATATTACTGCTCATTGACCATGCACCTTGTCATCCAACAGCTCTGATGGAGATATACAATGAGATTAATGTTATTTTCATGCCTGCTAATACATTCTGCAGCCCATGGATCAAGGAGTAATTTCAACTTTCAAGCCTTATTATTTAAGAAATACATTTAAGGCTATAGGTGCCATAGACAAGTGATTCCTTTGATGGATCTGGGCAAAGTAAACTGAAACTTTTCTGGAAAGGATCCACCATTCTAGGTGCCATTGAGAACATCTGTGATTCATGGGAAGTGGTTAAAATACCAACATTAACAGGAGTTTGAAAAAAGTTGATTCCAACTCTCCTGGGGGGACTTTGAGGGGTTCAAGACTTCAGTGGAGGAAGTATCTGCAGATATGGTAGAAAAAGCAAAAGAATTAGAATTAGAAGTGGAGCCTGAAGATGTGACTGAATTGCTGCAATTTTATGATAATATTTTAACAGATGGCGAGCTGCTTCTTAGGGATGAGCAAAGAAAGTGGTTTCTTGAGATGAAATCTACTCTTGGTGAAGATGCTGTGAATATTGTTGAAATGACAATAAAGGATTTAGAATGTTACATAAATTTAGTTTATCAAGCAGTGTCAGGATTTAAGAGGTTTCCAGTTTTGAAAGTTCTATTCTGGGTAAAATGCTACCAGACAGCATTGCATGCTACAGAGAAATCATTTGTAAAATGAAGAGTCAACTGATGCGACAAACTTCATTGTTGTCTTATTTTAAGAAATGGCCACAATGAGCCCAACCTTCAGCAACCACCACCCTGATCAGTCAGCAGCCACCAACATGGAGGCAAGATCCTCCACCAGCTAAAAGATTATGATTCACTGAAGGCTCAGGTGGTGGTTAGCATTTTTAGCAATAAAGTATTTTTAAATTAAGGTATGCACTTTTTTTAAGACATAATGCTATTTATAGCATACTTAATAGACTGCAGTTTAGCATAGACATAACCTTTATATGCACTGGGAAACCAAAAAGTTCATGTGACTTGCTTTACTGTGGCGGTCTGAAACTGAACCCACAATAACTCCAAGGTATGCCTGCATAAGTTAAAAATTTCAGGGTAATAACCACTCAAAGAACAGATATAGAATATATATAACTTCTAGACAACTGGAAAAATGAAATAAAGAAATCTTAATCATTTAAATAGAAGAGAGGAAAGAAGGGGAAAAAAGCAAAGAGAAATTATGATAAAGAGAAACACACAGCAAGATATGAGAAATAAATAAAACTATATCAGCAGTCATAATATACAGATTTAACTCACCAGTTAAAAGATAGAAACTCTCTGGATCAAAAACAAAATCCAGTTATATGTTATTTACAAAAGGCACACCTAAAACATAATAACAAAGAAATATTGAAAGTAAAGAGATAGAAAAAGATATATCAGACCAGCATTAACCAACAGAAAGCTGGAATATCTTTATTAATAGCAGGAAAATGAACTTTAAGGCAAAAAAAATTATTAAAATTAAGCAGGGTCACTACATAATAATAAAAGGAACATTTCACTAGAAAATAACACTATTCTAAGACTAACACAATCAAATATTTTTGAAGAACCTTAAACCACCTAAAGCAAAAATGGTGAGATTTCCAAGAAGAAATGGACAAATCCGCAATCATAGTGGGCACTAACATACCTCTTTTATAACTGACTGATCAAGCAGGAAAATAATTGGTGAAGCTATGGAAGATATGCATGATGTTCATGAAAATATATAAAATTTGATATCTAACAGTTAGAGAATGACTATACAGTCTTTTCAAGTATTCATGGCACATTTACAAAAGTTAACCAAGTAATAGGTCACAAAGCAAATCTCAAAAACCACAGAAATAAAACCATATATGTTTTCTTGTCCAAACAGAAAGCAATAAAACTAAAAATTTACAAAAAGGTAGCTCAAAAATCCTATATACATGAAAACTTAAGAACCCATTTTTAAATAATTCATGGCCCAAGGTAAAAAACCACAATAAATAACAGTAAAAATGCTA
The DNA here is from genome assembly GCF_039906515.1 of Pseudorca crassidens. Lineage (NCBI taxonomy): Eukaryota > Metazoa > Chordata > Mammalia > Artiodactyla > Delphinidae > Pseudorca > Pseudorca crassidens. The sequence continues at coordinate 13,851,816 of NC_090296.1, read as the reverse complement.
TATATTATAACTTGCGAGATACATCTAAAGCTGTTCTTAGAAATTCAGTTTTATTAAAATAGAATGATTAAATATTAGTGAGCTGGATGTCCAACTCAAAAGTTTAATAAAAGAATACAAAAGAAACTTAACAGAAAGTAAAAGGAATGAAGTAATAAAGGAAGATCATCAAAGAAATAGAAAAATTGAGAGGCTTGATAAAAGCTGTTTCTGGAAAAAGACTAATAAAATGGAGAAATCTCTAGCAAATTGAGCAAGAGGAGGAAAGTTACAAATCAGCAATATTAGTCATTTAAAAGGAAACATTACTACAGTTACAATACAGATTAAAAACTAAAGCACTTCTATGAATAATATGATGCCAAAGAATTTAAAAACAAAAATATAACATTTTCTATAAGAACATAACTTACCAACACTGACTCAAGAAAAAATTGAAAACTTGCATATAACTATAAATATTTTTAAAAAATTAAATCAGTATTTGAAAAGCCACTCATATGCACCTAGAAGGGAAAAAAAAGAAAAAAATACACGCTGATAGCTAGAAGTGCATTCAGAGGAAACCTTCAGAGGAACTATCTTATATAAACTATTCCAAATTACTTTCATGATGTTAGTATAATCATGATGCCAAAATCAGACAAATACAATATTAGAAAGGAAAATTACAGGTCAACTTAGACAATAAAATCTTAAATAAAATATTAGCAAACAAAATCCAGCAATATATTAAAAATATATGTCACAGAAAGTAAAGTTTATTCCAAGAATTGAAAGATGGCTTAACATTGAAAAAGAAAAAACCTATTAATGTAACACACACCACTAGGTGATTAAAGAAAAAACCATAAGAATTTCCTTGTATCAATATACTAAGAATATAATTTATCTATCAAAAACCTAGAGCAGATACCATACTAAATGGCTAAAACCTAAAACACATGGCCTTAAAGTAAAAAGCAAGGATATATACATATAAAACTTAGTAGACAGAGCAACAAAACCAAACCAAACCACACATCCCCAAACACACACAAAATAAAAAGTCTGAGAATCAAAAAGATACAAAGCCATCATTACTTACAAATACTAGTTCTGATTTTTCTTTTAATATAGTCATCTACATAAAAAATCCAAGTGAACCTGCAAATTAGTGGAACTAATATGAATTCACCAATATTGCTATGTACAAGATCAACAACATTCCTATGCTTTGCCAAGAAAAACAGATATTCTAATTTTTGTCAATAGGAACAAAATAAGTTAATAGAAATAAATCTAATAATATATGTATAAATCATTACAAAAATTAGAAAATATTATTGAAAGACATAAAAGACAAGGAAATAAATGGGAAAATATGAATATTTATGCAAATTTGTGTTGTTAGATTCAATATCCAAAGATCACAATTTTTTCCAAATTAATTTATAAATTCAATACACAATGAGGAACAAAAGATCAAGAATAGCAAAGACAGTGAAGAGGCAGGAGGAAGGTCAGGGGAAATAAGGAGAGAATGACAGGATAAGAGTGAAGAGGGGAGGGCTTCCCTGGTGGCGCAGTGGTTGAGAGTCCGCCTGCCGATGCAGGGGACACGGGTTTGTGCCCCAGTCCGGGAGGATCCCGCATGCCATGGAGTGGCTGGGCCCGTGAGCCATGGCCGCTGAGCCTGTGCATCCGGAGCCTGTGCTCCGCAACGGGAGAGGCCACAACAGTGAGAGGCCCGCGTACCGCAGAAAAAAAAAAAAGTGAAGAGGGGAAACATCTCACCTTTCCAGATTAAAGACATACCGTAAGGCTATGGCCCTTCAGATTTTTCAGTTTTGACTCAGGGAGAGGCAAGGCGACAAAAGGAATTGAATGAAGAGCCTAGAAGTAGACTCACAAGCATGCATAGGAATTTGGCATATGACAAAGTTGCTTTTCAAATCAGTAGGGAAGGGATTAACTGACTATTCAATGAATAGTTCAGTCAACTGGGTTATCTATATAAAAAGAGAAAAAAATAAGATCCCCACCTCACACATATATATAAATTAATTCCTAATAAATTAAAGATTTCAATATGCTAATTTCGAAAAGAAAACAAAAGAGAATATCTTAGTTCATTGAGACAGGAATGGATTTCATTTTAAAAGATTCAAAGAAATCAACAACTTAACTTTACACCTCAAGGAACTAGAAAAAGAAGAATAAACTAAACCAAAAGTTAGCAGAAGGAAAGAAATGATAAAGATTGAAGCAGAAATAAATGAAACAGAACAACAGAAAAAAATTAGCAAAACTTAGATTTTTGAAAAGATAAACAAAACTGACAAACTCTTGGCTAGATTAAGAAAAAGAGAGAGAAGATTCAACTAAAATCAGAAATTAAAGAGAAAACCTTAAAGAAACTAAATTATATACCAACAAATTGAATAATTTCGAATGGATAAATTCCTAGAAACATACAATCTACCAGGACTGAATCATGAATAGAAAATTTGAACAGACTCTTCATCAGTAAGGACACTGAATTAGTAATCAGAAATCTCCCAACAAAGAAAAGGCCAGGACCAGATGGCTTACTGGACATTCTTAAAAAACATTTAAAGAAGTAGTAGGACCATTCCTCCTCAAACTTTCCCTAAAAAACTGAAGAGAACACTTCCAAACTAATTTTATGAGACCAACATTACCCTGATACCAAAGCCAGGGAAAAATACTACAAGAAAAGAAAATACAGCCCAATATTCTTGATGAAAACTGATGTAAAAGTCCTCAGCAAAATGCTAGCAAACTGGGGGTGGGCTCCTGCGCGGGAGTCCATGTGGGCGCCGGTGCCGTGGGGAGCAGCATGGGGTGGCCATGGCGGAGCTGTAGCAGCTCAGGGTGTAGGAGGCGGTGGACTCTAAGGTGAAGAGTCTGGAGAGAGAACATCTGGAAGATTCAGGGCCTCATGTTCCGGTGCAGCGCCGGCTGTTGTGAGGACAGCCAGGTGTCCATGCAGCAAGTGCACCAGTGCATTGAGCACTGCCATGCACCTCTGGCTCAAGCCCAGGCCCTGGTGACCAGCGAGTTGGAGAAGTTCCAGGACCGCCTGGCCGGGTACACCATCCATTGCAACAACAAAGCTAAAGATTTAATAGATGCGGGGAGTAAAGAGCTTCAGGTGAAGTGGCAGCTGGAGAGTTGCGTGACCACGTGTGTGGATGACCACATGAACCTCATCCCAACCATGACCAAGAAGATGAAGGAGTCTCTCTCATCCACTGGGAAACAGATGTCTGCTATCGGCCATTGGGGCTGAAGGCAGGAATCTATTTAAAAAGAGGAATGGGGATTTGGGTTTTCTAAGGAAAGTTTATGAATGAGGAAATTAAGGATGGCAGCAAGTTTAAGGCCTATGTCACTTGCCTCTGGACACTGGTTCCTTTGTGTTTGAATCCTAGAAACTGAAAAAACCTGGTGCTAAAATTTGGGTCAGAGATAGCACAGGAGAGTTTTCGTGAGCCTGAATTTCATGTGGCCAGGGCTTATCCTGGCAACAGGGAGTCTCCCTTGTAGCAAACCAGAGCCCTCCAAGGCACCACATTCTCTTAGTACACAGATACCAACAGGCTGGCAGGTTCATCTGACCTGCTTATGATCTGGTGGAGTGTGAGGAGAGGTGCTTCTATTTGTTGCCAGCCTCCTGTTTGCCAGAAGGATCGCTACAACATTTTCCATAAACTGGAAATAAAACAAAATCCAGGAGGTCACTAATTTAGAAGGGGAAAGGGAGCTTCTGGGGATTCGTTTTGCTTGGTTTTGTTTTTTGTTGTTTTTGTTTTTTTGCGGTACGTGGGCCTCTCACTGCTGTGGCCTCTCCCGTTGCCGAGCACAGGCTCCGGACGCGCAGGCTCAGCGGCCGTGGCTCACGGGCCCAGCCGCTCCGCGGCGTGTGGGATCTTCCCAGACCGGGGCACAAACCCGTGTCCCCTGCATCGGCAGGCGGACTCTCAACCACTGCGCCAGCAGGGAAGCCCAGTTTTGTTTTATATACAAGGGCATGAAGTTACTTTAAAGATGTAGAGTTGGGAGAGGTAGTTTGGATAAAAACTTTGAAAGGGTCCTTTCTGGCCATCAAGATGTGGATGCGCATTTCTTAAAATTCTCACACGTGACATCTTTCAGCCTGGAGATGCGAAATGTAAGAAGCGCTATCACGCTGGTAGGGGAACCGAACCTTCCCTCTAACTGGCAGCCATGATGAGCCCTGAGGCTGTCTGCAGCAGAGTCAGCAGAGAGACAAGACAATCTTGCAGTGACACTCACCCTTGAAGGGAAAGGGGATTTTGACTGTGCTATATGCTAGTATTCAGGAATGAACAGCGAAAGGGAATGTTAGCTGCTTAATTAAGAGAGTTATGAAGTACTGGCTTTGGAAAAATCTGGTTTTCATAAAACAAAATAGAATGAAAGCCTAAACCCAGTATTGCTTACTTTGCCCCCTGTAATAACAGAGCTCTGTTGAAACGATCCCTTGGCAACACGAAGGTCAGAGGAGAAAAAGAAAGCAACTCAGGGGCAAGCTGTAACTCCTTTAGAGCAAAAAAACGGGACAGCCCTTCATTACCAAATACCACTTTTGCGACATGCGTTGTTCTCGCCCCAGTTCTGGCACCTTATCGTTTTATCAAGGACCTCGTTGTGTTTTTACCAACTTATTACTTGAAATGATAATATAGCCTGTCTGTTTGCTATTTCAAGACTGTGATATATTTTCCTAGCGGTTTGGTTTTAAACATAAATAAGACTTAATTTTTCTTCCAAAAAAAAAAAATGCTAGCAAACTGAATTCAACAGCACATAAAAAGGATTATACACCATGACCAAGTGAGATCTTGGAATGAAAGAACGGTTCAAGATTCAAAAAATCAATCAATGTAATACACCACATTAACAGAATGAAGGACAAAAACCACATGATCATCTCAACTGATACAGAAAAAGCATTTGACAAAATTCAATACCTTTTCATCATAAAAGAAAGCACTTAACAACAAGCTAGGAATAGAATGAAACTACCTCAACATAACAAAATCAGGTATGAAAAGCCCACAGCAAACATCATACTCAATGGTGAAAAACTGAAAGCTTTCCTCTCAGATGAGTAACAAGGTAAGGATGCGCCCTCTCACCATTTCTATTCAACATAGCGCTGAATGTCTTACCCAGAGCAGTTAGGCAAGAAAAAGAAATAAAAGACATCCAAATTGGAAAGGAAGAAGTAAAATTATGTCTGCTTGCAGATAATATGATCTTATATGTAAAAAACCCTAAAGATTTCACACACCCGTTAGAACTAAATAGAACTAATAAGAGAACCAGCAATATTACAAGATACAAAATTAACATACAAAAATTAGTTATGGAACTTCCCTGCTGGTGCGGTGGTTAAGAATCTGCCTGCCAATGCAGGGGACAAGGGTTCGAGCCCTGGTCCCGGAAGATCCCACATGCCGTGGAGCAACTAAGCCCGTGCGCCACAACTACTGAAGCCTGCACGCCTAGAGCGCATGCTCTGCAACAAGAGAAGCCACCACAATGTGAAGCACGTGTACCACAACGAAGAGTAGCCCCCGCTCACCGCAACTAGAGAAAGCCCGTGCGCAGCAATGAAGACCCAACACAGCCAAAAATAAATAAATAAAATTAATTTAAAAAAATTAGTTATGTTTCTATACACTAACAATGAACAATACCAAAAGGAAATTAAGGGGGGGAAATCCCATTTAAAATAAGCATCAAAAATAATAAAATACTTAAAAGTTAACTTGACCAAGGGGTCAAAAAACTTGGAGAATTAAAATTACAAAATATTGGGCTTCCCTGGTGGCGCAGTGGTTGAGAGTCCGCCTGCTGATGCAGGGGACACGGGTTCGTGCCCCGGTCCAGGAAGATCCCACATGCCGCGGAGCCGCTGTGCCCGTGAGCCATGGCCGCTGAGCCTGCGCATCCGGAGCCTGTTGCCCCGCGATGGGAGAGGTCACAACAACGAGAGGCCCGCGTACCGCAAAAAAAAAAAAAATTACAAAATATTATGAAAGAAATTTAAAAAGACACAAATAAATGGAAAGACACCCCATGCTCATGGACTGGAAGACAATATTGTTAAAACGTCCACACTACCCAAAGTGATCTAGAGAGTCAACATAATCCCTATCAAAATCCCAATAACCTTTTTGTACAAATAGAAAAAAAATCTTAAAATTCATATGGAATCTCAAAGGACCCTTAATAGCCAAAACAATCTTGAAAAAGAAGAACAAAGTTGGAGGTCTCACACTTCCTGATTTCAAAACGTATTACAAAACTACAGCAATCAGAACATTTTTGACTTAAATAAAGACAAACATACAGACCAATGGAACAGAGTAAAGAGCTCAGAAATAAATCTTTATGCACATGGTCAAATGATCTTTGACAAGGGTGCCAATGGGGAAAGGACAGGCTCTTCAACAAATGATGCTGAGAAAACTGAATATTCATACACACACAAAAATAAAGTTGGATCTTACCTTACCCCAAATACAAAAATTAACTCAAAGTGAACTGAAGATCTAAATGTAAAACCTAAAACTATAAAACTACTAGAAGAAAACATAGGGGGAAAGCTTCATGACGCTGGATTTGGCAGTGATTTCTTGGGTCTGACACCAAAAGCACAGCAACAAAAGCAAAAATAGACAAATGGGTTGACATTAAAATTTAAAACTTCCGGGCTTCCCTGGTGATGCAGTGGTTGAGAGTCCACCTGCCGATGCAGGGGACACGGGTTCGTGCCCCGGTCTGGGAAGATCCCACATGCCGTGGAGCGGCTAGGCCCATGAGCCATGGCCACTGAGCCTGCGCGTCCAGAGCCTGTGCTCCGGGGGAGGCCACAACAGTGAGAAGCCCGCGTAACGCAAAAAAAAAAAAAAAAAAAAAAAAAATTTTAAAACTTCCTTGCATCAAAGGAAACAAGCAAAGTAAAAAGACAACCTACAGAATGGGAGAAAAAGTTTGCAAACCATATATCTGATAGGGGGTTAATATCCAGAATATATAAAGAACTCCTACAACTCAAAAACAAAAAAGCAAATAAATTTGATTAAAAGATAGGCAAAGGACTTCAACACACATTCGTCCAAAGATGGTATACAAATGGCTAATAAGCATATAAAAAGATGACTCAACATCACTAGTCATTACAGAAATGCAAATTAAAACTATGAGATATCACTTCATGCTCATTAGGAGGGCCACAATCAAAAAAGCAGAAATAACAAGTATAGGTGAGGATGTGGAGAAATTGGAACCCTTGTGCTCTGTTAGTGGGAATGTAAAATGGTGCAGCTTCTATGGAAAACAGTATGAAGGTTCCTCAAAAAATTAAAAATAGAATTGTCACATGATCCAGCAATTCCACTTCTGGGCATATATGCAAAAGAATTGAAAGAATGACCTCAAAGAGATACTTGTACACTCACATTCACTGCAGCATTATTCACAACAGCCAATAAGTAAAAGCAACTCAAGTGTCCATCAGTGGATGAATGGATAAACAAAATGTGGTACATACATACAATGAAATATTAGTCAGTCTTATAAAAAGATGGAAATCCTGTCTCATGCCACAACATGGATAAACACTGAGAACATTAACCTAACTGAAGTAAGTAGTCACAAAAAGATAAATCCTGCATGATTCCACGTATATTAGGTATCTAAAATAGTCAAACTCATAGAAACAGAAAGAGGAATGGTGGTTGCCAGGGGCTAGGAGGAGGGGAAGATGGGGAGTTGTTGTTCAATGGGTACAGAGTTTAGTTTTGCAAGATGAAAAAGTTCTAGAGATCTGTTGCATAAAAAATGTGAATACAGTTAACACTACTGAACTGTACACTTAAAAACGATTAAGATGATAATTTTTACATTATGTGTATTTTGCCACAATTTAAAATTTTTTTAAAGATTCAAAGAATATAAATCTTAAGAGATTGGTAAATTTGATTATATTAAAATGTCAAATCTGATAATGGCATAAACACCATTAATCACATTAAAGACAAGTAAAAGATCTGAAAAAGAAATTCACAAAGTGCATAATTATCAAGGATGGGTAGCTGGAATATTTAAAGAACTCCAACAAACCAATAACATCAGAAAAAAATTGCAACACTGTGATGGAGAAAACACAGAAACCAATGTACCTCAGAAGCAGAATGGATAAACTAGATAATTCATATAAAAGAATATTATAGAGCAGCAAAAATGAATGAAACAGATTCCTATTTATCAGCTTGAATAAATTTTAAAAATAAGTCAAATAAAAAACAATCTGCAATATAATATGCCATTTATGTACATTTTAGAAACACAAGCTAACAGTATATATTGTTTATGGATGTAATATATAAAGTAAGGATACTAAAACAAGATTAAATTCAATCCACCATCCACTCTTTGCCTGCACCTGTGCTGCTAAATTTGGTTTTAAGAAAACCATTTTTTCTATATTTGTGGCTGACAATATATCTATCCCCAGTCTCTCTCTTCTTAGGTTTAAATTGAGCCAATGCTCAATTTTCAGTCCGTGTCTTACTTGACCTAACAACAGTATTTGATATAGTTGATCATTTATCATCCCTGAAACACTTCTTCACTTAGCTTCCGGGGACAACACACTTGCCTGTTTTCTTCCCAACCTCCTCATCCCTTTTTCTCAGTCTCCTTTGCTGGTTTATCTTCCTCTCTTGACTCTCCTAATGTTGGAATAACTAGAGTTTATACCTTTGTCGTTTTTTCTTTTCTATCTATACTTAACTCTGTTGGTATTCTCATTCATTTTCATGATTTTAAATACTACTTATATATTGGCAAATTCCAAATTCCTATCTCTAGATGAGACTTCTCTCCCAAATTCCACATTTATATATCCTACTGCCTATTAAACATCTCTGTATGTCTAACAGACATCTCAGACTCAACTGGTTCAACTGCACTCCTCCAGCCACCCAAAACCTCCCCATCGGCATATTAGTTGACAGCAACTTCATCCCTCCAGCTGCTCTGGCCCCAAACCTTGGAGCTACTGTTGATTCCTCTTGTTCTCTCACACCCTATATTCAAGCCATCAGGAAATTTCATTAGCACTAATGTCAAAATATATCTAGAATCTGACTATGTCTTCCAACCTCCTCTGCTACCCCATGGTCTAAATCAATGCCATCTCTTGCTGGGGTTAATGCAACAGCTTCCTAACTGGTCTCCAAATTTCCAGATTTGTCCCACTACAGGACCATCATGCTTGGCAAACAGAATCTTTTTAGATAACTCAGGCCTTGTCATCTTCTACATAAAGCTCTCCAGTGGCTCCCGTTTCACATGGAGGACCCATAGTCCTTACAGTGGTCTCCCATGCCCTGCACGATCTGCACAGTCCTTCCTCCAGATGACCACCTCCACATCCTTCTTTCCCACTACTCTATCCTCACTCACTCTACACACCCACACTTACCTCCTTTTTGTTCACAAACAGCCCAGGCATATTCCCACCCGAGGGCCTCAACACTGGCTGATCCCTCGACCTAGAAATCTCTTTCCTGGATATTGATATGGCTCATGCTCTCTCACTTGCTTCAAGTCTTGACCCAACTGTCACCTTCTTAGTGAAGCCTTTCCTGATCACCTGATTTAAAAGTCCAAGCTGCTCTCACCCTGCTACTTCCTATCTCTCTTTCCTCTTGTCCTTGTCTTTGTGTCAATTACCATTATCTAACATAGTCCATACATATTTTACTTGTTTATTTGTTATTATCTGCCTAGGGGGGAAATTTTTGTCTATTTTGTTAATTGCTGGATTCCAACACCTAGATAGAACAGTGCCTGGATCACAGTAGATGTTCTCTCAATATTTGCTGAATGAATGGGAAAAAAACCACAAATTGTCCATAACTGTATATGTGAATAGTGGTGCACAGATTCTGCTATATCATTTGCTGTATTTTTATTACATTTGAAATATTGTATAATATAAAACATTTAAAAAGAAATTTGGAAAGTATAAACATTTATTAATCACATTTATGCAATGTTAGTATTCCAGGGTGTCTCTTGCTAAATTCCCCTTATGGGTTTGAAAGTCCCTGACACTTAGAAAATAGATTAAAATAATCTATTTATAGGTTTATATATTGTTTATAGATTAATATATCCTATATTAATATAGAATATGATGGCTAAATATTGTTTTCAAGTAAATTAGAAGTATATTTAACATAATTTGAACAAATGGAATCTACAGTAGAAGTTTCTCTGAAAAGAATCTCAATTCAAAAGTTGTCCCCGCTAGCCCTGTGACATAATTTACATAAAACCTGCCCACTGAACTTGTGCACTCAGCCTGCCTTAAGATAAGAAATAGTATATGAATAAATCTTACCTGAGCCAATAATTTCTCCCATAAGAAAAGTTATAAAAGGATCTGTGAGGCGCCTGAGGACAAAGCCATCTCTGCCTCCCTCCCCCTCCTCCTGTCCAAGGGCAGGGGATCTGCTCTGATATCTGGTGGACAAAACCTTTACAAATGGCTAAAGCGTAGGTATTAGTAACTGAATATTGTGTAATATTGTTTGAGTAGAGGAAAAACAGGGGCCACAGAAGAACCCTCTGACTGGTTTCTAGGTCTCCTACTTTCCCAGCACTTCCATCTCAATATTTACCTTAAAATAACTAGAATTATCCCAGAGTCATGATTTTGGCAAATGACTGATAGGACTTACTGACAGACTTAACAGGCTCTTCAGGAGCACATGCAAATGAACAGAATCGTGAATAGATGTCAGTCACTACGGATCCATCAGGAAGGGAGATGGACGAAACTAAAAAGCTGCCTTAGACAGTTGGCTTGTTGGACTCCTCATGCAAACACACTCTTTATGGATCCTGAACCCCACCTAGGCATCTTGAGACATGCACATTGTCACAGCAGAATCCTGCGAAGGACATTAGAAACTAGGCATTTATTAGACAAAGATGTAATTTAAATCTTTCCTACAAATAAGAAAATTATGGGAGAATAACTTAAGATTCTCATTTGTATGTTTTAATTTTACTCATAGTCATCTGAAATCTGAATAGTACCTCTTTCAGTGGAAACTGGTATTTACATTGTGTTTTACACTTTAAAAAAGTACTTTCATGAGCATTAACTCATTGCATCCATATGAAAATTGTATAAATTCGATATGACAAATATTATTTTACAGATGAAGAAACCAAGACTGAGAGGGGTTAATGACTAAGTGACTTGCCCAGTGTCACACAGCCAGGAAGTGGAGAACCGAAAAAGATCCTCTAACTTCAACATGTGTTCTTTCCACTACACTAAAATGCCTCTTCTATGTTCCAAGAATTAATTAATGAATAACATTATCTGAACAGAGCAAAGATTGCATTTTTCTATTTTCTGGAAAGAAAAATGCACAGGCCTTTTCCTTTTAAGTACAGCTACCATGTCAGTGAGTTATAATTAACTTAGCTACCTCTGTTTTAAATGTTGGGATGTTATTTTTCTTCTAGTTTTATTTATCTACCTGAGGATTCATGTTAATAACCTGTTGTGAATTTTTTCAAATGCTCAATGTTAAATTATGAAAACACAGACTGCATATACTATAGTTAAGTATAGGGTAATTAATAACACATGAATGTATCACTTTGACATTATTTTCTTATAAATAAGAACAGATGCCCTTTTTAGAAAAATGCCTTTAAAGTCTTCAATGTTAAAACCATATATCCAATACCTAGCAGACTGACTCACAGTAAGAACTCAACAAATGTCTGCTGAACTGTATTCTCAAAAAACCTTATGAAAAACATATATCAGTGTGCAGATATTTAGAAATGTCTTCTTTTATTCTCAGAATTACAAGGGATTTGTGAAATTATGTGGTTGAGAAAAGAACATATCAGTAAAAGTATCAAATTTGTATAGTGCTAATTATCATATAAAAGATTGTTAAGGTTTCTAAAATAAATCAGTCTTATCCAGTATACAATTTAGTTTAGCAAATTACAATCTAGAAATAATTATATGAGGTAATGATGAATACTTCTAAAATCTAGGCTCATGAGGGCAAGGAATTTGTTTCTTTCACCACCATATTTCTAGGGTCTAGTACAATACCTGGCACATAGTAGGTACTCAATAAACATTTGCTGAATTATTAAATTAACAAATATACAGAGAGATGAGTAGTACACCATGAGTAGAAACTTCAAACATGTCTAAAAAGTAATTCCTGAAAATTAAATAGAAATATTTCTCAGATCAAATGAGAGCAGAATTTGTAATACACAAAACTGTGATAAACTGAAAAAGCAGATTTGGGTGGGGGAATATTAATTCAGGTTTGGAAATGCTGGGCTTGTGTGATCTATGAGAGAGTCAAGGGGAGACACACTTGGGGCATGTTTGGGTCTGGAGCCCAGAAGAGCGGTCAGGGTTGGCCATGTATATTTGGGAATCACCAGCGTACAGGGAGAGAGTGCAAGCGTAAAAAGAGTAGAGTACCTAGGACTGAACTGTGAGGAACCCTCAGGTAGAAGAGAAAGAGCCTGCAAAAGACAGCGAGAGAGAGAAGGAAAGGCAGGGGAGCACGGCGTCACAGAAGCCAGGGTGAGACGCAATTTCCAGTTCAACACCACTAGGTAGTCAAGTAAGGTGAGGGCTCAAAAATACCTAAAATAGGGACTTCCCTGGTGGCGCAGTGGTTAGGAATGCCCCTGCCAATGCAGGCGACACGGGTTCGAGCCCTGGTCCGGGGGGATCCCATAAGCCCACGCGGAGCAACTAAGCCCGTGCGCCACAACTACTGAGCCTGCGCACCACAACTACTGAGCCCACGTGCCACAGCTACTGAAGCTGGCGCACGCAGAGCCTGTGCTCCGCAACAAGAGAGGCCACCGTGGTGAGAAGCCCACACACCACAACAAAGAGTAGCCCCCGCTCGCCATACTAGAAGGAGCCCGCGTGCAGCAACAAAGACCCAACACAGCCAAAAATAAATAAAATTTAAAAACCTAAAATGGAGGTCAATAGTGGCCTTGGCAAGAACAGGTTCAGTCAATTGGTAGGAGGTGCAAGCCACACTGGAGTAGATTAAGGGGTGAGTGACCTGTGGGTAATAGACTGCCCAGACAAATACTGACAAAGGAGAACATAGGACAACAACTAGAAGGGAATAGGGGATTCTGAGATTGTTTGCTGTTCATCAGTCAGTCCATTCATCCACTCATCTCTCCATTTTTAAACACTTAAGATGGGAGAGACTAGGCTTGCTTAAATGGTGACAGAAAGCGTCCAAGCAGAAGAAGAAGAGGTAGAAAAGAAGAGGGGTCAGTTACAGATAGAGGTAGAGATGTATAATCTCTCTATATAAACTGGAAACCAGGGAGGAAACTCCTCAAAGTGAAGTTTAAGCTGAAAACGAAGGAGGTAGCGTAGGAATAGACAAAAAAGAAGCTCTTCCAAGAAATGATATAAGTCAGGCTGACATGGGAAACCAAAAAGGAATGCTAGCTAATCAAAATAGAAATTGTTGGATGGGAATATTTTTGAGGTGCAATAGGTCTAGGCAGGGACACTTGCTAAGCGGATGCCAGGTGGAATAAGGGGGGAGCAAAGGACCATTAGATCAAGTTTTAGGGGACTCAGAAAAGGAGAGTCCCTACTTGAGCCCTAAGAGTTAAACCTGAAGCCTAGCAAGCCAGTATGTCCTCTTCAGCTAAGAGGAAGAATGAGCTGGTAGTCTGAGGGGAGAAGACAGATGAAACTGTAAGGCTTAATAACACATGACTATAACACATAATTACATGAAATGCAGCTAGGTTGCGTTGTGAATAAGGGAATCTATAAATTACTTCTCCACTTCAGATTGAATCCCATTGTTTCATTTTTGCACCTAAATAACCAATTGCTCCAAAACTGTGGCATCCGACAAGAATTCTCCTCATTCCCTTGAGGAATAGCTGTTGAATTGACCAGCAGAAAACACAAGTCTCTCTTGTGAGAAGTGACGCAGCTGATTCAGTAACCCAGCAGTTCTGACCAATTTGTATTACTGTATTAAAACCCAACAATTCTGATCATGTTTGATTTTTGTTTACCTCTTGCTTTGGTTTCAAACATTTTGCTCTTCCTCAGTGCCAAAGTCTGTTTCTGCCTACTGCCAAATGATGAGCCACACATGTCCAGAAATACAGGATTCACGAACTGATTCTCTCATTGTAGTATCACCAGAACCTAGCCTAATGTCTAGCAGATAGAAGTCTCTCAACAAATACTGATGAAGTGAATGAGTAAATGTACGTGCGGTTCCACGGGGAGAGAAAAAAGTGATCACCAACTCTCTCTATGCAGGGGGAGTCCTCCATCTTTACATGCCAAGGGTCCTTTGACAGTCTGTTGAAGCCAATAGACCCCTTCTCAGAATAATGTTTTTACATATATTGTAGGACAGAGCAAACTAATGATATTGAAATACAATGAAATCAAAATATCAAGAGAAATTGTGACGTCATCACAAATGTGCTTCTGCGGCATAGGCTGGGCTTGCTAAGCCGCAGGCATCACTGCAGGGAGATCTGGCTGGGCCAGTTCACTGGCAAAACCACTAGCCGACAGCATCTGTAGATTTCTTTCTCAGTTCTCAGAGAGGAATCCTCCCAGGTCTTGTCTAGGAAGCCACCGTTCTCAGAAGGAAGGGGCAGCAAGAGGCCATGGCAGTTCCACAGTGTAGTGTGGCAATCTTCACGCCACCCCCTAGCTTTGACGGTGTCCTCTCCCTCAACCGTGCCCCTTGTCCCTGAATCCACAGTTTTGTCTATTTAACCTTGTCAGCTTTCCATGAGGGTCAGAAAGGCAAGGTTTCCTACGGAGATAGTGTATATCTGAGATCTGGGGGGTACCTGTTTCTTATATAGACTTCCAACTAATTCTCTTGTGTCCTGCACTCTTGCTTTGAGCGATGCCTGGTGCCCCCAATTCCTGAGCCTTTCTGGGGGTCAGAGGTGCAAATTAGCCTGCTTTGGGGATTCTCATATTACTGGCTTAGGATTCAGCTGTTTCAGGCGTGTTACATCGGTTACAACTAGTATTTCTGCTGTCCCTCCTCCAGAATCTGGTTGCTGTTTTCCTCTCTCCCTTTTGAGTATATGCCTATTTTACACCTTTACTTTTACTTGTAGTAGGGTTTAGTGAGGAAACAACCATCAACATATTTCAGCTGTCACATTTTTCAAGTTGCCACTAAAATTTTTAACAAAGTTTGAAAAATCAAACTTTGAAGAAAAATCCTCAAAAATTAATCTCATCTTTTTCATAACTATGATTTTTCTATCAAAGATAATCAACATATTGTTAAACCCTCAGGTTCATGAAGGCAGAGACCATTTCCCTTTTGTCACTGTATTATCCAATATCTAGCATAGTAGAAGTGGTCAATAAATATTTATTGATAAGTGATTGAATATAGATATGAGAAAAAATTGGGATCCTTTGTTTTCATAATTTTAGTACTTATCTAACTCACCTAGGACTGCTTTGGCAATATTCTAAAAAGCAAACAATCAGAAATAGATACACCTAATTTGGAACCCAAATTACAGTAAAGAAGTCCTTTATTACAAAAATTTAACTGTGATTCTGTATACTATAACAATAATTTCTTGGATAGCAAGGAACTGGCATTCAAATTACTTAGTTGTCTTGAAAAACTAGCAGTGTAAAAATGTACTTTTTATTACAACTGCTACATAAATAGTATCTAATTACAACTAATAAATGTACAATTTTAAACGTTATTAAATAAATCTTTAACAATAAACAAATTTTAATCAATGCTGAAAACGCAAAGTCCTTCATATTTAAAATCTGTACATTAGCTATTACATTTTAGTTTGTATGGGCAAAAAAACAGCAAGTTTATTAAAAAATTAGGTCTAGTAGATCCTTGCTATTCTTGTCAAGTGAGTTCAAAGAGCCACCATGACATGTCCTACCTTGTAATTATAATGTAAACTGTATGTGCTTTGTTTTGTAATTCTTTACTGGCTCTTATCTAAGCCATGATTTTCCTAAAAGGCCCAAAGTGTTATTTTAAAATTTCAGTTATATTTTATGGAGAAAGTTAAATGCATAATTTTGTTTTGTTTTTAACTGGGGAATTCTGTTATATGCGTAAAAGGATTACTGGAATTCTAGCAGGATGGTTCCATGGTAATTTTAAACTAAAAACTTTACAGTTATCCATGTCAAAATATTCCTCTGGGCAAACTTGTACAAAAATCCATAATCTGTTTAGTACTATCCCATTAAACGCTCATTCTATAGCTCATTTTTCATCATTGTTTACATTCTGTTTTACTAACTTCAAATTAAAATATAATACTCACTTCATCAGCCACAAACTCCTTACTCAGACCAAAATCTGTCAGCACCACATGGCCATTAGAATCAAGTAGAATATTCTCAAGCTTAATGTCACGGTATATAATCCCCAACTGTAAAAACAAACAAATATGCATATTAAAATAACAATTTCCAAAAAATAAATTAGAAAAGTCTTTCTTATCTACCTTAAAAACAAACCAAAAAAAGGCATTCTCCTGCTCAGGGTGCTATGACGGCTCTTAGTCACAGGTCGGGGCAAATCTAAATTCCTCCATCTCAGGGTTTATCTGCTGGGTTCCCTCTGCAACCATGTCTTCATGCTCCATATAATGAGGGTACATTCCTGTCGGACTAGCTTCTGTTGGGTCTACTGTGACTACTGCTTCTTCCTGGGTCACTGTTCTTGATGGATTTCATCCTCACTCCAGATGATCTTCAGGTGCTTTCTTAGCCAATTCATGTCCATCACTTCTAATGGCTTCAGAAGGCTTTCCTGAGTAACCACTTCCCACACTGGTCATTTCTTTGTTTTTATTCCTATAGCATCTATATTTACATCGTACTTACATAAAAGTAACTGATATTTTCTAGGTACTTCCTGTTCTTCTTGATATAACCATATCCAAACTCTGTTTTTTCACTTTTTATGCATTTACCTAGTATCTAGTACAGTGTCATATGTCAAATAGGTAATTAATAAAGGCTTGTTGAATAATACACTCCTAAACATGAAGGCTGAAGATCACAGGTTAATTTTAGTTGATCTTTAGTTCTAAATAAGCAATGTAAATCAATTAGATATTTAAATATCCTTCTATTTTGTTTTGTATGTAAGTTTTATAGTAAAACACTTCAGCTCTATGACATAAATGAATCTACCCAACTTATATAAGAAGTACTTGATATGCATGAATTCCACGTTCCATGTTATGTCAGCCCGAATTAAATGTTTTTAAACTTAGAAACACTGCTTTCCTCAACACTAAGTATATGAAAAATAAGATTCTTGATGCTTTCTTAAAATTGAAACAAAAAATGACACAAGGAAAAACACTAGGCAATTTTCTTCCAAGAACCTCAGTGGGTTTTTTTTTCATATTTTAAAACATTATTATATATTGTAAATGCACAGTCTGTTAGACATTTGACTTGAAGCCTTACAAGCACCTAACAGCCAGTATGACTTTTTTTTAACAACCTCTTTGGAAAAGATTTTAGGAATAAGTCATTTACTACCTGCTTTACCTCATCACTTCCACGTAAACTCCCCGTTTTTGTCTCTTCCTGAGAAACTCAGTGTTAGTAGCTATATCAAGATTATCATTATTAGCTTTGTGTTATATCTCTTTGTATTTATCTTTTTAGGTAGTCAGATTAAGAGAAATTTAGCTAAGATCTAATCTGCAATATACTTCCCTCTATATCAATTACATTTATATCTTGTACTCATCATGTTCTCTACCTCTGTGTTTCTGATTACCCTGTTTTAATAATAATGAATGTTCATGAATTTTCCCTTTAAGAAACAGAATTAACAGTTTTCATACTAACCAAAAACTGAATTTACTAGCTTACCTGTCAGAGCTTTGTATTTTGTTTGTGTTTACTCTGGTATTTATGGTGATTTCCACCATCGTTTTTATATTATAAAAATTACATCTGATTCCCCTAAGCATAAAACAAAGCTTTTCAGCCTATTCCCTGGCCCAATTTGGCTCATGTATAAAAATGTCCTAACTACTTTATACCCCACAAAAATAACCATAGGCATAAAGTTCATCCCCACACCACCAATTCTATCAGAAGGAATACAGATGCCTGTTCCTATCACTTCAGTTCAGCTCCCACCTTACACTCCCCTTCCTTTCACTCCATGGCACTGCAGCCCTGCGCCCCAGAGCCTTCTCTACTTCCCTCCTGTTCTTAGACGTTTTTTCATTCACTCTCCTTAGAATTCCTCTTCTGAACCCTGTCTCCCTCTACCTGCCCAGTTGTGTTCCTGTTCTGGGCTAGATCTACCCATTTCTTGATGCCTTCCTTCTTATATCTTCTCATCATCTTTTCTCACAGCCTCTCCCACCCGTTACCGCCATCCTGCAATTCTAATCTCCCTGCCCCTTTGAAAATGTCATCCTTTTTCCTTGCCTTTTTCCTTCATTTCTCTCCATTCTTTTTTATGCTCCATAATCAGCACTTCCATCTTTTTTAAATCTGTAATCTAGTGTAGCATCTGAGTATATAACAAAGAAAAACAGCAGCTTTATGATGTACCTGTATCATCCGAATTTAGAGACTCGAGTCATCCTCCTATGGTCTCACACAACTTTGATAAGAATTATTCTAGTACTTTCTATTTCTTGGAAATACACACAAGCCTAGTCTACATAATGACTGTTTGCTTCTACAGTAATGCTTCCTCATTAAAAAAATATTTTTAGTCAAAATTTCTTGGATCAAGATTAATAGTATCTGAAGTAATATTTTTTAAAAGTTTAAACCGATTTTATAGAGTTCAAACAGCATCACATACATATTTGAATTCCACTGAAAAAG
Source organism: Pseudorca crassidens (assembly GCF_039906515.1). Taxonomy (NCBI): domain Eukaryota; kingdom Metazoa; phylum Chordata; class Mammalia; order Artiodactyla; family Delphinidae; genus Pseudorca; species Pseudorca crassidens. The sequence continues at coordinate 13,832,795 of NC_090296.1, read as the reverse complement.
TTGAGTAACTGAGTTCATGCCACATGAAGGCAATGGAGCAGGAGGGAGGGAGGGGGAGCAAGAGAGGACCTTAGGGGTGAACCAAATGGAAAAGAAAGCGAGAGTGGGAGAGGGGGATAGCTGGGTAGCATAGGTAAGTACTTCTTTCAAATATTCCAAGCTAATTGGGAAACATACTCCGAAGATGCACAGGCAGAGTCTGCAATGGAGTGAGCCACAATTAAGGAAATACATATTATGACTTGTGGGTTCATCTTAAAGGTTATTTTAAGAATGAAAATCCTTTATTCTAATGATACTTTGTAATAAGCATCAGAATTTTTCATGAACAAAACCAAAAAAATGCTCAGGTTCTACCTTTTTAATCTGCAACCCAGAAACTATAAAAGGAAATTAGACTTTTACAAAGGGAACAATGAAATTGAAAAGATTGGTAATGGTCTATGAGTGTGCTTCCACAATCTCCACCAAGACAATGACATGTAAACGCATTAGCTCTTTTAGCTCCATCATTACCTCAGTTACTAGATTTTTAAAAAAAGGAAATCCCAAAGGTTAAGCATCTCTTACCTTGTGGAGATGTTCGAGGGCAAGCACGATCTCTCCAACATAGATCTGCACCTCATGCTCTGTGAAACGCTCTCTTTGAGAAAGATGAGTAAAAAGTTCTCCACCATTTATATAATCTAAAAATGAAATATATTTTTTCTGTCTTTGACTTGTATTCAAAAACTAAAGGAAATATTTCCTTTTAACCACTTTGGAGTAACCATAAGGCATTGATTTTAATACATTATTTTTGTACAATTCTTAGTATATAGTTTCATATAGAATATATTACTAAATTCATATAAATACAGTTCCATAAGTTAATGACTACCCTAAACCACAATCAAATGAATTTGCATAGAGTATTACTATTAAAACTATTACATGAAATCTGCATATTTTAAAATAATTTTCCCAAATCCAGCATATCAGAAACCTCTGCCATTACCATACACTTCTTAACTTGCTGTAAAGTACCAAAACATCAACCACCATAATAACTAAAAAATGAAAAAAACAAAACAAAACTCCCAGCCTTTCCTTTGTACTAGTGGCCGGTCACTATTTTTAAGCACATTCCCTATTTTCCAGAATTGTCTATGGAGAGCCCTTCTAAAAATGTCTATTAGGTAGCAGGTAGCCTTCTTATGGTTCCACATAACTCGAAAGTAGAAGTAGCACAACAGGGCTGAATCAAAACACCTGAAACTAAATGATTCCCATTTGCCTTTCAATTTGCCCATTTTATCCCAAGAGGAATAATGAAATAAGAGAGAAAAAAGCTACAGTGAGACATAAATTAGGAGCTGAATAAGCCACAACTGTGTTCATAATAGGCTCTAAGACATTTATCGATAAACTGATAATAGTTTCATCAGAAACTAACCATTACTATCTTACACAACATTTGTGTGTGAGAAACAATGTACACCTAGAAAACAGTCATAGATATAGATTAAAGCTTTTCTCCTAAAAAAAATCTGAAAAGCATGTATCCCAAGTATATTCATTTGTCAAGTTTACCGCAATTTGATAAAAGACCAAAGCAAAATCTTCATTAACTCACAAATTTTTATCTTGACCGTTTTTCAAATTCCAAACAGCTGATGCAACAGAATGAAAGAACTCTAAAAGCTGGTTGTTTTGCAATGTATTTTGCAAAGCACATGCCAGCAAAAAGCACGGCCCTTTTAAGACTTTCGTATTTTGCCAAGGGTTTTAATTATATCTTAACACAAAGCTAATTATTAAAAAGGTGTAAAGGAACACAGCATTCCTGCAAACTAACAGTGAATTTTTTCTACCTTTAAGTAGTCACTTATTTAAATCTAATACTGATGTTTATGCATATGGTTTCCATAGTTAGTCATGGTACAGAAATAGGCATTCAGAGGTCAGTTGACCAACTGACAAACTCCTACACACCCTTGAATGTCCTACTTAATGATCTCATTTTCAATAACCACTCCAGCAGAGTTGATCACTTCCTTTTATGTTACCCCCTGTGTTTATTAAAAACTTATACCACTGCAATTATATTGCTGCACTGAAAATGGCTATTTGCATACTTCCTTTCTCTGCTAAACTCTGAGCTTTTTAAAGTCATGATCAACGTATTCATCTTTAAAAAAACAAAATCACTCTGAAACTCAAAGGCAAGTGAGTTGTAAAAAAAAAAATAACCCAATGTACTCCTGTCCTTGAGGCAACTTGATATAATCCAAAGAACCTGGGCTTTATAATCAATAAACCTGAACTAGACAATGGCTCCACTGTGTCCTGTCTTGAGCAAATAAAGTCTCTCTCAGTGTTAGTTCTTTATCTATAAAATGGAAATCAGAACTACTATAGATTATTGTTTCTTGAAACATAGAAAGTGTTTTGTTTGCATTTACTGGGGAGACTAAGAAAAATTAACTACAAATCTAAGAAGACAAACCTAAAACAACATCGTCACCTGCTTCCTACTTGTAGAATAGACCAACAGCCCAAGGTGAAGACTTGACATTCATAAAATAAACATGCTTTATTTGTAGGTACAGGGTTGCACACTTTATAAGCTGAACAGCCAACTCTATCCAGTGGTCCAAGCTGTCAACATTGGTAAGGTAGATATATAGGCTGCCAAAGGACTGTAACAGCAGGAGCTGCGATACCTGGAGTGGTGTTACAGGGTAAGTTCTATCAATAGCAGGGATATGAGGTTAGTGGGAATCTCTGTAAGATAAGTACCTAGAACCCTCACTTGTTATAATTCTAGTTGTTTTGTTTGGTATGTAGTGGTATCTCGTTATGGTTTTAATTTGCATTTTCCTGAATAATAATGGTATTTAGTATCTTTCTGTGCCTTATTGGACATTTCTGTATCTTCTTTTGTGAAACGTCTATTAAGGGTTTTTTCTTTTTTGCCCCTTTTGGTTTTTTCCTCACAATATAATTCACATACCATGAAATTCACCAATTTGAAGTGTAAAATTCAATGGTTTTTAGTATATTCAGAGTTGTGCAGCCATCACCACATTCAATTTTAAAATATTTTCACACACTCCCCCCGCAGAAATCCCAATTTATGTTTCTCCTTTAGTTGCTTGTGCTTTTTTTTTTAAATTTATTTATTTATTCATTTATTTATATTTTGGCTGAGTTGGGTCTTCGTCTGTGCGCAGGCTTTCTCTAGTTGCAGTGAGCGGGGGCTACTCTTCATTGCGGTGCACGGGCTTCTCATTGTGGTGGCTTCTCTTGTTGCGGAACACAGGCTCTAAGTGTGCAGGCTTCAGTACTTGTGGCTCGTGGGCTCTAGAGCACAGGCTCAGTAGTTGTGGCGCACGGGCTTAGCTGCGCGCGGCATGTGGAATCTTGCCAGACCAGGGCTTGAACCCGTGTCCCCTGCATTGGCAGGCAGATTCTTAACCACTGCGCCACCAGGGAAGCCCAGTTGCTTGTGCTTTTGATGTCACATTTAAGAAATCACTGCCAAAACCAAGGTCACAAAAATTTACCCCTATGTTTTCTTCTAAGAAATTTATAGGTTTAGTTCTTACTTTTCATCTTTGATCCATTTTGAGTTAAGTTTTGTGTATGTTTTGAGTTATGGGCCCAATTTCCTACTTTTGCATATGGTTATCCAGCTGTTCCAGCACCATTAGTTAAAAAGACTGTTCTTTCCTCATTGGCACCCTTGTCAAAAAATCAATTGACAGTAAATGTGAGGGTTTATTTCTGGACTCTCAATTCTAATCTATTATCTATATGTCTATCTTTATTCCAGTGCCACACTTCTTGATTATTGTAGCTTTGTAGTAAGTTTTAAAAGTGTGAGTCTTCCAACTTAATTCTTCCTTTTCAAAATTGTTTTAGCTATTCTAAAGTTCCTTGAGTTTTCCAGACAATTTTAGGATGACTTTGTCAATTTCCATAAAAAATAAGCTGGGATTTTGAGAGAGGTCTGTTAAATCTATAGATCAATTTGGGGAGTATTGCCATCTTAGTGATATAAAGACTTTCAATCCATAAACATAGAATCTTTTACCATCATGAAGTATCCATTTTTATCTCTAGTATACGTTTTTGTTAAGTATATTTTGTCTGATATTAGTATAGCCGCTCCTGCTTTCTTGTGGTTGCCGTTTGCATGATTTATCTTTTCCTATCCTTTTTCTTTTTAACTTGTTTGTACCTTTGAATATACAGTGTATCTCCTGTAAACAGTATATAGTTGAATCTTTCCCCCGTCTGACAATCTCTGTCTTTTGATTGTACTGATTAATCCATTCACATTTAATGTTATTATTGATATAGTTGGACTTATGTCTTGCTATTTTACTTCTTTGTTTTCTACATATTTCCTATCTTTATTTGTTCCTCTATTCCTCCTTACTTCTTTCTTTTTCATTAAGTAAATATTTTCTAGTGTAACATTTTAATTTCTTTAATGAATTTCACTTTTTTTAGTTATTTTCTTAGTGGTTGCTCTATGGCTTACCATACACACATTATCACAGTTTCAGATTTATACCAACTTAATTCCAGTGATATATAGAAACATTTCTCCTACATAGCTCTATTCTTTCTTCCTCCCTTTTGAGCTATTATTGTTATACATAGTATAACTATGTTAACAAATCCAACAACACATTATAATTATTACCTTATATAGATTTATGTCTTTCAAAGAGGCTGAAAGAAAAGAGAGCAAGTACATATTTAGAGTTTGTCATATTAGCCTTCCTATTTACCATTTTTGGTTCTCTTTATTTTTTCTTGTGGCCCCTGGAGCTGGAGAGCACAGAGGTTTCTGGCCGTTGTAAGGATTTCAGATTTTACTCTGAATGAAATAAGAAGCCTCTGGAAGATTGAGTACAACAGTGGTATGATAAGACTTCCATTTTAACAGGATCAATGACTCTGGCTGCTGTGTTAACTTTCAAGAGGGAAAGTAGGGAGATCACTTGCAGTAAACAAGGAGAGATGATGGAGCCTAGGAGAAAGGTGACAGCTTGGTGGTGGTAAGGACCCAGCCCTACCTGAGCACATGAAGAGATGGAATTGGTGTTACCTGAGATGGGGAAGGCTGCAGGAAGGACAAATCTGGAAGGGATGATCCAGAGTTCACCTTTGGAAACGAGGAATGCACAGTGTCTAACAAATAGTAAAAGCTCAATAAATGGTAGTTATCATCATCACCATCACCATCTTGAATTATTATTCTAAGACTGTTAAAAGGTAAAAAAGAGCCCTCTGGAAATCTTTTAGGAAAAGGAAGATAAATTTCTTATGGCCAGTTAGATCATTAAGAGGAGGTTGCATATAAATTCCTTGAAATTATGCACAATTTTCTCAAGTATATGTAAGCATGTGTGCATTCTACTGACAAGAGAGGGTCCACAGCTTTTATCAGATTTTCCAAGGAGTTACAAGACAAAAAAGTTTTCAGAACATCACTCAAAAGACAGCATTAAAAATCTGAATGGAAAAGTGCCTATGAAGTTTATTTACAAACAAACCAATGAATGCGGACTGTCAGCACATGGGAAACATCTGAGAGTAGCGTCTTACAGCTCGCCAGCACCATTAACTTCATCATCACAGCGTACGCACCCAGCACCATTTCTCCTGAGCATTTAGATCACTTCTCCCTGACTTCCGGCCTTGCTTGGCATAGCTGTCCTGGAGCTTACTGTATTTAGAGCTGGACTAGTGAGGTTCAGAGCTTTAAAAAGTGAAATGGAGCATGAAGTTTTCATTGTTAACAAGATCTCTGCCTACTGAGGATGTGCTGGAACTGCATTTCTGGTCTCTTTACACCTCTGTATTTATCCAGAGAGCTAGCAACTTTGTTAGGGCTTGGCCTTGAAACTAAAAACAACTTAGCCAGGCAGTGACATAACAAATAAAACAAAATTTAGAAAAGACTACAGGGATATTATTCAATTTGAGTTGAATTATTGATATAAAATTTTTACTCTCTTGAAAGAGAACACTGGAATCAAGAATGCAGGCAGATTCCGGGATAGAGTTAGCAGTGGCATGAATATGGTCAAAGACATCAATGAAAACCCAGATCATTACTAACATCTGAGAGGAAGAGTCTTCTCAGTTTTATAACTCATGGAACATCCACTTTCCCCTACCCCCCATCCCACCCCTTTCCCACTGGGCATAAATTACATTTCTCCATAAAAAAGACTTATTTAAAAGTTCAGATGGAATAAAGCACGTGAGTGGAAACTGTCTACTACGAGAATTATTTAAGATCTACTCTGCCTGGTGGGCCTTGGTCCATGCCAACTCATCTACCCTGAATACTTTCCTGTCAAAATTATGGATTCATTAGAATTCTAGAAATTAGATTTCTCAGGGTTTTGTCAATTTCTTTCTCAACAAACTGCAAGCGTGAGGGTTTTTTTTTAAGCCAGTGCCAACGGCTTTTATTCTCTTCATGATAAGAAACAGCATGAGAATATCCAGTTTTTACTGATATTCCTGAGGCTTTTTGCCTCTGTGGACATACAACGAAAATGGACTAAGTGGTGTTGGCTCAGTTTACACTCCTGGCTACCGCCGTTTGTGTAGAAGCAGCATCTTAGTAACCCAGGTTAGTCACGGTAAGTGGGAAAGGGCTCCTGGCAGATAAGAACTAAGCGATGTAAAACAGGGTTTTGGCTGCCTTCCTTTAAAATCTGTATCTCATCACAGCTCACTGCTTTTAAGACTAGACAAAGAAATAACAACTAGAGATATTGGGCACTTTCTATGTGCCTGTTCTATTTGGATATGATAACAAATTTGATCCTCATAAACAATGCTACGAAGTTGGTGCTATTAAAATAATAGTATAATCCCCAGAGAAAACAGGTAATCTCTAGAAAATAGTGAAACCCAGAGAGGTTAAAAAATTTATCCAGAGTTGCATATCTGTTAAGTGAGAGAATAAGGATTATGAACATGGGCAGTCTGACTCTAAAACAGTGATTTTTTAAAATGCTATATAGGTTGCCCTTTTCCCCCTCCTGGTATGGTTTTTACTATCATTTATCAGGAGCAGCCCCACTGGGCAACTGGTATTGCTAATTACTGTCAGAAAAACTGTCTTAAAATCAACTATCCTGACCTTCAAATATCTGAAAGGCTTAGAGCCAATAATTCTATATATTTGGTCATAAAGTTTCTCTTTTTTACATGCTTTTCTTAATCAAGTTTTGGAGGGCTCATCAGAATGTCACAGTACTCAGAAGGAGACATTCCTAGGGGGCTGTACTAAGATTTCTTTTTAATGTCCGCAGTAAACAATGGGTCTCCATCTTTTTTGAGAATGTGCTAACCTAAGATTATTGCTGACATATTTCTGACATAGAACTTAAGAAAGTCAATTTATATCTTGTAGGAGAGGGCCCAGGGCTGTTTTTTTTCTCCAAAAAAGTACCTGGCCTTGCCCTGCAGTTCTCATCTTAACCCACCTGCCTGTTAAAGCAGATGGCTCTGAATCTGACCACAAAGAGCTACATTCTAGGTTCCTGTCAGAGAGTAGAACCTCAAATTGCCTGCAGTCCAAATCTCATCATATGTTCAGTTGTGAGAAATAATACATACAGGACAATAAATGTCATCTTTACATCTTTCTCATTATTTACTATAATGACTTCAGACAAAGCTACAAACTTGGATAACACTGTTTTGGAAAAATTATACTCTAATCTTGTTCCATAGGCTTACATGATAAGGGATAGTGGTATAAAACTTGGAATTATATCCTTAGTCAAGGAAGGCTGGTGAAAATTGTCCATTGTATCTGGGCCCTATTTAAAAAGCTTTTCCTAGATCATAATACCTTACCTATGGGTTTTTTTTTTTAATATCTTGTTACAATTTCAAACATACAGAAAGTATTTGCAAGAACAGCACAAGTAATCCCCATATAACCAGTATGCAAATTCACCAATTGTTTATATTTTGCTTCATTGGCTTAGTATTCTCTGTGTAATTCCCCTGAGCCAACTGAGAATAAGTTGGAGACATCAAGCTCCTATGTCTTTCAGTGTGCAAATACTAAAAAAAGAATGCCCTTTCACACAACCACAGTACAATTATCAATATCAGAAACTTTATGATAAAAATACTATTATCTAATCTATACTCTCTATTCAAAGTTTGTCATTTGCCCCACTAATGCTCTTTGTAGCTACTCTCCCCCAGCCAAGGATCTGGTTTATGATCACATATGCATCGGATATCATGGCTGTTTAGACTCTGACCCTAAGTCACAACATACGTACATATTAATTTTATTAACTGCTGCCAATGTTTACAGGTACCTTCCTCCAAAAGGTCATGTATATTCCCCACTAACAGTGAATGGATGCCTTAGAAAACAAAGTTCTCACCAACTCTTGATATTATCATTATCTTTCATTTCTACCAGTTTGATACGCATTTCAAATTGGACACAGAAATTTTGAAGGTGCAGAAGAAAGAAGCGGGGGAGAAAATCTGAGAGTTTGCAGCAGCCGGAGAGATTTGATAGATTTTCAGTGGCAGTAGGACAAGTGGGCACCTCAGACAGGGAAGACGACGTTGATAAGGCTGCAGGGCTGAGAGGCTGTAAGAGGTTAGCGAAAGTCACATGCCACTCAGGAGAGAGGAGTAAAATGTCTGCTCACCCCTGTGAGATTCTGTTGAGACTATCAGCATGAACTTCAGACCAGACCCAGCTGACACATTGTGGAGACATGTGAGAAAAGCTTAGAAAGCTGGTACTGCAAAAAAAGTTCAGAGAGTAATCAAAGCAACTGCCATGCCAGGCGAGGAGGAAGGTTAACAGGGCAAGTGGTTCTCGTGTGCCAGACCAGGCAGATGCCAGGCCAGTAAAGAGGCGCGTGGAACCCAAAGATGGTGCGGGGAAAGGGGCAGGAAAGACTCGAGGGAAGGCAGGGTCAATGAGGATTGAAGAACAGGCCCAGGGAGTGTGAGAAAGGAGAAAAAGAGAAGATCACGGTCAAAGAAGAAAGCTGATTAGAGGTCTTAGACGTGTGACTGGTTTTAGTGACAAGGCCCAATGTGTGGCTAGGCTTATGAATGGCTACAGTGAAGTAAAGGTTAAAACATCACAAGTCAAGGTGGCTTGACATGGTGTTGGCATGGTTATCAATACGGCTGCTAAAATTGTGGAAGGGGATGGAAGGAAACTGGACGAAAGGGAAGCTAGGCCTGAATAAGTCACTGGAAAAGGCAAGCACGTGTCCCAGGAGTCAGTTAAGTACAGGGTTGAGGTTAGGGAGTTGGAAAAAAGCGCCTTCACAAATGAAGCTCTGATGGGAAATGACTTTTTTTTTTTTTTTTTTTTGCGGTACGCGGGCCTCTCACTGTTGTGGCCTCTCCCGTTGCGGAGCAACAGGCTCCGGATGCGCAGGCTCAGCGGCCATGGCTCACGGGCGCAGCCGCTCCGCGGCACGTGGGATCTTCCCAGACCGGGGCACAAACCCGTGTCCCCTGCATCGGCAGGCAGATTCTCAACCACTGCGCCACCAGGGAAGCCCGGGAAATGACTTTTAAATGATGTTTAACTACCATTACTTTGTTGAGCACAAGAGTAGGATGGAGCAACGGGACCTATCCAGCAGCCCCTCTGTAAAAGGGCTGCTGGGTAAGTACCATCCTCCAAGGACAGGAGGTTTTACTTAAGATGAATAAGGCACACTCGGTTAAGATTTAGGGTGCTTGTGCACACGGGGTTATCCACCGAGCACAATGGAAGGGGTTAGAAGAGGAAGATAAGGGAAAGAATGAGGTTTAAGCAGGGGAAGAATAATTTTTAAATTCCTAAAGACATTTTTTAAAAAAACCTCCAAAGCTTCTAAAATAGCAGACACAAAGTTCAGCTTTATAGAGAGCGTAGTCCACAAATAGATTCATACTTCTCTAATGACATGTTTTACCTTTTAGTCTAAAAGCTTATTGAAATGTATGCTGTCAGAAAACAAAGTTGAAATCTGGCACCGATGAGGCAGATGAAAGTCCCAGAGCAATTTTCTCTCCGCCAGGTACAGGGTCTGACACTAGCAAATATAAAGCATCCACTAATATCAGCTGCATGAATTGAATAAACATGCAATACTCTGCTTACTGGCTGCTGTAGCCATATAGGAGAACTAGGGCAGATTTTTCATCTCAAGTTTATTAACAGTAAAAGTAGAAAGAAATAGTTAAATATTATAATAGCTAAAAACTGCAATTCAGATAGACCAATGGGCAGCAAAAAAGAAGGGGAAAAGGAAAAGGAAAAAACGGGTAATAACATAGCAAGAACACATTTCCTGATGAACATATCTCTTAAATTCTGATCTGTTCCCCTCTTAGAAACGTTTGGAATAAGTCTTAAGATTCATTCTGTTCATAACTGAAGAAGAGAAGGGGACCATCAATAGTACACCTTTGTGACAATAATTATAAATAAACAAGTGAATAAATATGATATGCTCTCAGGAGCTGTGAGGCACATTTCATCAATGTGACTCTTACGAAAAAACATTTATCAACTTAAAATTATGCTGAGACTTATTTACAGTCCATACAATGGAATACCTCATATGAGGCTTGTATAGACTACTGGTTCCTTGATTAAACTAAAAGGAACTTCCTATATGAAAAAGATTATATCTCAATTCATTTGTAGTTGCTAAATGATCTTCTTTTATGTATATCCATAAAATAGGAATATAAATAATTCCGACTCACACATAAGATTGTCATGGTGATTAAATGAGCTATTGAGAGTTAAACTTGGGCCAAACATGCAGTAAGCCTTTATCTAAAACTGACTATTGACTACTGTTATTATTTACAGACATCAGTTACAATTTATAGAACTGAAAAATAATGACATGTTTAATTATAATGATTTTAAAATAAAATTCAAACTTATGGTGTCCTAACTTACCTATTCTCTCAATGTAAGCATAATTTCGACGGTTATAAATGTTTAATATATATTTCTACAGTACTACAGGGTCTAATTAGTTTTAGTCGGTATTAAGCAAAAGAGAAATTTTCTTAAATAACTGATATTTTAGTGCAATCCTCATATGTTAAAATTGCAGAGATATCTGGGTTTTATTCAAATGCAAATAAATTGCTTTTAAAGATTTTTATGTGACAGTAGTTGGAGTGCCAGATGAAGCACTCTGATGTTGTGTTTCTAAGAAGCATAAAAATAACACAGAAATCACACAAATAATGTGAAAATTCAAAGTCATAAAATCTCTCCCACTTTAAAACACGACCATCCTCCCTAAATCCCGTATGTCCCATCTTCTCTTCTCTTCTTCCTTTCACGGCAAAAGTTCTTTAAAGAGTGCTCTACATGTCTGATCTGACTCTCCTTACTTACTCTCCGTTCACTTCCTATTGCTGCTGTAACAAATTACTACAGATTTGGTGGCTTAAAACAAGACAAGTTTATTATTTTATGTTGTAGATTAGAAGTCTGGTGTGGGTGTCACTGGGCCAAAATCAAGGTGTCAGCAGAGCTGCACTTATTCTGGAAGTTTTAGGGGAAAGTCTGTTTCCTGCCTTTTCCAGCTTCAAGAGGCTGCCCACATTCCTTGGCTCATGGCCTCTTCCTGCATCTTCTAAGCCAGCAGTGGCAGCTGAGTCACTTCCCACACTGCATCACTCTAACCTCTTCTGTAGGCATATCTCCATCTGACTCTCCTCTTCTGCCTTCCCCTTCCACTTTTATGGGCCCCCCCAGGGAATCCAGGATGATCTCCCTATTTTAAGGCCAGCTGACTAACAACTTTAATTCTATCTGCAACTTTAATTCCCTTAATTTGTTTGTCATGTAACCCAACATGCTCACAAGTCCTGAGGATGAGAATGTCAGCATCCTTGGGTGGCTGTTAGTCTGCCTACCACAGCCTCTATCCACTCCTAAACACAGGGCTGTTCCACTTCCACCCCCATAACACCAGTATAGTCTAAGGTTTTAAAACAACCTCATGTTACTAAAGTAAATGGATACTTTGCAGTCCTCATGTTTCTTGACTTTTCAGCTGCACTTTGCAAACCAAGAGAAAGAATATTTCAGGAAGAGCACAGCACAAGAATCATCCCTGTGGGTCCAGCCCAAAGTGAGTCTCCCCCAATGGTTGTGTTAAAGCCACTTAATTTGAGGTAGTTTATTATGCAGAAAAGGCTAGTGGATACACTAGTAACTTGTAGATCATGCTTGTAACCAAGTGACTTGCTCAAGATCACACAGTTATTAATTGATGAAGCTGGAATTTAAATCCAAGTTCATCTGACTCTCAAATCTAAAGGCCCTGCATGGCCGCCTTTACTACACTATATTCATATTTACCTTCCTGTCTTTAGGCTATCACAGATGCTGGGTGAAGCCTTGTGTCTGTAATGTTCATCCGTATCCCCTCCTGTTGCTCCTCTAACTTCTATTTTTCCTCTTAAGTTACACTTTAAATGTCACTTCTCTGAACGGTCTTCCCTAATAACCCAGAATAGACTTAGGTCTTTTCACTAGTAACCTCTGCATTTCCTTCCAACTACTTACTTCAAGGGTTATTCCTTAATTGTGTATTAATTTGTTTAATGTCTGTTCCCCTTTTAGATTATAAGGCCCGGAGGACAAGAATCTTGTCTAGGTTGTTTGCTACTCTTATCCAAGCACCTGGCACATAGTAAACAGGCAAGAATTTGTAGCATGAATGAAGAGTTCTACAACTGACAATATCTTGATGCAGTTCACTTGTTGTATCAAAGGGCCAATATCCCAAGAGTCCTCCAAGAAACTTACAAAATGAACTTGAAGAATCTGAAGCCATATATTATTTCTTAGATGAGCCATCATTTATTCCTCTCCTTTCAAGTTCTGCAAGACTCCTGTGCTTCTAAGTAACTCATTATTAGGCCCATGGACTGTGGGAAAAAGGCTTCACCAAAAGTTTGGCTGAAGTTTATGTCTAGAGAAGTAACAAGTTAGAATGCTCAAGACTTCTACCAATGTGCAATAATTCTAGTACTTTGACACATTAATATGTCCTTTAGAAAATAATTTAAAATTGCACAGTAAAAATGCCAGATTCTTTATTGTTCCCTTTTGAAAAAAGTTCTTTTTCTCTATCTTACTAGAATGACATTAATTTAGGTCAAACTTTTTTCATATTAGGGACGTAATTTATGTCTCATTTCAATGACACTTAATTGACACAGATACTTAACAACAGCAAGTAGATTTTGTTTTGTTGTTGTAAGGTTGCCCCACCCTCAATAACATTTCTTCTTGGATATAGGATAGCATATGTGTGTGTGTGTGTGTGTGTGTGTGTGTGTGTGTCTGTCTGTCTGTCTGTCTGTCTGTCTCTCTGTGTGTATAGGAAGATGGGTGGAAACTGGAGGAGAGAGAAGTAGCCTTTGAACTAGTAAATTTATTTTTTTAAACAGTGAATTAACTTTAAGAACTTGAACTGAAGATCACCACAAAATTTCCAGGATTCTAGAAACTCCCTAAGACAAAACTTTTAATATAGTTCTGATAATATCTCATGGGGCTATCATTAATGATACTGTATTATGAAAGCTGCTAAGAGAGTAGATCTTAAAAGTTCTCATCACAAGAAAAAAAATGTAACTGTGAGGTGAAGGATGTTAACTTATTGCAGTGATCATTTCACAATATATACATATATCAAATCATTATGTTGGGTACCTTAAACTAATACAATGTTACATGTCAATTATATCTCAAGAAGACTAGAAAAAATGTACCTCATGGGATTAACATTAGGGCAAACAGCATCTGCTTTCAATCAAAATTATTACTTTTAAAGTACATATTATTTAATTTACATTTCAAAACAAAAAAAATTAGGTGTTCAAAGTCACCTGTAAGTATCTGCAACAATTTTTTCTATTCACACTATTAACATCACTGTTAAGAAGCCATGCTATTAGAGCATTAAGAACACGGAAAGAATTCACTGTGTCGAGAAGAAACATACATTGTTAGTTGGTAGAGGACAGTTTCAGCTGCTCAAGACCTCTACACATTTGACTTGACTTAATGTTGAACCCAGAAACCTCTCTACTGTTTGTAGTTTACGTGCTTCTATTAACAGATGGAGAAACTGAAATCCACTGGAGATACTGAGTTCCATAAGCCTTAGAGTATTACTGAGAACTACAGAAACTTCCTGATAGCTCTGTTTTCCACTGAGGATGCAAAAGGATAACCATGTAAGGATCTGGCCAGCTTTTTAGGCTATGTCTTGTTCATGCAATCTCACAGAAATCTGCTGGTAGGAGAGGAAGTAGCCGAGTTAACTGACAGAAAGAAGGGCTAAAACCTACATCTCCTACTTTCAAAGAAAGAGTCTCTGTTCCGCTTTCACTCTCCAAACACCTACTTCTATCTAGTAATGTTCTGACTGACCTCTCGTCCTCTAGCCTTTTGATCTCAAATTCTCTTTAGAATTTCTCTGCTTCATATTTCTTCTTACAGTGGCAGCTTCCAAAGAGCTAACTGCCATTATCCCATATTTCCCCCATCTTTCAGTACCCACCCATCCCCAACCATGCCCTGTTCCTTGGTCTTATTTTTTTTTCCCTACAAAATTTTCCGTTCCTTCGGAGACACTTCATGTACATCAATCCCACATATTCTGGTCCTCACTTCCACCTACTCTTCCTCCTCCAGACCACCTAAATCGTGCTTGATTGCTCCCTGTCTGGTGTCTCAAGTGCAGTCTTAATGTGATGGACCACACATACCTGAACGTAATTTCTTTTTAATGTCACGCCAGAGTCATCTCACTTTTTCTGGTTTTAGCTCAACCTTCGAATGGCACCTCTTGCAAATGCATTCCAGGGCATCAGAATCATTACAAAGTTCTGACAAAGACATATCTATTTACCAGTGCTGTGAATTAGTCATATTTACTTCAAAGTGAGGAAGCTCCTTCGGTCACTGTCTGTTTTGCTCTACACTGTAGAATGCAATGGATCATGAACGATTCTAATTGTTACCATCTCAGCAAGTATCCTCACCTCTGCAATTTTTGAGATGAAACTAATACTCGAAAGTGAAACTTTAATGTCTTAAATACCTTTTAGCTCATGTTGAAAGGATGATTCATGATGACAGAACTATCTACAAGGCAGGGGTGGCATTCATTATTGAGAATGCTCCTTGGCATCACCTTTATAAATACCTTTGTGATTTGCTTCTTTAGTGTCTTGTGAATTCTGATTAATCTAACAGTTTACACAAAGATCAGCCAGTGTTTTGACAAAATTACTACTAACAGACATCAGAGAACACCAAAAGAAAAATTGTTTTTTATAGATTATTTCCTACGTAGCATTCCTTCCCACTGACAGTTGAAATGAATACGAGTTTTAAGAGCAAGAGAGAGAATAGATGAAAATATTTTTATATTTCTTGTTGTAAGCATGCAGAGAGAGGTACAGAAAAAGTGATAAAAAGAGGTATGGTCTCCGTGTTATAAGATTTGGAAAGGCTAAAACAATATAAAGGAGAAAACCCACCAAATCTATATGATGCCATTAGATATAAATTAAAACAAAGCCTAAAAAGATATTAATAATGTAGAATTAAAAGAAAAAAACATAGATGTGACTTATAACAGATGAATTTACTTCAGGGGTCAACAAATTACAGTCCAGAGACAAAATCTAGTCCACTGCCGCTGACCCCTGATTTAGAGGATAGCAGAAACAACATAAATGGGTGGAAGGCAATTACACCTAAACAAAGAATACTGTGGGAAACAATCATCCGTACTCAGTGCTGAGAGAAATGCTACGTTCCGTATCTGGCAAATGTCAAAGGTAGGCATCTGTTAAAGTAATACCAACACGACAATGATCTTATCATGTGGAGAAGCCTGTGCTAAGGAAGCAGTTTATACCAAAGGAGCAGCCTGAAGAAATCCCCAGTGAGCCACGAATCCTGGTAGCAGCGCGATGGCAGCCTAGACCTGAATCTCCAAGTCTGCTCCCGAAGCATCTTAAAGAACAGCAAGAATGACTGTAAACCTCCACAACCTACTCCTTCAGCAAAACTTAGAGCCTAAGAAAACCCATACCCACCAAACAGCACGCGGTGAGCAGGCTGAGAAAGAAGAGGGCAGGACACAAGCACTCACGGGAAGGTAGGAAAATGCAGTAAGACAGCAAGAGATAAATGAACGTACAAAAATTAACAGCTCTCCTCTAGAAGATATGGTTGGAAAGAAGACCCTACTAACATCAACAGAGGATTGAATATCTAAGATTAACTTAAGAAATGTGGGTAGGAAGAAAATGATAAAAAAAACTCCTGAAGGTCTCAGAGGAAGAGTTCAACATATGAGAAGACATAGCATGTTCTTGAACAGGAAAAACCCAAATCATAAAAACGTCAATTCTCCCTATATTTTTTAAAAAATATAAAACAATTGCACTAAAAACACCCTAACAAGTTTCTCCCCCCAAAACCAGGCAATTTGATTCTAAAGTTCATGTTGAAAATAAACCAACATGATGGGCCCCCAAAAGCTCTGAAAAATAAGAGAAATGAAAGATAAAAGGGGTCTAGCCTGGCCAGGTATTAAAACATATTGTAAAACTTTGATAAACTAAAACTGAAACAGTATGGTAATGGCATATGGTTCAACCAACCAAACAGGTCTGTCAGTCAGTCAGTAAGCAGACCGGAACATATATGAGAATTTAAAATATGAAAAAAGCAGAACCTCGAGTCAGTGTAAACTTGGACTTTTTACTCCATGGTGTTGGGAGGAGTAAACATCCATGTAGATGTTCTCCACACAAAAAATAAAACCATCCAAGTTCTGAAAAACACATCGGTGAACTCCTTTATAACCACAGGATTTGAGGAGATCTTTCTAACTACGACTTAAAATCCATAAGCCATGAAGATAGTTTTTAAATAAATTCTACTATACAAAAATTTAAAAATTTTACATGGTAAAAACATCATAAAGTCAGGACAAATGGAAAATAGAAATGTTTACTATGTATATCACAAATGTTTAATCTCTCAAAGAGCTCCTAGAAAATTGAGAAGAAAAAATGGGCAAAGGGTACAAACAGACAATTCTCAGAAAAAGACAAATGACCCCCTTAAACATATGAAAAAGATGTTCAACCTCACTTAAAAAATGCAGATTAGGGCTTCCCTGGTGGCGCAGTGGTTGAGAGTCCGCCTGCCGATGCAGGGGACACGGGTTCGTGCCCCGGTCCGGGAGGATCCCACATGCCGCAGAGCGGCTGGGCCCATGAGCCATGGCCGCTGAGCCTGCACATCCGGAGCCTGTGCTCCGCAACGGGAGAGGCCACAGCAGTGAGAGGCCCGCGTACGGCAAAAAAAAAAAAAAAAAAAAAAAAAATGCAGATTAACTCTACACTGAGACACCACCTCATCTATGAGACAGGCAAATATTCAGAAGCTTGAGAATATGCTCTGTGGAGAAACAGATACTCTAATACAATGCTGGTGGGAGTGTAAAATGGTACAACCCCTATGAAAAAGTATATGCAAAATTACAGATGGCAAAAATATACATCGAGCAATCTCCTTCCAGGAATCAAGCCTACAGTTTTTCCCTATGCAAGTGGGAAACGACATGTACAAGTTGTACCCTGAATCATCAAAATAAAAGACTGGAAACAACCCAAGGATCCAGTCCTAGGGAACTGGTTAAGTATGCTATGGAATAGAATGTAATACTATGCAGGGATAAAAAAGAATGGGGAAGATCTTTATGAACTGATACAGAGTAAATGCTAGGATACACTGTTAAGTGAAAAAAAGAAAGGTCAGAATAGTATCAATACCTAGAGCAGGCTACTTCTGGTTATGATTGAAGACAGCTGATTATCAGGGACCCTGAAATACAGCACCATTTGAGTTTGCTCTTTAACTTCTAACTTTGAATATTGACAAAGGGACTGCGTCTTGCCTTTCCATTAGAAACTGCATCTCAGGGAAACCAAAACATTACAGTGGATGAGAGAAAACCATACTCTTCAGAAGAATGACAACTAATAAATATAGAAGAAATGACAGATTTAGAAAAATCACCATTTTGCAACTCATGATGAAACAGTTGCTTTAAAAAAAAGGAATTATGAAGTGTTAAATGTTAAAACCATAAAGTGTCAAAACATCACAGAGATTATTTTCACTTCTAAGGAAAAAAACATAACTCCATTATAAATGGATCAGACTGTCATCTCTGTAATTGCCTTAGCATTACTAACAACCAGTTAGTAGGTTCCTCTTGATATGATACAATATGAAATATGCAACATCACCTATGGTGTGTTCTACCTAAAATATTTAATGTCAATCTGTAAAGACTTTAGCTCTAATTTCCCAAGTACTGGAATTTAGCAGAGGAATAACCTAAAGATACTACAAGATATTTTTTCAGACCAATAAACCAAAGATATAAAAAAGGGAATGTTCCAGATTAAGAGACTTCAAGGACATAACAACCAAGTGAGTGTTCCTGGTTTGGACAAATCAGCTGTAAAGGATATTATGGGACAATGAGTGAAATGTCAACATGAACTTGTGTGGTAGATGGCCACAAATTCTTTGCAGTCGCCTCATTAAGAAGTGAAGTCGGGCTTCGCTGGTGGCGCAGTGGTTGAGAGTCCGCCTGCCAATGCAAGGGACACGGGTTTGTGCCCCGGTCTGGGAAGATCCCACATGCCGCGGAGCAGCTGGGCCCGTGAGCCATGGCCACTGAGTCTGCATGTCCGGAGCCTGTGCTCCGCAACGGGAGAGGCCACAGCAGTGAGAGGCCCGCGTACCTCAAAAAAAAAAAAGAAGTGAAGTCTATCGAGGGTGTGGAGAAAAGAGAACCCTTGGCACTGTTGGTGGGAATGTAAACTGGTGCAGCCCCTATGGAAAACAGTATGGAGCTTCCTCAAAAAATTAAAAATACAGCAACCATATAATCCAGAAATTCCACTCCTGGGTATTTATCTGAAGAAAACAAAAATACTAACTTGAAAAAATATATGCATCCCCATGTTCACTGCAGCATTATTTATAACAGGCAAAATATGGAAACAACCTAAGTATCCATTAATGAGTGAATGACTGAATAAAGAACATGCTGTGTGTGTGCACGTGTGTATTTCTATATATATGTAAAATGGAATACCATTCAGCCATAAAGAAGAATGAAATCTTGCCATTTACGACACTATGGATGAACCTTGAGGGCATTATGCTAAGTGAGATAAGTCAGACAGAGAAAGACAAATACCGTATGATCTCACTTTATGTGGAATCTAAAACAAAGAAGCAAACAAATCAAGCTCATAGCTAGAGAGTAGACTGGTGGCTGACAGAGGTGAGGGGTTGGGGGGGATAGGCAAAATGGGTGCAGGCAGCCAAAAGGTATAAACTTCTATCTCTAAAATAAATAAGTTATGGGGATATAATGTACAGCATGGCGACTACAGTTAATACTACTGGATTGCATATGTGAGAGGCCCTAAGAGAGTAAACCTTCAAAGTTCTCATCACAACCAAAACAGTTCTGTAACTGTGTGTGATGGATGTTAAGAGACTTACTGTGGGGATCATTCTGCAATATATACAGGTATCAATTCATTACGTTGTTTACCTGAAACTAATATAACGTTGTATGTCCATTATATTTCAATTAAGAAAATCTTAGGGGCTTCCCTGGTGGCGCAGTGGTTAAGAATTCGCCTGCCAATGCAGGGGACACAGGTTCGAGCCCTGGTCTGGGAAG
Organism: Pseudorca crassidens; assembly: GCF_039906515.1. Classification (NCBI taxonomy): domain Eukaryota; kingdom Metazoa; phylum Chordata; class Mammalia; order Artiodactyla; family Delphinidae; genus Pseudorca; species Pseudorca crassidens. Next base: position 13,812,939 of record NC_090296.1, on the reverse strand, counting down.
ATCCCACATGCCGCGGAGCAACTAAGCCCGTGCACCACAACTACTGAGCCTGCGCTCTAGAGCCCGCAAGGCATGACTACTAAGTCTGTGCGCCACAACTACTGAAGCCCGTACACCTAGAGCCCATGCACCATAACTACTGAAGCCTGCGCGCCACAGCTACTGAGGCTGTGCACCACAACTACTGAAGCCCGCATGCCTAGAGCCCAGGCTCCACAACAAGAGAAGCCACCGCAATGAGAAGCCTGTGCACTGCAATGAAGAGGGGCCCCTGCTCACTGCAACTAAAGAAAGCCCGTGTGCAGCAACAAAGACCCAACACAGCCAAAAATAAATAAATTCATTAAAAAAAAATCTTAAAAAAAAAACATGAAAAGAAGTGAAGTCTATTTCCCTACTCACTAAATCTGGGTTGGTCTCGTGTTAGAAGTAAGGCTCATAGGGGCTTTTGGCAGGACCTGTTAGGCTGAGCCCTGGCTCGCGAGCTTGCAGGGGAACAGCACAGGTTAATGTGCCTCTATAGAGCTCATGAAGTCGGTTTAATTCATGCATGAACATGAGTTCAGTTTTCATACGGCTTTTTTAGAGACACAAGCCATTGTGCATAATTGAGCCAAATCCTTCAGTTCTTGTGTTTAGAAAGGTAATCAGTGTGTGTTTTCTCCTCTTAATCTAGTGTGTGCAGTTACACATCTGTCTGTGGATAAACTCATAATGTTCATTGCTTAGCATCTCCTATGAACTGATTTCCAGGGAGGAAAACCAAAAGGGAAACCTCCGATTCCTCTCCTTTCAGCAGATGTGGGGGAGATGGTTGGAGGCTATGGGCTCAACTGTGAAGTTCAGCTGTGTGTGGTGAATTTTTAGCAGTCATGTTATTTTTTTTTTTTAATTTTTTGTGGTATGCGGGCCTCTCACTGTTGCAGCCTCTCCCATTGTGGAGCACAGGCTCCGGACACGCAGGCTCAGCGGCCATGGCTCATGGGCCCAGCCGCTCCGTGGCATGTGGGATCTTCCCGGACCGAGGCACGAACCTGTGTCCCCTGCAACGGCAGGCGGACTCTCAACCACTGCACCACCAGGGAAGCCCAGCAGTCATGTTCTGACTTGATGTGAGGAGGCTCCACATCCACCCCTCTGTGGGGACAAGTGACTTGTGAGATTAACCCTGGGAGGCAGGTGGGTCAGTGTGGAGAACGAGAGAGGCTCTGCCTGGCTGGGGAAGAGGAATCGGTGGTACCAGGAGAGCAGTGGCAGCCCTCCTCCCCTTCCACCTTGAGGAGGAGGTTCCAGGAAGTTGCCCCCTTACCTGAGCTCCAGTTCAGGTGGACTTGCTTTAGGGCCCCTGACACAGCAGCTGGAGTCCTGCCTCTCCACTGCTAAGTGGAATCTGGAATCTCTCATCTACCTCTTAGTCAATCAGTTTCTAAATGTGAGAAGCAAGCCTGTGGGCCAGTGTCCTCATACATGCTGTGGACTTAAAAAATAATTCAGTGGTTCCCTGGAAAACCAGTCCCAGGGTTCCTACAATTGGTAGTTTCTACCTGAATTTTAACTGGTATTGCGTACCTGGATTTTGATCGGTTAGCCTTAATTATACCTTGGCATAATCATTTCCGGTAACCAAATCATAAAGTTCTATCAGGGTACCTGTGTCAGTGGTGCTATGCTGGTCAAAATTTGAGACTTTGAAATAAAAAATTTGTCACATGCATGCCTCAAAAAAAAAAAGAAAGAAAGAAGTGAAGCTATGTAAGTTCCAGAGCCTGGCCTCATAAGGCCTTGCGGCCTCTATGTTTGCCTTCCTGGCTGTCTTCATGAGCTGCCCTGAGACTGCCATGATGTGAAGAAGCTGATCTACTACTGCACTGGGAGGATGAGAGGCCACGTGAAGAGGAAAAGAGGTGCTCCAACCAACAGCAGCACCAACTTTCAGACACAAGAATAAAACCACATTAGCCCTCAAGCCCAGCCAGCTCTCCAGCTTACAGCCACATGAGCAAGCCAGCCAACCCATGAAACCATGAGAGATCTGCCCAGCCAACCCAGAGAATCATGAGAAAATAAATCATTGTTTAAGCAACGGAATTTTAGAGTGGTTCATTATGCAGCAGTAAATGTGTATCACTGAATATTAAATGAAATGAAAATTTATTAACCAGGAAAGGTGGACATCATTGACTGAAAGAAAACGAAAAAAAAAGCTGTTTACAGAGAAGCAAGAAGAACTACAGTCCTGCAGCCTGTGGAACAAAAACCACATTCACAGAAAGACAGACAAGATGAAAAGGCTGAGGGCTATGTACCACTTGATGGAACAAGATAAAACCCCAGAAAAATAACTAGATGAAGTGGAGATAGGCAACCTTCCAGAAAAAGAATTCAGAATAATGATAGCGAAGATGATCCAGGACCTCGGAAAAAGAACGGAGGCAAAGATCGAGAAGATGCAAGAAATGTTTAACAAAGATCTAGAAGAATTAAAGAACAAGCAAACAGAGATGAACAACACAATAACTGAAATGAAAAATACACTAGAAGGAATGAATAGCAGAATAACTGAGGCAGAAGAACGGATAAGTGACCTGCAAGACAGAATGGTGGAATTCACTGCTGCGGAACAGGATAAAGAAAAAAGAATGAAAAGAAATGAAGACAGCCTAAGAGACCTCTGGGACAACATTAAACGCAACAACATTCACGTTATAGGGGTCCCAGAAGGAGAAGAGAGAGAGAAAGGACCCAAGAAAATATTTGAAGAGATTATAGCCGAAAAATTCCCTAACATGGGAAAGGAAATAGCCACCCACATCCAGGAAGCACAGAGAGTCCCATACAGGATAAACCCAAGGAGAAACACGCCAAGACACACAGTAATCAAATTGGCAAAAATTAAAGACAAAGAAAAATTATTAAAAGCAGCAAAGGAAAAATGACAAATAACATACAAGGGAACTCCCATAAGGTTAATAGCTGATTTCTCAGCAGAAACTCTACAAGCCAGAAGGGAGTGGCGTGATATACTTAAAGTGATGAAAGGGAAGAATCTACAACGAAGATTACTCTACCTGGCAAGGATCTCATTCAGATTCGATGGAGAAATCAAAACCTTTACAGACAAGCAAAAGCTAAGAGAACTCAGCACCACCAAACCAGCTCTACAAGTGCTAAAGGAACTTCTCTAAGTGGGAAACACAAGAGAAGAAAAGGACCTACAAAAACAAACCCAAAACAATTAAGAAAATGGTAATAGGAGCATGCATATCGATAATTACCTTAAACGTGAATGGATTAAATGCTCCAAGCAAAAGACACAGGCTTGCTGAATGGATAAAAAAACAAGACCCATATGTATGCTGTCTACAAGACACCCACTTCAGACCTAGGAACACATTCAGACTGAAAGTGAGGGGATGGAAAAAGATATTCCATGCAAATGGAAATCAAAAGAAAGCTGCAGTAGTAATACTCATATCAGATAAAATAGACTTTAAAATAAAGAACGTTACAAGAGACAAGGAAGGACACTACATAATGATCAAGGGATCAGTCCAAGAAGAAGATATGACAATTATAAATATATATGCACCCAGCATAGGAGCACCTCAATACATAAGGCAACTGCCAACAGCTATAAAAGAGGAAAGCGATAGTAACACAATGATAGTGGGGGACCTTAACACCTCACTTACACCGATGGACAGATCATCCAGACAGAATATTAACAAGGAAACACAAGCTTTAAATGACACAACAGACCAGATAGATTTAATCAATATTTATAGGACATTCCATCCAAAAACAGCAGATTACACTTTCTTCTCAAGTGCGCACGGAACATTCTCCAGCATAGGTCACATCTTGGGTCACAAATCAAGCCTCAGTAAATTTTAGAAAATTGAAATCATATCAAGCATCTTTTCTGACCACAATGCTATGAGATTAGAAATCAGTTACAGGGAAAAAAACGTAAAAAACACAAACACATGGAGGCTAAACAATACGTTACTAAATAACCAAGAGATCACTGAAGAAATCAAAGAAGAAACCAAAAAATACTTAGAGACAAATGAAAATGAAAACACGACGATCCAAAACCTATGGGATGCAGTAAAAGCAGTTCTAAGAGGGAAGTTTACAGCTATACAAGCCTACCTCAAGAAACAAGAAAAATCTCAAATAAATGCTCTAACCTTACACCTAAAGGAACTAGAGAAAGAAGAGCAAACAAAACCCAAAGTTAGCAGAAGGAGAGAAATCATAAAGATCAGAGCAGAAATAAATGAAATAGAAACAAAGAAAACAATAGCAAAGATCAATAAACCTAAAAGCTGGTTCTTTGAGAAGATAAACAAAACTGATAAACCATTAGCCAGACTCATCAAGAAAAAGAGGGAGAAGACTCAAATCAATAAAATTAGAAATGAAAAAGGAGAAGTTACAACAGACACTGCAGAAATACAAAGCATCCTAAAAGACTACTACAAGCAACTCTATGCCAATAAAATGGACAACCTGGAAGAAACGGACAAATTCTTAGAAAGGTATAACCTTCCAATACTGAACCAGGAAGAAATAGAAAATATGAACAGACCAATCACAAGTAATGAAATTGAAACTGTGATTAAAAATCTTCCAACAAACAAAAGTCCAGGACCAGATGGCTTCACAGGTGAATTCTATCAAACATTCAGAGAAGAGCTAACACCCATCCTTTTCAAACTCTTCCAAAAAATTGCAGAGGTAGGAACATTCCCATACTCATTCTATGAGGTCACCATGACCCTGATACCAAAACCAGACAAAGATACTACAAAAAAAGAAAATTACAGACCAATATCACTGATGAATATAGATGCAAAAATCCTCAACAAAATCCTAGCAAACAGAAGCCAACAACACATTAAAAGGATGATACACTATGATCAAGTGGGATTTATCCCAGGGATGCAAGGATTCTTCAATATACGCAAATCAATCAATGTGATACACCATATTAACAAACTGAAAAATAAAAACCATATGATCATCTGGTTTTAGATGCAGAAAAAGCTTTTGACAAAATTCAACACCCATTTATGATAAAAACTCGCCAGAAAGTGGGCATAGAGGGAAACTACCTCAACATAATAAAGGCCATATATGACAAACGCACAGCAAACATCATTCTCAATGGTGAAAAACTGAAAGCATTTCCTCTAAGATCGGGAACAAGACAAGGATGTTCACTCTTGCCACTATTATTCAACATAGTTTTGGAAGTCCTAGCCACGGCAATCACAGAAGAAAAAGAAATGAAAGGAATACAAATTGGAAAAGAAGAAGTAAAACTGTCACTGTTTGCAGATGACATGATACTATACATAGAGAATCCTAAAGATGCCACCAGAAAACTACTAGAGCTAATCAATGAATTTGGTAAAGTTGCAGGATACAAAATTAATGCACAGAAATCTCTTGCATTCCTATACACTAATGATGAAAAATCTGAAAGAGAAATTAAGGAAACACTCCCATTTACCACTGCAACAAAAAAGAATAAAATACCTAGGAATAAACCTACCTAGAGAGACAAAAGACCTGTAGGCAGAAAACTATAAGACACTGTTGAAAGAAATTAAAGACGATACAAACAGATGGAGAGATATACCATGTTCTTGGAATGGAAGAATCAATACTGTGAAAATGACTATACTACCCAAAGCAATCTACAGATTCAATGCAATCCCTATCAAATTATCAATGGCACTTTTTACAGAACTAGAACAAAAAATCTTAAAATTTGTATGGAGACACAAAAGACCCCGAATAGCCAAAGCCGTCTTGAGGGAAAACAACAAAGCTGGAAGAATCAGACTCCCTGACTTCAGACCACACTACAAAGCTACAGTAATCAAGACAACATGGTACTGGCACAAAAACAGAAATATAGATCAATGGAACAGGATAGAAAGCCCAGAGATAAACTCACACACCTATGGTCAACTAATCTATGACAAAGGAGGCAAGGATATACAATGGAGAAAAGACAGTCTCTTCAATAAGTGGTGCTGGGAAAACTGGACAGCTACATGTAAAAGAATGAAATTAGAACACTCCTCAATACCATACATAAAAATAAACTCAAAATGGATTAGAGACCTAAATGTAAGACCAGACACTATAAAACTCTTAGAGGAAAACATAGGAAGAACACTCTTTGACATAAATCACAGCAAGATCTTTTTCGATCCATCTCCTAGAGTAACGGAAATAAAAATAAACAAATGGGATCTAATGAAACTTAAAAGCTTTTGCAAAGCAAAGGAAACTACAAATAAGACGAAAAGACAACTCTCAGAATGGCAAAAATATTTGCAAATGAATCAACGGACAAAGGATTAATCTCTAAAATATATAAACAGCTCATGCAGCTCAATATTAAAAAAACAAACAACCCAATCAAAAAATGGGCAGAAGACCTAAATAGACATGTCTCCAAAGAGGACATACAGATGGCCAAGAAGCACATGAAAAGCTGCTCAACATCACTAATTATTAGAGAAATGCAAATCAAAACTACAATGAGGTATTATCTCACACCAGTTAGAATGGCCATCATCAGAAAATCTACAAACAACAAATGCTGGAGAGGGTGTGGAGAAAAGGGAACCCTCTTGCACGGTTGGTGGGAATGTAAATTGATAACAGCCACTGCGGAGAAAAGTATGAAGGTTCCTTAAAAAACTAAAAAATAGAATTACCATACTACCCAGCAATCCCACTACTGGGCATATACCCAGAGAAAACCATAATTCAGAAAGACACAGGCACCCCAATGTTCATTGCTGCGCTATTTACAATAGCCAGGTCACGGAAGCAACCTAAATGTGCATCGACAGACAAATGGATAAAGAAGATGTGGTACATATATACAATGGAATATTACTCAGCCATAAAAAGGAATGATATTGGGTCATTTGTAGAGACGTGGATGAATCTAGAGACCGTCATACAGAGTGAAGTAAGTCAGAAATAGAAAAACAAATATCGTATATTAACACATATATGTGGAACCTACAAAAATGGCACAGATGAACTGGTTTGCAGGGCAAAAATAGAGACACAGATGTAGAGAACAAACGTATGGACACCAAGGGGGGAAAGTGGCGGGGGGTGCGGGTGGTGGTGTGATGAATTGGGCGATTGGGATTGACATGTATACACTGATGTGTATAAAATTGATGACTAATAAGGACCTGCTGTATAAAAAAATAAATGAAATAAAATTTAAGAAAAAAAAGCTGGTTACAAATCCTATGTACAGGACAATTTCACTATGATGAAACATACATGCATGCAGACACACAGACAAAAAGATCTAGAAGGATACACTAGGTAATAACAGAGAAATATATGTATAATGAGGTAAACTCTGGGTAGTGAAAATATATGTTTTCTCTTCTTATTTTTGTTTTCCTATAGCTTCTATATGCATATATATGCTTTTGTAGTAATAAGGCAGTTGTTAAAAATATGTTTTTAAAAAGGTCTATTGTGTTTACTTATTCATCAGAGCAGAAGGTCAGCTGGATCCCTGAAAAGCTTGACTTGTAAATTCTTGCTATTAACCTCTAACAGTACCCCAAAACTAGATAAAGTAAGTTAATCAATAAGCCTTTAAAGACAGTTATGGGCTGAAACTGCCTCCCCCAAATTCATATATTGAAATCTTAACCCCCAACACCTCAGAATGTGACTGTATTTGGAATCAAGGCCTTTGAAGAGATAATTAAGTTATTAAAATGAAGCCATTAGGGTAGGCTCTAATCCAATCTGATTCCTGTCCTTACAAGAAGAGAAAATTTGAACACAAAAAGGGACACCAGGGGTGTGAATGTACAGAGGGAGGACCATGTGAAAAGGCAGCAAGTGGGGGGCCCTCTGCAAGCAGAGGAGAGAGCCCTGGGACAGACCTTTTCCTTATGGCCCTCAGAGGAAACCAACCCTGCTGGCACTTGAATTTAGACTTCCAGGTGCCAGAACTGAGAAAAAAGAAATTTCTGTTGTTTAAGCCACCCAGTCTGTGATATTTTGTTATGGCGGCCCTAGCAGACTGAGACAGTACTTGGAGAACTGACCTAGCGTGAGTTCTAAGCACTGCAAACAAATAATGGAACGATAAAAACAGTTTATAGTAATGTCCTGTTGAAGATTTCTCAAAAGTTTTGTCTTTAAAGTCAAATAGGGACTTCCCTGGCGGTCCAGTGGTGGTTAAGACTCCACGCTTCCACCGCAGGGAGCACAGGTTCAATCCCTGGTCAGGGAACTAAGATTCCACATGCCACGCGGTATGGCCCCCCCCCAAAAAAAAGTCAAATAACAACTACAGACATGCACAAAGAGAATGACAGTAAACATATCCACATGGAGAGGAGGCAGAGGGCATGCTTTCTAAACGCACTGCCATACAATGGAACGAGTTCACTGTCTACATTCTACTCGTGAGCTGGCACAAGAGATGGGTTTTCTTATCTTGGTTTGTATTTATTTATTTGTGGGTCACTGACAAACAGCAAAAGTAATGAAGAGCCAACAACAAAAAAAGCAACATTATCAAGGACTATTTGTTTTTTAATCAGATCCAACATATTTCACTCATCTACTTTTAAGTTAAAAATATCAGGCTGGCCAAAAGGTTCCTTCAGTTTTTAAGTAAAAATGAAAGACACATTTTTTATTTTCACCAAGAACTTTAATGAACAACATATTCACTGAACCTTTTGGCCAACCCAATATTATTTATAAACTATACTATTACAATAAACAATTTTTAAAAGATTGAGTCCAGTTATGGTCAGAAAACAGAAAAAAGAGAGAAGAGAGAGAAGCTGTGGTGTGGTGATGCAGAGGCCAGGAGTTTGGCCTCTTACTACTTCTGGCTACTATGATCTTATGTCCCCTACAACCTACTGGGTAAAAATACAGAAGGAATTATATTTAAAAATCAGTAAATAACAGCTGAGCAGATACACACGGGGGCAGAATGAAGGCCTGAAACAACAGGCAGATGATAACATTAGTGGAGACTCTGACAGGACGGGAGAGACTGTGGCCTGTGTATGAAAGATTTGGGATGGTTAGTTGACGGTAAGCACTGCAAGATAGGCCTGAAGTGTAACTTCATGACCCAAAAAGTGAATGCAATTTTAGGCATCACTAATAAAAGTATAATTTTCAAAATGAGAGCATTCGATAAAGTTGCCAAATACCACTAGTAATCAAAGAAAACAGGAGCACTGTTGGGCAGACTTTGAAATGAGTCAGATCTGAGTTCCAATCTTTATTCTCAAGCTTATACAAGATACGTGACTGCAGGAAATGCAGCTTCCAGAACCTTCAACATCTCTAATGAGAGGACTCTGGCAGTGTTGTAGGGGTCAGTGATACTGTGGGTAACACCTAGTGTGGTGCTGGCACACTGAAGGCACTCAAGAAATAGCTAATGCTTACAGAGCACTGTGTGGAAATTCTACCTCATCTAATTCACAGAAGAGATCAATAACAGGGGATTATAATACATAAGTGCAAATTCTCAAAAGAACGGGACTAAAACTATAACAGAAGAAATAGTCTATGATGGAAGAGTATAATACTCTAAGTACTGCCATGTAGGAATAGAAAATGGTACAACTTTTCTGCAAAGAAATCTGGCAATATGCACAGAGGACATTTCCAAAGTCCATATACAATGGTCCAACTCTGGGAAAGGAAAGGATTTAGAAAGTGTCTGTGGGGAGAAACGGGAGTGAGCAAAGGGTTGACTGATTAGTGGGTATCTCCATGAAAAGCAGGTTTATCACCAGAAAAACAAAGCATCTCTAAGAATAGAAATCTTTTCTTTTTTCTTTTTCCTAATTACTGATTTCCATAAATATCCCTTGTTGGCCCAAACTTGTACGTTCCTAAGAATTGTGGCCCACTTTCCCACTCAGCTCAGCACATCTGAATGGAAGACACCACCCAGGGAAGCAGCCACCCAAATGACTCAAGTGTTTTAAGATTAATAAAGGAGTGTGGAAGAGAAGTACACAAATTCCTTCAGGACGGGAGGTCCCAAATCCAGAGCAATTCATGATGTTCAAGGAAATGCCACTACTGAGAGAGGAATGAAAGTCAAAAGATTTCATTTCTTCTAAGTCTGAAGTATGCTTCCTTTTGAGTGCATTACGGCACAAGACCCAAGTTTTCGTAAAATGTCAAAAGTCTGATGACAACTGACACTTACCTAAAATGAGATGAAGTTTGGTTTCTGTCTGGAAAGCGTAGTGCAATGTCACCAAAAACGGCGACTGCCTGATGTGCTCTAGGACCTGTCGTTCTGTCCTTGTGTGCTCGGTGGTTTTGGCCTTTTGAACTATTGTTGCCTTTTTCAAAACTTTCATGGCATACAGCTTCCCAGCATCATGACCACTTATTTTACGAACTAGAAACACTTTTCCATAAGCTGAAAATGAAAAGAAAAGAGAAAAAGAGTTAAAAGGCTACACAGGCAGAGTGGTAATTTAGTCAAGTTGAAAGTTACAATGCACAAAGGAACACTCTTTGAATGAAAACGTATCCTTAGTGCTGTTTCCAATAGTTCTTTGATATATTTCTTCAATTTTATGTCAGACATATTTCTAGGTCTAGGCCTCAATATTTACATATCTAATCACTGATGACAAAGTTATGCTTTCACTCTTTTACTGTTATTCTCTCCTCAGTATTTTTAGCTGTAGGAAACTAGCTCTTATTATGGTCAATTAACCACTAGGTTTTGCTGCTGTTGTAAACAAATGAAAATAGTTCTTAAGAATCTCAGAAAACAAAAAATCTCATACACACATATAAATTAAGTACCTCAAGTACTCCTCTATACTTATTAAAAAAGTCTAAAGCAACATAAGCTGACATTATATAAACAAAAGAGATCTTCAGATGTGAAAGACATTAAAAGACCCTAAATTGCAAGCAGTACCAACAGAAGCCCCTTTACATCTCTGGGCAGTAATTCACAGGTTAGTGGGTCAACCTCGCCACATTCTCCCTAAGTGAGGGCTCAGTTGGGCAAATCCTGTGTGGAGTGCCACTACCCTAGGTGAGGCATTGGGGCCACATGGATACTGTGCCCAGAGCAGGTATCCGCGTTTATTTCCCTAGGGAAGTGGGAAGAGGGCACGAAGAGGTGGGACGAAGGAGGAAGGGGAAGGCAGGCAGAAACCCTGAGAGGGAAGGGGTAGGCCCCCAATTCATCCCTACGAGGTATAAAGGCTCTTCTCTTCTCAAAATGCAAACACCTCCTGGGATGGTTGAGCCCAGTCCCACTTTTGAAGTTAAGTGCATTCATCAGACCATTCTGGAGTTGGTCTGAGTTCTGACCCAGTCTGGTGCTTCCATAGACCCTGCCCACACCTCGACAGTATTTAGCACAAAATCCTATTCTAATCCAGCCACTAGACCAAGAGAGCTTTAAGGGAAGGGCTCTTGTATCTTGGCTGTTATTTGGTTTAGTACTTCAGGAAGTAAATGAGTGCCGACCCAAGATGTACAACAGACAAAGAACGGCGGTGGTGCTCCTGAGGAGGGAGAGAAACAACATTCCTCAAGGACTTGGCGATGCAGTCTCTGTGCTAAATATACTCCACACAGTGATTCACTCACTCCTCAGAACAGCCAGTGAAGTTGGTACTTTCAGTAATTCCATTCTGCAGATGAGGAAGCAGATTCAGAATACTTAAGGAAGCGGCCAGAAGACTTGGGTAAAAAGTGACAGAGCTGATTCAGATGAAAGCAGTGTGATTCCAGGGACCACACGCTTAACCATAAATGAATTTTTTCTTCAAATAAGAGAGATTCTTCTTCGGTACTAGAAATCGGATGTTCTGGATTTTAATAAAACCAACACCGTAAACATGCTGAACACATTCTGGGATACAGTAAAAAGTTCATAAAAGGTTTGTGTAAATAAAACAATTATAGATTGAGAGTTTAGTAAGGCAGAAGTGAACCAAAAAAGAAAATGACAGCTTTTAGAACCTAACAAATTAACCTAAAGTATACAAATGAAAAAAGTTAATCTATTCAAAAGCAGTGAAATGAAGCTAGAGAATATTCTAAAGCAGAGTACTATACCTTCCATGGAGTAAGGCACTATATAAACCCAGAAGAAAGTCAAGTCCTCTGTAAGTACGGGGCTTTTGTGTTCCCTACACACACGGCACCTGCTCTAGATTCCTGTTCTGAGATTCCTATCTCCAGAGTGCTGTGGTCCTTAGAAATTATGTTATCCATCTATCTTCTCCAACAAAGAAAATCTTTCTACAACGTCATGGAAAGATGGCTATGAGCTTCTTCCCAGTGCTCACGTGTGTCTTTCAGTCCAGGTGCTGACCAATGTGGCAGATGGACCACAGGGTGTTAGCATCTAACAGCTGAGTACCTGTCAGGCACTTTAGAGTTGGATTACTTCATTTGATTCTTCTCACATCCCTACGAGGAGGTGAGGATGACCTCCACTTTACAGAGAAGAAACTGGAGCGTAAAGGAACTGGGTCCCTTGCCCAAGGCCATACTTGCCCATGTGGCCTGACTCCTGAGCCCACACTCTGAGTAGTACTCCAGCTAGCTGCCTTCCTAAAGTGAATGACCTCACAGGCAAAGAAATTAGGAACCAGACATTAAAAAGAAGTCACAATACAGGTTAGGTGTTCTAATGGTGGAAAAGACACAGTACTACTACTTCCAAGTAGAGGAGGTTTCATAAAGTCGCCCATTTTATTGATGGGGTGATCTAAATATTCAAAAAACACGCCTTACCTTGAGTGGGAACAGGCCTTTCTACAATATTCATCCGTTATCCCTTCTATACCTTCTGGACTTACAAAAAATAATATTACTCTTCTTTTCTAAGATAATTTGTAAAATATTTAAAAATACTATTCTCCCATCTCATCCAAGCAAAATGTTATTATTCCCTAAACCAATCTAAAAGCAAATGACTTTAAGACTTTGTACCACTAGGAGGTGCCCTATATGTGTTCCGTGAGTTTGTAAATACTTTTTCTTTGATTTCTTTCCTATTACCTTAAAAACGTCATATATCACTCCAAATAAATGTAAGGTAGCAAAGGACACTAATGTATGTGGGCAAATAATATAAAATCATCCTTAATGCCACGTTATACACTGTACAGTCAAATAATAAACAGTCATCCTCCTGCCACGTGATGATATCCAGAAGTTTTCCAATAATATGAGCTAAAGACTACATATCCTGCCTTTACCATTATTTTTATCTATCAGTAAAATGTCGGGGGAAAAAGTATGATGAAGCTCACAAATCTTTTGATTTTACTTTTATAATTTCCATGATTAATTAAAGCTATGGTACTTCTATCACATGGTACATGCCAATAGATGCTTACGACAATAAACTTCAAGGAGTGCCTCACAATGTTCCAAGCAACAGATATTTCAGATAAACAGGATCTTACTTACAAGTAGGCTGCTTAATGAAACAGAGTTTGCCTCCAAACAGCGTTTTTTGAAGCACCCATAAGGCTGCTTATCACATTGCAAAAGGGGAAGAAAACACATTCACTGCTGGAGAGACCCTGAAGAAGCCACCTTCTCTGATTGAGCTGGTTTGCAGATTAGTACAGAGGGAGAAAGTGAAGGAGTCCTTCTGTTGAGGAGTGCCATCCAGTCCAGAACCGCCTACATGTTTTCCAATATTTTAAGAGGGGCCACTGCAACTGAACTTGGTGGCAATATTATTTCCTTTTAGTCTGTAATGAGATGAATGACTACCTTGTTGTGAAGCCAACTCCTGGCTTTCGTTCACTGTGTGCTGATGTTGTTAAAGAATTCCTATTTTGAAAGCATCTTTTGGAAACTGCAAAAGCTACCAATGGTGGAAACTCTTTTGGCCGAAAAAGGTAAACAGTAGTACTTCCTGCTCAGATGGAGCCCCTAAAATGGATGTTTAGCAACACAGCTGGGATTTGCTGCTTAGGTAAAGAGACTAAGCTTCAGGCTTCAGCATAACTCAACACGCAATGACTTCAGACGCGCTCCCAGCAGTCTTCACAGAAGCTGTGTGTACTGCTCTGATCTTATCAATTTCTCCAGAGCCAGGGCCTTTCCAAGATACTCTGTCAAGAAATGTGAGCAGAAGAGGGCGTGGAGTTCACTGGTTTCCCAGAGGACAAGGCTAGCAGCGCTTGATGGGACTTGAGGTAGAAGTTCTACTTAACAGATTGAGGGAAAGTAAACTCTAAAAATAAATGACAAGAAGGATTAATTCCTGACTTAACCTGACAGACACCTACGACCATATGAATGAGGTAAATCTTTCAATTCAGGGCCCAACAGACACTGTTCTGGATGTTACCAATAACCTGTGTGCTCTTACAGCTGCAGGTTATAGCAGCCGTTTCAAAGAGAGGACTGGATCCAGACAACCACGTAAACTTTTCCAAAGCTGGAGGAAGAATTCCATAGGTTGGGGGGCAAACTACAGATACCTTACAAAGGTCATTTCTGTTTAAACTGAAATGTGGATTTAGAATCCTAGTCTACCTGACACAGCACAATGTGGCCAATGGTCTCAATGGTTTGATGATAAAGGAAATCATGTAAAATGAACTAAACGCAGTGTCAAGGGGAAATGTCTAGTTCCCTTGGACTAGGTCTCAGTTTGCTTTTCCACAGGTGTGACTCTTATTCCATTGGCCACAATGATCATTATGAATCAGGTTTTTAAGCACGTGCTGTCATAACAGAAAAATTAAAATGGACTGATGGTTTTAAAACAAGATGACATTCATGCTGCCACATCATAAGCCACTGCACGATATCAACTACTTTTTCAAGCTAAACAAAAAGCAGCCTTCCTGCTTAAACTTATTTTGAGCATAATTAAACTGATTTTTTTCACTTTATTTGTAAAGTCTGAATTCATTAAAAAAATTTTAGGAAGTAGCCTTTATCTTGGCATGAAAATGATGAGATCAATTTGTTAAAAAAGTATTCTTACAGTCTGTCTATAAAAGCAATCGATTTACAATGCCATATAATTAAAAGCAAGGAAAATCTGTCTATGTTTACATGCATTATTCTGGAGAAAAGGGTTAAGAACTAGAAGGCCTCTGGATTAATTCCTTCGGTAGAGTGCTTATCCAGGACACGCTGCTCCCATTGAGGTCCAAATGCTCCACCACTGCGAGCACTGTTTTCTGTCACTCAAACTTGTATTAATGCTGCTTACAACTCTATACATTGTACACTCTGCTTAACCAGCCATGCCACACTTTGTGTTCAATCCAACCTTGTAGCGTAAATTACTGTACTCAAACTACTGCTTTAAAAAAAGTATGGCAGAAACTCTCTTGCGACTTCCACTTAGACAACTCCCAACACTAACTGGCACTCCCCTTCCGGTTGTAAAACACTGCACTGCACCCTGATGCCTATAACCAGTTCACACGTGCACTGACTGCTGTCCCCACGCCGTTCGGCTGTCTGCTTCACACCAGTCACTGATACTCGTTGCCTTACTTGTGTGTGCCTGTTGTATACATTATTCTTATATAATTTAACTATAGATTACATAAGCCACTGAAATGTAAATGTGAAAGAAAAGAGAAAAATGAGGTTAAAAGCTTTGAAAGAACTACATAAAGGCAAGACGCTTAAGAAAAAAGAACTGCTGAAAAATTAGGTGTGGGTAAAACAACTATAAAAGGCTAGGGGAAAAAATTGTGGAAATCTAAAAGGATTCTGTATCCAGATCACTTCAAATGTGTCTGGTTCTCACTCCATTTTAAGGAATTGGAAACTTAATTTTAGATGATGCATTACAAGTGCGGTTTATGCAAAACAAACCGTTATTTAAGAACTTACTCTCAGAGTCTTGTGCCTACACGCAAAGTGAATATACATTTATATATTTTAAGTGAAAAGTAGTATGTCCAAAGTACATATTTATATATCCTTTTAAAATGATATTCCAGTTTAACCAACTTTTTCTGATTAGCCACAAGTACCAGCATGTCATATGTGACAGACTCCACTACCTAAAGGATCATATTCAGTGGTGCTGGAATTCATCCCTCTCTCACCCTTCCAGAATAAGGGAATCTTTTTTCTTTAACTTTTTCTTTTATATTGGGGTAGAGTTGATTAACAGTTGTTTCAGGTGTACAGCAAAGTCATTCAGTTATACATATACATGTAGCTATTCTTTTTCAAATTCTTTTCCCATTTAGGTTGTTACATAATATTGAGCAGAGTTCTCTGTGCTATACAGTAGGTCCTTGTTGGTTATCCATTTTAAGTATAGCAGTGTGTACATCTTAATCCCAAACCCCCTAACTACCCCTTCCCCCAACCCTTCCCCTGGTAACCATAAGTTCGTTTTCTAAGTCTGTGAGTCTGTTTCTGTTTTGTAAATAAGTTCATCTGTATCATTTCTTTTTAGATTCCGCATATAAGCAATATTATACGATATTTCCCTTTCTCTGTCTGACTTGTTAAATCAGAATCTTGTTAAAGAGTGACTTGACCACCAACCATACTAGCTCTGCCTCTCAGCTTGTTTTCATCCTCAATCTGGTAAACATACCTTTTGTGTTGTCATCTAAATTGTTGATAAAAATATAACCCTTCTCGCTCAAAATACTTGATTTCCCATTACTCTTAAGATAAAGAGAATCCTTAATATAACCTAAATTATCTGGCTTCTACCTACCTCTCTCCACCTCTCACCATCTCATTTTCTCACTCCTTCAGACATACAGCCTTTCCTGACTTCTCAGACTAGCACAGTTCCTCTAATTTTATACTCTCATAACACCCTGTCATAGAAATTGTCAGAAACATGAGTTTTCATTTACTTGTGTGATTGCCTCATTGTGTAGCTTCCACAGGACTGTAAATTCCACAAAACCAGGGACTATGTCCAGTTTTACTCACTTTGTATCATTAGCAAATTCTAGAGTTGGCACACTGTAGAAACTCAAATAATGTTGAACGCATAAAAAAATAAAGAAGATAGCAAACAAAGAAAGAGCTCTGTAGCATATAGCCAAATACCCTCTTCTCAGTTGACAATTCTTATCTAAAGTTGAAGATGGGTCTTTAGGAAAAGAAATTAACAGTGCAAATCTGCAGTACAGAGCTATATAGCTCACCCACTCTTTCCCTTTGGAGAAGGAACAATGGGCTTTCATGAAGTAATCACCTTTAATTTGGGTATTAAATATGATTCCTGACAACACTCCCTGGTGAAAGTGAGCTCAGGAAACTTAGCTGCTACCACTGTAGAAAAGGAAAATATCTTAACATGGTGACATCTGTATCTGGCCACTGCTTTGTAACCTGCCACAACTACATAAGAACTGATTACAGTGCCTGGCCACATCCCTCTCTCATAGATAATTTAATTTGAGGAAAGATTTTTACCTTTCCACATGTGACATGAACACTGACAATCAATTCACCTGCCTTCCCCTCATCTTTCCCTGTAGAACTTCATTCACCCCAAGTCAGCAGGGTCAGAAATGGAACCAAACAAGAAATACTCTCTTGGAACTCTACATTTCACTTGTCCTGCCCTTGGAAATTGGTACCCTTGTTAATAGGCCAGCCAAACATACATGGTAAGTAATGCCAGGGCAGTATATGTCAAGCCCCAGGAAAACCACCATCACTGAAAGGGTTCTCAGAAGAGCAGCTTCATTTCAGTATTACCACAGCACAAACAGTACACAAAAAGCAAACACTCAAGGGGTTCAATGGTGAAACCTGACTGACCATAATCTGGTACTTCTAAAGACTCATCTGAAATATCTGATAAATTAGACCTCAGAGCTGAAAAGAAACATTACTGTCCATCCCAGTAATTCTCTAAAATCTACCCTGTGTTAAGATAGATGGACAGAAATCACCTCACTTGGACGAAAGTAGTAGATAAGTTCTATTCAGACACACACTTTAGTGAATTGAGGTTTAATCTTCTGTGTGCCACTTTTTAAAGAGACTATATACCATAAAATTATGTTTTTTTCAATAATATCTTCATATCCTTTATCAAAGATGCTAGTCTCATGATCTTATTTACTGACCACAATAAAGGAGCCATTTGATAACTTCAGCACTTGTTAAAAGTCTCTCTAGACCAGTTTTTTTTCAAACCGTGGGCTGTGACCCATTAGTGGATGATAATATCAATTTAGTGGGTCCAACCAGCATTTGGAAACTAAAATACTAAAAAAGAACTGAACATACTAAACGTGTTTCATGAAACTTCTGTCCCCCCTTTATACACGCACACGTGTAGGTATAAGTGAATGTAAACAAGTCTAAGCACATGAGAGAGGAAAAAAAGACGGCAGTACAGAACAATGGCTAAGAACATAGACTCTGGTGCCTGACTGCCTGGCTTCGAACCCTAGATATGCTATTTAGTAACTGTACTGTAACCCTGGGCAGAACAGGAAACACAACTGTGTCTCAATTTCCTCATTAGGGACAGTAATAGTTCTTAACATCATACAGTTTGGGGATTAAATAAATTAATATAAGGATCCAGAGGAGGGCCTGGCAGATAACAAACACTACAGAAATGTTAGTGGAAAAAAAGTGTGTGTATGTGACTGCACGTCTATACACATACATAAATACACATACTGAAAAGCAATACAAAAATGTACCTATTTTGTCCTATGGGTAATAGTCAAAAAAGCTTGAAAGCTACTGCCCTAGATGAATTTATATGCCTTTCCTTTTAAAAAAAAATACAAATTATGTAGGCCAAAGAACTTTCCCTTTATACCTACCTCCTAGTAAACTCAGGGTTAAATTCAGGACTCAATTGCAGTGACTATGTCAGCCCAGATGTCTATAACATCTATTTCACTTTCCTATTATCTTTGCTTTTGCTCTGTTTTCATCTGTTTTTGTTTTCTCTCTTTTTTTTTGATTGCTTATCTTTTTTCTATCTTTGAAAACGCCCTTAAATCTCTTTTTGAAAGTTGGCAAATTTTAAATGTTGAAAGTAAAATGCACTTGATTTTACATATTTATCAAACAGAAGCACTGATTCCTAAATTCTTTTATAGAATAGATATCTTAATTGCACACTAAATTCCAAATACTAAAAAAAACTCCACATAACTACAAAACTAAGTATTTCAACATAATTTTAAAATAAAAAGTGAGAGAGTGTTATGGACACATATACAATACCAAATGTAAAATAGATAGCTAGTGGGAAGCAGCCACAGAACACAGGGAGATCAGCTCGGTGCTTTGTGTCCACCTAGAGGGGTAGGATAGGGAGGGTGGGAGGGAGACGCAAGAGGGAGGAGATATGGGGATATATGTATACATATAGCTGATTCACTCTGCTACACAGCAGCAACTAACACAACATTGTAAAGCAATTATACTCCAATAAAGATGTTAAAAAAAATTTTAATAAATAAATAAAGTAAAATAAAAACAGAATTTGAGCCATTTAATACAACCATTTTTAAAGTTAGCCCCTGTTGCCAAGATTTGTAACACCATAAAAACAAAATGTCCAAGATTAAGAAAGGTAGACTGATTAAAACAGACTATTCTTCTAACATACAAGGAACCCAAAACATGCTTGATGAAATACACAGATGCTAAAGGCAAACAAGAGACACAGTAAAAGCACATGAAATCATAGGTGGTAATTTTTATGAAAGAGACTGAGGTAGGCCATTTGTTTTAGGTATAAACAGTTATATCCTCTCTAGAAGATATATAACACCAAGGATCTGGAAGAGACTTAATAAAAGTGCCAGGATTCTAGAAGTAATCCAGTTTAAGTTCTTAAACTAACCAGGGCCATTTGACTCATTTTCTTAATTACTTTGAATGGTCAAAAACGGTTGCGCAGCTGAAATTAGGACCACAAAACCAGTGCATTTTCTCACGGATGGTGTTAGCATCTAAAAAAAGGACTTAATATGTGAGAAGGTTGAAAATAAAAAATAGTTACAGGAATGATTATCTATGGATTCCATTTATGCATACTGTATTAGCTTGAATAATTGCAGACTAATTGTATAATATCTTCTAGATCAGCACTTTTTAATTTCGGAGAAAGCACTAAGACAGTACATGCATTAGTCCAGCTAATAACTGCATGTATGTATGTGGCCGCGGCCGACTCCTGACTATCTCCACATGGATGACCCACGTAATCCATATGGCATTTCTTATCCCTGGTCCCAGATGACTTGAAAACCGGAGATTCTGGTCCATCAGGAAAGAAGAAAAAGACACAAAAGGAACCATGTCCCACTGTGAGGTCTAGACTTGAATTGACTACCCATGGAATGTGATTACCAGAGGACCTTACTAAAAGGAAAATACGGGAAAACAAGGAAATAAGGACCAAGAAGCACATTCATAATCATTCTGTTTATATCTCAACCAACAAGCTATTTGAGTACAAAAGGCGTGCCTCCTCACTCTTGCTCCAAAACTTCCCAGGGCTCAGGCTGAACCGAAACCCCAGCTTAGACCACGTGCTGCTTAGGCTCTTCCTCTGTCCTTGCTACTCCCCTCACTCTCTCCTGAGAGCATTCCTGCAATAAATCAAGTGTGCCCAAATCCTTGTCCCAGGCTCTGCTTCTAGCAAATGTGACCTACAACAGCATCAGGAATAAGTCAAATTGTACTTATACTAGGGAGACAGTGTCAACCAACATGTTCAAATGGAATCACCTTCTGATTGTGGTATAAAACATCACAAACATTTGACCTCTAAGATTTCCTTAAACACTATAGGCTTACACTGAAGCAGAAGGTATAGTGGGTACACACAGATGCAAAATTATAAACTTTTCTGAATGACAATTTTGACAATTTAGTGAATACAGGCTTTTAAAAGTACTATTTTAATAGGGATACTTTCCAAACACCTAAGCGAATTAAATGACAAACGATGACTAAGTCATAATACTGTTTAAAACAGTCTTGATATGCCTCAACCAAAGTTTTTTTCCCTTTGATCATATGGCCAAAAAGTAGCTGTGTCTTTAAGTTGCCTAGTGCAATTCCTAGCACCATCTAGTGGCAAATTACCCAGAAAAAGAAACGTGTCTTATTTAACAAATAAGCTACGTTTCTGAAAAGTCTGAGGTAAAAAAATACATACGTACATATTTTAAAAGGCTGTCTTGTTGGGGATGATTTTCACAGATTCTGGGACCAAGGAGCAAAGATCTATCAGAGTTAACATTTCAAGGATGGCACTTAGGCTGGGGTAAACAACCCAATAATAATCTCTCCTACTGGATAGTATTTCCACAGAACAGCTTGCAGCATCTCCCGCTGATTACATGACCATCCCCCGATCCCCAGCCAAAAATAAAAACAAAAAAATAAAAATCCACAGGATAAAGAAAAAGTAACCTTCTTACGAGGGCACCAGGGACTGAGGAAAACACAAATGGTTGCTGCTCAATAGACATTATGGGAGGCAAGGCCTTTTGAATCTCTCTACTCTGCCAGCACTCATTTGAAGATTTCATAAACCCAGAAATAAACATTAAATGAAGGCCATATTATTCAATTTTCAAGTTTGTATGTAATATATCCTTTTTTTAAATGCTCACCACTCTTTCCTCAGCACCCAAACAGTACTTGCCTCTTAATAAAACATGTGAATGAATGAATCCCAAGAGCAATGGGAATGAAGTGAAAGGTTTTAAATAGAGAAGTGACATGATCAAACTTATACTTAAGAAAGATCACTCTGGTTGTAGTATGGAGAACAGATTAGGAAGGAACAGTCTGAAACCCGGAAGATCTTTTGGTAGTTGCATGTCCCTATTTATTGCTGGACATATTTTAGGCTTTACAATAAAATATTTGTTAAGAAATGACTATCACTTATGTATCAAGCTAATCTGAGACATTGGTAATGCATTATACTAGCTCTTTTAGAAGGTGGCCTTCTTTCCCTTTCAGATATATAAATAGGTAAAATTTATATCGCATTTACCATATGTCAGGCAATCTAAATGTTTTATTACTCATTTTATGCATATTTTAGCATACGACTGTTAACCTAACATACAAAAGGTTGTTCAGAACCTAAAATGTTTGAGTAGTTAAGAGAAGAAAACAAAGAAAGAAACAGTCTTCATTTGACATGTTATTTTGAAGGTAATATACAAATCCACTTTTTAGAAATGCTAATAAAATTTCAACTAACATCACTTATGAAATATTTGTTAGATTTTTATTATTAGAAATATAACTTTAGTTGAAATTTCTCCCAGATATGCTAACAAAGTGACTACATGAAAGAACTAATGGGGTTTCCCTGGTGGCGCAGTGGTTGACAGTCCACCTGCCGATGCAGGGGACGCGGGTTCACGCCCCGGTCCGGGAAGATCCCACATGCCGCGGAGCGGCTGGGCCCGTGAGCCATGGCCGCTGAGCCTGTGCGTCCGGAGCCTGTGCTCCGCAACGGGAGAGGCCACAAGAGTGAGAGGTCCGCGTACCGCAAAAAAAAAAAAAAAAAAAGAAAAGAAAGAACTAATAATCTATCCTTAATAAGTCCTAAATAATTTTGTTTTTCTAATTTAGGGTGCAGCTTTAAAGTGGAGTTCCCTGTTGAATAAATAATCGCAACTGATGGTTACTTAGCAATTGGCAATTCATATTCATTATCTCATTGATATTTTCACAACATTGTGAGATAGGTACTATTAACTTAGGCCAATAGGCACTTAGGCTCACAGAGTTCATGCGATTTACCCAAGGAACACCAGTAGGCAATGATGATGTCAAGATTCAAACCTGAGTCTTCTAAGTCATCCTTGATATCCAAGTACGTCACAACTATGAATGCACCAAAATTAGAAGAGAAAAATCAACTCAGCTGCACCCTTTACAGTTACAGGACAAAATTTATCTTTTTTGCCATAATGACAAAAAATCTCTGAAGTACAGATCTAGTATGATGAATAAAGAAAATTCAAAGAGAATACATGTTCCACTTCATTAAGCATCAGAATTACGAGTAATGCACACAATGGGTACATTTAAAGACTTTCTTCTCTACTTAGACAGATGTCTCAAAGAAAGCAAAATCGTTAAAGGAAGGCAGCAGAAAAGGAGAGAAATTAGAAAGAATCATTACTCCCACAAGCAACAAAATTTCATCATGAAACAAAATAATTCTAAAAGATGAACCAAAGATACTTCCTGAATTTGGGAGTATCAACCTCAAGAACAACACTAGAGACAAAAGCATGAATTATATACTTGTTAGACTATTATTATACTTCATACTGTTACGGGCTATGGGGAGGGAGGAGGGAAATAGGGTTGGAAACATATATAAGGATGATCTTAAGAGTTCACAATCTAGAGGAAAAATATAGCAGATGTGAAGGAAGATTCAGAGAACCACTCACTGCCATTTCTCTACCAAGGACTTTCAGTGCCACAATTCAGAGAATGAAGCAATTCAGAACGATTCGGATAGGTGGAAAAGAGAAGGAGAACTAAGGTAGGGGAACAAGATAAGGCAGGGCCTCAGAGGATGGGAAAGTACACATTATTATAGGGGAGTAAAAGAAAATCAACCAGACTAGTAAGTAGGTGGAATATTGGGGTAACTGGAGAAAAAATACAGAGCTAAGCCTGAAAGTAAGGCAAGAATTTGGACTTGAATAATAACTAGGAAGAAAGCACTATAAGTTCTGAAACAGGAGAATAGCATGATAATGTTGAATTTTAATGAGGCTGCATATTATTTATAACAGAATATGTATAAAATGCATAAAATGGAAGAGAGAACTTGCAAAAAGACCAATTTTGAAAACCTTAACAACAATCCATATATAAGGTAATATGAGCCATGGCACTAAGAACAGAAAAGGTAAATCCAAGGGTCATTTTGAAAGAAAAATTATAGGATTTTGTGAGAAACAAGAAAAAAAGTCAAAATAGAGAAGGATCAAAAATTATTTCCAAGTTTCTAGCTCAGGAAACTAATTAACAAGATTAGCAATAGATCAAAAGAAACAAGATAGCTGAAAAGATATAAATCAATACTCTGAGTAAAAGAGATTTTTTCATGAATATTACATGTATTTAAGTATGAGATCAAAAAGTAAATCTTTCATTTTCCAATATTCTACAAAGTCTTCAAGATATTGGATGAATAGCATTTTTTCTGGTTCAAAATACATAAAACTTAAATCATCAGAAGAGTTCTCAGTTTCACTTCCAAAGAAAGCCTGACATGACACATAAAGACATCTGATGAGGCTTTTCTATTATCCTAAGTAGTTCTGGAAAAAATTAGCTTAAAAAGGTAATGAAACTGAAATTTTTGAATAAAAATTGAGATTTTATTATATTCATAATAAAAGTTTCCACCTACTCCATTTAGTCATCAAAACTGTGATTTTAAATACAGAAACACCTACAATGACACTTCTTAGTTAGTCCATCTTCTCATAAGAGCAAGAAACTGTCAGCTGACGAAAAGGAAAAGCAATATCCATGGCTAACAAGAGACCAGTTACAGGAAGAAGCATGAAATGAAAATGCAAGTAAAGCATTACTGGTAAACTCTTTTCTCACCTTTGCAGAATTATCTTAAAGATCTGCCTATGATAGAGCCACTCAAAAAGTTGAGGTAAATAATGAGACAAAGTGTTATATATGTTGAAAGAAAACACATACAAGGTTCGTCTTATAAATCTGATATTAAATTTAAAATGTTTTTTAATTAAAAGAATTTTTAACTGACCTGTAATTTTTCTTCCTCATACTCTGTGTGTTTTTGGAATCAAGGTTATACTAGCCTTATACAATGAGTTGGAAGAAATAATTCCACTTTTTCTGTCCTCTGAAAGAATTTGTGGAAGATTAGAATTATCTATGCCTTGAATGTTTGGCAAAATTCATTTTTGAAACTGTACCAAGTGTTTTCCTAGCAGGAAGATTTTTACTTACTGACCAATTTCTTTAAGAATTATAGGACTGGGCTTCCCTGGTGGCACAATGGTTAAGAATCTGCCTGCTAGTGCAGGGGACACGGGTTTGAGCCCTAGCCCAGGAAGATCCCACATGCCGTGGAGCAACCAAGCCCGTGCACCACAACTACTGAGCCTGTGCTCAAGAGCCTGCGAGCCACAACTACTGAGCCCGCGAGCCACAACTACTGAGCCCATGTGCTGCAATTACTGAAGCCCGCGTGCCTAGAGTCCATGGTCCACAACAAGAGAAGCCACTGCAATGAGAAGCCCACACAGCGCAATGAAGGGTAACCCCCGCTCGCCACAACCAGAGAAAAGGCAGCACGCAGCAACGAAGACCCAACACAGCCAAAAAATAATTAATTAATTAAAAAAAGAATTACAGGACTATTCAGGTTTTCTATTCTTTTTTCAATTAATTTGGTCTTTTACACATTTCAAGATTCACGTGCATGTTAAAATTTGAGGAACACTACCTCAGACCACTAAATTCCTATCAACGCCCAAATTATGTGCTATTTTTGTCCAATATTTCAATTTTCTTTTTTTAACCCCACAAATTAGACATTTTGACTATGGTTTTACACAGTCAATATTGTTTAGATCTTCTTTATTCACCAACACTTTTTTCATCCTAGAATCTCTCCTGAGATCACTTTCCTTCTCCCTAAAATTATATCCTTTAGAAATTCTTTTAGTGAGGATGTACTGGTGGAAAACACACTAGCTTTTGTGTGTCTGAAAATGTCTATTTTGCCCTCACTTTTGGAAAACAGTTTTGCTGTGTTTGCAATTCTAAATTGACAGTTATTTTTTCTGGGCATTTTGTAGATATTCTTCCACTCTCCTATGGCATTCATGCTTGCTGTTGAAAAATCATTTGTTAATCTACTCATTATTCCTCTATAAATATGCCTTTTCTCTCTGGTTGTTTTTAGGGTATTTCTCTGTCTCTGATGTTCATCAGTTTCTCTGATGTATCTAGGTAATAATTTCTTTATACTTGTCTGCTTGGGATTTTCTGTTTCCTAGATCTGCAAATTTATATGCTTAATCAATCCTAGAAAATTCTCAGCTATTATCTCTTTGGATAGGACTTCTCCCCACTCTATTGGCTCTTTCTGGGATTCTGATTAGACAAATTTATATGCTGACAAGACCAGCCACATAATTGGCAGGCTCAATGCAAAATGAAAATGTGGGGTGCCTTGTTCATGAATTATTTAGAATTTCAGAACAGTGAAAGCAGAGCATTAAACCAAACATGAGGCTCTTCTAGTGCAGGGATCTCTGCACCTGCACAAGTCATATGCCCATGAGTTCCTGACTTCAGAGCAGCGAGAACAGTGATAGCAAAAATTGAGAGGGCACAAGGAAGTATAAAGCAGAATGTCAAGATCATCTAACCACTCACCACCCAGGGACAGCCACACTGTTATCATTTTGGTGCACAGATCAGAGATTTTTCTATATATTTACATGTAGACATTTATTCACACAATTTTTATACTATGGAAATGGTATATTGTACATTCTCTTCTATAATCTTTTCTCAAATTTATTACATTATGGAGATCTTTCAAAAATGTTAGTAAATACAGATCATTTCAATCCTATTGTACAGATAACAGAACATATAGATGCATGTTCATTTAACCAAATTCATGCCATTAGGTTTCCAAAGAGTCTTGAATTTTTCATTATTAAAAATGATGAGCATGGACTATCAATAAAGTTGAGGGAGGATTGACTGAATCAATCAGTATAAAGCACTTCACAGAGTACTTGGCAAGTAACAAGCTTTCCATAAATGTTAGTGGTTTTTTAAAAATATTGTGTCCTGTGTAAAAACTGAATTAATTTACATTCACAACAGCAGGGTAAGAGAGATTGGTTTTTCTTGATCCTTACCAACTCCTTTTTTGTATTTCTTTACCAATTCCTTTAAATTTTGCCTTTTGTATTTCTTCTATGAATGCTTTGTTCACATTCTTAGTTCTCCTATTGGATTCCTTATGCTTTTTAAAGATTAACTGATTTCTGTATTGGGGATATCAATCCTTTGTCATAAGGATATCAAGTACTTTTTTTTCCTGAAAAAAAGAAAAAAAAGAATTAAGACTTACCTCCAGTTCCTAGGACCTTTAGGAGCTCGAAATTTTCAATCCCCACCTTCTCTGCATGTCCTGTTAAATTAGCTAAAAAAGAAAGAGAAAAAATAAATAATTAAGGGGATCAGCAATAGGAGGGGGCCCACAGGGGCTTCTGAGGTACCAGCAGTGTTTTATTTCTTGAGTTGGATGGTTAAACCAGGATTCACTTTATAATTATTCGTTAAAATGTACAGCTATGTTCTGTGTAATTTTCTGTATGTTACATATTATGATAAAACGTTTTTTATTTAAAAAAATTTTTTAAATTACTGATTTGTTTTTGTGGGGTTTTTTAAAAAAACTTTTTTTGGGGGGGCTGCACCGGGTCTCAGTTGCAGCACGCGGGATCTTCATTGCAGCATGTGGACTCTTAGTTGTGGTATGCAGACTTCTTAGTTGCGGCATGCAAACTCTTAGTTGCGGCATGCATGCAGGATCTCGTTCCCTGACCAGGGATGGAACCCGTGCCCCCTGCATGGGCAGCGCAGAGTCTTACCCACTGGGCCACCAGGGAAGTCCCACAATAAAACTTTTTTTAGAATTTAGTAACTATATAACATTTGTATCAAAGGTTAACATAAAAATAAAGTGCTCTACTTTATTAAAATAAAGACTCTCTAAAAGTCTAAAAGTCTAAAGTCTTTAAAAATAAAGACTCTCGGGGCTTCCCTGGTGGCACAGTGGTTGAGAGTCTGCCTGCCGATGCAAGGGACACGGGTTCGTGCCCCGGTCCGGGAAGATCCCACATGTCGCGGAGAGGCTGAGGCCATAACAGTGAGAGGCCCGCGTACCGCAAATAAATAAATAAATAAATAAATAAATAAATAAATAAATAAAGACTCTCTACTGACCAGATAATCTGAAAATGAACACAAATTCTAACATGTAGATAGATATGTAGTAGAGAGAAAACTGGACAGATTTAGAAGATGCATTCATTTATTCAAACAAATATTTACTGATTATAAATGCCATTCCCAGGCTCTAGGCTGGACTCCACTCCCATTTCTGTCACCAAGCACTTGAACATGATGTAGCCTGAACTGATTACCTGACCACCCTGCATCTCAGTTCCCTCATCTTTGAGGTGAAAGCACTGGTCTCAGTGAATTCTAAGATCTCTGCCAGCTCTAAAATTCTAGGACTATGTTTAAAAATATAAACTCTTCAAAGACATATTCTGTAGTAAATAAACAAAATTAGGATACCTTATAAATGAGCATTTTCAAGAGCATACTCCAATGAATTCTGATCCTATCCTATGAAATGTTAATAGGTGTTATGTTTGGGGGGAAGGTGGGGAAAGAGTGCTCCGGTTGAATAAATTTGGAAATAGCTTAAACAAGGTTTAACAAGTTTCTTTAACACTGAACCTCACAGATCCTGCCCCATAAAAATATGCATGTGGATCTTCAAGATTGCGATACTTATATTTGCAAATTTATTGGACCACGAATTACTTTTTATGGAAATAACCTATTCATATTGTGTGAACCAGCATTCTGTGATAAGAAAGACATGATTAAGAAAGGCTTGGTCCAAATCCTAGTTCTACCACTTAAAAGCTCTGTGACCTTGAACAAATTACTTAATTTCTCTGTGTTTCATATCCCTGTAGTGTAAAATGGGGATAATAAAAATTCCTACCCTCAAAGCATACTGGTGTCTACAATTTACTTTGAAATGTATTTTTATTGGGTTGGCCGAGAGGTTTGTTCGTTTTTTTCCGCAAGATGGCTCTAGTAGCACTTAGTTGTCTTTAACTTCATTCAAAACAGTTTTGTCAGATTGTATGTGACAGCTGTCATATCAGCGTGCATTTAAAAAAAGACATTAAAATTGGTGAATTTTTGTGTAGCCATTTTAATACTGAAGATGGAAGAAAAAAGCAACATTTTCAGCA
This sequence comes from Pseudorca crassidens, assembly GCF_039906515.1. NCBI lineage: Eukaryota > Metazoa > Chordata > Mammalia > Artiodactyla > Delphinidae > Pseudorca > Pseudorca crassidens. Next base: position 13,783,819 of record NC_090296.1, on the reverse strand, counting down.
TATTATGCTTTATTATTTCAAGAAAGGTAAAAACGCAACTGAAACACACAAAAAGGATTTGTGCAGTGTATGGAAAAGGTGCTGTGAATGGTCAAACGTGTCAAAAGTTGTTTGTGAAGTTTCGCACTGGAGATTTCTCGCTGGATGATGCTCCACGGTTGGGTAGAGCAGTTGAAATTGGTAAGGATCAAATTGAGACATTGACTGAGAACAGTCAACATTATAGCATGTGGGAGATAGCCAACATACTCAAAATATCCAAACTGAGCACTGAAAATCATTTGCACCAGCTTGGTTATATTCATCGCTTTGATGTTTGGGTTCCACATAAGTTAAGTGAAAAAAACCTTCTTGACCATATTTCCGCATGTGATTCTCTACTTAAATGTAATGAAAACGTTCCGTTTTTAAAACAATTGTGATGGGTAATGAAAAGTATACTGTATAATAATGTGGAACGGAAGAGATCGTGGGGCAAGCGAAATGAACCACCACAAACCACACCAAAGGCCGGTCTTCATCCAAAGAAGGTGATGTTGTGTATATGGTGGGATTGGAAGGGATTCCTCTATTATGGGCTCCTTCTGGAAAACCAAACGATTAATTCCAACAAGTACTGCTCCCAATTAGACCAACTGAAAGTGGCACTCGACAAAAAGCGTCCAGAATTAGTCAACAGAAAATGCATAATCTTCCATCAGGATAATGCAAGACCACGTGTTTCTTTGATGATCAGGCAAGAACTGTTACAGCTTGGCTCGGAGGTTCTGATTCATCCACAGTATTCACCAGACATTGCACCTTCGGATTTCCATTTATTTTGGTCTTTACAAAATTCTCTTAATGGGAAAAATTTCAATTCCCTGGAAGACTGTAAAAAGCATCTGGAACAGTTCCTTGCTCAAAAAGATAAAACGTTTTGGGAAGATGGAATTATGAAGTTGCCTGAAAAATGGCAGAAGGTAGTGGAACAAGAGGGTGAATATGTTGTTCAATAAAGTTCTTGGTGAAAATGAAAAATGTGTCTTTTATTTTTGCTTAAAAACTGAAGGCATTTTTTGGCCAACCGAATAAAAAGATGGATTGATGGACACATATAGATATGGACAGATATGTGATAAAGAAAATACAACAAAATGTTAACTGCAGAATCCGGATTGTGAGTGTAAGGATATTCAGCATACAACTCTTTCAAATTCTCTGTATTACATTTGAAAATGTTCATAATAAAATGGCACATAATAAAATAATACCTACCTCATTGGGTTGTGATGAGGATTGTATGAGCTTAATTCACACAGTGTTTGCTGTGTTCCAATAATATTATTAGTGTTTGTAAATAAATTAATGCTTTGGGACTACAATTTTATGAAAATTAGACCCAACTAAGAACTTCTAAATTAAAAGTTTCAGGGGGATAAGTAATTTCAGTGTCTTTCTGATTTAACTAAACATAACTTTAAAAAATATTTTTAATTGTGGTTAAAAACACAAAACACAAAATTTACCATCTTAACCATTTTTAAGCATCAATACAGTAGTGTTAACTATAGGTACATTGTTTACAACAGATCTCTAGAATTTTTTCACCTTGCAAAACAAACTCCATTGAACCATTCCTCTTTTCCCTCTCTTCCAAGCTCCTGGGAACCACCATTCTACTTTCAGTTCCTAAGAGTTTGACTATTCATGCATAATTTCATAGTGGGAACAAATCAGTGTACATGGCCCTGCCTCAAGCTCACACTGGCTTCAATATAAATCTAAAACGAATACCAGAAACATAGGTAGTATCTTAAAGTAAACACACAACAGCATATCCTCCTGTAGTATGTCAAGCAGGCTATAGTAAAAGTGAAGCTCACAGGAAACCATCACTTTTGAAATAATGATTTGGCTCTAATTGAATGTTAAATTCTGTTATTTTACTGTGCAAGATTTTTGCAGTTTAAGACATTATTAAAGAGTCAAATGTTACAAATTATCAATCCTGTTTCTCGCTGTTAGGAGCCATCTTTTATTTACTATGAGATGTGTATAGGCCCAGCTTTCCAAAAGCATTGTCCAAATACTATTTCTCCCATATCTATATTTGCAGCTGGACTAGGAAGATAAGGAACTATCTTTTGATACACAGACACTTCAGCCTTTCTACACTAACCATAGAATTATTCTCAGAGGAAATTAAAAGAGGCCACAGATTAATTACACTTGGTTCTACAAAGCATACCATCCCGGAAAGCCTGACCATTCACAAAGATTGTTCATATAATCTGTGAAGGCCTGCTTTTGCTCATAATCTACTACCTCTGTTATTTGGTTTCTGACATAAATTAACACTTTGTCTGCAAAGGGAGCTCAAGGCTTCCCCAACCTCCAATCCTGGGGAGAAGGAATTGACAAAGCTCAAGATGAACAGCACTGATGCCTTCGGTATTTGGGGAAGGAGTCATCACAGTGGTAAATGTTTCCCCAGGAGGAGGAGGTTAGCTCTGCTTTCTTCAAGGTATGTACTCTTTGGAATCTCCTCTCTTGGCCTTAGCTGTGGAAGAGTTTATTTACTTTGTATTGCTTTTCTATCAAGATTGTTACCAGGTGGCTGGTGAGTTAAGGCAGAGCTTGGGAGAGGGTCTTCCCTCCCTCATACCTTAAGCCCCAGGTCCTAGGAATTCTGGGCTTGAAAAGAGTTTAGCCCTAGGCTTATAAAAACACACTTTATCCACCTGAGTTTCTCCGAGAATTTATCTTTCCTGGCCTTTCCTTGATTAAGAATGGTTAGATTCCAGTGAACAAGCTTAGAGAGTAGTATCTGCTTAGGGCAAAGGGCCCCTGTGGCCCAGTGCAGCTCACCAGGTCAATGATTCACTCTGGGGTAAGGGACCAAAGATCAAGCTTGACAAAATGTACTCCTTTGCTTTACTCTGTCTTGTCTTAACCTCAGTTGGGGCCCAAGCAGATGTAATAGGGTTTTTTACCCAAAGTTCATAGCTTACATTAGGGTTCACTCTTGGTGTTGTATATTCTATGGGTTTGGACAAATGAATCCACCATTGTGGTATTTATATCATTCAGAGTAGTTACTGCCCTAAAAATCCTCTGTGCAGGTTTTTGTGTGGACACGAGTCTTCAACTCCTTTGGGTAAATATGAAAGAGCACAACTGCTGGGTCATATTGTAAGAGTACATTTAGTTTTATAAGTAACTACCAAACCGTCTTCCAAAGTGGCTATATCAACTCTGCGTTTACACCAACAGTAAATGAGAGTTCCAGTTGCTCTACATCCTCACTAACATTTGGTTTTATCAGTGTTCTGAATTTTGGCCATTCTAATAGTTGTGTAATGGTATCCCACTGTTGTTTTAATTGGCATTTCCTTGATAACATATGACATGGAATATCTTTTCATATGCTCATTTGCCATCTGTGTATTTTTGTTGGTGAGGTGTCTGCCAAAGTTATTGGCCCAGTTTTTTCAATCAAGTTGTTTATTTTCTTATTGTTGAGTTTTAAGAGGTCTTTGTATATTCTGGACAAATCACTTATCAGATAATGTCTTTTGTAAATATTTTCTTCCAGTATGTGACTTGTCTTCTCAGTCTCTTGACATTGTCTTTTGCAGAGCAGAATTTTTGAATTTTAGTAATTTTGATAAAGTCCAGCTTATCAATTCTTTCTTTCATGGATCATGCCTTTGGTGGTGTACCTAAAAAGTCATCACCATACCCAAGGTCATCTAGGCTTTCTCTATGTTATCTTCTAGGACTTATAGTTTTATGTTTTATTTAGGTCTGTAATATACTTTGAGTTAATTTTTGTGAAGGATGTAAGGTCTGTGCCTAGATTCAATATTTTGCATGTAGATGTCCAGTTGTTCCAGCATCATTTGTTGAAAAGACTATCTTTGTTCCACTATATTCTTTGTCAAAAATCACTTGACTATATTTATACAGGTCTATTTCTGGGCTCTCCAGCCTGTTCCTGTCTATTCTGTCCTCAATAACACACTTTCTTAATTACTATAGCTTGATAGTAAGTCTTAAAGTAGTGGGTAGTGTCAGTCTCCTGACGGTTCTTCTCCTTTAATATTGTGTTGGCTATTCTGGGTCTTCTGCCTAACCATGTAAACTTTAGAATCAGTTTATTGATCCTCACAAAATAATGTACTTGGATTTGATTGGGACTGCATTGAATCTGTAGATCAAATCTGTAGAACGAGTTGGGAAGAACTGACATCTCAACAATATTGAGTCTTTCCATCCATGAACATGGAATATCTCTCCATTTATTTAGTTCTTCTTTAGTATCCTTCAACAGAGTTTTGTAGTTTCCTCATATAGATCTTGTACATATTTTGTTAGATTTATACCTAAGTATTTCATTTGGGGGTGTGTGCAAATTTAAATGGCACTGTGTTTTTAATTTCAAATTCCACTTGTTCATTGCTGGTAGGTAGGGAAGTGATTGACTTTTGGTTATCAATCTTGTGTCTTAAAACTGTAATAAAGCTGTAATCTCTTATTAGTTTCAGGAGGGGTTTTTGTTGTTGTTGTTGTTGATTCTTTCAAATTTTCTACATTCTCAATGTGCTTTTAATTTGCATTTTCTTGATGACATGTTGAACATCTTTTCATGGGTCTATTAGTCATTTGTATTTTTGTGTGTGTGGGAATTGTCTGTTCAAATCTTTTCTCCATTTTCTTATAGCGTTGTTTCTGTCTTAACTGCTGAGTTTTAAGAGTTCTTCACATATTTTAAAGAAAAGTATTTTGGCAGACATATGTTTTGCAAATGTATTCTCTATTCTATAGCTTGGCTTTTTATTTTCTTAATTTTGTCTTTTTAAAAGCAAATTTTAAAAATTTTGATGAAGTCCATTAATTTATTTTTACAGTCTATGCTTTTTGGATTCTAAGAAATCATTGGATACCCAATGTCACAAAGATATTTGCAAAAATGTTCTTCTAGAAATTTAGTAGTTTTAGTTCTTACATTTAAGTCTACGATACAATTTGAGTTAACCTTCTTGTATAATGTGAGGTGAGGATCAAGGTTCTTTTTTTTCTCATACAGGTATCTAGTTGTTCAAATACCATTTAACAAAAAAAAAAAAAAAAAGAAAAAAGAAACCCTCTATTTTTTTTTTACCATTGATTTATGCTGGCTCATTTGTCAAAAATCAATTGACCATATAAGTATGGGTTTATTTCAGAACTCTCTTTTCTGTACCAATGGTCTATGTGTAGCCTCATGCCAGCAGTTCACTGCCTTGGTTAAGTCTTGAAATCAGGTAATATAAATCCTCCCATCTTGATCTTCTTTTTCAAGACTGTCTTGTGTTTTGTTATAAATTTTAGAATTAGGTTTTCAATTTCTATGCAAGAAACCCTGCTAGGATTTTGTCTGGAGTGTTTAATTATAAACATTTATTTTCATCTAAACTACTAGATTAATAGTTTAACCTATTAACAATCTAATATAATTATTGGTATGGTTGGATTTGGGTCTACCATTTCTGTTGTTTGGTCCCATGTTCCTACTTTCCTGACCTGTGAAAAAAATACTTGAATGTTTTTAAGAATTTAATTTCAATTTTCACACTCATAATTTAGCTCTACTTCTCTGCATTATTTGTGTAGTTGTTGCTCTAAGGAGTACAATATACATCTATATTCACAGTCCTCTTACAGTTAAAAAAGTACCATTTCACATAAAATATAGAAAACTTGCAATCATCCTTCCCGGTACAGCCATCATACATTATATGGGATTTATAACATCTTCTACATATGTTATAAACTTCACAGACAATGTTATGAGTTTTGCTTATATGATACATTTTATAAAGAAATAAAGAAGAAAGAGAGAGACAGACTTTTGCACTTCTCCAGATACTTATCATTTCTGATGGTCTTTCTTTTCCAAGGATCCAAAACTCTATCTGGTATCACTTTTCTTCAACCTTGAAGAATATTCTTTGACATTTCTGTATTACGGGTGATGAATTTTCTGAGTTTTATCTTAAAGAGTCATTCTTTTACCTTTATCTAAATTTTTTATTGAGATATAATTAACATGCCATAAATTCATCCTTTTAAAGTATATAATTCAATGTTTTTTAGTATGTTCACAAGGTTGTGCCATCGTCACCACTGCCTAATTCCAGAATCATCTTCACTCTTGAAGGATATTTTCCTTTGATATAGAATCAAAGGAAAATATCCAGGCTTTTTTTTCTCCCTTCTTTCAGCACTTTAAACATGTCCTTCCACCCTCTTGGTTTATGACATAAGGTCAGTCATTACATGGATTATTGCTCTTCTGTCTGAAATGTGTTATTTTTCTCTTACTGCTTTCAACATTGCTCTTTATCTTTGGCTTTCAACGGTTTTGCCATGATGTGTCTTTTTTTTTTCTTTTTAAAATTTTTATTGGAGTATAGTTTATTTACAATGTTGTGTTACTTTTTGCTGTACCTCAAAGTGAATCAGTTCCACATATACACATATCCACTCTTTTTTAGATTCCTTTCCCATATAGGTCATTACCAAGTATTGAGTAGAGTTCCCTGTGCTATACAGTAGGTCCTTATTAGTTATCTATTTTATGTATAGTAGTGTGTATATGTCAATCCCAATCTTCCATTTTTATCCCTCCCCCCTCCCCCCCGATAACCATAAGATTGTTTTCTACATCTGTAACTCTATTTGTGTTTTGTAAATAAGTTCATTTGTACCGTTTTTTAAGGTTCCACATATAAGTGATATCATATGATATTTGTCCCTCTGTCTGACTTACTTCACTCAGTATGACTATCTAGAGGTCCATGTTACTGCAAATGGCATTATTTCATTCTTTTTTATGGCGGAGTAATACTTCATTGTATATATGTACCACATCTTCTTTATCCATTCCTCTGTCAATGGACATTTAGGTTGCTTCCAGCCATGATGTGTCTTGATGTGGACTTCTTTGGGTTCATTCATCCTGGCATTCACTGAGTATCTTATATCTGTAGACTTCTGTTTTTCATCAAATTTGGGGAATTTTTGCCTTAATTTTTCAAATATTTGTTCTATCCCATTCTCTCTCCTCATCTTCTTAGATTCCAATTGCATGTATGTTGGATTGTTTGATACTACTGAAGAGGTCCCTGATACCCTATTCATTTTTTTCTAATATGCTTTCTCTCTGTTCTTCACATTAGTTGATTTCCATTGTTCCATCTTCAAGTTCACTTACTTTTCCTTCTGGCATCTCTATTCAACTGTTAAATCCGTCCAGTGGATTTTTAAATTTCAAATATTGTATTTTTCATTTCTAGAACTTCCATGTGGTTCTTTTTCACTGTTTCTATTTATCTGATAAGATTTCTTATTTTTTCACTCACTGAAAGTATGTCGTTTTATTTCATTGAGGATACTGTAAGAGCTGCTTTAAAATTCTTGTCTGCTATTGCCAATATCTCATTCATCTCAGGCTGGGATTCAGTTGTTTTTACTTCCTCCTGGGATATATTACAGTTTCTTGATTCTTCATACTTAGGGTAATTTTGGATTGTACCCTTAACATTAACCCTTAAATGTTAATTGTAAAAATTCTACATTGTTATTCTTTCTCCACAAGAGTTGTTTCTTTTGTTTTAGCAGGCAAATATCTTGGCTTGGCCTGGCTTGACTTGAATTACAAATCTGTTTCTTAGAAGGTAGCTCTAGGCCAGTTCAGATTTCTTTCGTATTTAGCTGAGTTCTAAGTCTCTTGTACTCATGCATGGTTCAGAAGTCAGTCAGAGGTGTATGTACAAATTTTGTACACAAAATTTGAGGACTCTCCCTCTTCTAAGGCTCTTCTCCTTCTGGAATTCCTTCACTATCTTCAGCAGCCAAGGTTCTATGACTTTAGTTTTCCAGTTTCTCTGACCAGAGAGACTATTGTTTTTTTTACCAGAGTCCAAAGAATATGGCCTGTACTTACCCAGAAACTAAAATTAGTGAAAAGGCAATGATTCCTTCCTCCCCTCCTACAACTGTGTACTCCCAATAAGAGTCTATCTGCTTCTGTTCACTCTCAAGTGCCTTAAACATTGCTTTTTCTATTAAGTTCAGTTTTTATAGTTGTTTTGTGCAAAGTAATTCTCCAGGAGGGGGTCTTATTCTGACATTACAAGAAGCAAAAGTCTTCCTACAGTCAACATTATAATAGCAGTTTCTGCTTTTCACTTCAACTACTGCCCTAGGAAGTTAACTTCAAAGAGCAAATAAAATTTTAAAGGTGATATGACATAGGCCCATCTCAAGGATCTTGAACTTAATAGCCATATGATTCTTTTACATAATATCTGTTAGACAAAGTTAAGTGATCACACATATTGAAGCAAATCTTTAGGAAGCTCTATCATATTTAGGCATGGGGGAGTATTTGTTAATTAAAAGTTTTTTGTTTGTTTGTTTTTTGTTTTTTGTTGTTTTTTTTTGCGGTACACAGGCCTTTCACCGTTGTGGCGTCTCCCGTTGCAGAGCACAGGTTCTGGACGCGCAGGCCCAGCGGCCATAGCTCACGGGCCTAGCCGCTCCGCGGCATGTGGGATCTTCCCGGACCGGGGCACGAACCCGTGTCCCCTGCATCGGCAGGTGGACTCTCAACCTTTGCACCACAAGGGAAGCCCTAAAAGATTTTTTTCATTGTGTTAATGAAAAGACACATAAAAGCACATGGTAAATACGATGTTATACAGAATCCAAGCAATGACAAACATATATTCAAGCATGTGAGTCTAGGAGTCGAAATGGTTCTCATTTCTCTATTATTATCTTTCATTGTAATTAGAAGTCTTTGAACATGAAAGTCTAAAAATAAACTACATTTCTCTTAATTAAATTCTTAACCTAAGAGCAAGAGCTCAAACTTCCCAGCAACACTACTAACATTTATTAGAACAAGACTTAAAATATTTACACACTTTATTTCATCCTTGAAGTGCAATAAACATCAGCCACTTACAGAAAGCTGTATTTCTGAGTCATTCACATGTCTTGGTAAAGTCCAAAATGATATGCTGATTAGGTGGTTTGGAGCTACCTGGATAGGTGGTTTGGAGCTAGCCTGGGACCAGACTGTACCAGAAATAGGCCTGGGGCTTCCCTGGTGGCACAGTGGTTAAGAATCCGCCTGTCAATGCAGGGGACACGGGTTCGAGCCTTGGTTCGGGAAGATCCCACATGCTGCGGAGCAGCTAAGCCCATGCGCCACAACTACTGAGCCCACGCACCACAGCTACTGAAGCCTGCGTGCCTAGAGCCCATGCTCTGCAACACAAGAAGCCACTGCAATGAGAAGCCCACGCACTGCAACAAAGAGTAGTCCCTGCTCGCCGCAACTACAGAAAGCCCGCGCGCAGCAACGAAGACCCAATGCAGCCAAAAATAAATAAATAAATAAATTTTTTAATTAAAAAAAAAGAAAAGAAATAGGCCTGTACTCATGTCCATTGCCTTTCCTCATACAGAAAGAGAAAAACAAATATTTTATATTAACATATATATGTGGAATCTAGAAAAATGGTAGAGATGAACCTGTTTGCAAGGCAGAAAGAGACACAGATGTAGAGAACAAACGTATAGACACCAAGGGGGGAAAGGCAGGGTGAGATGAATTGCGAGATTGGGACTGACATATATACACTGATATGTATAAAATAGATAACTAATGAGAACCTGCTGTACAGCACAGGGAACTCTACTTAGTGCTCTGTGGTGACCTAAATGGGAAGGAATCCAAAAAAGAGGGGATATATGTATACGTATGGCTGATTCACTTCGCTGTACAGTAGAAACTAACACAACACTGTAAAACAACTATACCCAAATTAAAAGAATATATATTAGGAACTATCCCATTGAAAATCCTTCCCTTCTGGATTAGTGTTATTATCTTATAATGTATACTCCCTAGTTAGGAAATCACTTTTAAGACTGAATTTAACTAAGCCCTTTATAAGAAGTCAATGGATTTCAAAAAATATGTTTGCCAAAACTCTAATAAATTTCAATATTTAAATGACTCCCTTTAGAAAACAGTTGATTAACAGTTCTTAAAGGAAAAATCTTATATTATACAACAAATATAAAATACTTGGTTCTTTATACTATAACTGGATTCCTTCAGCTCCTCCTATAATATTAATATGGTTATGTGCACTGTGGGAAACTATGACTGACATAACTCTTAAAATAATAAATTTAGACAAAAAAGATAATTGTCTTTTCTCCCAAATTTAAATAGCTTTTCTGTTTGTTTTTTATCATAAAATAATCCAGGTTCACAGTTTAAGAAGACAGACAATATAAACAGGCCTAAAGTAGACCTTGAAAATCTCCCATAGTCCCACCACTGAAAGATAATTATTGTTAATCCTCGGCATATTTTTCTAAGATCTTAGCCATAAACATATGATTGCTAAATGGCTTCTTATCCCAACTTTCTAGGCAATTCTATTACCAAACATAATTTGTAACGCACATTATCTATAATTTTTTTTTTTAGGTTGTGAGATATTTAACTTGGAACTTCCCACTCTTATGGAGGAAAACAATCAGTAACAACACATTTTCTATTCTGTTGCCATAGTTTCTGCTAAGCTGTACAAATGTAATTGCACAGAGCATGTGCTGAAATCATTTCATTAGATCCAATGATTCACTTATGTTAAAGCTAAGAAAAGGCTTAATTTAAAAGCTCTTAAGTAGAAATAAAGAGAATAATGCTTCTGAAGTCATTTCAAGTAGGTTTCTTGGTATATGACTAAGGCACTCATATACCAGATTTTATTCAATGAATTAACTACATATTAAATTTGCAATAAGCTGTGAAAATGTAATTTAATAGAAAAAATTATGGAGTCTGTGGACATTAAGGGGAATATCATTATCATGTGAAGTTATCAGACAACCTCATTGAGAATACTGGTTCTCATTCATTCATTTAAGAAACATTTACCAGTGCCTACTAACACCTGAACTAAGTGTTAGGTCTTTTGATAACAAGCACAGGATTGAAACTGGCAAAGATGACAGAATGGCTGGGAAATTCTGGACCAGAAGAAGAGGTGGAGCAAAAGCAAAGTAGGAATAAGTATTTTGCTAGCAGAGAATAAGTGGACTGTTCTCTTTAGCTATAAGAAAAATGTGGGGAAAACAGTAAAAATATTACATAAAATAGGTACATGAAATGAGATGATTCCAAACCTGGACTGCCAGACTAATTAGCTTTAATTGAATCCATAAGCAATAATGGCTCTTGACAAGATGAAGGTAAGGTTTTAGGAAAATTACCCTGGCAGTAGTGTGCCATGCAGATAGAAGCAAGGAAAGACTAATACTAAAAGCTGGTGAGGTTACTGCAATAAACCAGATGTGCGCTAATGAGGATCTGGTCCAAGTAGAAACTAGAAGGAAGAGAAAATAATGAACTTAAGAATCACTGAAATACTCAGTTCAAGAAACATTCACTGAACACCTGACTTGGATGCTGAGACTGCAAAAGCAAATAGGACAGGGTCCCCACTTTCAAAGATAAACTAACTGAACTTCTGTTCCATTTTCTCCCATTGACCCCATATCTAAAGTACAAGAAGTGAAAGTCTGGGCTTCCCTGGTGGCGCAGTAGTTGAGAGTCCGCCTGCTGATGCAGGGGACACGGGTTCGTGCCCCGGAGCGGCTAGGCCTGTGAGCCACGGCCGCTGAGCCTGCGCGTCCAGAGCCTGTGCTCCGCAACGGGAGAGGCCTGTGTACTGCAAAAAAAAAAAAAAAAAAAGAAAAAAAAAAGAAATGAAAGTCTGGTGAATGGTAGTGTTATTAACAGAATTTTGTTGAAAGGGGAAGTTAAAAGGGAAAGTTGAAAGGGGAAGTTTTGGGGTTTCAACACTGATTTTGAAGCGATGGCATGACATCCCCAAAGGGCTGTAGTGTGGGCAATTCTAGAGAAGGAACTAAAGTTCTGCAGAGATAGCAGGCTGATGGGGATCAGGACATGCTACCCTAAAAGACAGTACCTTGGCATACTGAGTATCTTAAGCTGAAGTAACTTGAGAAACAGCACATGCAAGAAGGACTTTCTGACCTTCCCCTGAAGCATGTCACAAACCCCTCATGTGCAAGGGGCCCTCCCTATATTCAGAGGAAAGGAGCATCCTTATTTTTGAAGACAGGGGACACAGAGAGGAATCTGAAGAAACAGGACTTGCTAAGTTTCCCCTAGTTTACTACCCATACCCTTTTCCCATGACGCTCCATTCTTCATCAAACCTAATATTAAAAAGCTCGGGTTTAACCATTACTCCAGGTCTTTATTTCCTTATGAAGCCTCCCATGTAACACAAAACTAACATGAAATAAATTTACCTACTTTTCTCTCATTAATCTGTCTTTTGTCATAGGGATCCAGGTTGACAATGTAGAAGGGTAGAGAAAAAAGTATTTTTTTTCCTCCCCTACAATGCACAAGGTTATTAGAAGGGGGCAATGGCTAAAGCTTTCAGAAGAAAATCCTTCAGGAGACCACAAAAAGAAGGGCAAGTCTTGATGATGTCCAGCAGTTAGGATGCAAGAAGAAAAAGAGCCAGAGAAATGGTTAGAAAACTAACAATGTATAGAATCCAAGGAAAGACAGAATGTCAATAAAAAATTGATCATCAATGAAGTCACACTGCAGACAATGATAAATGTATATATCTGGTCTCAGTCCTAAAAGCTTAGGAATCTCCAGAGTGGTAAGAGTCTCTTGTAAGCTAATGAGATGACTGGTGGCTGGGAGCTGCTAGACAGCTTCAGGATGGGGGCTGCTAGACAGCTTCAGGATGGGGGCTGGTTGCTACAAACCAAGGACTTTCAGCCCCACCCTCTTGCCCTCCTTCCTCCCACCTCTGGGGAGAGAACAGGGGTTGGAGATGGAGTTAATCACCAATGGTTATTATTCAATCTATCATGCCTCGTAAAGAAACCTCCATAAAAACCCCTGAACAACAGGACTTGGGGTTCAGAGAGGTTCTGGGCTGGCGCACACATAGAGGTGCTGGGATGGTGGTGCTTCCTAAGAGGCGAAGAAAGTTCCACAGTTCCCACCACCTCCCTCACTCCAAACACCCCGCCCTACGAATCCCTTCCATTTGGCTGTCCCTGAATTGTAGTTGTATGAATACACAAAACCTGAGCCTCAAATCTACACAGTGAGGTCAGGGTGCAAAGGTGGGGATGGAGAAACAAAATAATATCCTTAAAAGCAATGGGTACAGATGATTTTGTTCAAGAAATGGGCATATAAAGGGAAGGAATAGAGGAAATGGGAAAGAATCATATGAAACTTTTTTCCCACTTAGAAGGCAGATGAGTGAGATGAACAAAGGGAATAAGGGAGGGCTTCCCTGGTGGCACAGTGGTTGGGAGTCCGCCTGCCGATGCAGGGGACGCGGGTTTGTGCCCCGGTCCGGGAGGATCCCACGTGCCGCGGAGCGGCCGGGCCCGTGAGCCATGGCCGCTGAGCCTGCGCGGCCGTAGCCTGTGCTCCGCAGCGGGAGAGGCCACAGCAGTGAGAGGCCCGCATACCGCAAAAAAAAAAAAAACAAGGTTATAAGGGAAAGGCTGGAAACAGTGGAGGTCGGAGGGATGGTTTCTAAGGGAGCAGATCCTTCAGAAAGTGATAAATAATAGGATCTTGGACAAAAGGATTAAAGGACAGAGAGAAGGATAAGGGTAGGTCAAGGTGTTAAGGTTGAAAAAACAGATTATATATAGCCTTTCTAATGGACACAAATGGTCTCTGAAGGGACTGCCAGAGAAGCAGTGCATTGAAACAAGAGTAAAATGCCTCAGAAATCAGCCTGGCTAAAATATACAACAGAGGCTGAAGTGAGGTCTAAGAAAAATCACTGTAAGCAGGGTAGAAGGATTTGAAATATCCTAATCAAAAGAACTAAAATATTTAAAGAATGCACAACAAAAGACAGACTGGACAAAATGAAAACTAAAAAACAGAATGTCAAATTGGGCAGTGTGTTTCTAGCACTTTCCTGGGAACAACCTAATCAACAGCTTCACACACCAGGTTCCCTAGGTAGGAACACCCCTATCCTGGAGATAGCTGTATCATGCTCCTGAGCCTTTCTGTCTTTAGCTATTAGAATACACAGCCAACTCCCTTTTTTTTCTAATTCCTTGCTTACCAAGCAACCCAATTTTCACTTGATACCCTTACCCAAAAAGAAAAATGCACTAATCAAGCAAACAGATGTTTCATGTACTTGTTGATTTGCATTGCCCACTGTAAGTTGGTAAAGTGTCATTGGGGTTTACATCAGTCTTTTGTGATTATAAGTAGAACTATATGCATGAAGAGAAAACACAAATAGCATAATGATCCAACATTGAATCCTATTTGCCTCCAACAAGGAACACTTAATTAACAGCAATACATACAAGACACAGCAGTGGTATACCGTGACCCTGTCAATGGTTTTCTGACTATTTTTCGTTTCAGAAGAAAAGAACAATTATAAAAAGCAACATTGTGAGATTTAGTTGTGAATGCAATAGGAAGTAGAGAATCTTATAGCCTGCTGCAGCTGAAACTGAAATAATGAAGCCATAATTTATTATAAATCTATGATCTACAGAATACTATCAACTGCTAAAACTTAAACAATGTCTACACAAAACCTTGCCAATTTTCAGGTACTTAACCGATTCTTTTCCCCCTTTAAGACGTTAACTCATCAATTTAAAAAAAAGAGAGAGAGAGAAAGAAGGCCTAATGAGTTAATGAGAAAGTTCCTGTTTTTGGTAAAGTAAGGAGTTTTAGTCCCAGCCCAAATTCCCTATTCCTCAATAATTAGTTTCACCTTCCCCTTTCCAGCACCTTCAATAGTAAAGAAATCAACATTAACCTCTAATTTCCAAGTGCCAGTGTGAAAAAGATCACATCACAACATTGTGGACATTTTCCTCTTTTTAAAACTTTTCTTTTATTATGACCTGTAACAGAGAAAGTCTCAGGGATGGGGTCAACTGTAACCCCACCATCCTAATACTAGCTACTCTCATTTTGTGTTCATGTCCAGTCTTTTCCTGTTGTGGATGTATCCTAGTTATCAGCTGGGTCTTGCCAGCTCCTTAGAATCCAGACTGATGGACTCAAATCCTGCAGAGACAAGGCCTCTCCTTGTCTCCTTGCAAGTCGAAAGCCTCTCCTCTCCCACAGTTTCCATCAAGTCCTAAGTGGTAATCCTCAGCTCCCTCTGAGGTACTCAGGATCATCTCTGTTCTGTGCTGCACCCACCCAAACAAGACTTGGGTCCTTCTTTGAGTTCTACAAAAGACAAAGGCAAAACCCAAACACATGCAAAAAGCATTCCTTAGCACAAAAGACTTGAGTGAAGATTTCTGGAGAAAGGCGGAGGGGCAGCAAGCATGGCAACACTATAAAGGAAACTGGAAGTGGGAACATCTTTAATCTTTCTCCATCCTCCATCCTCAGGTGAGGTCTTTATCTCACCTATTACCTGGCCTCACATCCTTTTTCTGACTTTTTTCCTCTTTTCTCTCTCCTCCCTCATTAGGAACAAAACCAACAAATCTGTCCCCTTGTTTCCTGCCAAGCAACTTCCTCCACTTTGTTTTGTTGTTGGTGGTGGTGTTTTTTTTAATTAATTTATTTATTTTTGGCTGCATTGGGTCTTCGTTGCTGCATGTGGGCTTTCTCTAGTTGCGGCGAGCAGGGGCTGCTCTTTGTTGTGGTGTGCAGGCTTCTAATTGCACTGGCTTCTCTTGTTGCAGAGTATGGACTCTAGGTGCATGGGCTTCAGTAGTTGCGGCACACGGGCGCAGCAGCTGTGGCTCGAGGGCTCTCGAGCACAGGCTCAGCAGTTGCGGTGCACAGGCTTAGTTGTTCAACGGCATGTGGGATCTTCCCGGACCAAGGCTTGAACCCGTGTCCCCTGCATTGGCAGGTGGATTCTTAACCACTGCGCCACCAGGGAAGTCCAGCTTCCTCCACTTTGGACCTCTCAGTCCCAGCTAATATTCGGACTCACACCCCTAACACAGCCTGACAACAACGCGATGCCTCCATGGCAGTTACCTCCATACAGGAATTGTGGTGCCCACTGCAGTGATAATACATTTTTCTTCTCCTTACTTATTTTGTAGGTTTTATGTAGTCATCATGCCCTACATATATTGATACATATATAGTCCACTAACTGAAGAAACATTCTGAATGCTTACTTGTAGACAATACTGTGCAAAAGCCCTGGCAAGCAGACATACTCTCTGATGTCAAGCAGCACAGGGTCCAGAGGAGGCACTCAGGCCGGTGAAGCAGCCCAGGGCGCCAGCACTAGCAGAGCGGTAAGAGGTAGGAAGGGTGCCAGAGGAGCACGCGAGAGCATCTCCCCTCAACTGAAGGTTTGGGGAAGTCGGACACTGATGGACAGCACACAGAAGCTTACCAAGAAGACAGAGAACATGGCACATCTGGGAATCTGCAAAGAGAACAGATGGGCAAATGCAGGCAAAGGAAGGAGAAAGAAGGCCCATTAAGACACAAGGGGGCTTCCCTGGTGGCGCAGTGGTTGAGAGTCCGCCTGCCGATGCATGGGACGCGGGTTCGTGCCCCGGTCCGGGAGGATCCCACATGCCGCGGAGCGGCTGGGCCCGTGAGCCATGGCCGCTGAGCCTGCGCGTCCGGAGCCTGTGCTCCGCAACAGGAAAGGCCACAACGGTGAGAGGCCCGCGAACCGCAAAAAAATTTTTAAAAAAAAGACACAAGGCAGGAACCAATTCATGGAAGACCCTAAGTTTAAAAAGCATGTATTTTGTTATAAAGGCAATGGGGAGCCAATGAAAGATTTTAAGCAGAAGATTAAGATACAGTTCTGTACCTTAGAAAGAGCAGCAGCAGCAGCAGCAGTGGGTGAGATGAATTATAAAGGAATCACATGGAAGGCGGCAAAACCAACACACAGGTTGATGCAATAGTCAAGGACAGAAACGATAAAGACTACACTAAGGCACTGGAACTAGGGAAAGAGGGGAAAAAGTAAATTCCCCAATATGTTATTCACCAATACTACTAAGCACAAAGTGAAAACACTGAAATTACTAAAATAGCTATTGTGCAATCTTTAAAATTCAAATTGATAATCCTTAAGTGACCATGAGATCATACAGCACTCGGAGTAAAACATAAGTTAAGATCAATTTTCAGGACTTCCCTGGTGGCGCAGTGGTTGGGAATCCGCCTGCCAATGCAGGGGACACGGGTTCGATCCCTGGTCCCAGGAGAATCCCACATGCCGTGGAGCAACTGAGCCCCGTGCGCCACAACTACCGAGCCTGTGCTCTGGAGCCCGTGAGCCACAACTACTGAGCCCTTGTGCCACAACTGCTGAGGCCCGCGCACCTGGAGCCCGTGCTCTGCAAGGGGAGAGGCCACCGCAATGAGAGGCACACGCACCGCAACAAAGAGTAGCCAGCCCCTGCTCACTGCAACTGGAGAAAGCCCGTGCGCAGCAGCTAAGACCCAACACAGCCAAAAATAAATAAATAAAATAAATAAAAATGATCAATTTTCAAAATGGTGCACATGATCCATATTCATTTGTCAAAACCCAGAAATGTATACCAAGAAGAGCAAATTTTATTGTATGTAAATTATACCTCAATTTAAAAACATTAGGGCCATAAAGTAAGAATCATGAAAATATGTTTAAACATGAATATTATAGAGAAGAAACTTTCAGATTCAACATGGATTTTCTTAATGCTTTTTTGGTTATTGTTTTGCACAAATGTATTTACTTATCAAATGCTTACTTTTAATGCTTACTTTTTAGAAAAGTCCCATATTTCTAAACAGCAATATAAAGCTTCTAAGGCATTTTTCAAAATGCACACATTTTTGATACATCTTATACTACATCATCTAAGTACCTTGTTCTTAAATTGTATAGAAATAGGCTATTTGTTTATGAATGCATTATTCTTAAGTGTTAGAAGTTTTTGTGTCCTTGCTGGAAGAGCATGTGCTTTAACCGCACATCACTACTTAACATGCAGCTTTGTAAGTGTGTGTATGTATAAGTTTGGTTAACATAAATTTTATGAATTAAAAAATAAGTATGTGAAATGTCTGTGGAGCTTCCAATTGAAGATGGCCAATGGACAATAAAAATTTTACTGTAGTCGGATTATTAAAAAAATTCACAATCATTTTACAAGATACAGCTTTAAAAGAACAGTCAATTCAATATTTCATTGCCTGGCCATGTCATGTGACTTAACACACACAAAAAGGTGAAGTAACAGATAATTTAGAGAACAATATAGCACATCAAAATGACTGCACAGAAATTTTTAGAAGACTTGTTTTCAAAAGCTAGTTCCCTTAGTGTTAGTTTATAAATCACTGACTGTCTGACAGTTTAAAGACAATCATGCTTCGAACCTAAATCTAGATTAGACAAATAGAACCTCGTTATTTACACTCAGCAGGCTTTCCTTACTCTTAAGTTTCGCTCTACCTTCATTTACCATAGGAGACATGCTTCAGTATTCTGGCAAGCAAAAAACTAGATATCTTATAAATGACAAAAGCTTAAACCATGACAGCAAGGCAAACATTCCAGCTTCCAAAGTGCTACCAAAATTATTTTGGTATTTGTTGATATATTTTAAATTATATCTTCCATGCAAGATATAACACAGTTTTTTTTTTTTGTTTTTGTTTTTTTTTTTTTGTGGTACGCGGGCCTCTCACTGTTGTGGCCTCTCCCGTTGTGGAGCACAGGCTCCGGACGCGCAGGCTCAGCGGCCATGGCTCACGGGCCCAGCCGCGCCGCGGCATGTGGGATCTTCCCGAACCGGGGCACGAACCTGTGTCCCCTGCATCGGCAGGCGGACTCTCAACCACTGTGCCACCAGGGAAGTCCTAACATAGTTTTTAATAGTCACAAGTAATATTCCCAAGGATCAGATTTCAATTTGATGTAAGAAAATACAGCAGCACTTTGTTCCTCCTAAGTCATAACCTCACTTTTCCACTGCAATTCTATTGTCACCTCTACAATTAATTCTACTGTGAGAAAGTACTTTATCAACACCCTTTCCTTTTTCTGGTTTCCAGGCTACATGCTGCTGATAGTGCCAATTTGGTTTCTATTAGCACTTAAGTGTAGCAGCCTTGAATCAAACATCGGTTTGCAATAATCTGTGCTTACAGCTATAAACTTTCACAGGGCTTCTGCAGAGCTCGTTTTTCAAGAATAATCCCACTTTTAAAAAATGTTAATTTTAATTCATGATGAACTACCTAATTTAATGCCATGCACACTGGAAACCAAAGAAACTTAGCTCATCCTGTCTTGGCCCATCCCTCCTCTATTTCAGTTTCAACTGTGTTCTCTTCAACACAGCCGTGCTCCAACCCCAATTCTGTGATTTAGAAGAAAGAGGTCCAGGAGTGCTCCAGAGGGACTTACAGGCACTAGAACTCTATAGCAACATGCTCCCCTGTGACCCCTCCTTTTCTTATTTCAAAGGTGAAGTGTGTAACCCATTCCCCTGAAGCCAAGTTGAGCGATCATGACAAGGGTATGAGCAAAATTATGCTGCCATGTAAAAAGGTACAGATCATTTGTGCCTCTTAAACACAATTGTTTTTATAATGCTTCCTGAACATTTAAATTTTTTATTTTATTTTAAAATGAGTTCAAAATCCAAAGCTTCAAAAATAGACAATGTTCATTTTTATAATCACTAATTTTTAACATTCTGCCACATTTGTTTCCTGTCTTATTCATACACTCATACACACACACGTTACTTATTTTTTTCTGATTTAATTCAGAGTAGTTTGCACACATCATGCGTCCTTACACCTTAGTATTTCAGTGTGTTTTTCCTAAAAATTCTCTTAAGTAACCTCAGTATAGGTATCAAATTCAGAAACTTCACTATTGATAAAATACTTTAATCTATGGTCCCTATTCTGATTTGTCAGTTGTTTGATGTACTTTGTGATGGCTAATTTTATGTGTCAACTTGGCTGGACCACAGAGCGCCCAGATATTTGGTCAAACACCATTCTGAGTATTTCTATGATGGTGTTATGGGGTAAGATTAATATTTAAGTTGGTGTACTTTGCCCTCCATAAATGTGAATGCACAGCAACACTCCATCATCAAACGGAAGTGACGTACATGAGACTGGGACTGAGCAGGCGCTGAAGGCACAAATATGTTCCCTGAAGAAGTGGCCCAAATGCCTGCAGTCCCCACTCCTGCCACACCGCCTTCCCTCTCCCAGCCTACATCTGTGGCCTCATGGGCAGTTCCCTAAGATCAGGAGACAGAAAAGACAAGACTCAGGCCTGGTTTACAGATGGTTCTGCCCAATACGGATAGTTACAACACTATAGCTCTTTTCTGGGACATTCCTGAAGGTCAGTGGTGAAGAGACCATGTGACCAGCTACAGCCATGAAGACTGTAATTGTCATGAGAATTTCTCCCTTGTTATCTTACTAGTAATGTTTGTGTGTGTGTGTGTGTGTGTGTGTGTGTGTGTAAAACAAGTATCTTTATTCTCTTTCCTCTCTTATCCCCTTATCATGTAACATATAATGTATTAAATTTATTTCATAGTATTTAAGTTACTGGATACCAAGGAGAAGGGTAAACATCACTCAAGGACTTTGAAGCCTCCTCTGAGGAGAGGGTTATTGTGTTTTCCACTGTACACAAGATAGTTGTAAAATGTTAGCTGGAAGTATGACCTTATTATTGTCTTTATTTGGAGATTAAGTAAGGTTTAAGGAGATGCATATATGTGCCCAGATATCTGATCATTCCAACATTATTCTGGGTGTTTCTATGATGATGTTTTTGATTAACATTTAAATCTATGGACTTTGAGTAAAGCAGATTGTCCTCCATAATGTGGGTGGGCCTTATTCAATGAGTTGAAAGCCTGAATAGAACAAAAGACCAG
The DNA here is from genome assembly GCF_039906515.1 of Pseudorca crassidens. NCBI lineage: Eukaryota > Metazoa > Chordata > Mammalia > Artiodactyla > Delphinidae > Pseudorca > Pseudorca crassidens. Next base: position 13,762,783 of record NC_090296.1, on the reverse strand, counting down.
CCTCCCACAAAGAAGAGAGAATTCTCCAGCACACTGCCTTCAACTGGAATTGGAACACTGGCTCTTCTGGGTTTCAAGGCTGTCGGCCTACCCGGTAGATTTTAGATTTGCTAGCCTCCACATCATGTGAGCCAATTCCTTATGCTAAATCTCCTTCTATATTTATATACATCCTATTGGTTCTGTTTTTTTGGAGAACCCTGACTAATACATCCTTTAATAGCATTTTTTTCTTGCATATAAAGTCCAGTATAGAATCACATATTGCATTTATTTTATCATGTCTCCTTCATCTTGTTTAATCTCAAAGACATCCTCAACCTTTGTCTTTTATAACCGACTTTCTTTGAAGAATAGATGGGTTTGTTTAAATAGAATTTTCAGTTTGACTAAAATTTCCTCATGATTCAAGTTATGCATGACCAGCTAGAATACTACTCAAATTATGTGTGCTTCTCAGGGTAACACAACCAGAAGCATACAATGTCAGTCTGTTCCTCACTGGTGACGTTCTTTTTTGATCACTTAGTCAAGGTGCTGTCCAGTTTCTCCTTTATACAGGTACTAATCAGGGCCATTAAAGTACCCTATTCCTCATCAAACTCCTGCACCTAAATTTAGCATGCATTGATGAGTCTTGCCTGAACCAGTCTTTACTACAATGATTACAAAATAATAATTTTCCAACTTTTCCACTCCTTCCATGTTCATCAGTCAGCACTGTACTGAGAAGAATCCTCCCTTCTTCCTGTCTATCACCAGACTATTCATAGATGGCTATTTTTCCAATGACTTAAAATTCATTCTTGCCCTTAATTATTTTGATGCACAAATTGACCCATATTTGGTCAGTGAAAGCAGCTTCAAGCTGGCTTCTCCGTCCTTCTGACATGACTCCTTCATTTTCTTTTCTTTCTTTTTTAAGCACTTCCTTGTTTTCTCTTAAGTAGCCTTGATTCCTTTTAATGGGAAATGATATTAGAAACCAAGATCTGGGTGCCAGGTGTGTTCACTGCTACTGGAATATCTTGCCTTCTAGGCTCTTTCATGAACAAAGCTAGGAAATGCATGTTTATATCATTTTATATATATTAAATCTGCTATACAAATACTTATGCTGTATATGGACTTACACTGTATATAAGGCTTATGTCATACCCATATGTTATATGTGTGTTTCAACACATCATAAGGGATTCTTCATTCAGCTGGTGTATAACCATTTGCTTACAATTTCCTAATGGAAGAATTATTTGTATGTGAAATTATTTGATCTTATTTCTTATTTACTGGTTTAAGTCACCATAAATGAACCAAAAAGCATATGGTCAACTCACCCAGAAAAATAAGAATATGATAAGTACAACAGTAATGATCTAACTATGAATGATGAAACGCAAATATTACAATGTTGAACCAATGGAATGTGAAGTACATCAATAACCTCCATGTCTCTAGATAATGTGCCATGCTATCACTAAGCCACCTCTCATCAAACAACCTGTGTGCTCACCTCCCTGTGTCTACCCAAGAAACATCAGAATGCCAGCAACTAGAGGATACCTGGTAGCAGCTGAAGCAGAAAAAGAGGCTGAGCAATTTGAGGAGTCAGGTCCCATACCTCCTTCCCACCACCTTTTATGCTTGGAAATAAATGCTTGGATTTGAAAATGTTTACATGGTGTGTGTTGTTTCTTAGTTCTGCTCCTGCATTCTACATTTCGAAGAACTAGATTTTTGCTGTGACCTCAAGTAAAACTGAAAATAAATCTAAAATTGGGAAAAAACACGTACACATACCTATGGTCTAAGCCTACTTATGCAATACAAATGACAAATAGTTATATCACCAATATAATTTAAGGCTTACAAAATGTTCCTCTATCTGTGGCCCCCATCTTTGTTTCAGTATCAGCTCTCTAACTAAATACTAAGTGTTCATCATCAGCGCTTTTCCCCAGTCTGTTTGGATGAAACCCATTGTCCATCATATTCCTCAGGAAGACTACTTGTGTAAGGTATTCTCTGAGTTCTTGAATCCTCAAAACTTTTCTATAGCTTTAATCTTGAAGACGAATATAATTCTTGATGTGCACTTTCTTTCCTTATGTTTTTTTTTTTAAAAAGTTGCTCCAGTGTTGCCTTGATGTCGCTTTTGAGAAGTCTGATGTCAGCTAATTGTCCTACTATTGTACAATTTATTTCATCTTTTGGCCTGAAGCTCTGAGAATGTATCTTTAAAGTCTAATAGTATCACTGGGATATGTCTCAGAGCTGATCATTATATCATTATTAATTTTTCCCACTACCCATTTCAATGTGTAGACTCAAGTCTTCTTTCATTTTTGGAATTACATTCCTTTGATAGTTTATTTTCCTTCTTTAAGAAATCCAGTTACACATGTTACAACTTTGTCTGTCTTGCACTTCAACAACTTTCTCTCTGGCCTCTTTTTCTTTCTGTATCTAACTTTAAAAATTTTGTTTCCCTGGTTTTCTTTAATGCCTCTTATTAAATTTTCACTTGACTCTATTCTTCCTTGAGGACTTTGTTATTTAGCCTTCATTTCTGATATGATTGTCTTTTCCTTCATTTTTTCGCCCTGAATTCAATCAACTCTCACTGCATTTCCTTCTTCGTTTTTTGTCCATTTCTTTCTTAGTTTTTGAATCTCTGATTCAAGTGGTTTTTTTCAACATCACCTACTGCTTTTCTAAAGATATTTATTCGGTTAGAAGTATTGCATTCCTGCTTTTCTTCTGCATAATTTAGGGGAGACTTTGCACCACCTGGAATGTTTGATTTGTATTTTGTTTTCTTTTTACAGCAGTTTTATATTACATTTTTTTTCTATTCCTGAGTATTTCGGATACAAGCTTCCTAGTATAAGAGGGTCCTATCAGTTTAGTGAGGTTCACTTTGTTTCAGGGATGATGGGGCGGGACTGTGGGTAACTTTTATTTCTGCAAGATCTGTAATTTTCTCCTTTTCTTTTTTTCTCTTCACTGGCCACATTCCCAAGGTGCCCACCCCTTCCATGTTTATTCTCCTGTAGAAGTGATGCTTCTTTAACGCTGCCACTTCTGATCCTGCCCACTTTCAAGCCCTTCTTTCCCTTAGCCAAAGCTGGGAGCTACCAAGTCCCAAGATGGGAATCAGTATTTTGGCACATGCTGTTGACACGTTCTCTTTTGAGGCTGACTTTGGCCTGTGTTTTGTCTAAGTGTTCTGTGCCTCTCTCTTCTTTTTTCAAGAGTCTCTTAAGACTACCCGCTCCCACTCTATGCCCCCATAGGATTGCTGCAACAAGAGCTCCACTGGAACTTGCTGCTCTTCTCCTTCCCTACTTAGACGTCACCTGAAGATTATGGTATTCTCCATCTCTCAGCAAAGCTGAAGTTATGGGTCACAGGTGGTTTGATTCGAGCTCATTGATACGGGGTTTTTCGAGGGGTGGCGGGGTGGGGGAGGGTATATGGAGATTTAGAATCAGGCCAACTGTCATTACCAGACCTGGAATATGTATCCTTGTTCATTGTTAAAGTATCATTTCTGGAGTTTCAAGAAAACAACAAAAAATCCTCAAGGCAAACAAAGTTTCAAGCTAGATCTGTGAGTCTCTTAGAGCAGGGGTCCCCAAACCCTGGGCCGCGGACCAGGAGCGGTCCGTGGCCTGTTCGGAACGAGGCCGCACAGCAGGAGGTGAGCGGCGGGCCAGCGAGCGAAGCTTCATCTGCCGCTCCACATCGCGCGCATGACCACCTGAACCATCCCCCCTGCCCATCCACGGAAAAACTGTCTTCCACGAAACCAGTCCCTGGTGCTAAAAAGGTTGGGGATCACTGTCTTAGAGGATGTCACAGAAGTTTAAAACCCTCCAAGCTCAGCTCTGCCTGATCCTTAACGCAAAGCTAAATGCCACTACCCCTTTTCTCTTAAAAAATCGTGGATTATTTGCAGCTTCATAGCCTTAAAAATTTCAGAGAGGCCTCATACAAGGCTTTCCCTACAGTAAGTATTGCTCAGAATCATCTACATTATATTACAGCAACATATTACCCCAGTGGCTTAAAACAACCACTTATTTCTCACTTACTCTACATGTCCATCACGGGTTACCTAGGGTTCTGTTCCATGTCTTCTTCACTATGATACCCAGGATCACAGAGAAGCCGCCATCTAGAGTACTGAGAGATGATGAAGCAGTGGGAATAAAATCTCTGAAGGGTGTCACACTGGCAATTCAACGCACCAGCCCTGAAGTCTTACACGTAAACTCTAACCAATTTCGTTGTCCAGAACCAGTCAAATGACTCTGCCCAAGCACAAATGGACCTACCTTGTGCCACAGGAGAACCAGAAATCTGTATAACAGAAGCTTCATCTTAAACCTGAAATATTCCTAAATATTTCCGTTAACTGAAATAAGGAAATGTACTTCTTAGCATGTGAAAACTATTTAGGTTGTATCAAAATCAAAGAAATCATGTTCTAATGAAATTTAAATGACATGTAGTAAATCCAAATAAGACCTGTCAAATATATGTAATATTTTAGTTGGCCAAGTGACGGAAACTAAAATGCCTTAATTAGAGTTCCCAGAAAACAAGTTAGCTGTGGCCAAAGCAAGCTATTGCCAACTTTAAATTATGGAAGATGACTGTATCCATAATACCCTAATGAATAGAATTTGCATGGATTTTAATAAAGGGAACAATGAACATATGCACAAATAGGCTTACGTTTATATACTCAGATGTTTATGTAAATATATATTCAGATGTTATTAATTATCTGCTTACTTAGCACTAATACATCAGCATATCCAAAAGGGTAGTAAACACAAAGTAAGGTATTTATTTAATTTGTATTTATCGTCGTTCTCTAATTTGGCCTATACACCTGCAAAGTAAAAAGGCAAGTTTGTTTTTGTTTTTTTTTGTGGTATGCGGGCCTCTCACTGTTGTGGCCTCTCCCGTTGCGGCGGACTCTCAACCACTGTGCCACCAGGGAAGCCCTAACAAGGCAAGTTTTAAAGTAGCTATAGTATCTGAACAATAGTACACTGATAAGTATAACCATTAAAAAAAAAAAATTCAAGGACATCCATAGTGAAAGATTAACCACAAAAAAGACTTGTTTGCTCTTTGTTGTATGTCTGTAAAAGGGAATTTTAAAGGAATATTACAAGAATAAAAAGTTGAACACCCATAGGTTCCTCATGGGAAATGACATAAAAGATTCAATTTTGCTTTCCCATTATTTGCTTTATTATTGCCTTCCATTTTCTATAACTATTAAAATGTGGATGAAAGCATACTAGCTTTTAAAAAGTAGCTTTCCACTTTACTAAGCTAGCTTCATTTATGATATTGAAATTGACTCTGAAAATAATGGGAGAATAAAAACTATTAAGATTTCACAAAGGAAAGGATAGAAGTAGTCAACAGATAAGCCAAAAAGTATATCTATAAAAATACCATCTTAATTAAAAAAATAAAACCCAGAGTATACTTTAAAATGTTTATTCCACAAATATCTAACCAGTTCTAATTACATATAGGCACTGTACAGAGCTGTCTAGAACAGCAGTGGCCTAGAATTTCACTATGTAGGTTAGAATCCAGGCACCATTTACTAGCTGTGCATTCTCAGACAAGCTGTCTAACCCCTCTCTCTGTACCTCTGTACCTTCATCTGTAAAGTGAGGGTATTAGTAGTACCGGCCTTATAGGATTTGCTGTGGGGATACAAAGAGTTAAAATATTAAAAATTCTTAGGAAAGGCAGTGTTTGACCCAAACCAGATATTGTACAGATTAAATAAGATAATGAACGTACTACATCACTTGGAATGATGCCACATAGATAGTAAGTGCACAATATACATTAACTGTTGCTGTAATTCACTGAACAGAAATCATTTATTGACTTCCAATTTCAAGAGGGTAAAGACCTTCCTATATCCTAGTCTTCCAAAAAAAAAATTCTCCCAAACAATAAGGCGAACAAGAAACCTATCACACATATGAGAATATAATCAAGACATTTTAAGATCCAAAAAATCTTTAAGAAAAAGCCACAAGATCTAGAAAAATGGACTAAGCACATCATGCTCAAGATGATAGCTGAAGGAAAGTCCCATGAAGACAGTTACAGAGTAGCTGAGAGTAAACAATCCAGATGGAAGAGGACAGAGGGTTCCAGAAGGAATGTCTTCTGGAAAAAAGTAGCACTCATAGGTTATCTCAACTACAGAAAACCATACAGGAAAGTAATTAACAGAGCTGCTAAAAGAAGTAGGAACACTTAGAGACTCAAAGAAAAGTAAATAAATGGAGCGACTGGGGTAATTTAACTCCAGGAAAAACAAAAAATTTATACAAGGAAGGAAACAAAAACATAATATACTTGGCTCAGCTATGGATGTTTACATAGCCATTAAAGATTGAATATGGATTCAACCAGAATTGTAATACAACTTCATTAAAATAGATGAGCAAAGGGCTTCCCTGGTGGCGCAGTGGTTGGGGGTCCGCCTGCCGATGCAGGGGACGCGGGTTCGTGCCCCGGTCCGGGAGGATCCCACGTGCCGCAGAGCGGCTGGGCCTGTGAGCCATGTCCGCTGGGACTGCAAGTCCGGAGCCTGTGCTCCACAACGGCAGAGGCCACAGCAGTGAGAGGCCCGCGTACCGGGAGAAAAAAAAAAAAAATATATATATATATATATATATATATATATATATATATATATATATATATATATATATATATATATATATAGATGAGCAAAGAAATAAAGGAGGTCTAAAATTGATGACCCAAGAGCTGTAAAATGTCATTTTAAATTGGTAGACAGTATCCGAAGAAAGCAGAATCCAGAAATGGAATGGCAGATAAGGGTCAGCAGCTGCTGATTTCGTTTTATAGTGCTATTTGACTAAGTATCTACATGGATTATTTTTGATAAAAATTTTAAAATACAGAATACTCGTGGAGTCCTCTCTGTGGCAGATACTATATGCTGGTCCGCATACCACCACTCTCAACCACCATCTTCCTTGTCTTGAGAGGTTGGGAATAAATATTCAATTTCACAGCCTCCCTTGCAGAAGGATGGCCACATGCCGCCGTATGGCCAAAACCAAAACATACAAAAAAGAAGAGGATTTCAAATCCTACATAGGAAGAAAACACCTCACAAACTGAAAGTGTTTTCCTCTTGCCCCATATTCCTATCTGAATGTGGATAGTCAACATCAGTAGTCAACACTGAGGACAAAAGTCACATACTGAGGTCAGCAGAGCAGAAAGACACAAAGAGCCTGGATTCTTGGCATGGGCTACCTGACTCCAGACCCCTTGTTATGTAGGGTTTTTTAAAATTTAAATCCGATTTATTTAAACCACTGTAGTTGGGTCTTCTCTTACCAGTTATTATAATAGGCCCTGGGAACCAGTTTTCTCATGCCAATCATTATCATGATAGGCACTGGGGAACAAAGATGAAGAAAACAGCTCCCCGAAAGCTTACTATCTAATAGAGTAAACATTACCAATAAACAACTATAATACCAAATAAAATGCACTACTGCCAAAATGTGGAGAAGTCAGAGGAAGGAGAGATCACACCCAGCTGAAACATGAGGGAAGGCTTCTCCTGACTTCTATGGGCCCCGCAGAACTGAGGGAGTTTTAACAAAAATGTACATTCCATATTAAAGAAATACCACAAAAAAAACTAACAACCCAGAAACAGACTCACAGATATAGAAAACAAACTTGTGGTTACCTAAGGAGAGAGGTAAGGGAGAAAGGACAAATTAAGGGTGGGCATGGGATTAACAGGTAAAAACTACTATGTATAAAATAGATAAGCAACAAGGATATACCTTAGAGCACAGGGAATTATACCCAGCATCTTGTAGTAACCTATAATGGAATATAATCTGCAAAAATTACTGAATCACTATGCTGTATACCTGAAACTAACACAGTATTGTAAATCAACTATACTTCAATTTTAAAAAAAAAAAAGAAAAGATAAGAAAAAAAAGACATAGCACAGCAAATGTGCAGGGAAGGTACAGAGAATTTTCAAGGAAAGCAAGTGCTTCTGAGCTCAAAGACCTAGTTTCAAATCTCAACCACATAATTTACCAGGTTTGTCACCTTGGAGACTGTATTGTATTTGTTATATATATTTATGTATATATAAATTATATATATTTGTGTATATATAAATATATATATACCTGGCAAAGGATTACTCTCCAGAATTCATATTCATAAAGAACTCCTACATAAAAGTAAAGAAAGATAAACTACCCAACAGAAAATCAGGCAAAAGACACAAACAAGCACTTCATAGAAAAAGAAATCTAAAAAGCCAATAAACTTATGAAAAATGTTCAACCTCATTAGTAATGAGGGAAATGTAAATTTAAAATCACAATAGACCACAGTAAGATTCACACTTCCCATACTGCCAAAGATTTTTTTTTTAAGTCTGACAAAAACTGCTGGGCAGAATGAAGAACAAATAGATTACCTATACATTGCTGATAAGAGTATAAATTAATACAACAATTTTGAAAAAAATCAGTATTATAGTATTTGACTTCCAGGTATATAGCTTAAAGAAACTCTTATACCTATGTACCAGGAAAAATGTAACAAAAAAATGCTCATAGCGATAATGCTTTTAATAGGAAAAAGAAATCAACTCAAGTGTTCATTGACAGTAGAATGAATAATTGTATTCTTTATACATGCAATAGTTTAAAGCCATAAAAATGAATGAAATATACCTACATGCAATAACAGATCAATTCAAGAACAAAAGGCCAGGTGAACACACTCAAGTTGCAGAGAATGCATACAGCAGGATTTTATGTTTACATTGTTTAGAGATCTACATATATGATAAAACTACAGAAAGCAAGAGAATGATTAACACAAAAATCAAGATAATGATTACCCCTCTTAAAAGGAAGGGTGGAATTGGGGAATGGTCTCTAAGGTACTTCAAAAGGAATATTCTTTTTCATAAACTAGGTGATAGATTCTTGGACAACTGTAGCATTATTCATGGTACTTTACATATATTTTATATATTTTTTTAGTGTATTCCATAGTTTAAATAATTTTTTTAACTACATAGAATACACTTTGGACCAGACTCATCCTTAACCACAGTAAAAAAAAACAGAAAAGACAGAAAATGATGCAGATAATTTGAGATAGAAAGTGACTGAAACAAATATAAATCTTTTAAGTCAACTAAGTCCGGTTTTGTTACAAAAAATAAGGAAGGTGGAATTCACTCCACTGTACATGTTCTCAAATATCGGAGTATCTGTCATGTTCCAGAAACTATTCTGGGTGATTAGATGCAAATGTGAAGAAAAGACAGAATCCCTGTCCCCAGAGATCGTTAATGCCAATGAGAAATCCAAAGCAATAGGGGAATAAAAACATTTCAGATCAGCCAACAGGAAGATAAAAACTCAACAAGCAATGTTAAGCACAGTAGAGGCCCAACCCAACACAGAAACATTAGAAAGATTTCAATTCTGCTCTAACAACACTCAGAAACCCAAAAGAGAAGAAAATTTACTTTGGAAAGTTCTAATTTGGAATTCTAAAAGATAATTTTCATGTTGACTTACAATAATACATGCTGGTCTCCAAAGCTTATCATCACTTCTGATAGGGTACAGCAATGCTCACACTAATCTGGAGGCCACTGTTCAGGAAATACAGCCACCCAGAGTTTAAATACAAGCCCCCAGCTGGAACAGACCTCAGAGAGCCCTGTCAGATTTGAGGAAAGTAGCTCATCACAGCACCTTCACTTCCCGAAAGACAACATAATTCTCAGAGCCTCAACCAGATAATTTTAACTAAAATCAGACAGCAGAAAAGCAATGAAATGCGTTGAAAGCATCAAGAAGGGAAACAAGAGAAGAAAAGAAACATGGGAAGAAAAAGAAAGTACTATAAAAGTAAACAGTAACTATAAAAGGCACAGCAGTCTAAGGCATTGAGTATGAGAACACCAATAATCTCACATACCTTCAGCATTGCTGTCAAAACACAGCACAATAAATGTTGTTCACCGTCATTTTAAAAAAGGTTAAATTATAACCAAAACATTCTGTTTAAGAAGTTAGGGACACAGGGTATGTAATCACAAGAAATGCAGCATAAAGCACTCCTTTTAAACAGAGAAAAACAATCCAATTTAAAAAAAATAATAATTTTAAGTAAGGGGGCAAATGATAGGACAATTTCACAAAAGAGGGAAACTAAATGGTCAAGAAATCTAATTTTTTTTGGTTTTGCCTCATTTTTATTTATTTTTTTCAAGAATTCTATTAAACCTATCAGCATTCAGGGAAATGATAATCCAAAAAGAGTACTTTACCCCATCAAATCAGTTTAAAAATTTAAAACCAAGAGTTGACAAAGTAAAATGAACCCTCGTGTCCTGTCAGTGGGAATATGAACTGGCACAATCAATTTGGAAAGCAGCTTGACGATACTGAATAAAATTAAAGCTGTGCATACCCACAACTCAGTGATTCTATTCCTAGGTATACACTATAGAGCAGGGGTCCCCCAACCCTCGGGCCGTGGACCGGTACCAGTCCTCGGCCTGTTAGGAACCGGGCGGCGCAGCAGGAGGTGAGCAGCGGGCAAGCGAGCGAAGCTTCATCTGCCGCTCCCCATCGCTGCCCGTTGCTCGCATCGCCGCCTGAACCATCCCCGCCCCCGACCGTGCAAAAACTGTCTTCCACGAAACCAGTCCCTGGTGCCAAAAAGGTTGGGGACCGCTGCTATGGAGAAACTCTTGCACATATGCATGTGGACACATAAACAATGCCACAGTAAACAAGACAGTAAAAAATTAAAACCCTAAATGCCCATTAACAGGACAATGAATAAAGAAAGTATGATATAATCATTCAATGGAATACCATAGAGCAATCAAAATAAATTAATAAAAGTTACAGATGTCCATACAAACAACTCTCACTTGTAATGGTAGCAACGAAGAATATATATAATATGGATAATAAGGATCTAATTATCTGGATAATATAATACAAATAATAAGGATATACACTAAAGATGAGTATATCATGTGATGTCATTTATGTAAAGAGAAAGACATGCAAAATATTATTATGTACTGTAATTTATGTACATATACTTATGTCGTAAAAGTATAAAAACATAACTGCGATGCAAAAACTACATTCAGGGTAATGGTTACTTTTGGAAAGAAAGACAAAGGGGAGATGACATCAAGAAGGATACATGAGGCTTCAACTGAATTAGTAACAATTTCTTGGAAAACAGATATGAACCCAACATCACAAAATGTTAAGATTAGATAGCAGTAGTTGGTAGGTTAATGGGTGTCTGTTCTCTGCACATATCAGAAAAGATCCATGCTTTTAAAAATGACCTCTTTAAAAACAAAAAACTAAAGTAACTGACAATTCCTAAAAAAAACCCAAAAACATTCGCTTTTCTTCCTTGGCTCGCCACCCTCGCTCCTCACCACCCCTTGTCCTTAACACCACCCCCGATGTGAAATACATAAATGAATAAATCAAGGTATGTTCTTCTCAGGCAGGGTGAAAAATCAGTCGTGAAAAAAGGATTAGGCAGGGCACAGTTTCTGCAGTGCAAATATCTAGGTTCACACCCAGTTTTGCCACTTGCAAGATGTGTGAACTAGAGCAAAACCTTTAACCTTAGTCTCCTCTTCATCTGTGACACAAAGACAGTAACAGCACTACTGTACAGGGTAGTTGATGATTTAATGAGAATGTACAGGTAAAGCACCACCTGAACTATACTACTACTAATAGTAATCATAACTGAGTAAAAGTATAGGAAGTCTCAGGTCCTGCCTCAAGAGATCAGAGTGGTTTGTTCACAATCTTTTGAATGGCTTACAGGGGACATTGCTAAAAATAGCAGGGTCAAATGTCTTCTAGCAATGTCCACCTGAAACTAAAATGTTTCCAAAGAAATTACTCCACAGTTCCAGATCCATGTGGCTTGCTTAGCATTTCTTTTGAAAAGAGCAAATATATAGTCAAAATATAGACTAGTACAGGTAAAAAAAAATCACACAGTAGAACTAAAGAAAATGATCTTTCAATTAAAACATTATTGAAAAGAACGCCTATTCCTTATGGCACACAAATATCAGATGACTATCCATCCCGTTCCCTTTGTCTTTTTCCTTTTTAGTTTCAGAATATAAAAAACTAACAAATCTATTTTCTGAACAAATTCATTTACAGAGACAAGTTTCCCTTCTGACCTGTACATTAATGAACTGATGCGGTACTATGTTGACTAATGTCTGCTGCTTATAACAGTATCTTTCTACAGGGAATTCTGGATGAAATCTTTTTTTTTTTTTAAATCTACACTGAAGTCCTACAGATCTCTTATTTAATCTTTAAAATCTTATTTGATTTTTGCATCTAATAATCATGGCCCACAATACCAAATACAGTTATTATAAATAACAAATGGGTTAAATGGATCCCTTGGTCTGAGAAGAAACAGCCCTCACTTTAAAAATGTTTATGTTCTGAAAAGTTAGGCAAGAAAAAAGAACAAATTTTTATCAATAGAATACTTAATAATTATCATGTAAAGGGTCTTCATTTTCACCTACCCAGTTTCCTTAAGGATATACACCCATACTGTCAAATTCTTTATTTCAAAACCAGATACAAAACAAAAAGCACAAGCCAGATATTTGCAGGGTGCTAAAAAGTAGCAACAACTGAGCAGAAGATGGGTTTTGACACTCCTGTTCCCAAAATCAATCAGGTGAACTCAGTACTGTACATTTAAGAATCAAATTTGTCTTTTCCATAGGTATGTGGAATTTAAGCCACACGGCACATAAAATACATCTTGTATATCAAAAAGGTAGAGAGTCACTTATACATTAAAATGATCCATTAAAAAAATTTTTGCAGAATCTTTTCACAGATACTCTTTTAAAAAAAAGAAACCATGAATCATTTCAGATTCCAGACTTTTAACTATTCAATATTAGAAAAAGTATTTATGAAAGGCATTTCAATTTTCAAAAATCAATCAACATTATAAGCTCTGTGGGAGAAAGTGGTAACCTTATTACCTTAAACTTCAGTATTATTATAATATAAACCTGATCATTATTCAAATTTTCTACTTACTTATCTTCTTCTAAAACTGAAGATCAATATGATCCAAAAGTATGCACATTATTCATAGTGGACAGAGGTGACATTCACCTACTGACTGTGTTTCCATTCTAAGTAAATTAATCCAATTAGTGGGTACCACTATGTATCACAAAAAAGAAATGTGTGGTTTGCTGGAGACAGTCACAATTTGATGGGGAGACAAACAAGTATATAACTACAATGCAATATAACACATGTAATTAAAGAGAGGTAAAAGGAGTTAGGAACACAAGGAAGTAGCAAATATCTGAGCACGGAAACTGGAAAACTATCAGGGAAGACTTCAGAGAAAAGAAGATGGTAAAGTTTGAGCTGAGTCTTTAAAAGTACAGAGAAACTTCTGGGCTGGGGGGATAATGATAGCTGCCGGATTTCAAATCTCATTCACCCTCAAAAACAAAAAAAGACAAACAAACGAACAAAGAACACAACACCATAAAACCAACAAAGAGGATTTAAAACCACATATGACCCATGCCTTCAGCAGCACCAGGAGACAAAAAATACGACAACCTTTAAAAGACCTGTAATTGAGAAACAGACCAAATTCGATAGAGTTTCCACCAACCCCACAGCAAGTCTGCAGGTTTAGAGACAGGGAGGGACACATAAGAGCCACTGAAAAAGAATAGAGGGGCACCCAGGGCTTAGACAAAAAAAGACAAAAGTCATCCCCAGAGAGGGTCCAACAGTAAAAGCCAAAATACTCCAACCAGGCCGGAACTTGGTACTTTAAAGTGCTGCTAGGAAAGAGGCTTGAGAGTCAGTGGGATCGACAGAAATCAGGGAAGCACAGCTTCTGAGTGCAAACCAGACAGAGACGGGGAGGCACCCTTGGAAACAGGGCAGTGAAGGGAAAGGGGACAAGAGGGGGGAAATTAAGGATCCCACAGAAACAAAAGAGAAACAAGAGCTATCCCACCCACTCCCTTAACACCATCCAAAAAGCACAGAGGAGGGTGCCATGGAATTCTCTAAGAAGGGAATGAACAGATGCAAGAAAGCAAAAAGCAGGCCACAGACACAGAAAACTACTGTTAAAAAAAAACAGAAAATGCTAATAAAAGCATTTCAGCTGATAAACCCGTCCCCTTCCAAAAGAAAAGCCACAAAGCTGAAGAAAACAGTAACACAACACTCCTAACTGAATTAAAAATCTTCACACAAGCATTTGAAACATGGAAAAAAAGCAAAGCAAAACAAAAACAGTCCTGAAGCAGAAATACGAAAACTAAGAACAGAAATGAACAAACAAACAACAACCAAAAAAGGAAGAAAGGAAACAAGAGTTGACTGAACTCAGAAAAGAAACAGAAACGAAAGTACACAGACATTTTTCAAATAGACTGTGAGGGGTGCATCCCCCAACAATGAATCCCAGGAAAAGGACAGGAACTTATTGACCAAGGGGTGGGCACATTCATGGCACAACTTGTAGACTAGAGAACTCTCAACAACCCCTATGGGCTGGCAGGTAGGGCCAGCTCACTGAGGATTTTGACAGACAAGCTACCTAAGGCCTATTGATTTCACCTTCAAAAGTGGAGAGGCAGTATAATCAAGGAAGAAGAGAACCTGTTTTGGATTCAGATGAACTCAGTTTAGAACTCAAGTTCTACCATTTACTAAAGCTGTGGTGAGCAATTATTTTTACCACTCTAAGCCCCTTATTTGTAATCTGTGATTGGGTGGGTGGGTGGGTGGATGGATGCATGAACAGTAGGTAGGCAGATGGATGGATGGATGGACAGACACATACACACACAACAACAACAACTGTACCTGTCTGAGCCTGAGTTCCTCCCAAAAGCAGAGAATCAGAAAAGGACCTGTAAATAGGTAAATTCTTTGGAAAGAGAAGGACCAAGGAGGCTGAAACTGGAAAGGAGCTGGAGTCAATACAAGTGTACCTTATTGAGATGCTCACTGCTCTGGGCAACTGGAGCTCAATCTTGCCAAGACTCTCTGAGGAATGATTGGAAAGCTCTTAGATCTGTCTGTGCAAAGACAGGGAAAAGCATTTCTCCACTGGCTCCTTCCCCCTCTGGTTAAGGGCTGCCCTAGGGGGAGCATTAACTTCCAGGCACTTCCAGGCTGAACAAGCCTCTGTGCCCTCCTATCTGTATCTCCTGCTGGGTGGACCTTGGAGAAGCCCTGGAGCAGAAAGGAAAAGATGTATACTTGAGGAAAAGTGAGTACACTTGAGGTAAGACACTGTCGGGCAAAGTGAGTCAAGGCCTGCATGGAAGAGTATGAAGATGATGTGAGGTGGTGCTTCAGAGGCAACTTATAGACTGCAGCTCAGATCCCCTCCTGCTTCCATTAAATGTAAATCAGTCATTGAATATACATGTATCAAATCAGCACTGTACACCTTAAACTTACACAATGTTATATGTCAGTTATATCTCAATAAAGCTGGAAAATAAATAAATCTGTCATTAAGTCTTTTTTTGTTTTACTTTGTTATTGTATTTTATTTTTTTATACAGCAGGTTCTTATTAGTTATGTATTTTATTTTTTATTTATATATTTAATTTTTTGCAGTACACGGGCCTCTAACTGTTGTGGCCTCTCTCATTGTGGAGCACAGGCTCCGGACGTGCAGGCTCAGCGGCCATGGCTCACGGGCCCAGCCGCTCCGCAGCATGTGGGATCTTCCCGGACTGGGGCATGAACCCGTGTCCCCTGCATCGGCAGGCGGACTCTCAACCACTGTGCCTCCAGGGAAGCCCAGTTATGTATTTTATACATATTAGTGTATATATGTCAACCCCAATCTCCCAATTGGTCATTGAGTCTTAAAGGATGAACTAATGTTGCTACTACTTAATAGTGACAGTGAGGAGCTTATCTTGAACTCAAGATAAGTTTACTTTACTCGTAAAGTAAAGTTAAGGGCTTTACTAGGTTACTAGTAAAAAATCCTTTACTAGGATTTTTCTTGTTACTTCCGACCTAGTGAACAATGCTCAAGAGGCATCTGCAGCAACGACAGTCCAACAAAGGCAAGGCAACTGAAGGCTAAGATCCATCAGAGATTAAGGTCTAAATCATACAAGACAAGTAACATCCTGGTTGGTGGTCCATCTTTCTGGCCCCATGACCTATTAGCCATCACCCCAGAGCTCGGTGAGTCAGGGCACCTTGAATGCCACTCTGGCCCATGACGGTAATGACATCCACCTTGCCCCGATGGTAAGGAACACACTGTGGCCTCTGTTATTCCACAACCCCATCATTTCTATGGATACTGGGGAGCCCAGTTCCATGAATGCATTTCCTATCAGCCTCAGCCAGTCTCCCTTCAACAGTGCATTCTGTATTACCTTAGAGAATGAGACGTTTTCTTTGGACCCTCCTAAGGAACATGGTCGGAAAGTGTGTTCTCCAGTCTCACATGATAAATCCACTCTAATATCCTCTTGAGACTTCTGACCTAAATACTCTGCCAAAGCAGTTCTTGCATATTTATCTACTTTAGTGTAGGTCATATTCATGTCCAAGCTTCAAGAAACCATCCCAGCAGTATATAAGGAGAAGGTTACCAGGGTATTAAATCCTGAGTTATGAATAGTGGTCCTATATTAATAAATTCTCCCCTGTCCAGTCTTATTATTCTGCCACTCCTGGTCCAATACCTTCAAGATCCACCCCCCCCCAAAGCCCCCTGCATGCTCCTCCTGTTCCTATCAGTACATATTAGCCAGGACCTGGAATTATTTGCCTGAGTATCTTCTCCCTGATTAGATTATGCTGGGGTTGTGTCTAGTTATTGTTCTGGAGGCAACAGAGATAAGGGATGGGACATATTCTAAGGAGAACGTGCATCATCTTGAGAGGCATCCACCTCAATGGGATCTTTGCATGGTCTCCAAACAAGAGAAGGCTGTTCTCTTCTAACAAGGCATTGACTCTGCCTGTCCAGAGGATTCAGGGAAATTCAGGGGTTCAAGATTCTCAGGCTTATCCACCCAGATGTTCCCTTATGAGATCTTAGGGTCCTACTCATTGGGGCACTGACTTTCGCCCTGAATACCTATCAAGAGTGTATAGGAGAGGCAGAACCACTATGAACCATATAGAATGAGTAACTCATATAGCAGTTTGACCTCACACAGGTATGGGAGGTAAACAGTCTATGTAAGACTGTTGCTTCTGCGTCTAGAGCCGAGCCTGAAGACATCAGGGCAGACAGCTGGAAACGAAAGATGGATAAGACGTGGAACGGAACAAAGAGAAACTGGAATCCCAAACACAATCTGGAACCCATGAAACCAAATAAGAACCCATGTCTGTCTCTCACTACCTATGTGCCTCCAAATCTGATGATGCAGGTAACTGCCGAAAAGCTCCACACGCTGGCCCAGGATTCTAAGAAGCTGATGGAGGTGATCCAACAGGAGCTAAAGGAGCTGCAAGCCTGGCCAGAGCTGAGGCCTGGCTAAAGCTCTACACCAACAGTATGACACAGCGGATCAACAACAATGTGTGGGAGTCTAGTACCAACCTTCATATGTAAAAGAAATACGGCTGCTGCTTCGCTTCCGCCTTTAAATCTCCCTCAAAATGTCCAGAGCCCAGAAGGGAGTTCAGGGAAATGGAATTCCAGTGTAGCTCAACTGACACAGTATAGACAAACCCAAAGAAGGTATAGAGCTCTACCGCCCTTAGGACAAAATCCTGGGCCTCCTTTTTTAGCATCATCTGTCCTACGGCTGCAGGCGATGAGGCGCTTCTCAAATGCTGCCACAGAGGCCCTCTTTTCCCAGCGTGCCCTGCATTGATGACTAGCTGATCTAAGTCTGCCATTTTCTTGTTTTCAAGGTTTCCAAAGGTAAAATAGGTCAGTCAACTTCAGTCTTTCCAATTACCATACCACTCAAGTCCCAGAGCCATGGCATAACCCAAAACTAACCTTCCATGCGGGGCTAGTCCCAATCCCCATGTCCTGCAGTGGGGGTCTTAGTAACTGTTCTGTCACACATGCCGAGGTTCTCACCCCCCACTACTGCCAGCAATGTGTCTTTGTTGCAGTCTCACCCGTAGGTGATCCACTCCAATGTCCCGTCCAAGGTATGCTTTCTAGAGCCACTTTAGATACTGCAGTTCTAGTAGTTCTTAGCCGGGACTCACGTGCAAGCGGTTTATTTGGAAGGTAATCCCAGTGAGAAGGAGTGAGGAAGAACTCAGGAGAGTGAAAGAGAGAAAAAGAAAAAGCCAATACAAGGATGCATTATCAACTCAATCTAATGTGGACCTTTTGAGGAACTTACGGGATGACTCTCAGAATTCTCCACTTTAGGATCAATACAGAGAAACATTTAGAGTCGTCCCTTGGTGTTCACAGGGGAATTGGTTCCAGGAGCCTTTTCCTCCACCAAAATCATCTGAGGATGCTCAAGCCCCTTAAATAAAATGGTGTAGTGTTTGCATATAACCTACACAATCCTCCCATATACTTTTTTTTTAACATCTTTATTGGAGTATAATTGCTTTACAATGTTGTGTTAGTTTCTGCTGTATAACAAAGTGAATCAGCCATACGCATACATATATCCCCATCTCTCTTCCCTCTTGCATCTCCCTCCCACCCTCCCTATCCCAGCCCTCTAGGTGGTCACAAAGGTGGTCACAGGCTGATCTCCCTGTGCTAGGCGGCTGCTTCCCACTAGCTATCTGTTTTACATTTGGTAGTGTGTATATGTCAATGCTACTCTCACTTTGTCCCAGCTTACACTTCCCCCTCCACGTGCCCTCAAGTCCATTCTCTATGTCTGCGTCTTTATTCCTGTCCTGCCCTTAGGCTCATCAGAACCATTTTTTTTTGATTCCATATATATGTGTTAGCATACGATATTTGTTTTTCTCTTTCTGACTTACGTCACTCTGTATGACAGACTCTAGCTCCATCCACCTCACTACAAATAACTCAATTTCGTTTCTTTTTATGGCTGAATAATATTCCATTGTATATATGTGCCACATCTTCTTTATCCATTCATCTGTCAATTGACACTTAGGTTGCTTCCATGTCTTGGCTATTGTAAATAGAGCTGCAATGAACATTGTGGTACATGACTCTTTTTGAATTATGGTTTTCTCAGGGTATATGCCCAGTAGTGGGATTGCTGGGTTGTGTGGTAGTTCTATTTTTAGTTTTTTAAGGAACCTCCCTATTGTTCTCCATAGTGGCTGTATCAATTTACATTCCCACCAAGAGTGCAAGAGGGTTCCCTCTTCTCCACACCCTCTCCAGCATTTATCATTTGTAGATTTTTTGATGATGGCCTTTCTGACCAGTATGAGGGGATACCTCATTGTGGTTTTGATTTGCATTTCTCTAATGATTAGTGATGTTGAGCATCCTTTCATGTGTTTGTTGGCAATCTGTATATCTTCTTTGGGGAAATGTCTATTTAGGTCTTCTGCCCATTTTTGGATTGTGTTTTTTTAATATTCAGCTGTATGAGCTGCTTGTATATTTTGGAGATCAATCCTTTGTCAGTTGCTTCATTTGCAAATATTTTCTCCCATTCTGAGGGCTGTCTTTTCGTCTTGTTTATGGTTTCCTTTGCTGTGCAAAAGCTTTTAAGTTTCATTAGGTCCCATTTGTTTATTTTTGTTTTTGTTTCCATTTCTCTAGGAGGTGGGTCAAAAAGGATCTTGCTGTGACTTATGTCATAGAGTGTTCTGCCTATGCTTTCCTCTAAGAGTTTGATAGTGTCTGGCCTTACATTTAGGTCTTTAATCCATTTTGAGTTTATTTTTGTGTATGGCATTAGGAAGTGTTCTAATTTCATTCTTTTACATGTAGCTGTACAGTTTTCCCAGCACCACTTATTGAAGTGGATGTCTTTTATCCATTGTATACTCTTGCCTCCTTTATCAAAGATAAGGTGACCATAGGTGCGTGGGTTTATCTCTGGGCTTTCCATCCTGTTCCATTGATCTATATTTCTGTTTTTGTGCCAGTATCATACTGTCTTGATTACTATAGCTTTGTAGTATAGTCTGAAGTCCAGGAGCCTGATTCCTCCAGCTCCGTTTTTCTTTCTCAAGATTGCTTTGGCTATTTGAGGTCTTTTGTGTTTCCACACAAATTGTGAAATTTTTTGTTCCAGTTCTGTGAAAAATGCAATTGGTAGTTTGATAGGGATTGCATTGAATCTGTAGGTTGCTTTCGGTAGTAGAGTCATTTTCACAATGTTGATTCTTCCAACCCAAGAACATGGTATATCTCTCCATCTATTTGTATCGTCTTTAATTTCTTTCATCAGTGTCTTATAGTTTTCTGTATACAGGTCTTCTGTCTCCGTAGGTAGGTTTATTCCTAGGTATTTTATTCTTTTTGTTGCAATGGTGAATGGGAGTGTTTCCTTAATTTCTCTTTCAGATTTTTTATCATTAGTGTATAGGAATGCAAGAGATTTCTGTACATTAATTTTGCATCCTGCTACTCTACCAAATTCATTGATTAGTTTTAGTAGTTTTCTGGTAGCATCTTTAGGATTCTCTATGTATACTATCATGTCATCTGCAAACAGTGACAGTTTTACTTCTTCTTTCCCAATTTGTATTCCTTTTCTTTCTTTTTCTTCTCTGATTGCTGTGGCTAGAACTTCCAAAACTATGTTGAGTAACAGTGGTGAGAGTGGGCAACCTTGTCCTGTTCCTGATCTTAGAGGAAATGGTTTCAGTTTTTCACCACTGAGAACAATGTTGGCTATGGGTTTGTCATATATGACCTTTATTATGTTGAGGTAGGTTCCCTCTATGCCCACTTTCTGGAGAGTTTTTACCATAAATGGGTGTTGAATTTTGTCAAAAGCTTTTTCTGCATCTATTGAGATTATCGTATGGTTTTTATCCTTCAATTTGTTAATATGGTGTATCACATTGATTGATTTGCATATGTTGAAGAATCCTTGCATTCCTGGGATAAACTCCACTTGATCATGGTGTACGATCCCTTTAATGTGCTATTGGATTCTGTTTGCTAGTAATGTTGTCAAGGATTTCTGCATCTATGTTTATCAGTGATACTGGCTTGTAGTTATTTTTGTGTGTGTGACATCTTTGTCTGGTTTTGGTATCATGGTGATGGTGGCCTCATGGAATGAGTTTGGGAGTGTTCCTCCCTCTGCTATATTTTGGAAGAGTTTGAGGATAGGTGTTAGCTCTTCTCTAAATGCTTGATAGAATTTGCCTGTGAAGCCATCTGGTCCTGGGCTTTTGTTTGTTGGAAGATTTTTAATCACATTTTCAATTTCAGTGTTCGTGATTGGTCTATTTATATTTTATATTTCTTCCTAGTTCAGTCTCAGAAGGTTGTGCTTTTCTAATAATTTGTCCATTTCTTCCAGGTTGTCCATTTTATTGGCAAATAGCTGCTTGTAGTAATCTCTCATGATCCTTTGTATTTCTGCAGTGTCAGTTGTTACTTTTCCTTTTTCATTTCTCATTCTGTTGATTTGAGTCTTCTCTCTTTTTTTCTTGATGAGTCTGGATAATGGTTTATCAATTTTGTTTATCTTCTCAAAGAACGTGCTTTTAGTTTTATTTATCTTTGCTATTGTTTCCTTCATTTCTTTTTCATTTACTTCTGATCTGATCTTTATGATTTCTTTCCTTCTGCTAACTCTGGGGTTTTTGTTCTTCTTTCTCTAATTGCTTTAGGTGTAAGGTTAGGTTGTTTATTTGAGATTTTTCTTGTTTCTTGAGGTAGGATTGTATTGCTATAAACTTCCCTCTCAGAACTGCTTTTGCTGCATCCCATAGGTTTTGGGTCATTGTGTTTTCATTGTCTTTTGTTTCTAAGTATTTTTTGATTTCCTCTTTTACCTCTTGGTTATTTAGTAGCGTACTGTTTAGCCTCCATGTGTTTGTATTTTTTACAGTTTTTTTTTCCCTGTAATTGGTATCTAGTCTCATAGCGTTGTGGCCAGAAAAGATACTTGATACGATTTCAATCTTCTTAAATTTACCAAGGCTTGATTTGTGACCCAAGATATGGTCTATCCTGGAGAATGTTCCATAAGCACTTGAGAAGAAAGTGTGTTCTGTTGTTTTTGGATGGAATGTCCTATAAATATCAATTAAGTCCATCTTGTTTAATGTATCATTTAAAGCTTGTGTTTCCTTATTTATATTCATTTTGGATGATCTGTCCACTGGTGAAAGTGGGGTGTTAAAGTCCCCTACTATTATGGTGTTACTGTCGATTTCCCCTTTTATGGCTGTTAACATTTGCCTTATGCATTGAGGTGCTCCTATGTTGGGTGCATAAATACTTACTATTCTTATATCTTCTTCTTGGATTAATCCTTTGATCATTATGTAGTGTCCTTCTTTGCCTCTTGTAATAGTCTTTATTTTAAAGTCTATTTTGTCTGATACGAGAATTGCTACTCCAGCTTTCTTTTGATTTCCATTTACATGGAATATCTTTTTCCATCCGCTCACTTTCAGTCTGTATGTGTCCCTAGGTCTGAAGTGGGTCTCTTGTAGACAGCATATATACCGGTCTTGTTTTTGTATCCATTCAGCCAGTCTATGTCCTTTGGGTTTTTTTTTTTTTTTTTTTTTGGCGGTACGCGGGCCTCTCCCATTGTGGAGCACAGGCTCCGGACGCGCAGGCTCAGCGGCCATGGCTCACAGGCCCAGCCGCTCCGCGGTATGTGGGATCCTCCCGGACCAGGGCACGAACCCGCGTCCCCTGCATCGGCAGGCGGACTCTCAACCACTGCACCACCAGGGAAGCCCCAGTCTATGTCTTTTGGTTGGAGCATTTAATCCATTTACATTTAAGGTAATTATCAATATGTATGTTCCTATTACCATTTTCTTAATTGTTTTGGATTTGTTATTGTAGGTCTTTTCCTTCTCTTGTGTTTCCTGCCTAGAGAAGTTCCTTTAGCATTTGTTGTAAAGCTCATTTGGTGGTGCTGAATTCTCTTAACTTTTGCTTGTCTGTAAAGGTTTTAATCTCTCTGTAGAATCTGAATGAGATCCTTGTTGGGTAGAGTAATCTTGGTTGTAGGTTTTTCCCTTTCATCACTTTACATATATCCTGCCACTCCCTTCTGGCTTGCAGAGTTTCTGCTGAAAGATCAGCTGTTATCCTTATGGGGATTCCCTTGTATGTTATTTGTTGCTTTTCCCTTGATGCTTTTAATATTTTTCTCTTTGTATTTAATTTTTGATAGTTTTATTAGTATGTGTCTCGGCATGTTTCTCTTTGGGTTTATCCTGTATGGGACTCTCTGCACTTCCTGGACTTGATTGACTATTTCCTTTTCCATGTTAGGGAAGTTTTCAACTATAATCTCTTCAAATATTTCCTCAGACCCTTTCTTTTTCTCTTCTGGGACCCCTATAATTCGAATGTTGGTGCGTTTAATGTTGTCCCAGAGGTCTCTGAGACTGTCCTCAATTCTTTTCATTCTTTTTTCTTTATCCTGCTCCCTGGCAGTTATTTCTACCATTTTATCTCCCAGCTCACTTATCCATTCTTCTGCCTCAGTGATTCTGCTATTGATTCCTTCTAGAGTATTTTTAATTTCAGTTATTCTGTTGTTCATAACTGTTTGTTTGCTCTTTAGTTCACCTAGATCCTTGTTAAATGTTTCTTGTATTTTCTCTATTCTGTTTCCAAGATTTTGGATCATCTTTACTATCATTACTCTGAATTCTTTTTCAGGTAGGTTGCCTATTTCATCTTCATTTATTTGGTCTTGTAGGTTTTTACCTCGCTCCTTCGTCTGTAACATATTTTTTTGTCATTTTTTTTCTTGATGGGTGGGGCTGTATTCCTGTCTTACTGGTTGTTTTGCCTGAGGCGTCCAGCACTGGTGTTTGCAGGAAGTTGGATAGAGCCAGGTCTTGGTGCTGAAATTAGGGTCTCTGGGAGGCCTCACTCCAATTAATAGTCCCTGGGGTCTGAGGTTCTCTGTTAGCGTTTTGGACTCAGAGCTCCCACCACAGGAGCTCGGGCCTGACCTCCAGCCTAGGAACCAAGATCCCGCAAGCTGGTCATGGTAGCTAGGGTTCCGGCAGGATTAAAACCTGCAAAGTTGGAGGAAAAAGCACCCTTCAACGTGAGAGTATGCGGTTCCTGAAGGCTACCCAGATGTCTTACATTCAGTAGGCAGTTGGGCGTAACTGATAAGGAACTCAAGAAAGAGACCTAAGCTGAAAATAGAGCCTTGGATGGTAGTCCAAGCCATGATATTTGATTTCCCAGGAAGAGTATATGCAGAGTTAGAGGAAAAGAGGGCTGACAACAGACTACCAGTATGTAAGAGACAAGCAGAGGGATGGAGGCCAGTGAAAGAGGGAGGTGGGGCAGTCAGCGACAGAGCAGAGCCAGGAGGAAGAGCACAGTATCACTGGGTAAAGGAAGGGCAGAGCCCATGCTCAAGCGCCAACCACTCTAAAGGGGTTAAGTAAGATTAAGCAGAGACATTTCCACCAGATTATGAGAACCGGGAGACATTAGTAACTTTAGAGAGAACACTTTTGGTGGGGAGATTGAGTTGGAAGCCTGATGGTACAGCACATCAGAGTGAACAGAAGATAAAGAAGCAGAAACAGCTGGTATAAACTGCTCTCTCAACATCTGGTGGGAAAGGGAATGATAGCAAAAACTAGAGAGCCACGGAGGATTTTTTTTGTTGTTAACAAGATGGTTCAACTGTGTTTGTGGGAAGAGGAGCCTGAGGATCAGGGAAAGAGGGGAAAAAATAGAGTGAGTTCTCTGAAGATTTCAAAAAGAGGTGTGAGAGCACAATATGACTCAATCATCTTCATTTAACATGCCTGGATTTGTTCTTCACATACCAACTAGGAAATACGTAGTTAGCATCTAATTTACTGGGACCAAACCAATGAAGTTGTAAAATAACTTTTCTTGTAAAACCTTGCATTTTCTTACTGAACACTGCAAAAACATAAGCATCTTGGACTAATTTAGTTTCAGTCAAAAGGTGACAATTGTATGCAGTGAGAAAAAAATCTTTCTCTGCTATTTCAGTTCTTTTTTCCCTTTTTGTCAGGGAGAAATAATTTATAAAACACTTTACCAGATAAACTCTCATTTGGGGGTGTCCAGCATTGTACTGACAGCACATACACAACTCTGAAATCTAAAATCTTTAACCCGTCTGCAGGGTCCAGTTAGCCCCATCCTGAGGACTACGTGAGACCTTGAAACTAAGCTAAGTGGCTAGCACATTAGTTTCCTTTTAACTGCGCTGTGGTAAGCTATTCTGAAGCTGTTTAGATTTGTGGTTGGGCCTCAAACCATGTCTCTGGACAACATTCTGCTGGAGGCAGAACAAAGTTATATTTAATATCTGTGTACTTTAAAACAACGCTGCCCACTTTTTCTCTTATTGCTGGGGTCACTTGCCCTTAAGACTC
Organism: Pseudorca crassidens; assembly: GCF_039906515.1. Classification (NCBI taxonomy): domain Eukaryota; kingdom Metazoa; phylum Chordata; class Mammalia; order Artiodactyla; family Delphinidae; genus Pseudorca; species Pseudorca crassidens. The sequence continues at coordinate 13,737,088 of NC_090296.1, read as the reverse complement.
ACTGTACTTTTGGTGTATAAACAGCAGTGTTTACTTATCCAATTGATTCTGCAATTACATGATTGAGCCAATATGAAAACTGAGTCAATAAGAAATGCTTATAAAGCAATAACAACCAGGCTTTTTTTCCAATACATGTACCAAATAAATTTAACTAGGAAGAAGAACTGAACTAAATATAAAACACTTCAAAAAGAAGAAAAAGAACATTATGCTTACTAAGAGTTTTGGCATGATCCAGAGAACATGTTCAGGGAATGACCTCTGTGGAAAGCACGGAAGCATTTTAATGGCTATGCCTGAAAACCTCTTTCTGTACGTTGTTCTACAACATTCTACCATAAAATTTCATCTTATAGTACGTGAATTCTGTGTCAGGACTTCCCTGGTGGTCCAGTGGATAAGACTCCGTGCTCCCAGTGCAGGGGTCCGGGGTTCAATCCCTGGTCGGGGAACTAGATCCTGCATGCATGCTGCAACAAAGATCCCACGTGCCGCAACTAAGACCCGGTGCAGCCAAAATTAATTAATTAATTAATTAATTATTGAATTCTGTGTCAACTTTTTGTGTTTTTCTTTATCTAAAAAAATTTTAAAGGCCAGAATAACACTGTTTTAAAACAATGAAGCTATTTTTCTCTTCTTGAATAAAGAATTGCCTTTCTTCACAATTCAAAGAAGAAACAAAAAATCCAGGTGCTCAAAACTCCCGTTATCTTCCTGCCACCAAATCTACAAATGCACCTGTATCCGCCCCCTCTTCCCTTATCATAATAGAAGCAATGGGCCTTCTCCTAGCAGAGGCCAATTGCCGCCCTCCGATCCCCATGTCCCCCTTCTCAGGGACCTTGATCCTCTCAGCTATCCCCTCTTGTTTTGTATTTTCAGTATCTCTTTCTGTTTCTCCCTCTCTCTCTTTCTCTGTAATGGATTCACACTAAATGTGTTCTAGCATCACTCATCTTAAAATAACAAAAAGTAACCCTCCCCCTGAACCACACATTCCCCTCTGGTTAAGTCGCAACCAAGCCTCTCAAAAGTTTTCACTTGCATCCACTCCTCAACCCATTCCAATCTGGCCTCTCCCACCAAATCTCCACTAAAATTGCTCTTGATAAGGTCATTACCTGCTCAGTCAAATCTGACACATACCCTTTGAAGCACTTTTTCCTCCTTGCCTTCCCTAACACCACAACTTTTCTAGGTTTTCTTCTGGGTTTTTTTCTGGCTGTTCCTCCTCTGTATTCTTTCTCAGCAACTCCTTTCTGATCCGTCCTCTACATTTTGGAGTTTTCAGGGCCCAGTTCTGAGTCCTCTTCCTTTTTCCATTTGACAATTTCTCATAAGATGATCTCTCTACACCTGGGCTTTAAAGTCATCTAAATGCCAGTGATGCTAGAATTTCTACCTGCAGCCCAGACATCTTTTCTGAGCTCCAGACCCATGTCCCACTGATGAATGAAAGCACAATAGTTTAGATGAGCCTGGGGGCCAGACCACTTGGGCTTCAAAACTAGTCCTTCTACTTACTTCCGGGGTGATCCTGTGCAAGTTGGTGACCTTTACAGTTTCCCCATCTGTAAAATTAGAATAATAATAACAGTACTTACTTCATAAGTGATTGTGTGGATTAAGTGAGTTGATAAAAGCACCTACTGATCCTTTGTAGCACATAGCAAGGCTTCATTACCATGATTACTATTACCATATGTGTCCATTAGAATATGTCAAAGGTATCTCAAAACTTGACCTGTATACAACTGGGTCCTATCTTTTCCACCCACTCCAAATGCAACTCCCCTGGTTCACCATCTGTGAGTTCTAAGGCAGAATTCTAAGATGACCCCAATGACCCTTTGCATGACCTCCTTCCCTTCAGTGACTGAATATGATGAAATATCACTCTTAGGATAAAGGGATTTTGTTGCAGATGTAATTAAGGTCCCAACTCAGTTGACCTCACAATGGGAAGATTGTCTAGGTAGTCTGATCTAATCACATGAAGCCCAGAGAAGATCTGGAAGTCAGAGAGTCAAAGCACGGGAAGCATGTGACACACCTTTGATGCCTGAAGATGGAGGGGCCAAATGAGAAGGAATGCAGATGGCCTCTACCAGCTGACAAAGGCCCCCGGCCGACAGCCATCAAGGAAACTGAGACCTCAGACCAATGACTACAGGAACACAAATCTGGCAACTACAGCAATGAGCTTAGAAGTGGACTTTCACCCAGAGCCTCCAGACAAGCACTGTGTCTGGCTACCATCTTAATTTCAGCCATGCCATGGAAAATTTTAACTTACCAAATTGTGAGCTGATAAATGGGTGCTATTACAAGCCGCTAAGTTTGTGGTGATCTGTTATGCGGCCACTGAAAATTAATACACCATTTGAACAAATGGTACCTTCAAACATATGTTTGTTCCAGCTCGAAAATCCCATATCACTACCACACCAAGTTCTGCTGATTCTGTCTCCTAAATGTATCTCAAATATATTCATGATTCTTAATCTCTAATTGTTACCCAATCCAAACTTGTATATTCCATCTGAACTTCAGCAATAGCCTCCTAACTGGTCTCCCTTCAGACAATCTTTCCTTCCATCCTCCTCACAGCAAGGGAGTCATTTTTTACAGTGCAAAACTAATCTCTGAAAAATCCTTCAACAGCTTCACACTGCACTCAGGATAACGCCTGAATGCCTCATCATCACCTACAGAACCCTGCACGAACAGCCCTGGCTACCTTCTCAGCCCCGTTTCCTGTGACTTTCCTGCTTGGACACGATGCTCAAGCCACAGAGACCTTTCTTCCAGTAACCCCAGTGTGCCAAGCCATTTCCCACTTCAGGGCCATCTGTGTTACTTCCTTTGTCAGAAATGCTTAACCTCCCCCCCTACTCTTCACCCCATGATAGCCAGGGCCTCAGCTTGAACATTCCCACTTCCCTCACCCATCCCCTGAGGCCCGGCCACCCTGTTAGACTCTCTCATAGAACCTGTACTTCTTCACCGTTTATCACAATTGCAATCATATGGTTAGTTGCATGATTATGTATTTAAGGTCCTTCTCTTAGGTATAGTTCAATGAAGGTAGAAGCCATGTCTAATTTGTTCCCTGCTAAAACCCAGCATCTGCTATGGTGCCAGGCACACAGTGTCAACAAATCCTTAATGGATGAATAAAACCGTGGCTGCTTTGCCCAACTTATACATGACAAAATTATGTCAAAGTTACAAGTTTGATTTGTGTGTGCCCATTAGATTTGTCCTACTCTAGCCCTAATTATGATGTTTCCTTACAAACAAAGGACAGTGGTATAAAGGAAAAATGGGCAACTTCATGGGAAAGGGTTAATGCAAATCTACTGCTAAGTGTTCATGCCCTCTTAATGCAACACCATTCATTTAGATATGAAGGGCAACATTATCCTTATTACGTATTTTAAATAGTTTTTCCTTTAGGAAAAACATGTAATTCCACTCCAGTACCGAAGCGGTTTGAGGACAGAGTACTTCAGTTGACTGAATTTTCCTATTAATGACGGGATATTCCACTAATGTAGAAAACTGCCTGGGACAAAGACAGCCCTGTGTATGACTTCCACCATCCTGCCAATAACATTTCTTTTTAAAAGTATGCCTTGATTTTATTGATTTCTCATTATGTATTTTTAAAAAACTCTAAAATGGTATTAATTAATCAGAGACCTCACTTTTTTTTCTTTTTAGAAGAAATATAAAAATAGCACGAACATCACAACAAAGATTTTATTTAAGAAGCAAAATACTGGGTAGAAAGTCAAATATCTTTCCATATTGTCCATCTTACTCATGGTTTGTATCTATGTGTTTGTATATAAATGCATTTAATTATATATTTACCTAATTCCTGTCTTGGCCCAGAAAAGACTTAAGGCAAAATAACTAAAGCATAAGAAAAGAAGAAAGATTAGGGACAGAAAATGACACCAGGAAGAGGCTCAAGATGCATGCCAGACCACAATTTTATGTGGTGTAGGCTTGAGATGTGAAGCATTCTAGCCACCAACTTGATAAAAGAGGTCTGCTCCAGGGATCCACTTCACAGCATTCCTATGAAAAACAGAAGAGCTGGTCAAAGCAGCTCAGCTAGACTTGGTACTAAGATCAGAAAGGAATGTCTTCTTGGGGATTCCCTAGAGACGACATCATTCTACTTCTACTAAGAATGACATTTGTTACCATTTTCTACTAAATAGCTGTCTAAATGACTAACTGCTTCATATTGTTATCCTATTCAGTTACCCAAGCCTGAGGCAAAATTATCTCCTGGTTCATCCAATCTTAAGCAAGATGTGTTAGCTCCCTATTGCTGCTGTAAAAAATTACATAAACTTCATGGTTTATGAACAACATAAATCTGTCTTATTATAGTTCTAGAGATCATAAGTCTCAAACCAGGTCTTAAGGAGCTAAAATCAAGTGACAGTAGAGCTGCATTCCTTTTGGACACTCCAGGGGACAATCTTTTCTTCACCGTCTAGAGCCTGCTCACGTGCCTTGGCTCATGGCCCCCTTCCAGTAACGGCTTCAGTCCAATCTCTGATGCCACTGTTGCATCTTCTCTCCCTCTATTTCCATTCTCACAACACCTTCTCTCTGACCTGCCGACCTCCCTCTCATAAGGACCCTGTGATTACATTGGACCCACCTGGATAACTCCCCATCCTTAATCACATCTGCAAGGTCTCTTTGCCACGTACAGAAGCATTTACAGGTTAGGACATGGACATCTTGGGGAGAGGAGGTGCATTTTTCAGCCTACCACACAAGACTCTATTTACCTGTTTGCAGCTACCTGCAATTTACAAATTGTAATGATGTGTCAGAAAAATAACAATGTAAGGCCCAATTTACATAATAACAGTAAAGCCACAAATGGAAAACTTAATCAAAAGTTTTTTTATTTCAAGAGTTAATCATAGGATTCTTTTAAGTACCAAGTTCACCTTCTTTATTCCAAATAATTTGATATACAAAAATATTATTTACACAATGTTTTGTCAGGAACACACTAGTTATATAAAAAGAAGCACACTGCCACAAAAACTTGAGTGTGAAATAAATAAAACTGCAATACCAAGTACTGTGTCAAAAATCGGGAACTTTAACTCCCTATTCTCTCTGCAGTCACAGGGCAGTGTGCCTACTGAGTACTAAAAAAAAAAAAAAAGTGAACTAGCCAGCTCACTCACAACTTTAGGAAGGTATAAAGTCCAGAGAACTTCCTTGACTTTTTGGAGGAACCGATATAGCTGAACCCATGGGGGCACTGCTAGAGACAAACAAAATGAGGGCAAGATTCTATTTTAGACCCTATTCATCTTCCCTGAAAAACAAGAGGAATGTAGGAGTGCTCATACCACTGAGGTGCACCAAGATCTGTAAATCATTACAGGAGCTCAAAGGAGAAAACTGTGACAACCCCTCCCTCCCACAGCATTTTGGGATTGACATCTCTCAACAGTGTATTTAATTGTGAAGCTTCAGTCAACACATGATGCTACTATGCTAGATTTTCCCTAGAGGAATTTTCACCAAGCATTATCTTCTTTTTCAGGGTAAGAATTCAATCCTGCCCATCAGATCACTTATGTCTCCAGGAAGCTGAGATTTCATGATTTTTTTCTTGCTTTGCAGTACAGGTTAATGTTGGGTCTGATACAACAGTCGACTTGTCACCTGAGAAGCTTCCCACCAGCAACCCCCGCCCCCGTTATAGACTGCAAACACAAAATATACTTGAATCCCCCTTGATTTAAGGGCTGAGATGCCACCTACTTTGCCCAAATATATCATTTTCTTTTCTTTTTTAAATTAATTAATTAATTTATTTTTGGCTGCGTTGGATCTTTCTTGCTGCGCGTGGGCTTCTCTTGTTGCGGAGCACGGGCTCTAGGCACACAGGCTTCAGTAGTTGTGTCACGTGGGCTCAGTAGTTGTGGCTCACAGGCTCAAGAGTGCAGGCTCAGGAGTTGTGGCACACGGGCTTAGTTGTTCCACGGCATGTGGGATCTTCCCAGACCAGGGCTCGAACCTGTGTCCCCTGCATGGGCAGGCAGATTTTTAACCACTGCGCCACCAGGGAAGTCCTAGATCATTTTCTTAATCTCTAAAACTCATGGTAGAAATAAGAGATTTTCTTATAAGTCTAGGCTCTACAGAATTAAGATAGGGTACTATCAAAAACCTATTTATATTTTGACCATCCAATGTATCCTATAAAGCTAAAGATAGAGCACAAGTTCTGCCTACTCTTCTCAAGGTGAGGAAAGTGTGAAAAAAAGGGAAAAGTACAAACACAAAATATATTTATACATGTATAATATAAAAAGGAGAGCTGCATTGTTCTCACAGATAACTAAGATTGTCACTGAAATTTTTCTCTGTCTTTTTGTAGATAATCATTATGTTCCTAAAAAGCTACGTATAAATAAAATCATTATAAATGGAATCATATTCAAAGAGTATCAGGGAATTCTTTTTCAATGGGATTCAATCATGAATCCTCTGGCAAAACAGAATTATCTTTTAAAGTAAATCAGCACTTCTGACTTTTGTCTATACCAAGATTTCCATAGAAGTTCCATTGAAGACCAACTTAATGCTGGTAAGTACTTCGGATATAACTCAGTCCAACACCTTTACTTTATGGATCAGTAAACTTAGGCTCAGAAAGGCGAAATGATTTATCTCAAGTCACACAGCAAGTTTGGGGCAGAGCCAGAAATATAATCCACCCTCAACCTCTGTTAGCCTTTACTTAGAAGACCCTAAGTATGGATGACAGCAATCAAATATGTACGATCTTTAATTGGAGGCAGAAATCAATCAAGTGTATTTTGGGGAAACCAGACGGAGACATCACAGAAAAACAAAACAAGAGACAAATACCTCTTATGAATATAGACACAGAAATCCTATACAAAACACTAGCAAACTGAATCCAGCATGGTGTATGAAAAGAATTATACACATTACCAAGAGGGATTTATCCCAGGAATACAAGTTTGGCTTAACACTCCAAAATTAATTAATGTAATACACCTCATCAATAAAAACAAACAAAAAAACCACGTGATCATCTCCCTAAATGCAAATAAAAATCCGATGCCTCTTCATGATTAAAAACACCCAAACAAATTAGGAAGAGAATTTCCTCAATCTAATAAAGGGTATCTATGAAAAACCCACAGCTAACTTCATACTTAATGGTGAAAGACTAAAGCTTTCCCCCGCTAAGATCAGGAATAAGACAAGGATGTGTGCTTTCACCAATTCTATTGAATACTGTGCTGAAGGTTCTAGCCAAGACAATTAAGCAAGAAAACTAAATAAAAGGCATACACATTGGAAAGAAGTAAAACTATCTCTATTTGCAGATGACGTGATCTTGTAAGACATCCAATAAGAAAACATTAGAACTAATATACTAGTTAGGCAAGGTTGCAGGATACAAGATTAATATACAAAAATAAGTTATATCTCTATATACTTTTAGTGAATGATCCAAAAATTAAACTAAGAAAATAATTATTTTACAATAGCAGCAAAAAGAATAAAATATTTAGGAATAAATTTAACAAAAGAAGTATAAACATATAGTCTGAAAACTACAAAATGTTGAAAGAAATGAAAGAAGATCTAAATTAATGGAAAAATATTCCATGTTCATAAATCACAAGATGGCAACACTCCCAAAATTGATCTACAGATTTAATGTAATCCCTACCAGAATCCTAGTTGGCTTCTTTGCAGAAATGTTGACAAGCTAATTATAAAATTCATGTGGAAATTCAAGGGATCCAAAATAGCCAAAACAATTTTGAAAAAGAAGAACAAGGCTGGAAGACTCACAATTCCCAATATCAAAACTTACTAAAAAGTTACAGTAGTCAAAACAGTGTGGTGATGGCATAAGGACAGACACAAAAATCAGTGGAATTGAATTGAGAGTCCAAAACTAAATCCATACATCTATAGTCAATTGATTTTTGACAAGAGTGCTGAGAAAATAAAATGGAAAAAGAATAGCCTTTCAACAAATGAGGCAAAAACCTAAATGTAACAGCTAAAATCATACAACCCTTAGAAGGAAACAGATATAAAATCTTTGTGACCTTGAATTAGTCAATGATTTCTTAGATACAATACCAAAAGTAAGAGAAAGAAAAGAAAAAAATGGGACTTCATCAAAATTAAAGACTATAGTGCTTCTAAGGTTATCACTGAGGAAAAAATAAAAGATAATCCACTTTATGGGAGAAAATATTTGTAAACCATATATCTAAATACAGATCTAAGGGATCTGTATGTACAATACATAACTCATATCTCAATAATAAAAAAGACAAATTAACCAATTAAAAAATGGGCAAAGGATCTGTATAGACATTTCTCCAAACATATACAAATGGCCCATGAGTACATGAAAAGATGCCCAACATCATTAGTCATTAGGAAACACAAATCAAAACTACAGTGAGATACCACTTCATACTCACTACGAATGGCTATAAGCAAAAAGACGTACAATAACAAGTGATGGCGAGGATATGGAGGAACTGGAGCCCTTGCTACTAGAACTGTAAAGCAGTGAAGTCACTTTGGAAAACTTAAGTTAAACATAGACTTACCACGTGATCCAATAATTTTACTCTTAATATGTACCCAAGACAAATGAAAACATAGGTTCATGCAGAAACTTGTACACAAATGTACATAGCAGCATTATTCACAACAACCAAAAGGTTGAAACAACCCAAATGTCAATCAAATGATGAATGGATAAAATACAGTACAACCACACAATGAAATATTACCTGTCAATTTAAAAAATGAAGTGCTTACACACATTACAAATGGATGAATCTTGAAAATACTATGTTTAGTAAAAGAAGCCAGTGATAAAAGAGCACATATTATAAAGTTCCATAATAAGAAATGTCCCTAGGCAAATACACAGAAAGTAGAATTAGCAGTTGCCTAGGGTTGGGGATGGGTTGTGGGAATGTGGAGTGACCGATATAAATGGGTAAGACGTTTCTTTTTAGGGTGATGGAAAGTTCTAAAATTAGATTGTGGTGATGGTTGTGTAACTATAAAATTTATTGAATTGTACACTTAAAACAAGTGGATTTTATGGTATGTAAATTATATCTCAAAAAAGCTGTTTAACAAAAAAAGACATTGCAGCTTCCCCATTCAATCACTTGTTCTGGGGGAGCCAGCTGTCATGTCATGAGGACATTCAAGCAGCCCTATGGAGAGGTCCACATAGCAAGGAACTGAAGCATCCTGCCAACAACATGTGAGTGAGCTGTCTTGGAAGGGAACCTCCTGCCCCAGACAAGTCTTCAGGTGAATGCAGTCGTGGCCAACATCGTGACTAAAACCTCATGAGAGACCCTGAGTTAGAACCATCAGGCTAAGCAACTCCTGAATTCCTGACCCACAGAAATCATGTTGCTTTAGGCCACTAAGTTTTGGCATAATTTGTTGCACAGCAATAGGTAACTAATACCCCTTCCTTGACCCTCTCCTCAGTGTTAGGCTCTCTCTCCTAATGACAGATATCTCAGGAAATGTCTTCCCAGCAACCCTTCCTCTTCTAAGAGTTTAGTTCCCCCCCCCCCATCCATATGTTCACCATAGTAGCTGTCATGTTAGTAGAACATGATCCTATTCCCTGGCCTTAGTTGAACAATCCAAAAGTAGGCACCTTACCAAAGCCAGGCTAATAAAGTCCTTCGCTAATATTTTTGTACCTGAAGCTGATAAAAAGGCAGTGTCTCTCTGGTACCGAGAGCTGTAAGATATAAAACTTGGGGTCTGTCAATAGCCATGTTCCTTCCCACGTGGAAAAAGGTGAACAGCAGTGGAGAGGAATGAAGCCATCACATAGAGACAAGCAAAGAAGCAAAGATTCAAGATGGAGAGAGTACAGACAGCATCAGTCCCTGGTTCCAGGGATTCCTGATGCAACTCAGTCCTTTCAGTGGGAAGACCACACGTGTCTTGTAACCCCAGCATATAAAACAGAACTCAGTACATAAGAGGTAATGAAATACTTATTGAATAAATGAATAAGATAACCCTTCCAATAGTACCCCCTCTTTTTTGTTGCTGTGGTTCAACAGAGTTAGATTTGAAACCTAGAAGTCCTAAACCTCTTCTTTGCTAACTTTATACTCTGTATATCCTTCTATTATTACATTATGACAATATATCCTAATTACTGGTTTACATGGCCTCCTCCCCTACCATCAGAGGGCAAGAAATTTTCTCATTTTTTTGTATCATCAGTACCATTTAGCCTAGAAAACAGAAAGTGTCAAGAAATGTTTAACTGATCTAATCAATCCTTTACTCTTGTGATCTTCAGATTTGCATGCAACCAACATCTCCTGAGCGCCTAATCTGTGCCAACCAAACCAACAGTCTCATTCAATTTTCACACTCGGTAGATGAGAGAAGTGAGTGTGAAAGAGTTGAATTGACTTGCCCAAGTCTACATAGCTAGTAACTGGCAGAGCTGGGATTTGGAACCAGGTCTTCCAATTTCATGTCCAGGGATGCCATGCTACTTGGTCTACACTATTGGAACACTTTCCATGTTCTTATATGTAACTTGTTGCCTCTTCACTCATCCTACAGCAGACAATACAATGTTGAGCACAAACGGGCAATCGCCAGCTGCTGACTTGATATGACTATATGCTTGTCCACATTTTGAGAAGCAAGGGACCACATCAGATCAAATTACTTTGGTGCCTATTATAGCATCATGTGCTGACAGGGGCCCAGTTGGCTGAAGATGAGAGAATCTTTCAAGCTATATTTTAACAGTGTTTTTGACCACTATATCCGGTCAGTTGTTCCAGCGTTCAGCAATAAATCAAAGTGACTGTTCATTTCCTTTGACAGTTAACAGTACTAATGAATTCAGTATAATCTCACCATCCATCAGAAAAATTTCTAAAATGCAAGCTTGAAGCTGATGATTCACAGAGTAGAGAAGGGGAAATAAAGCAGTTCTCATTGTTTTCTACAAAACTAGCATTGTAAAAAAATTTTGAAAAACTAGCATTGTTTGCAAAATCCAGAAACTGAGCAGTTGGTTGACTACTAATAAAGTAGGTTGCTCCTTGGTCATTTAGCAAAAATCTGCTTGCTGCACCACTGTCAACTGCTGACGAGCATATGATTTCAAGTAGCTTTTGCTGTACAGAATGAGTCTACATACATAAATCAGTGAATCGTTATGTAAGAAAAGAAAAAGAAATTCAAAATTTCCACACCAGAAAACACCTGACACTGAGCCTGGCAAAAATCAGATATTAATACTGAATAAATGTTTACTGAATAAATTATTGAATAACCCTTTGAAAACATCAGTTGTCTATTAAATTGAGAGAGAAAAATCAAACCAGCCAAACATACACAGGTTACATTAGGAACTCCAAAAAATTAGGGAGTAACTGGCTCAAGATATATAACAAATTCACAATGACCAAAAAAAAAGATTTTAAGCCAATGTTTAAAAATGTTGAAATAAGTAAGCATGCATTTGACATCCCTCTTAAATTAAGTCACCACACTGGCACTCAGTGTAACGCTAACCAGCAATAACAAAAAAATAAAAGAACAGGTGACAGATCTAACTTTGCAATCTGTTCAAAACAGTTAACAAGGTGGTTGTTTCAAGGCACGCACTTGAAACCTGCTATTTAAGCTCTGTGTCTCCACAGTAAAAGAATATCCCAATATGCCAAAGAAGCTGAATCAAAAGCCTTAATAAACACAAGAACATTTAATAGTAATAATGAACAATTCATTAAAATGTATTATCTGTTCAGAAGTGCAAAAGGATCTCTAATAGGAGACTGGGCTCCACATATATAAACCCAACCTATACTGATTAGTCCGAATAAGCATTTTCCAAAATGAACAACCCATAACGAATAACGTAACAAGTATAAAGCCTGGGACGACTCTAGTGATCGCAAACATCAGAACGTGAGCGCTTAAGCTGTATAGTTAGCCGCTTTTACCTACAGCTTCAAATTTACTGAGCCTTCTTCTCAAGAGACCTTTGAAAGAAATTTAAGGCCAAGTATAGTATTTCATGATGATTGCAAATAAAGGCACTCAGTCCCTGAGCCCGCGATCCCTCTTTATATCACTAGAGACTGGACTCCTGAAAAGGCCGGGGGAAAGCCACCCTTTCATCTTGCACAGGACCGCAGCACCTTAGGGACCCCTCTACGGAAGCAGAGCAGCGGAGAAGTGAGTCATGCTCCAAAACTAAGCGTCGTTCACCCTACACTGAGGAAGGCGCACCTTTCACCCTAGACAGGATGCAGTGACAGATGTGGCACCTGTGCGGGAAGGGGGCGCGAAGACATCCTCAGAGTCAGTGCCAACAGGCAGCTGTGGGCTGCTCCGCGGGCCCTAACGCCCCGCGCCCGCCGCTCATTCCCGGGCTGGGGAAAACTTTCCGCCAGCTCCCCTCGGGCGCGCCCCCACCTCCCGGGACCCCCGGGCTCCCGCCCCGTCCGAGAGGCCCCGCCCAGGGCCCGCCCCCCGCGCCCTCGGCACGGCCCCGTGACCCCAGCCCGAGCAGACCCCTGCGTGCCCTCAGGGCGCGCCCCCACGCCCAGTCCGGCCGGCAGAGGGCGGGGTCGCTCACCCGTCCGCAGCTCGTGCTTGACAGTGAGGAGCTGCTCTCCCCCGGCGCCGCCGTCCCTGCTGGTGTCTGTGGCGCCGCCACCGCCGCTGCCGCCCTCCTCCTCCATCTTCTCCCTTTCCCGATCCCGCGGGGTCCTCCGAGGGGACCCGGGAGACAGCGGACGCCCGGGCCCTCACAGCTCCCGCTGCAGCCCCAGGAGCCGAGATGCGGCGGCTCCAGAACTCGGACGCCGAGACGAGTAGCTTTCCCGCTCTGGCCGCACGGCTAGCTCCTCCGCCTCCTCCCCCTTCGGCGGGCACCGCTAGTACCGCGCAACCAAACCGCCCTCTGCTTCACCGCCTCCTCCGTCAAGCTGCTCCTCCCACAGCCAGCAAGCCAGCCATTCGAGCTGCCATCGCTTATTGGGCAGAGGGCGCGCGCATCTGTCAGCGCCGGCTCCCATTGGACAGTCGTCTCTGACGCGTCACGAACCGCCCCGCCCCTCTCCTCGAATTGTTGTTGCTTGGCGGAGTGGCAGGAGAGGGAGGAGCGCGACCGCTCCGATTGGTGAGACCGGAGTTCTGCCCCGCCCGTCTCCGCTGGTGCGCACGCGCAATCAGAACGTTCCCGTCCCAGACATTCCCAGAACGGTCACACCCCTCATTCCCCAGCTTCGATCTGTTAGTAAACAGTGTCTAGTAGTCAGGAGGCGCTCGGGATCTGTGATTGGCTATTGCCGAAAGAGGCGGTGAGAGCTGATTGGAACGTTTGGTCCGCCAGTCACCGTGGACAGAGGAGGAGCTTAGAAGAAAGCACTTCTCACGCACGTGTTTGCAGACGTACCTGATGGTCCCTGGCAGCGATCCACAGGTGTGTGACCAGCTGGACGGCAGCGTGTCTTAAAAAGGTGTTACTCGCCCTAGTGAGTCCTAAACAAAGTTAAGTGGAGTTCGTGCTTAAGTACGGGTAGTTCTTAGACGTTTCAAAAATTCCGGCTCACCATGAGGACTTTTGCAAAGGATAAACATTTCCATTTTGGACAAGACGCATCCTAGGCACCAAAAGGCTACAGTGATTAATAAAATAGAATACAATCCCTGCCCCTAAGCAACTTTCAATAGAACACGACAAACAGACGATCTGTGAAATACATAGGAAACTGTAAAGCAGAATTCGAAATAATACAGTCGTACAAACTGTTAAGAGAACTGTACAGATGGCAATAATTATTCTCGGTAGAGGAGCTGGGGAAGGCTTTTAGGGCAAGGAGGCATTTGAGATAACCAGCTTAAAAGGATGGGTGAGATAGAAATACCAGCAGCAGATACAGAGATAGTAACTGAGCTAGGCCTGGAAGTGGAGAAGGCAAGGGTAGGTTAAGTGATTGATAAGGCTGGATGGAAGTATGACATAAGAGACACAGCTAAAAAGGTAAGATTCCATAAGATAATGAAGAACCTGACCACAATGCTAAGCAGTGCAGATTTTATTTAGTACAGGATGGGGAGCCTCAAAGAATAGCTACGATATCAAAGCTGTTCTCTTGGAAGTTAGCTTCGGTTATAGTGAGAAGATGGACTGAAGGGAAGAGGGGAAAGATGGCACAGCAAGAATACTTTTGCAAGGATAGAACTTATGGGAGCTTCCCATGAGAATGGGAAAAGGAGGGGATTAAAGATGGACACTTGGATATAATTCACATAGAAGTGAACTTTTAAACCAAGCATCACATAGAAGTGAACTTTTAAACCAAGCAGGGATTAGATCAGGAGGTCAGCAAACTGTTTTTCAAAGAGCCAAATAGTAAATAGTTATTTTAGGCTTTGCAGGCCATGTGGTCTCTTTCACAGCTATTCACCTCTGCTATTGCAGTGTGAAAGTAGCCCTAAACAATAAGTAAACTAACCGATACGGCTGTGTTCCAATAAAACTTTATTTATGGACATTGTAATTAAATTTAACACAGGTTTCGCGTGATGATACATTCTTTTAATTCTTTTCAAACATTTAAAAGTATAAAAATGATTCTTAGCTCTTGGGCCATTAAAAAAACAGGCAGGAAAACAGATTTGGCCTGCAGGCCATAGTTTGCAGACTCCTGGGTTAGACTGCCATGGAAAAGAAAGCAGAGAAGCCTCAGCAGCTGCTTCAGGCTGCTTCAGCTCCCTGGGCTTACCTGCCTGGAATATTCATCCCACTAAACCATGACTGCCTACTTGTCTTTCTCCTCCACAAGTATTGTGCTGTTTGGAGCCAGGAAATGACTGTGTGCAATGTTCATTTGTTCACTCAACAACTTTTATGCCAGTTATGAACCAAGTACTATGATGGATACTAGAGACGCAGGGGAGCAAAACAGATGCAATCTTTGCTCTTGTAGAGCATACAGTCTTGAAATGGAAATCAGTATTAAATAATCACATAAAAGAATGTAAACTTTCCATTGTGATCATGTTGTAAAGGAAAATTATAGGGTGCTGCAATAGAATATATCAGGGAGGCCTAATTTAGGTTAGAGGAGCTTGAGGGCCTTTATAAGGAAGTCTTATTTAAGGTAATTCTTTAAACATGAGTAGATTTTAACCAGGATGTGGCAGAGATTGGCCTGATGCTCACCAATCTCATTTCCTCTTCCTGGACACACAGGAAAAGTACATTATTTTTTCCTTTGCAGTTAGGCCAGGGTCATGTGACTGTGATCTGGCCAACGGGGTGTGGGCACATGCAATGTGTGCCATTTCCAGGCCTGGCCGCACGCATATCACTCACGCTCTCTTCTCTTTCCACAGCACCTACAAAGGCCACATGTTGAATGTGGGCATGCCACAATTTTAGATGCACCCTGAAACCCTGCATCTCCACTTGAAGAAGAGCCACCCTGACCTCCTTCAGACTGAGATGTGAGCAATAAATAAATCTTTATAGGCATAAGCTACAAACATGTTGGGGTTGTTTGCTACCAAAGCAGAATCCAGTCTCCCCTGACAATTTCACAAGTGAATTGCTGGGGCGAGAAAATTCTAGGAAGATGCAGATGCAAAGTCCTGAGACAGGCAAAGAGCCTATTGTATGTTAGGGACTGAGAGAGAAAGCAAATGGGGCCATAACACAGTAAGCAAGAGGTGAGGTAAGGGAGGCAGACAGAGACCCAATCGTGCAGTTTGTGATAAGCCTGTTAGTAACTAGGGAGTTTTTCCTGTGTGAAGTCAGAAGCAATGGAAGGAATTGAGATGGGAGAATGATAGAATTGGGGTACTATTTTCAAAAGGTACTGTACTTAGTGTTTGGAGACTGGGCTGGAGGGAGCAAGAAAGGATACAGGGAGACCAGTTAGGAGGTTATCACAGCAGTTTGGGCAAAAGATGATAGCAGGCATTGTAGATATGGAAAAGAAAAGGATGGTGTCTAGATATATATTTTGGACTTCATGAAGGATTGATGTCATGGGCGAGGATAAAAGGGGTGTCTGGAACAACACCAAAGTTTCTAGCAGGTACAACTGTGTGGAGGAAAGAGGAAGGTGGTACTGTGTAATGAGGGGCTGAATTAAAGGAAGAGCACATAGAGAGAATATCAAGAGTTTAATTTTGAGACATTCAATGCCAATATTAAGTAGCTATGTGGTTATATGAGTCTGGAACTCTGCAGGGAGGTCTAGGGTAGAGATATAAATTTAGGAACCACCGGCACATACAGTATTTGAGGCCGGAGTTATGAATAAGATTACCAGGGGAGAGAATGTGCAGAAGGAAGAGAAGAGGAGCCCAGGACTGCACTCTAGGAATTTCAACATTGAGATGCTGGAATGAGAAGGGGGAGCTGGAAGCGCAGGAGGAAAACCCAGAGAGTTTTGTATCTTGGAAGCCAAAGTGTTTCAAGAAGGAGGGAGTGGTCAGCTGGGTTACATGCCCTGAGAGATCACATGAGATGAAATCTGGGAAAGTTCCCATACATTTGCCAACTTGGGTGCCACTGGTGACGATTTCCTAGGCAATTTTGGTAGAGCAAATGAGAGGTGAAGGAGTAGAAACAGTGAACATGAACATGTTTTTCAAGGAGTTAGCCTCTGAATGAAAATAAAGAAATGCCTTAGCTGAAGGGATCCAGGGAGGTGTTGGTTTTTTTTTTCTACTTTTTACTTTCAGATAATTTTTAAATTGCAGATAAGTTGCAAAAACAGTATAGAGTTTCCACACACCCTCCACCCAGCTTTTCCTGAGGTTAATGTGTTACATACCAAGTTCAATCATCAAAACTGAGAAATTAGCATCAGTACAATATTCTTAAATAAACGACAGGCTGCAGATTTCGTCACTTGTTTCATAAAAATGGTCTCTGTATTTTTAAATGGTTGAAAAAGAATGAAAAGAAGACCGTGACCCATGAAGGTTATGTGAGATTCCAATTTCTATGTGCCAGAATCCAGTCCATTTTCCTGCATTACATTTAGTGGCCGTGGCTCTTCAGTCTTCTCCAATCTGTAGCAGTTCCTTAGTCTTTCCTTGCTTTTCATGACCTTAACTCTTTTGAAAAGTACTGGTCAAGTATTTTTGTAGAATACCCATTGCTTTGGGTTCGTCTGATGTTTTGTTTATGATTAAATTGAGGTTACACATTTTGGGGCAAGAGTACCATAGAGGTAACATGCTCTGTCAATTCATCGTATCGGGTACAAGAAGTTTATATGCTTATTACTTGGGATGTCAACCTTGAACACTTGGTTAAGGCGGTGTTTGCCAGGTTTCTCTAAAATTATTTTCCCACTGTAATTAATAAATATTGGGAGGGTGTGTGAGATACTTTTAGACTCTGCAAATATTCAGTTTCTCTTTAAACTTCCGCCCACTGGTTTTAGCATCATTTGGTGGGTCTTGCCTACAATAGTTATGACTGTGGTATTCTAATGGTAATTTTCTATTCAGTTGTTTTTTAAGATGAGGAGTACTGGAACTTGTTTGGATGGTGATGGGATGGTGATGGGGGAGAGGTTGGAGAACCAATGAAGACAGTCTCTGAAAAAGTGGGCAGGGCTGGGAGCCTGAGCTCTCTGTGAGGTTTGCCTTTGATGGGAAGAGGCCCCAAGTCCTTCATTGTGGCAGGAGAGTGGGAAGAGGGGCTGGTGGCAGGCATGCACCAGCTTATAGACTTGAGGGTATGTTGGTTATCTCATCTCAGTATCCCTGGCATCTAGCATTGGCTCTAGCCCAGAATGGGCTTTCAGTAAATGTTTGTTGAATGAATGAAAAGTGAATGAGAGAAAGTAGGAAACCTACACTTAAAGAGTAGGTATAAAAAGACTAGCTAATTGTGGGTATATCTCAGTAAAGCAGGAATAGGCCCTATGAGCTGATACCACTTGTAGATAGTTAAAAACCACACAGTTGTGCACACATGTGGCAAAGAGCTTACTTCAGAGATTCAAGCTCTGTGCTGAGGGACAAAGGAGCTGGGATGAGGTGGATTTGGGGTCTGAGGATAGTGGAAACAGTTTGGAACAGTCACTGTGGAAAATAAATATTGTGTATTGTGAGCCAGCTTAGATGATTGCTGACTAGCACTGGGGGCTCAGGTAGAGTCTGAAAGCCTGAATCAGGAGAGTTAAATGTCTTTTCTCTAACAATTTACACTCCCCCTCAGGTTTGGAGGTTGGCAGTTGGGCAACAACCTGAAATCAGTGACCCTGGGGCCCAAGCAGGGTGAGAGGGCAGTGAAGCCAGCAATAAACTGCTAGCCTGGGGGAACAGGGTGGAGTCCAGAAGCTGGAGCTCACATAGATGAGTAGAAACCACTTCTCAACCTTGGCTGCACATTAGAATCACCTGGGATACGTAAAAAATAAATATTTCCATCTCTGAAAAGTATGAATTAATTGGTCTGAGGCAGAGCCTCGACTTCAGGTTGTTTTTTTTTTTTTTTGTAACTCCCCAGGTGATTATAATGTAGAACCACTTTTGCAGTGTGCATCTAATGTACAAGCATTAAAGTAGAGGATGGTAAGTAAGAGCAAGTTGGAGTTTTGAAACAACGGCAACTTTTCAAAAGTAGTGATGATGCTGGATAAGGTAGGAAGGTAGGAAGGAAAATTATAAATCAGCTGAAAATGCCAAATCAAATGGGTGGGCGGGGCTTAACTGATTCGGCAGCGACACTAGAGGATGGCTTGGAGTCAAAGGAGGCACCTGCTGAAGAGGAGTGAGATAGTGGACAGGGCTCTGTAGGTAGCTGCTGGAATCGAGGGAAACATCCCTGCTCCCTCCTGCCCTGAGAGATGTACAAGTAGGGAGGGTGGGCCTGTCCATGACAGGGCTGGGAAGGGGAGGGTATCCAGGAGAAAGCCAGGTTTCTGCTAAGGCTGGGAAGAGTAATAGAGGAAAAAGCTTGAAAATGGGTTTGTTCCCCTTAGGAACGGCCTTTCACCAGGCTTGCTTGTACCTGGTGCTAGAATGGGGGTCCCTGCTCACCCCATTATCTTGTGGGCCTGTGTCCATGGCATGGCACCTTGCTACGTGGTCTCATCCTTAGCGTGGGGGTCTGGAGCAAAGTGGCAGGCGGAGGCCTTGCTCGGTGTGAGCCCTCAGGACTTAATGATCCCATTATTCGTGCACGGTGAGCTGGAATCTCCTCACCTTTGGATTTGTAAGAATTGGGAAACTCCAGAGGCTCACCACCTCACACTCCCTTTTAATGGGCTCTATCAAAACACTCAGATGTATACTCAGAGAAGAAAGAACTTCTTTCAAAAAATCCAAAATGACATTACCAACATCTTGATTCTGTTTTTGACCCTGTCAGAACCTTCATGTGTGGTATAGATCCAGGAACTTTAAGGGACTCTCTGTAGCTGCAGAGACCAACAGAGTCACAGAGTGTGAAGTTCATACTCTCAGAAGGCAGCCATCCATGGCTGAAGTGGATGTGTTGCCACTGTTCTCAAGAAGGATGTTGGGAAGGCACACACACACACCTTGAGTTCACAATTGGGAAGGAAATTCTGTGAGGGGGAGCAGCATGTAGACAGTTTTCTCACTCTACTTTCTGATATCCCATATTGAACCTACAAAGCTTAGAAACCCTCCAGATGTGGCAGATATGAAGCACTTGACTGGATCTGAGGATCCGGTCTGAGATCTGGCTATGTGGACCTGTGCCGACCAGTGCACAGCGGGGGGAGACTGTAGAGGCATGCACATCGCAAATATATCCAGGTAAAGATAGCAAAGACATTTTTACTCCCTTCCTTCTCACTCATACCGCCCCCTCCAAATCTTCCGGAAGCTACAAAAAGCAAAACAAAGCAAAAACACAGAAAAAGCCCCATTTTTAATGAAACAAGGAAACTCTCAAAACCTCAAACCACAAACCGTGAAGTATGCCTGCCAAATACTGTAAAAATATGCGCTGAAATTGGTGAAATGCTGAGAGCCAACATACACTGCCTCCAGGCTTGAGCCGGAAACATGCTTTCTTAGATGTTGGTATCATACTCCCAAGGGACCGAATCATTGATCCTGGGATTGGAGTGGGGTTTCCCAAAGGCAAGGGGGATCTTATATTACTGGGGGAACAGGAGATAAATTTAGGTGGTACATGGAGAGTCATTTAATTATATCAACTAGCATAATGAAAAAGTGATTCATTTAGAGCTTGCTTTCATTTGTGATTACATCAAGAAAAAGTCTTGGTTTGGTACCAATGGCCTTTAACTTATTTCTAATTTGTACTAAACTCTCTTTCTAACCAGAAAAATATAGACCTCAGACAACTGCATCTAGCTAGAACTTACTATCTTTGTTGTGTTTTCATTGTATTTATTTTAATAGTTACTTCCTATTTATGGCAAGTGATACTGGCTTTTCATTTATAATAGTGATATGCCTCCATTTTAAATAAGTAAAAATTGGGAATTGATTCAAAGAAGAATGTTGGTTATACCAGAGAGGATATGCAGATGAGGCAAAAGTTGAGAAGTGGTACCCAAATGACTGAAATTTAGATTTGAATAATAAGATCCAAGGACCCCAGAGGAGAAACAGGTAGTGTTCTTACAACAAAAAACAAACAGGATGATAGCAGGAAGGTCAACATTAAGGAGAAAGCAGGCTGATGTTTATTTATTTCTATTGTATGTGACCTGGCCTCCAAACCAAAGAAGTCTCCTGGAGAAGAGAGGGTGAGGGGGATGGAGAGAAAATGGCTAGATTATTGCCCAGAGAGCCTAGACTGAGAGGGCCCTGCTGAGGCCCTCAGGAAGCTCTTCAGCACCCAAACCTGAGTATCTAAGAGACATTCTTTATGGAGAGGAAATTAACAGATTTGGAATCACACTAAAGTAAAGCTACCAAGTGCCTCTGTGCCCTTCTTCCACCCCTTCCCATGCTATTCTTTAGCAAGTAATTCTCCATCTCATTGGAGAAATTATAAAAGTTTTTTTAGAAATCTCAAAGAGGAGGTTCAGGGGTACAAATAAGGAATTACATAGCAACAAAAGAGGATAAAACTGAGCGGCAGAACTCAAGAAGGGAAAGAGTGGAAAGCCATTTTAGAATCAACCAAAAATAAAACGAACACAAGTAAAAACACAATGGAACAATACAAAAAAGGACAAAGAAACGTTTTAAATTATTTAAAAATTTTATAGTTACAGAAAATAAACAATGGAGATCCAATATACGAATAATTGGCATTCCTGAAGAAGTGCCCAGGATAAATGGAGCAATAGAAGAAACTTAACTGAAAAGAAGACTTGAGTCAGCAGGTAGAAAGCACACACTGTGTCAAGGGAAAATCAGTACCAAGTGATCAGTGATAAAACATAACAGATAGAAAAGATGCTCAACATCACTAATCATTAGGGAAATGCAAATCAAAACCACAATGAGGTATAACCTCACACCGTTCAGAATGGCCATCATCAAAAAATCTAGAAACGATAAATGCTGGAGAGGATGTGGAGAAGAGGGAACCCTCTTACACTGTTGGTGGAAATATAAATTGATACAGCCACTGTGGAGAACAATATGGAGGTTCCTTAAAAAACTAAAAATAGAGCTACCATATGATCCAGCAATCCCACTACAGGGCATATACCCTGAGAAAACCGTAATTCAAAAAGAGTCATGTACCACAATGTTCATTGCAGCACTATTTACAATAGCCAAGACATGGAAGCAACCTAAATGTCCATCGACAGATGAATGGATAAAGAAGATGTGGCACATATATACAATGGAATATTACTCAGCCATAAAAAGGAACGAAATTGAGTTATCTGTAGTGAGGTGGATGGACCTAGAGTCTTTCATACAGAGTGAAGTAAGTCAGAAGGAGAAAAACAAATACCGTATGCGAATGCATACATATGGAATCTAAAAAACGGTACTGATGAATCTAGTGGCAGGGCAGGAATAAAAACACAGACGTAGAGAACAGACTTGAGGACACGGGGTGCAGGGGGGAAGGGGAAGCTGGAATGAAGTGAGAGAATAGCACTGACATATATACACTACCAAATGTAACATGGATGGCTAGTGGGAAGCTGCTGCCTGGCACAGGGAGATCAACTCAGTGCTTTGTGACCACCTAGAGGGGTGGGATAGGGAGGGTGGGAGGGAGGCTCTAGAGGGAGGGGATATGGGGATATAGGTATACATATAGCTGATTCACTTTGTTGTACAGCAGAAACTAACACAACATTGTAAAGCAATTATACTCGAATAAAGATGTGAGAAAAAAAAAACATACCAGGTAAAAAATCAAAAGCAACACCTAATATTAAATGACAATGAAGCAAGTCTACAGAAGTCAAGAGCATAAAATTACGACTCATGAATTTTATTTTCTGCCACGTTGTCCTTTAAGTATAAAGGCTATTGGCAGTCATTCTTGAGCATAATAAAACTAAGGGTTTGCATATTCTTGAGAAAAGTTCTTTATACTTAAATTCAGTCAACCAAAAAATGAATCAAAACAAATCAAGAGAACACTTGAGTATTGAGAAAAACTGCTGAAGATGAGTTTTGCAAGGTTTTAAATGCAGAGTTAAGAGTAAACAGCTGTGGGATTGACAGTTAAAGAGCAAAATGTAAACATTGCAAACTCTTACACTGTAAAAATAATTATATACCTAAGAAAAATTGGGATGGGGAAAAGGCAGTGGGAGAACTTGTAAGCATGTAAATTTACTCATCTGTAATGACACAGAAATAATCACTCTGAAAAATGGAATGCATGAACTACAGCTGTTTAAGCAAGCATGATTCCAACTTCTTGATGATTTCTATATTCGTTTTTCTTAACGGATACTTCAAGAATGTTTGTGGTACAGAAACATTTAGCTGAAGTTCAGCAATTCCTTCAATTTCATTTCAGCTTCTTTTTCTATAAAATTGATCTTTCTTTCGGCTCTGTTTCTGAGCACAAGGACCCATTGAGATAATATATTCCAAATGTCGATGGCTGTTTCTAGGAAGTGAGATTTGGGGCATGTTTTTTAAAAACTTCCTCTTTGTACTTTTGTGTTATTTTTATCATAAAAATACCATGTATAAAAATAATAGTCACTTTCTGAGTAGTGTGGTAGAACAGTAAAATGGCCCCCATGACCTTTGTCCTCAGGTGTGACTCCTATGATTATGGTATGTTACATAGCAAAAAAAGGATTTCACAGATGCAGTTAAGGTTACTAATTAGTTGACTTTAACATTGGGAGATGATCAGGGTGGGCCTAACCTAATCACACGAGCACTTGATTTTATTTATTTATTTTGTGTGGCACGCAGGCCTCTCACTGTTGTGGCCTCTCCCATTGTGGAGCACAGGCTCCGGACGCACAGGCTCAGCAGCCATGGCTCACGGACCCAGCTGCTCCGCGGCATGTGGGATCCTCCCGGACCAGGGCACGAACCCGCGTCCCCTGCATCGGCAGGCGGACTCTCAACCACTGCACCACAAGGGAAGCCCCCACATGAGCACTTTAAATGCTGAGAGTATTCTCTAGCTAGTAGCAGAAATCACAAGATTCAAAGCATGACAAGGCTTCAATGCAAATAGGTATACTGATGCTGGCTTATGAGATGGAGGGGGGCCACGGGAAAAGGCCCTGAGTGCAGCCTCTAGGAGCTGATAGCAACCCCTTGACAACAACCAACAAGAAAACCAGGCCCTCAGCCCTAGAACTGCAAGGACCCGAATTCTGCCAATGGCCTGAATGAACTAGGAAGTAGATTCTTTGCCAGAGCCCCCAGATAGAAGCCCAGCCTGGCTTGCACCTTGATTTCGGCCTTGTGAGACCCTAAGCAGGGAACCCATTTGATCTGGCAAGTTCTGACCTACAGAACCGGGGGATCATAACTGCTGCTGAAGTTTGTGGTCATTTGTTACACAGTAATAAAAAACCAGTACAAGTAGTCAACATTTTTCTCCTTGCCAAACATACAGAATCAGAGTCCTCATCATAAACGTCAGCATCCCCACGCCCTCCTCACCCTTTTGCATTTGCAGAGCTCAGCGTATCTCCAGAAGCCCCAAATGATCTGTGAGAAAACGGACCACTTTGTATGATGACTGGAAGACTCCAGTTTGGGATTAGATGTTTGTGGAGGTGTTGAATCAGATTATGCCTTTTGCACCAGTTGACTTTTTAAACAACAATCAAAATATTGGTTTTAAAGGGATAAATAGACAAGTTGGGGACAGGAAGCTGGAGGTGAAGAGGAGGAGGTTAGGAATGGGCAGGGTAGGAAGGCAGCCTGGTGGGAGGCCCAGTAGACAGGAGCAGTGAAAATACCTCTGTCGCACCTCATCTTTTTCTCCCAGTTCTGTTCCTCAGAAACAATAATTTTAGCTTTTTAGATATTTCTTCTGGGGTTATCTATCTGTAAATAATATGCTTCTATCACTATTGATTGATTCGTTTTATACATTATTTTTTCCTTACATGATAAATAAGTATTTAGGTCATTTCACCAGTACCCCGACCCCTTCTCTTTATATAATTACAAAACTTTTTTGTTTTTCTATAGGTTACCTGTGTTGCACTGATACACCTTTATTTCTTGTTCCATCAGCTAAGGGTAGTATCTCTCTTTTTCTTTTTAATTTTTATTGGAATATAGTTGATTTACAATGTCGTGTTAGGTTCAGGTGTACAGCAAAGTGAATCAGTTATACATATATCCACTCTTTTTTAGATTCTTTTCCCATATAGGCCATTACAGAGTATTGAGTAGAGTTCCCTGTGCTACACAGTAGGTCCTTATTAGTTATCTATTTTATACATAGTAGTGTGTATATGTCATAAGGGCAGTATCTGTTGACTGTTCACTTTCTAAGATGAAGGTAGCAGCAGCCCTACACTTCTCTTCCATATCTACCTCCCAACTTCTGACATTTACAATTTTAAGAATAAGAACATTTACAATCTACTCTTAATCATAATTAACTCTCCCACAGACTGATCCTAAAAACTGAAACTCACTTAAATAGCATTTACATTGTTGTGACTCAGTAAATATTGTTCTCTGAAGAAGCAAAATGTTTATGAAGATTGCTCTTCCTTTTATGGTACAATTTTTTCCCTTGGATTTTCTATTTGCCTCTCTTTTATCTTGTTACATTTTTCTTTATCATGGCTCATTTCCCCCCAGCTTCTTCATCCAATCAGGGATTCTGTTGAGTTTTTAAGCCCTCCCCTCTGAGGCCCAACATCCTCCTGCGGCATAGCAGATGTGATGGGATTTTCCTTCATGGGTTTCCTGGGTCAATTCCAGGCGTTCCAAGATCCGCATCTCCCCACTTCTTAGATGATACCTTTCTTTTCCTGCAGTGCATTTTCGTGTACCTTCCTAAGAAATGGTGTGTGAGAGGTCATTTTCTGGGCCCTGTTTGTCCCAAAAGATATTCTACACGCACACTTGGATGATAGTTTGGCTGAGGACAACACTATAGGTTGAAAATCATTTTCTTACAGATTCCTGAAGGCATCACACTATTGCCTTCTTTTTTTTTTTTTTCCTCACCACATGGCTTGCAGGATCTTAGTTCCCCGACTAGGGATCGAATTGGGGCCCTTAGCAGTGAAAGCTCGGAGTCCTAACAACTGGATCGCCAGGGAATTCCCCACACTGTTGCCTTCTAGCATTCAGTGCTGCCGACGAGAAGTCTGTTTTATTTTCGTTATTATTTTCATTCCTTTATAGATGACTTTCTTTTTAATTGCAAGTTTTAAAAATTGTTCTCTTTATCTTTGGTATTTAAAATCAGATTATGTGACTAGGTGGGTCTTTTTTCCAAACTCTGTATTTACCCCTCAGTGGACTCTTACTGTCTAGAGCTGTGTGACCTTCAGTGCTAGAAAACTGTTGTGGTATTTCTTTTATTTATTTATTTGGCTGTGCCGGGTCTTAGTTGCGGCACGTGGGACCTTTAGTTGCGGCATGTGGGATCTTTTTAGTTGGCGGCATGCGAACCCTTAGTTGTGGCATGTGGGATCTAGTTCCCTGGCCAGGGATCAAACCCGGGCCCCCTGCATTGAGAGCACAGAAACCCAGCCACTGGACCACGGGGGAAGTCCCTCATGGCATTTCTTTGATACTGTCCTCTCCCTTGATCTTCTTTGCTCTCTCTCCATATAGCTACTATTAATTGGATGTTAGAACTTCTCTTCATTTCCTACATCTTATTTCTTACCTTTCTAAAAAGGGTCTAGTTTCAGAGAGAGTACTGTAATTTTACCTGCCAAACTTTCCATTGATTCTTTTATGACTTTAACTGGCATATTTTTAATTTAGGAGAGCTCATCTTGTGTGTCCTTTGTCAGAGCGTCCTGTTCTTCTTTTACAGATGAAATCGCTTCATGAGTCCTTCTGAGTATATTAATTAGAGCTTTTTCATTTAGTTTGCTTTTGCTTTGGGTTCTCTTCCTCAAAATAACTATTTCCTCCAGGGTGGGTTTTTTTTCCCCTATTTATTTTAGTCTCTCTTGAAGTGCCCAGAGACTCCTCATCATCCACCTTTAATTAAAATGAAGCCCAAGAAGCTAATGAGGAGTTCTGTGTGCTTGGGCTTATCGACTGGTAGGAAGGCTTCAAGTGCCTGGGAGTCCTGAATAGTAGCTTGTGCTGATTTCCCCACTCTGTAGATATTCCTTTTTTTTTTTTTTTTTTTAAAGAGTGCAGTCTGGGAGTTCCCTGGCAGTCCAGTGGTTAGGACTCTGCACTTTCACTGCCGAGGGCCTGGGTTCAACCCCCAGTCGGATCCCGCAAGCCGCATGTCGTGGACAAATAAAAAGATCAATAAAGAGTGGAGTCTGACAGTACCTTTCCTGGGTGATAGAGGCCTCGCTTTAGAGATAGGGGTGAGATGGGAAGGACTAAGTGTTTCCATATGCAGACTTTCAATTAATCCCCCTGGTTTCAGCCCTGTGTCTCACATCCTCTGCCACGTGTGGTGGTGTCCCATCCTGAGCTTCTCTGGGATTCAGCTGGAAAGATCAGCCTCCTCCCACCTACAAACCTCTGTGTGCACTCCAGAGAGTGGGGCCCCAAACCTCCTGCTGTTCTATGGTTTGTTGCACCCCACTGGGGAAACCACCCATCTAGACCATGACTTTTTCTTCCCTGATGTCACAGAGCCAATGAATGCCAGAGCCTGAACTCAAACCCACTCTCGAATTCCAAAGCCAAGGTCCCTGCGCTCACCACAGCATCCTAGCAACTGCATGGTTAAGGTCTGATCGAAAAGGATGAGGAACTTGGGCCTATATTTCAACAGACATGATAGATTTGTCCGCTTTTAAGTGCTTATAGTGCCTTAGGATCATATTCTTTCCTTCGAAAGTTTCCCACTCAAATAGTTAATGTAGGCTAGAGCGATAAAGTGAAGCAGCCAGGGGGAGACCGGATCGGGGATCACACACCTCCTTTAAAGTGGCAGTTACTCCTCAGCTGTGGCCAGTTGCTGCCACACAGGAATGCTGGCCAACCCTAGCCTCATCTGATTTTTCAAGAAACATCAAAATTCAGATTATTAAGTAATAGGTATCATTGGGTAATGATGTAAGATGTCGGCAAATAATTCAAGTTCAACTGTGGCTGTAGACGAGCTGTGGTGACTAGTTTGCTGCCTCTAGACATTGCACTTGGGAGAGAAAACCTGAAACGAGATTGTGGGGGGAACAGAAAGTGAAAGCCGTGGCAGGACCCCTGGCCAATCACAGAAGTCCGGTTAAGACAAACCCAGGCAGTGTGCCTTCTCTGAGCCCCAGACGCTCTGGGAGATGGGTCTGGTGATCATTTCATACTCCTCTTAACATTCACAACCCCACTGCCTGTCTTAGATCCTAAGCCAGCTAGTCTCTCCCCTTTTCTTCTCTCAAGTCATTTGCTCAAAGAAATCTTCCTCCTTTTGGATGACAGAACCCATAGCACAGCAGAAGAATTCATGAATACTAAATACAGGTGTTGACGAGGGTGAGGAGGGAGGCGGAGATCAGAAACCCTGAGGACTGGTGACAAGGGGCAGTTTTTAGCCAGAGGCCTGCCTGGAGCCTGGGAAGTGGACCAGAAACCATTTAACATCATTGAGCCAGAACTTCGGCCTCTATAAAACTGAGATGATAAAAATAGCTGTTTGTACTTCATAGTATTGTTCCGAGAAGCAAATGAGATAATGTGCCAGGGGATGGCATTGTGATTGCAAATAAACCATCGCCTCTATTGGAGAAATTAAGGGTGCATTTGAATTGTACGGGGTGGGGCAGGATATAAACCTTAGAAATACTCCAAGGTTACTCTGTGATGAAATTGCCAGTCATTTCAGGGTTGATGTCATTCCATCTGATGCAATGGACTGCAGTTTATTTCATTTCATTAAACCTATGTAAATAAGACACGTGAATTAACAAGGAACAGTAGGAAAGGAGGTGATCCTGTCATCAGAAGTCCTTGGAATGTGCTGACTCCTGTATTCACATGACGACTTGGGAAGGGCAATTCCGGAAGACCACAGATCCTCCTTAGTTTTCAGGAGCTCCACTTATATGCTGGTCAGAAAATGCCCTTTAGGCCTTACAATCTTTGGGAAACTGATAGAGAACTGTGGTGTCGAGGCCACACCAAGTTCTAATTCAACTCAGCTGGCAGAAGAGCAGGAACCTCTACATTTCCTTTGGCTGGGAGATTATGACCTCCAATCCAGGCAATGTCTGCTTTTTCATTCAGTTTCATCATTATTGTGTACATTTCATATTGAATGGCACAAGGATTGCTGTACAAATATGTTCACAGAAGCAATTTTTATATGAACAAAGCATTTGAAAATGACATATTTGCTTATCAATTAAATAAATCATATTTTTATGATGTAGGATTATGCAGCCATTAAAAGGGTATTTGCACAGTGGTTCGCACTGGGGAATGGTAACAGCACAGATGTAGTTGTGCTGGACTGGACCAAGGCAGAACGGTCACATCCCCTTCTGCGCAGTACAAGCCAGCTGAAACCACACGGAAGCATGACTTTAAATAATGCAGCACAGCTGTGCAGGGCTCGTGAACATCTGCAACCTGCGGACAGGTGAGGTCTGCAGCTGTCCGAGGTGGGGCTGTTCATAGCAGGCAGACACATCTGGCAACCTTCGAGAGGAAATGGATGCCACAGACACTGCCTAATCCTCGCACACTCATACTTGGGAAAACCCCAGAAACCATCAGTGCATATATTCTGAGAAGGCTGCATATGCGGACACTGCCCTCATTAGTGATTATCATCCCGAGTGAGAAGAACCAGGTCACCTGGACATGGAATGAAAGATCTAGGAGGAGCTCAGCTATATGTGTCAGTGGAAGCAGAGCTCTGTAAGCGTGTTTAAGCTGTTATTTAATGCAAAAGAAAGTTGCAGTTGAGTCATTGCTTTTATTCTTGACCCTGGGACTTGTAATGGGGCAGGAGGAGGGTCTTACCTCAAATCCAAGTTAATGAACTGGATAATCTCACAGAGGACTGTTTTCAGGGGGGATCAAGAACCTTCTGGAGTGAATATCCCAGGAGAAGAAGCAGTCCAGTCAGGCACAAAGAGATTTCCCTGATAAGAATGTCATGGTCATCCAAGAAGCAAGGCAGTTCTGACGATAGTCTCCTGGCTGGGACTTTAAGGGTTTTCCTGGCTCAAGCCCTAGTGATCTCCCCTCTGAATTCTGTGGGCTGGGGCTGACATGGGAAGGATTCATTTTACCAGAAACTCTCTTAAATACTGGGCCGTAAGTAGTATGGCTTTGGTGCTTCTCTAACAATCAAGTGTAGACAGGACAAGACGTCTCCCTCCCAAGTCATCCCCCTCCCAAGTCATTCCAACTGACTGACCAAACCGCTCTGGTGTCACAGGTGGGATCTGGACCCAGAGCAATGGTGAGACTCCATGGGGCCTGGCTAGACGATGGTGGTGCCCAGCTAGACCATGGTGGTGCCCAGCATGAATGGACTTGTACAGGAGGGTGGAGGGGTGGGCAGAAGCCAGTGAGGGAGGCTTTGACAGGGACCAAGGGCCCTATTTGAGAAGGTGGAGACAAACACCAGGGAAACTGGTGACTCCATCTTTGCCCCTAGTGTGTTGAGGCTTGA
Organism: Pseudorca crassidens; assembly: GCF_039906515.1. Taxonomy (NCBI): domain Eukaryota; kingdom Metazoa; phylum Chordata; class Mammalia; order Artiodactyla; family Delphinidae; genus Pseudorca; species Pseudorca crassidens. The sequence goes on along the minus strand of NC_090296.1, from coordinate 13,706,760 downwards.
AAACCAGGTTACATCCAGATGGGAAAACTGAGGCACAGAGCGATTAATCACTTGCTCCAAAGCATATGGCTGTAAAGTGAAAGAATTCAAATTTGAAACCAGATCTTCTGGATTTCTGCTTGTTCTATTGTTCATGAGGCCTTTCGGGAGAAACCAAAGGATGTCCAAGGAATACTGGTAATACAGTTGGATGGAAAATAAGATTCATCGGGGGAATGGCAACGATCAAAGCTAGAAAGATACTTGGGCTTTATTGTGGAGTTTGCACTAATTTGGGCAATAATGGCATAGTCCGGGGGTCAGCAAACTGTGATCTGCAGATCAAATCTGCTCACTATCTGTTTTGGGGGCCATAAGTTAACAATGGTTTTTACAGATGAACGCTCACAGTTGATCTGGTGATAGGGACCACTAAATTTGAACCCCACTTAAGTGAAATATTAGCCTGTAGAAAAGAATTCCATTCTACTCATTAGTATCCTGATATGACAAAATATTATATTCAATTATTATTATATTTTTATTTCATCAATAAATATTAGTGAAAATATGTTTTCTCTCTTGGTATATGAGTATTTATATAATATCCTTGATTTTGTCTCTTGGCCTGCAAAGCCTAAAATATTTATTATCTGGCCCTTTACAGAAAAATTTTGCCAACCCCTGGCATGGTCAGTGATTGAAGAAAGTCATGGAATATATGTCATTTCTTTTTTTTTTTTTTTTTTCGGTACGCAGGCCTCCCATTGTTGTGGCCTCTCCCGTTGCGGAGCACAGGCTCCGGACGCGCAGGCTCAGTGGCCATGGCTCACGGGCCCAGCCACTCTGCGGCATGTGGGATCTTCCCGGACCGGGGCACGAACCCGTGTCCCCTGCATCAGCAGGCGGACTCTCAACCACTGCGCCACCAGGGAAGCCCTATGTCATTTCTTAATTGCATACTTTCACCAATAAAAGTTTGGGCATGAATGTCCTATTTATACAAATTATTTAATATATCTTGTGCACTACACTACTCATATACATAAGCAACATTGGTAGGGCTATGGACGAGAGTTAGAACTGTGAAATAAGACTGCCTGAGTTCAAATCCCAGAGCTGCTACTTACTAGTTATATGACATTGGAGAAATTTCCTCACCCCTCTGCCCCAGTTTTGTCATCTGAAAAGTGGGGTTAATAGTATCTATTTTATTGGATTGTTGTGAGAATTAAATAGACAGATATATGTAACGTGCTCAGAACAGTCTCTAAAAATAGAGTAAGTGCTAAATAAGAGTTAGTAATACTGGTATGAACATTATAATTCATGCCCCAAAATAAGAATTTTAAACAGGGAGGTGACAGTGAAACATCCCAAACTTCTCTTTTGGCATGCCCATATGGTACCTGTCATCACCCTTGTGCACAGGACAGACCATGTGTGATTAGGGTGATTTGTCAGGGTACAGAGGCAGGTGGCAGAGGGACGAATTCAGAGACAAATCATTGATTTTTGGAAATAGGATGGCCTGACTTTGGAGCTGGCTGGTTGCGGGAATGGAGAAGAGGAAACGGAGTGAGGGCTTGCGTTTTACTCCTGTCCCAATGCGTCTTATCACTGCCGATGGTTAGTTTTCTCGTTGACTCAGCAGCTTCCTGAGCTCTTTTGGTGTGCCAGCATTACAGGGGTTATAACGACAAATCGCAGACAGGCCTGCACTTAAGAAGCTCCTGGTAGGCAAGAGGAGACAGACATGAAAACAACTGTGTGTGGTAGTATCTTGGGGGTTCTGATAGGAGCCTGTTTATTTTATTTATTTTAAAAAAATTTTTTTGCAGCGCTGCTGCGTGGCATGCGGGATCTTAGTTCCCTGACCAGGGATCCAGGGATCCAACCCAGGACCCCTGCAGTGGAAGTGCTGAGTCCTAACTACTGGACTGCCAGGGAAGTCCCTTTTTGTTTCTTTTTTTTTTTTTCCTTCTTTTTAGATAGGAGCCTCTTTAGAACCTGGTGGAAGTGAAAAGGGGTGAGTGTTCAAACCCAGTGAGAGGAGAGAAAAGCTCCACAGGGGTGGCAATTCTTGGGTTAAGTACTGAAAGATGAGTGGGCAAAGCAATGGAGGAAGCATTCCAGGGAAAGGCAACGGTGAGGGCCAAAACAAAAAGACACAAGGCAGCAGCCTGGGAGTTTTGCAAATGCCCAGAGCCCCAAGGTAGTGCATAGGGAGGAAGTCATGTGGCAGGCTGCAGGACCGGGGTGACCCCGCAGGAGCTGGGAAATCACAGGTGGCAGAGTAAAATAAATTTCTTTTTCATAACATCCTGCAAAACAGACCCTGCTTATAGTGTCTTTCTGGTACAGTAAACACTGGTGGGCCTTAAAAAACTAAGCTATTTTGTTTTAATTAATTTTAAAGATAATAACAGTGTCAATAAAAGCTACTTTGGGGACTTCCCTGGCGGCACAGTGGTTAAGAATCCGCCTGCCAATGCAGGGGACACGGGTTCGATCCCTGGTCGGGGAAGATCCCACATGCCGCGGAGCAACCAAGCCTGTGTGCCACAACTACCGAGCCCTCATGCTGCAACTATTGAAGCCTGCACACCTAGAGCCCGTGCTCTGCAACAAGAGAAGCCCGCGCACTGCAACAAAGAGTAGCCCCTGCTTGCCACAATTAGGGAAAGCCCGTGCGCAGCAACAAAGACCCAACATAGCCAAAAAGAAAAAGCAAAACAAAAAAAAGCTACTTTGAAGGGTATGCTAATGAGCAATTAAATTCAGTTCCCCTCGAAAACTGAATTTAATAACGTTGACCTACATTTACTTTCAAAAGACTTGGTTGTCTGCTTTTATCCTGAACATGAAAACAGGTGTTTTAGGACACAGTTTTTTTTATGGTAAGGCGACAGTGGGGAGAATGAAACGGTACCTGCCCCCCTCCCACCCCCACCCGCCATGGGTCTCTTCCTTGGAGACCTTTTCTCTGTCTGTCCTTTCATCCATTCATTCACTAAATTGGTCCGTCTGCCTTTCTGCCAAGAAGCAGATACCTCTTTTTGAAACACTAGATTGACCTCAACAAGGAAGATTCAAGTAGCAGTTGTTAGAAAAGGACGTAGCCTATACCCTGGAGGATGTGGCCAACCCAAGTAAGCGAGAACTATGCCAGGCTGAAGTTTTGGGGTTTTAGACATTTTGGGGTTTTGGTTTTTAGTCTTCAAAGTAATACACGTTCTCTGAATAAAACTGGAGAGTACAGAGAAGTAATAAAGAAATGGGAGAAGATAACCTTTCATCCAGCCATCCAGGGGCAACCTCTGCTACTATTTTGGCATATTTTCTTCTAGTATTTTTTTCTAGGTTTTTCAAAATTTTAACATGCCTGGGGGAGCCCAGTGAAGTTCACGTTTGGCATAGGTTTCATCATCCCCAACACAGGCCTTTGGTTCACTTGGTTAGAGGTACGGGTTGTGCTCATTCAGAAAGCTCTGCAGGCATTGCATGCCTCACCCGCACCTTCAACCCCCAGTCTCCCTGTTGGGAACAGAATAGGGAAGAGCGCCTTCTTTGTGAGCCCGCTCCGAGACACTTACCCCTTCACCACAGTGAGGCTTGTGGTCCGCTTCACACTTACAGAGCAAAGAGAAAGACCCAGAAAAGAGTGAGCCTCCAGGCCCCGACCCACATGTCCGACTGTGGGCAAGCAAGGGTAGAAGCAGCAAGACAGTATGCTCCTTGAAGTTCCTTCCGGGGGGGTGGAGATGTCTCCTTGCTTCTATGTCATCTTGAGAGTAGGGATGCCAGCAGTGGTTTTTTTTTATATGTACTCCTGCCTTGGGGCCGTGGGTGCTCTGCCTCCAGATTTCCCTGTGGCTTGCAGCTGAAGCATCGTTCAGGGTTCAGCTCAGCTGTCACTTCTTAGAGTCACTTCCGTGACCCCCGAGTCTTCTTCCACCCACCCCACCCCCATCATTCTCCATCTCCTCACCTCACTTTATTGTCCTCCTAGCAGGAACCACTATCTAATTTGATAATGTTCATCTATTTACTTGTTTGTTTGCTGCCCATCCTCCCCCTTCTAGAAGGCAAGTTCCATGGCAGTCCGGGGCTTCCCTGTGCTGTTCTGTGCTGTATCCCCAGTGCTTAGCATCGTCTGTGGCACACGGTAGAACTAGTGATACATGTTGTTGAACGAGTGAGTGCCCTGAGCTCCTGCATGCCCCATAGCCACTCAGTGCCAAGCCTGAACCGCCCATCATATGTCTATAACCCATCTCTTCCTCTCCATCCTCCCTAACCCCCAGCAGTAATGTTCAGCTCCTAAGACAATTACAATAGTCACAACTGCTCTGTCCACCCCAATCTGCATCCCACCCTGCCACCAAGCGTTCCTCCTGCATCTCACCCTGCTGCTTCCCCGTTTATAAGCCTACCTTCACGCCCCTCCATGCAAACCAACTGGCTGATTTCCGGTATGGTGGCAGAGAGGGGGCACCTCCTGGGGATACATTGGAATTGAGGGTGAGAATAAGGATGTACAGATTGAAAGCAAAACAATGCTTTTCCCACTAGCTTTGCTCTGTTCTGTACTCATAATATTTACTTTTTTTGTATCAAATATTGGGTAGGGAGGGCCTGAGATTCTGTGTTTATCAAGGAGGCGAAGGTGTGGTTTTTAAAAGTTAAGAGAGGTGTCACTTGCTCCTTCTCTTAAATTGGTCATGAAATCTCACCCTTTTGTGCCTTACCCCATGCGGGCACGCCTTGATCTCCTGCCCCTCTTTACGGGCCAGTTCAAAGGCCACTCCTGTGATGCCTGCCCACCTCTTTTTCCTCTTCCCCATAGAGCTAACTGCCCACCCCCTAAGCCCCTTAGCATGTGTCCACAGCTCTGATGGGTCATTACTTTGTACTTGTTCAGATTCCCCATCAGATTGGGTGGCCCATGAGGGCAAGGCACTCAGTATCCTAGTCAGCCCAGGCTGCCATAACAAAATACCATAGACTGGATGGCTTAAACAATACACATTTATTTTCTCACAGCTCTGAAGCTGGAAGTCTGAGATCAGGCTGCCAGCACGTTTAGGTTTGGGTGAGGGCTCTCCTTCTGACTTGTAGCGGCCACCTTCTGCTGTGTCCCCACGTGGTGGAGAGAGAGAGCAAGCTCTCTTCTTGGAAGGACACTAATCCCATCAGACCAGGGCCCTACCCACATGAGCTCCTCTAAACCTAATTATTTCCCCAAAGCCCCATCTCCAACATATGAATTTGGGGGTGGGGTGGGGCACAAACATTCAGCCCATGAAACTCAGTAAACATTTTTTAAGCAAGTAAAGAACCTAGGCTTTCTTAAATTCCCCCCTTGACCAAGGGCAGGGTTGATCCCAGGGTCCAGAGCAGGGCTGTACCTACAAGGAGCTGCAGTTCCTGGGACCCACCTTTGAAAGTCAGAGGCCCAGAGGGGCTCCAGCAATTTGCTACAATGTTGATGCAAGCCGATCTTGTCACCTGGTCTCCTTGTCAGGGATCAAGAAAGTCAAGCCCCAAAGAAGTTCAAGGGACTTGGTCAATGTCTTATTCATCTGATCTGTGCCTAGAACATTGCTTACAAAATCATCTTCGTCTGTAAAATCATGTAAAAGTGTTAAATTATATTGAGAAAAAAAATCATCTTCATCCATTCAAAAAGCATTTGTTGATCACCTACTGTGTACCAGAAATTGCATTGGCCTCCAGAAGCCCCCTGCGCGGTGAGGGGAGAGAGACCTATCGTCAGCCACGACATGGCAGTGTGGTCTTTGCCTTCAGACAGCCCAGGGGAGGAGCCTCTGACCCAGCCCGCTGCTCAGAGGGGGCGTCGGGGAGAGAGGACAGCTGAGTGGTCTCCAAGGACAAGAAGGAGTTAGGTAGGCAAAGGGCCAGAGGAAGATGTTCCAGGCAGAGAAGGCGAGCGGGAAGCCAGGGAGAACAGGGCCCCACTGGGGACTGCAAGTAATTACTGAGAATTTAGTCTATGTGCCATGTGCTGTTCCCAGCTCTGTGGTTACAACCAAGTAGAAACAAGGACCGTGCCCTTAAGGAATTTACAGTAAAATATACGTGAGAAGTGAAAAAAACAACAATTTGAGCATTATATTCTGATTTACGTTGGGGGGGGGTACTTAATAAGATGACACTTTGAATCTGCTTCTGAGCCTCCAGCCCACTGCTTTTAGGATGCGTTTCTTCCCTTTGGGGGCGTCTCCTTCCATAGTAAGTCCACAACCCCAGGGACCCTTGTGGGTCCATGAGAGTCCTGGTGACCGCCTCTCGCAAAGAAAACCAGAAAAGCCGGAGCACCCGGAGGGTTGTGTTCTCGGCTGTTATTGTTGCCGAAGCTGTAGCAGCACCTCTGCTGACACATGGGAGCCTGGGGCAGAGCTTGTCCAAGGAAGGAAGTGCTTCCAGCACAAGAGGTGTGGGCTGTGTCAGGAAGAGCGAGAGGGAAGAAGCCTCTCTTCCACAGGGTCACCCTCGGTGGGGGACGCGGCAGTCACAGTGGACCTCAGCGCCCAGCGCTCCAGGCCCCGTGAACGCAGACATGCACACGTGCGCACACACAAGCACGCCCCAGGTGGGGTTGCTCCCAATCTAAAGCCACGTGCATTCTGGGTACCAGCATCTTTCCTCAGGAGCCCCGCCCTCCGAAGCAAGGAAACCCCTCCTCTCCTGCTCCAAGGCCAGCTCCATCTCCCACCCCAGGATGAGTGACATCACACTGCACACTGCAGGAATTGAGGGGGAGATGACTCTTCTCTGGGACAACAGATATAACCTGGGGATTCTGTTCATGCTCCTTATAACCCATGAATACAAGGAGGATGGAAATCAATCTGCCCAACATCGAGGTGCAGCAGGTGGGGCTGTGAAGATGGAGGGAATACCTGATGGTGGTAGTATTTTCCTGGTAGCTCTTCCTCCCACCCCCTGCCTGACCACGCTTTCACTACACCTTAGAGAGGAAAGCCCCTGTTCCCAGCTTGTTCCAAAATTGATTGTCGGCGAGAGGGGGGTTCCTCACAGATTGGGAACTAGACTGGTTCCGTCCTAGCCATGGATCCTGGAAAGGACCACTTACTCTCTCTGGACCTCTGTTTCCTCAATCAGAAAAGCAGAGGGGGGACTTCCCTGGTGGCGCAGTGGTTAAGAATCTGCCTGCCAATGCAGGGGACACTGGATCAAGCCCTGGTCCGGGAAGATCCCACATGCCGCGGAGCAACTAAGCCCGTGCGCCACAACTACTGAGCCTGCGCTCTAGAGCCCACGAGCCCCAACTGCTGGGGCTGGTGCACCCTGGAGCCCATGCTCCGCAACAGGAGAGGCCACCGTGATGGGAGGCCTGCGCTCCGCGGCGGTGAGTGACCTCTGCTTGCCGCAGCTGGAGAGGGCCCGCGTGCAGCCACAAGGACCCAATGCAGCCAAAAATAAATTTTAAAAAAGCAGAGGGGGAGGGAGCCTGCTCAATGACAGCAATGTCATCCCCACATGCTCTGCCCTCCTGTTTCAGATGCTGCTGCCCCCTGAGCTACCACCTATGACTTTTTTGAAACCTTCCCTCCCATGTTCCTTTGACCATAAGCATCGCTTCTCGTCTGAGCTGAGGGTGACAAGGAGTTCCTGAATGTTGGGGGGTGGCTCCTGCCTAGGCTCTGGGGGAGGCCTGTCCTAATTAGGAAACTAGGAGCCACTGGGAGGAGCTTGTTGATGTCCAGAAAGAGAGTCCACTGGTGGCCGTGGGGTGCACGACTCAGCCCTTGCGACCGTATGCGGTGCCACTTGCGGAATCACACTGGTCAGCTCTCCGGGACAGCTGGGAAGAGGCAGGTCCTGGCAGCGATGCCCAACCCCTTCTTGTGGAGCCAGGCTGTCCTCACCAGAATCCCAGGAAGTGTACATGTTGAGGGTGGTGACGGCCCCATCCTCCAGGGTCATGGAGGGTGAGCTGTCAGGGACTATTCAAGGTGACCCCGGGGGCTGAGTCCTCAGGTGTAATTCCACCAATTACTCTGGCTTCTCTAAGCATCCCGGCCTCTTCTACCCTTTGCCCTCAACAAGCCTGGGAGGAAGGTGGGGCCAGTGTGGACTTTACCATGTGAAGGGCTGTTGCTTTAAGCAGTGTTGACGTGGGAAGACATCTATTAAACCAGCTTGGTAAATTTCAGTCCACTTGTCCATTTCCAGAGGGCATAGGCCTTTTCCTGAACCTGGAAACGAGGCAAAAAGTTCTGGCAACTTGGCAAAGGTTCATAGCCTGCCTGGGCAATTCAGATTTGCATTTCTGGGGCAGAAGATAAAGACACCCAGGTTCTGTCATGAGAGACCACTCTCAGCTTAGACCCCTGTTCCATCCCTGGTGGGAATGACTGCAGCATGGAATAAATGCCCTCAGGTCCCCTGGCTCCAGGCTCTCCTGCCTCAGCCAGGCTGAGTTTCCTGGGACACGGCTTTCCTTCAACCCTCTTCTGCTCTAAAACTTGAGTGGCTTTTGGCTGTCCATCAGTCACCCCTGCAACTCTGGCACTCTGTCCTCTGAACTCCTACCCATGGAAATTTACCATGTCTCCCAGATCAAACCCTGGACTCCAGGCAGGTTGATAGCCATCCTCCTATTCTCCTTACTCATTCCCGTCTCTGCCTGCCTGGAGCCCCCTGACCCTTTCTAACATTGCTATCCTTCAAGCCAGACTCTTCCTTGAAGCCTCTCCTGAGAATTTTCACCCACATTGATTTCATTTATCATCCATATGACTAGTTCAACAGTCGGTCTCACGCGGACACATTCCTTACTCTTACACTGGCCTGTGGGTCTGATCTTCTCAGTTACAGGTGTGCAGGACAGAAACTGCCTTCCGTGTTTTCATATCCCCACTCTCGCGTCGTGGTGCTTAGGATAGTACCAAACTCATAGTACATGTTCAATAAACTCTTGTTAGTGGTTTGATTTTCGTACTGAGTTGAAATGCTTTGGCTTCTGTTAGTTTTGCTGTGTGCTGGTGGCTTCTAATCTTTTCAAATATAAAGACCACATGAAGTGAGTGGTATGCTGAGTATTGCTAGATCGAGAAGGCATGTGATGATAAAAGGCTTTTGCGTGACTTATCGTTTGTTCATTCCAATGGCGACTACGCACATTTGAGAAATAGCCATGCCTGCATGTTCGGAAGAGTAAGAGTAGCCACTGAGTGCTGGAGAATGTTTGCTGCAGATACAGCTCAGGAGCTCCTTGCTGTAACTGTATATAGCAGAGACCCCACGGCTTCTGGGTGCCCAGATTGGGAACCACTGGCGTATGCTTTCAATACAGTCCTTGCAACTACCTAATCCAGGCATCTTTTCTGTGCTGCTATGAGATGCTGATTGCATTTAAGGTGTTTTGTAAAACAAATGGATGGATACAACAGAAAAGGGATTAGAGGAATTCATGTACTCATGACGATAATATTAATAATATATTATTGAGCACTACTTGCTAGGTGCTTTTGGTCACTTTATCTATTGTGCGTGATTTAACACTCACAGAATCCTGTGAAACATCGTTATTCTCATGAGGAGAGTGTGAGTGTGGTCACGTGGAAATGAAGGAAGAGGCCAAGCTTTGTATTTGGGTAGATGAGATACAAAACGGCAACTACAGATAAACAAAATGTGGTCTGTCCACGCAATGGAATATTACTCAGCCATAAAAAGGAATGAAGGACTGAGACATGCTACAACCTGGATGAACCTTGAAGTATGATGCTAAGTGAAAGAAGCCAGACACAGAAGGCCCCATATTGTATGATTCCATTTGTGTGAAATAGCCGGAAGAGGCAAATCAATAGAGACAGAAAGCAGACTAGTGTGTGTCAGGTGCTGTGAGGAGGGCGGAATGGGGAGCATTTCCTAATAACTGTGAAGTTTTTGTTTAGAGTGATGACAAATTCCGGACCTAGATGGTGCTGGTGGTTGTACAACATTGTTCATATACTTAAATGTCACTGAAGTTATAAACTTTAAGAGTGGTGAATTTTATGTCACGAATATTTTACCACAATTAAAAAAAAAAAAAAAGAGTGACAACAGCCCTTGCGGAAGCAGGATCCCAGAGGTGGGGGTGACCATTTGAAAACAGCCCTCTGGAATCTTGTAGATACAGGTGGGAATCTCTTCAGGCCTAGAATGAGAGTTCAAGCCGTGATCTCACGAGACTGGGCTGTCATCTGGGCATCAATATAAAGAAGATATAATTTTGTGAAAGGATCCACCCAAAGTGAAGGAAGCCCTCTCACTCTGAGCCTCGGGCACAGGGGTGTAAGGCACCGGCTGAACTCCTGTTCCCAGTCACCTCTCCTTGTCTCACAAAGCTCAAGCCATCGTCCCTCCTCCCCAATGGCACCATGAGAAATCCCCCTCCAGTTCTTTCACGATCGCCTTGGCCCTGAAAGCACAGAGGATACAGGCTCACTCTTCTCAGCAGCCACAGAACAGGTGTCATTCCTCTGCGGTCCTGCCTTTCAGTGATTATTGCTAAGCAATTGATCCACCCCTGCCGAAAGAGCCTCCAAGAGACATGGTCGGGAAATGCTGTCTTGTGGGGGAGTGTGGGGGTGTGGGCATGAGGAGGGAGGAGGGTGAGGGCTGCCTCTCAGGATCCTCCGGGGTCAAGCTGTACTCCAGCCTTCACTTAATCTCACCTCCGGCCACGACAAGGCAAGTGGCCTTAAGAGTGGGCTCACCACTACCCCTTTCCGCATGAAGGAGAGTGACTATTAGATGCACTCCGTTCTTCCTTTTTCAAGGGAGTGGTTTTTTTTTCCCTAATGAAATCAAGGCTCTCTTAAAAAGTACACACAGTTCAATCAATTTCTTTTGTGAATTTCAAAAGAGAGGCTTTATTCAGTTCAGAAATAAGGCAACAGCTGGGGAAGGAAGGCAAAGAACAAAGACTTGCAATTATTTGTAGTGTGGGATGAGAGGAGAGAGAGATGACTGTACAAATGGGGGGGGGGGAAATGGTGGCTGAAGGGACCAGATAGGAGCCAATGCCCCCGATTTTTCCTCCAATGTTGGGGGCCTTTCATTTCTACATCTCAGTGGAACTCTCCGTTGGTTCACCCTGCCCTCCCCAGCTTCTCATCTGGGCCCGCGTTTCCCCCAGACACACCCTCTTATCTTAATAACCTAGAACTGTCACTACTGCCCCAATCTAAACCTCACATCTCAATGTCCCACGGAAGCAGGATGCAGTCCCTGCCTCCCAAGGTAAAATCTTGCTGGCCTGAGACTTTGACTTGAGCCGCTATATCTATAGGCGCTGGTGCCCTTCCACTCCACTCAGGCCCTCCTCACGAGAGTCTCCCCTGTGGCGTCTGGAGATACTGTCGTAACTCAGAGAAATGATGGAGATTTCAGGTGCTTGATGGGCTGTTGGTGGGCACATTTTGAGATAGCTGGAGTCTTCATCATGCCTTCAAGTTAAATTGCGTAAGGGGCCAACTGAACCAGTGGAACAATGCATTGTTGAAAACTGGGGAGTGAGACCCTCTCTCCACTCCTCCTGGGGGCACCGAGTCAGTGGAGCAGTTTGTACAGCCATCAGGACTCTGGGCTTTCTCAGAAATGCCTGGGGACTGACCACGGCACAGTTCTCCTGAGAGGCTTGTCTGCCTTTGGGATGCTCTGGGTCCACACCCACACTCGGGGCACTGCTGAGGGGGACACCCTGTCTGGCTTGTTTCTCTGAATTCCTCAACCACCAGGATCTTAGCTTACAGCTTCAGCCTGGGGCCGGCTCTCATGACAACTCTGCTTACTCACGGGGAATTTCCTTCCTTGCTTTTTCCCAGGGAAACCAGTTGGCCCACTGGGAAGGGATGGATAAGTTATGGTCAAGAGACTATTTTACTGAGCTTACCCTGGGAAAATTGGATAAATTGCAGGACTGGCACAGAGCATGCTACCCATGAAAACACTCTCCAAGATTAACTCGTACAATTTCTGATTTCTGTGTCAACTTAAAAACAACAACAGCCTTAAATCTGTAGATGTTTTCATCATAAAATGATTAGGAAGTGATGAGTTCTGAGTGTGTACCACCTTTGTCTTTGACGTAATTTATTTAATTGTAAGTTTATATAACTTAATTTTTAATAATGGCTGTTTAACCACTGGCTCACAAAAATCCCTGAAAATCGATCAGTCAGCTCCTATAAGCTCGAACGAGCCAGCTCCAGCCCGTCTCATCCTGTCTATGCCTGTCCTCTTGCCGAAAAGACATAATTTCTTAGAAGGCAGCTTGGACGTTCTACAAGGACAGGGAGAGTGCCCACCCGGGTGGTCATTGAAACACCTGAGTGGCCCAGTGGTCAGCAGGTACTAGGTGTGCTCAGTGCGTGCTCGCATAACGAAGGGCCACCTTTGTAACCGCGGCAGCAGTGAAAGAATGCTTGGCAAATAATAGGCCCCTAACAATACTGGCTGTTTGGGACAAGAGAAAATGGGATAAGAGAAAATTGAATGCAAATAGGTTTTTCGCTTATTCATTTTATAAGTTTAGTAAAAGTTGTCTGTCTGTCCTGGGCCCAGAACAAGCGTTCTCTGCATGTGGGGGGTGATGTGAGAGGAGAATGAAAGAAAATGGAGAGTAGAAGGGAGGCTGCCTGAAGCAGGAAGTAGTTTTAGAAGAATTAAGGCAACGAAACTGATCTACCTTCTGACCTGCAAAAGAGAAAAAACGAATTAAGAAGGGAGGTGACAGGGTGCGGGGTCAGTGTTTGCAAACTCGTTTTAGCACACGTCCTTCACTGATAAGCATAAGGATCTCCCTTCTTTTGTAGAGATTCTGATTTGTCCCCCTTGGCAGGTAACCATTGCCTTAGGATGAGAATCATCCGTACGCAGAAGTTCTGGGTCACCACACCAGCCCAAGGGACTCGCGGTTTTAATTATGAAAGCATAACGTCTTTGGTCAGTTGAGCTGTTTTTACAGTGATCTCCTCCTGCCCTCATCTCCCAGGCAGAGGTTCAGGATGGGAGAGACTGAGCCCAGGGCTGGCAGGCAGCACACCTGGCCTCCAGGTCTGCACCTGTCATTTGACTTGCTCTGCCCCCTTTGGCAAATGGCCACCCCTCTCTAAAGGGTCTCAGGTTCCTCCCCTTTAACTTCCTCACCTGTAACAAGAAAGTGAGATGGTTTTAAAGTTTCCTCTCAGCTCTAACATTCTGTCAGCCCAAGTTCATTTCTCATCCTGACCGAGATTTTAAAGATAATGTACTTAAAATATTACAAAATTTGAAAGTGATCACTTATCTCCTCCGCTTGGAAATGTCATCCCTGGCAGTGCCTTGGTGGGCGTTGGGGGCTATTTTTGGTGCCTGGATGTTCAGAAGAAGAGGAAGAGAGGGTGGAGAGATTACTAATTCAGTAACCTCCTCTCGACTTCTGAGGCCGAGGAGATGCTTGTCTTGAATGCCTAATCCAAATAGCTATGAGTTGTGGAGGTGTGGAAAATAGCTGCCCCTTTCTTTTCCCGAGTGCCTGCTTGGAGCCTTGGACTTGACATGAAATCTCTCTGATTTTCAAAACAAGCTCTCCACGTGTGCAAGATGATTCCCATTTTATAAGTGAGCAGTGAGGTGACTTGCCCAGGCTTCCAAAGCCTGATGGAGCCAGGATTCAAGCTCTAATCTGATACCAATACTTGTCTTCTTCCGCTAGGCCAGTGGGTAAAAAGTGTGGTCCTGGGGCAGCAGCATCCCCTGGGAGCTTAGAAATGCAAATTCCCTAGGCCTGTGGAATCAAGAATTCTGGAGGTGGGCCCAGCAATCTGCATTTTAACAAGCCCTCCTGGAGATTCTGATGCACACTCACATCCGAAAACCCCCTTAGATGGTAGGCTGCCCCTTGGCAGTAGCGTGGTCAGCTGTCACACTGGGATCCCCAGAAAGCCAATATTTCTGATGTTCTCACAGTGGTATGACATTTCCACTGGGATGTTGAAAACCACCCACCCCCTAGCAAGGGGGTAACATCCTAAAACCTTAGGGAGGTTCCAAATGCCACGCAAATCATAAAGTTGGCTTATTGAAGCATTCTTGAGTCAAGTCAAAATAAACCACCAGAAACTGTCTTTCTAATGTGACTTTCTGGCTCCAATAAATTGATCAGTACTCCAGACTTCTGGGTGTTTCCCTTATTCTTTTTCTTTTTCTTTTTTTTTAATATTTATTTATTTATTTGGCTGCTCCGGGTCTTAGTTGTGGCATGTGGGATCTTTAGTTGTGGCGTGCAAACTCTTAGTTGCAGCATGTGGGATCTAGTTCCCTGACCAGGGATCCCCTGCATTGGGAGCACGGAGTCTTAGCCACTGGACCACCAGGGAAGCCCCCTGTTTCCCTTATTCTTACTGAAGTTTTCTGGATTCCAGAAGGAGGTGTTGGGGCGAGTTGAAATTCCTCTCGTTAAAATTTCCATCTCGTATCTAGTAGAGGACTTGCCTCAAGATGAGCAGATCGTAATGTCTGGAATTTTGAATGTTGCTTCCTACCTGGAATCATTTCTCATACTTGCTGCCCTCTCTCTGGACTGGGGACAGGAGCCAAAAAGAAGGTATTATTGGGAACGGAAGGCAGGCATGACTTGCAGAGGAGCAGGGACATCCACTGGCGAAACATGGAGGGTTAGTGGACCTTGGTTACAGCTTGGTGGGGTAGAGTAGGGGCTCACAGGCACGACACAGAGAGCATGGACTTGGGGGATTGGGCGTGGTCTGGGAGACTTGTGTGTCTGCTCTTGAGCATGAGAAGCTGCTGTGCCCTGCCCCTAGTTTTTATTTATTTATTTTTTAACATCTTTATTGGAGTATAATTGCTTTACAATGGTGTGTTAGTTTCTGCTTTATAACAAAGTGAATCAGCTATACAAATACATATATCCCCATATCTCCTCCCTCTTGCCTCTCCCTCCCACCCTCCCTATCCCACCCCTCTAGGTGTCACAAAGCACCAAGCTGATCTCCCTGTGCTATGCGGCTGCTTCCCACTAGCTGTTTTACATTTGGTAGTGTATATATGTCCATGCCACTCTCTTACTTCCTCCCAGCTTACCCTTCCCCCTCCCCGTGTCCTCAAGTCCATTCTCTATGTCTGCGTCTTTTGTCCTGCCCCTAGGTTCTTCAGAACCTTTTTTTTTTTTTTAGATTCCATATATATGTGCTAGCATACGGTATTTGTTTTTCTCTTTCTGACTTACTTCACTCTGTATGACAGACTTTAGGTCCATCCACGTCACTACAAATAACTCAATTTCGTTCCTTTTTATGGCTGAGTAATATTCCATTGTATACATGTGCCACATCTTCTTTATCCATTCATCTGTCGATGGACACTTAGGTTGCTTCCATGTCCTGGCTATTGTAAATAATGCTGCAATGAACATTTTGGTACATGACTCTTTTTGAATTATGGTTTTCTCAGGGTATATGCCCAGTAGTGGGATTGCTGGGTTGTGTGGTAGTTCTATTTTTAGTTTTTTAAGGAACCTCCATACTGTTCTCCATAGTGGCTGTATCAATTTACATTCCAACCAACAGTGCAGGAGGGTTCCCTTTTCTCCACACCCTCTCCAGCATTTATTGTTTGTAGATTTTTTGATGATCTGCCCCTAGTTCTTGATCTCGAAGGTGCACAGATACCTCCGGGTTTCCCTCTGGGTGGAGGGTGAACAACCCAACGCTGGGGCTCCGTTCCTGCCGGCTGCCTGGGGAGCTTCTGCCAGTCACTGAGGCTCCACCCACCTGCTCCTTGCTGTCCCGAGTGCAGGTGAAGTTGCTGCAGAAAATCCTCACACCACGTAGGCTGGCTTCATTTGAAATTCCTGGCCTCAGGCTGCAAATGGGCTATGACACCGCCTAGGAATCCTACCCTCTCCTCCTTGTAGCTTGCTTTGCTCCAACACAGTATTGTGCATTTTCCTCCCTCCTCCTTGCTCTCCATCCCAGCTCTGCTGCTGACCCAGCCACAGGCTTGACTGGGAAAATAGAAGCCAACAGATGGAAGCCCCTCCTCTTGCCACCACCAAATGTACACACCTTCCAACATCTACCCTGGCAGCAGGCCTCTCTTTCTACTCTTATGCTGGAGTAAGTGTCTCTACTCCTTTCATAGGCAAATCCTTCAACTTGTGATCCAGATCCCATTCCTTTTTTTGCGTATCCCAGAAAAATCACACCTACTGTTTCTCTCTCTGTCTCTCCTTCATCAACAAATTTTCACTCTCCTGGATCAATGCCATCAACCTATAGGCCTTCTCTGCTGTTTCATATATATGTGTGTATATATATACATATAAAAATATACATACACACATACGTACATAGAGACATAACGAGAGTTTTAAAACGTTCATACATATGTGTATATGAATGTGTATTTATATACATATACATACCTGTATATAACATATATATATATATGAGTTGTAAAAACAACCACAGAGGGACTTCCCTGGCGGTCCAGTGGCTAAGACTCCACGCTCCCAATGCAGGGGGCCTGGGTTCAATCCCTGGTCAGGGAACTAGATTCCGCATGCCGCAACTGAAAAAAAAAGTTCCCGCAGGCTGCAACTAAAGATCCCGCACGCAGCAATGAAGGTCCCGCGTGCCGCAGCTAAGACCCAGCGCAGCCAAATGATTGATGAATATTTAAAAACAACAACAACAGCAACAAACATGTCCCTTGGCCCTGCCTGCCACCTCCAGCCCCACCTCATTTCTGGCTTTCTCCTCTCCCTCACCTCCCCTTCTCTCCTCTACTTATTCCAGACTAGCTTCTGCCCCCACCACTCCCAAAGCAGTAGTTCTCAACCCGGAGCACTTTTGTCCCCCAGGAGACTTCTGGTAACGTCTGGAAACACTTTTGGTTGTCAGTACTCAGGGAGGGGTGCTACTGGCATCCAGCAGGTGGGGGCCAGGACTGCTGCAGAACATCTGCAGTGCACAGGCCAGCCCCCTGCACACAGAATTCTGTGGCCACACATGCCAATAGTGCCGCAGTTGAGAAACCCTGATAAAGAGACTCCTCTTGTCAGAGTCACTAAGAGCTTCCGTGACGCCACGTCTGAGAAACTCTCTTATGTGCTTATCACACGCGGTCCTGCTCTCTTGGGTTCCATGACTCCTCTCTCTCTCTTGGTTTTCCACCCATACTTTGGGCCACTCACGTGCATGATCCTCTTCTACCTGACTCAGTCCTGGGCTTTCTTCCCGAATCTCTCTTTCTTCTCTCCTGCTAATTGGTCCATCCGGTGGCTTCATATCATTTCCAAGCTGACTCTGGAGCCTGACTGTCTGAGTCCCAGCTCTCAGCTTCCCAACTATGTGTCCATAGTAACAATTTCTTCTCTGTTACTTGGCAGGCTCAGTTTCTTCTTCAGTAAAATGGGGCTGATGATAATAGCACTGTACTGCACAGAATAACTGAAGGAGGAAATCCAAATAAATGCACAACAGAGGGTTTAATTCATGCTATCTGTTGTTATTTTTACTTATGACTCTAACACATAAAAATTGCATATTTTTTACTTTTCACCAGAGAGCTCAGGAACAGATACTGAAGACTCACCAGATCAAACTGAGACAGGTGTTAAGTTCAATCAAATTAAAAACAAAAACAAAAACTGCCTGAGGACGAGCCGTGTGCCAGGCACAGTACTAAGACTGGGGATTTATGGTGCAAGGCAGGATTGCTTCCCGGAGAACTTATCTGCAGTGAGTACACTGGAGAGAAACATAGAAGAATACATGGAGGTGTTGGGCAGCATATGACAGGTGCCCAATTATTGAGAGACAGTAGTTTTCAAAGAGGATTTCATGAAACCCACTCTTTAGAGATGCTTCAACAGGGTCCTCAAACTTTTGAATTCAAATTTCCTTTTTTAAAAATTGAGGTATAACTGACGTATAACATTATATTAGTTTCTGGTATACAATGTAATGATTCAATAATCAAATTTCTATTTTAAAGTGTATTTTAAATTGTTTTAAGTTGTAATAAAAAATTTAAAACGGTCATAATACATTAAGCTTTAGTTTGGGTCAATAGATTTTGTCCAGGCCATAATGAAGGGTCTCTTTCCATTTCTTTTCAATAAAAGAAAATCTCTGTTTATCTAAATAAGAGTTTCAAGAAGAAATATTTTATTTTGGTTTGTTTAACAGCTTTGCTGGAGATATAATTCACCCATTTAAAGTTTTGGTGTTTTTTTTTTTAACAGTTACAGATTGCAACTGCTTATCTTATCTTAATGAATCCATATTCTCTTGAGTTTGTGCCGTCATAGAAAATGCAAATATAAAATGAAATGAAGATACTGCAAGGTGGTACCTGATGCCCACAAGTGTCCATAATATCAATTTCCAAAATTTTATGTTCAAGCAAACCAAAATATTTCCTTTGGCTGCCTTTCTAAGTAATTACATAAATTTGAACGTATATAATGTATATTTCATACTAACTAAAAAACTTCACTTATCTGCTTTATGTACTGAGCGTGTACATAAGAGTGAGACTGAAGAGATTCAATTTTACCAATGCTAGTTGAGCACGTGCCACATACCAGGCCCCGTTCTAGGCCCCGGAACTCGGCCGTGAACAAACAGACATCAGGCCCTTCTCTCATGAAGCATAGATTGTAGTGCAATAACTGGAGAGAAATAAATGAATGGAACATCAGATGGCGGTACCTGCTGTGAAAAACCAAAGCAGGCTGAGAGGGGTCAGGAGCTGGGTGGGGAAGGGGCAAGAGACAGGCAACAGGCCAGTGAGGTGAGCACGGAAGTGCAGATGAAATTTTGGTAATTTGCTCATCGTGGATTTTTTTGCATTAATTTTTTTTTTTTTTTAAATCAGTGCTTATCTTGGTTACTGAGTTATTTGGTACCCTTTTACCTTTTGTACTAGTTTCACCCTGGTTTCAGCCCCGGAAGCGGGCTGTGTGTAAATGGAGTCGCAGTCACTAGAGGAGGGCCTCAGATGCCTACGTCTTCAGACTTTACTCTGTGGTCTCTGGAAAGGCCACTGAAGGGTCTGGCCAGATAGATGATGTGACCAAACTACCACCTGGGGACTGTTGGTCTGGAAGCGTGTGGAGAACGGCAGGGGGCAAGAAGAGACCAGAGCACCGGGACGTCGGGAAATTTATTGTGATGGTCTGGGCCCGGGTGTTGGAACAGAAGGCAGTGGAAAGAAAAGCTGGTGGCCCCCCACCTTTCATATGCCTTTGCCTGCCTTAAACCATCCCCAGAAGCCAACATTTCCCAAACAACTGCAGATGTAACGAGTGGCAGCCTCTTGCCTCTTTCTGTTTTTAATGTGGTTGACTTGTGCAAAACAGGAAGGGCTACCGTGACAATGGCATTATTTGTGGCTGAGAAATGTTCTTTTGAAAACTATGAAAACCACTGGTCCCTTGTGCTGAAGCTCAGCTGTGCTCGAGGAGTCTCCCATTGGCTGGGCCCTATTCCACAGGCGCCATGATTTCCTTCTGCTCTGCCAGCAGAATGGACTCAAGAGCTGCTGTGTTCCTAGGACAGGGGACAAGGTTGCTTACTTAGCCTTTCAGGAACTTCCAGCGGTGTGGGCCCCTGGCACTGCAGAGAGCGAGGCTGGCTGAGCGCCCGCCAGGCCCTGTGAAAGCAGAGAGATTTACAAGGAGGTCACAGGAAACCCTCCCCTGCCCCAGGGTTTGGTCCTACACAAACATTTCAGTTTGAGGTAGTGGCTGCAGGATGGGGGATCTCAGAGGAGAGGTAATTTCCTGAGACAGAGGCAGACGAGAATGTGCAGTAGACACCGAGCTAGAGTTGGGGGATCAGCCCCTTAAGCAGGAAATTCTAGTCTTCTGTTCAGTTGAATCTGGATTTCTCGTTTTGATTCACCCTGCTGGCTTCACTCATCTGAACTTCTCTAATCATTTTCTAAAAATCACATTTCATTAAGCCATGAAGGCATTCTTTTAGAGAGTGGTCTTTTGGAATCAGAGCCTGGTTTGAAGCCTGACTCCATGGCTTCCTAGCTGTGTAACTTCATGCAAGTTGTTTAACCTCTCTGAGCCTCAGTTCCCTCATGGAATTTCCATGAGGATGAAATGCAGTTATGTATATAAAGGACCCAGCAATAGTCAAATCCCTGCTCCACCACTTGCTATCTGTATGGCCGCGGGCAAGACACTTAGCCAACCCCTCAAAGCTTCAGTTTTCTCATCCTTGGTATGGGAATAGTAATAGTGTCTACTTCAGAGCATAGCTGTCTGGATCAAATGAGACTAACCCCTAAATTAGGTAAACCATGAACATGGCATATAGTAGGAACTCAGTAAATGGTTACTATAATTACTAGTATGGTTGGAAATGGTAGCTATTCTTAATGTAACTGTGGGATAACGTGGAATGAACACAGGAGCAAGTTTAATTTTCAGGACCTCAATGAAATATTTCAGAACTCCCTTTCCATCTCCTCTGATTCCCTTGATTCATTCATTCAGCAAGTATTTATTGAGCATCTACTATGTGCCAGTCACTTTGCTAGGCACAGGGGACATGGCAGCCAGCAAAACAGGCATATTTCCTGCTCTCATGCAACCTAATGTCTAGTGGAAGAGTCAGACAATCAAATAATTTTATGGGTTTAGAATTCCTTAAAGTAATGGGTGCTTTGAAGGAAAGGTTTGGCAGCTTTGAGAGTTTATAACAGGAGGTGCTGCCTTGGTCTGGTGGGTCAGGGTGACTTCTAGAGGAAGTAAAGCGTGATTCAAGATATGAGGATGATGGAAGTGACTAAGCCTGTCCCGCTGTACCTCCCTGGACCTGTGGGGCCTCTGAGGCCTGGCTGTCTTTATGCCCTGGCTGCCCTAGACTCTGGGCGCCTCATCCCACAGGTATAAGTTTCAGATTGTAATACTCAGCCATCTGCCTCCGTCCCTTTCCCTTGGAGAGCTGGAGCAGTTACTTGGAGGAGATCAGCGGTGCAAAAGCCCTTTGTAGAAAGGGAGAGGTGTGTAATACCTGAGAAGGTGGAGACCCAGATGGAGACAGCCTGAACAGGAAACCAGAAGCCAGGTCCTTCCCAGCTACCTTTGTGGACCCAGTGTCGTCGTCCGAACATGGGTTGGAAAAGAATTTCCAGACACAAGGCAGAATGTAAAGAAGACAGAATTTATGAGAGGGAAGTGTTGCTGCCAGAACAGCGGGCAGACTTCCTAGTAGTCTGGGAGGGTCGAGACTGAACATGTGCTATTGATCAGTTTTTATAGCCAGAAAACAAAGGAATAGTCAGAGGTGAAAATTTCATTTACTGATTGGTTGAGGCACATATACCTTCCTTCTATAGCGTGGGAGTGGGACAGGGCAGATGCCTTTCCTTATTTGGAACAGGTCCCTGTTGCCCAGGTGGGCGTCACCCAGGTGGGCTCAGGAATTTTGTAACCGTGGCAACATTGTGGGGAGGGCGATTAAGAGTCCCCATAGGGGGTGTAACGCTGACAATCTTACAGGCAGGGTGGACCTTTGTCCTTGAAGCACCATTGTCCTTGGAGCACCAACCCAGCACACACAGGAACTTGCATCTTTCCCCGCCCTAACTTAAATGTCCTGGGGCTGACGTAAAAAAACAGCAATAAGGTACTGAGGGTGCTGGCTGCCCGATGCCCCTTTCTCCTTGGGGTTTCAGGGCAGGCCCTGGATACTCCAGCTCAGTGGAGCCAAAGCAGGAAATGGACTTTGATCTCTCTTCAACGGTTTGCAGAAATCATGATTCCAACCAGAGGCCTAATCCCTCAGCCTTGCGGTTGTCGGAGACTACCATTTCTGGAAGCTTCACATCTAATTCAGGTTGAGGTGTCTCTTTAGGAAAAGTATCTTGAATTCCAATTTCTATCACCCACTGAATCCCTTCAATTGCCTTCCCTTTCCTTAACTTTTAAATAGCTACAATTACCTGGCATACGATAGCTACCTGGGTTTAAATTTTGTTTTTGAGGAGGCCTCATTTTAGCTAAGTAGTTGCAAACAATAGCTGATTATACTTCTAAATTCTTCTGACACAAGCAATTGCTTCTTTTGCAAAGCGGGCTCTGACGCTATCTGAATACTGTAATATTTCTCTCCCTTAGCAGTTTTGCCTGGATCACACCCACTGAAAAACCAACTGTAAATATTTGACATTCCTTGCCCCTCTGGTCATCCACACAGTTTAACCTTCTGGGGCTCTGCATTTCAGCTTTAAGCCTCAAGGAAAATGGAAAAGCTGGGGCCTGTTTCTGGCCCTGAGGCTGTGCTTCTTCATAAACAGTCATCCCCTGAGGGGTGCAGGTTAGGGTGTTGCCACAAAGTTTCTAATAGTGTTTGTGTGTGTGAGAAAATATACGTAACATAACATTTACCATTTCAGACATTTTTAAATGTAAAATTCAATGGCATTAAGTATATTCATAATGTTGTGCAACCTTCATCCCTGTCCATTTCCAAAACGTTTTCATCATCCCCTATAGAAGCTCTGTACCCATTGAACAGTAACTCCCCATTATTCTCTCCCCCAGCCCCTGGTACCCACCATTCTGTTGATACTTTCTGTCTCTATGAATTTGCCAATTCTAGGTGTCTCATATAAGTAGAATTAGACAATATCTGTCCTTTTGTGACTGGCTTATTTCACTTAGCATAATGCCTTCAAGCTTCATCCATATTGTAGCCCGAATCAGAATTTTTTTATTGCTGAACAGAGATCTGTTGTACGTTTATGCCACTTGTTGTGTATCCATTCATCTGTCGATGGACTCGGGTTGTTTCCATTGGCTGTTGTCTAATAACCTTTAATGTAATAGGTGGGATCTGGATCCTCTGTGACCTAGGACTGAAGCAGGAGATAGATGGGCTCCAGGTTAGACATTTAAAATCAGCCTCCTGGGACTTCCCTGGTGGCGCAGTGGTTAAGAATCCGCCTACCAATAGAGGGGACACATGTTCAAGCCCTGGTCTGGGAAGATCCCACACGCCGCAGAACAAGTAAGCCCGTGCGCCACAACTACTGAGCCTGCGCTCTGGAGCTGGAGAGCCACAACTGCTGAGCCTGTGCTCAGCACGAGCCTGGAGCCCGTGCTCCACAACAAGAGAAGCCACCGCAGTGAGAAGCTCGTGCTCACCGCAACAAAGAGTAGCCCCCGCTCGCTGCAACTAGAGAAAGCCCGCGCACAGCAACGAAGACTCAACGCAGCCAAAAATAAATAAATAATTTTTTTTTTTTAAAAAAAGAGAAGACACCACAATGAGAAGCCCGCGCACCACAACAAAGAGTAGCCCCCCCTCGCTGCAACTAGAGGAAGCCCGTGCACAGCAACGAAGAGCCAATGCAGCCAAAAATAAATAAATTAATTGATTAAAAAAAAAAAAAATCAGCCCCCTGTTTCCTCTCCGAAAGGGAAATAACAACAGAAACAGGGTAAATAGGCAGGCTTTGTCTCCCCTGGATGCCTTAAGATAACAGTCACGGCAGGGACAGAGAGGGGCTAAACCCTGTCTGAGAAAAAGCTCAAGAGGTCACATATTTCCTATCCTTGGGGCAAGGGAAACACTGCACATGCGCAGAAAGGCTCCTTGGGGGTCAAAAAGGAGGGGGCAGCGCCCCATAATATGTGATGCTAAGGCTGTCCCATAGGCCTCTTGGCTGAAACCCATCTTGGAAAAAAGTTGCGCACACATGTTGGGGAGAGCCCTAGGGCAGGTCAGGTGTGGAAAAAGAAACCAGGTAATTGGCCAAAGGTAAGCAAAGACCCAGAAGAACTGCCCTATATGAATGACTTAACCGCCTCTTTACCGCACTCCTCCTCGTTGGGGAGGACGCCCACACCCCTGCTCTCGGGGTGTGCATCTCTGCCTTGCTTCTGTCTTAACAGTTTCTCTGTGTGCTCTCCCACTTGTTGTTGTGCCATGTCTCTAATAATAAACTTTGAGCCCGTTTTCACAGTTTTTGCCTACATGAGAAATGCATTTTTCACTGGTGGCAAGAGCCAGGGGGTGTGGTGGCTGGGATTCCTGGCTTTCATCCAGGCTACCCATCTTCAATTCCTGGGCAGGGAATTAAGATCTCACTTCACATCACCACTCACTGCTGCCTCTCTGAGATCAGGACCAATTTAACAACTACCTTTCGATTTACTTTATTTCATTCTCTGGAAATAGGATATCAAACAGTATGACTTGGACCCAGGGCTGGGCAAGGCAAGCTAGGGCTAGAGAGGGGGAAGCATGGGTAGCTTATTTATGTATGGACCTTTGCAGAGCTGGTCAGAGATAGCACCCTGGGTGGGTGGGGCTGTATGACACAGGGTTTCTGATTCTATAAGAAAAGAGACCTTTCATTTAAACCCATTCATTTATCCGTCCATTTATTAACTCACTCATTCCAGTATTATTGAATCAGGTAGTGAGCTCAGCCTGCCCTGAGCTTCCAACCACTAGAGGCAGAGAGACAAGTAAATCGCTACTGACAACATCTAAGGGTGAGGGTTTGGGGAGGAGAAGAATGGCAGGCTGTGGGACCACAGAGGGGGCCCCTCACCTGTACCTGGAAGCCAGGAAAGGCTTCGGAGGAAGTCAGACCTGTGTCAAGTCATAAGGAGAGGGAAAAAGTTAGCCAGGTGGAGGAGGAGGTCAGGAAGAGTGAGTGAGCCAGGCCTAGGAGGGACGGCTTAGGTGTATGACTTGTGTTTTGAGGTGAGGGTGCTAAGATTCATGAAAGGCCGGAAAAGTGAACCCACAGGTGCGGGCAGAGATCATTTGGTGAGGGACCTCGGATGGTGTTTGGGCTTAATCCTGGGGCAGAAGAGAAGTCCTGATGGCTTTGAAGTAGGAGAGGGACCGATCAGAAGAAAGAGATCCTGTTCTTCCCTTGAAGAAGAAGGCATCTAACAGAAAGTCACAGGAGCCGATATCTGCGCGCTTTCCGAGTACAAGGTGCTGCTCTAGTACTTCAGGCTTATTATCTCAGATAATCCTCACAACAGCTGACCAAGATGAATGACAGGGAAATGGAGGCCTAGAGAGAAACTCACCAAGGGCTCCAAGTGGCGGTGGCAGGATGCAGACCCAACCATCAACTCGGCTATTCAGTGTGGTCCGTGGACCAGAGGCAACTGCATCTCCTGGGAGCTTGTTAGAAATGCAGAACCTCAGCCCCACCCCAGACCTTCTGGATCAGAGCCTGCATTTTCACAGGATCCCCACATGATTCTTGAGCACACTGAAGTTTGAAAAGCACTGATGGTGATTCCCAAAACATTAGATTCTCCTGGGCAGTTTTGAAAATCTTTGGTGCCCAGGTTGCACTCCAATTACATCAGAATTTCTGGGGCTATCAACACACAATTGGTTTAAGAATATGTGGTGTATATATATATATATATACACACACACACAATGGAATATCACTTAGCCATAAAAAGAATGAAATATTGCCATTTGCAGCAATGGGGATGAACCTAGAGAATATCATACTAAGTAAGTCAGAGAAAGACAAATATTGTATCACTTGTATGTGGAATCAAAAAAATAATACAAAGGAATCTACATACAGAACAGAAACAGAACAGACTCACAAACAGAAAACAAACTTATGGTTACCAAAAGGGGAAGGGGTAGGGGAGGATAAATTAGGAGTATGAGATTAACAGATGCAAACTACTATACATAAAATAGATAAGCAACAAGGGTTTACTGTATAGCACAGAGAACTATATTCAATATCTTGTAATAACTATAATGGAAAATAATCTGAAAAATATATATATATTACTGAATCACTTTGCTGTATACCTAAAACTAACACAATATTGTGTATCAGTTATATTTCAGTTAAAAAAAAAGAATTTCTGGGGCATCGGAATTTTTCAAAGTTCCCTGGGTGATGTCAGTCAAGCTCTTGCATTATGTGTCCCTGTTTCCAGGGAGGGCAGGCTAACTCCTGCAGAGAAACTAGGCACAAGCTGGTAGCATCCACCCAGCCGCCGGGGGCTCTGCGGCTTTAAGAACTGGGGCCAGCTGCCTGCCTAGGAGGCCACGTGAGCACGGGCTGCCGAGCAAGGCTGCGACAGTCTGCGCTGGGGCTGGTCTGGGCTTGCAGACCCGAGCCCTGCAGAACAACCCGGGTGGTGCAGGCGAGCTGAAGAAAGGGGACCTTTGTGCCTTTTTGAGGGAAGCATACATTTTTGCAAGGCGGTAAACAAAGAGAGGAACTGTTTGTAGCCCTAGTCCAGACGTCCCAAGCAAACAGTAAGTCAGGAGGGCACGGAACACAGCACAGCCCCACTCTGTCCCAGGCGATGTCCGCATACCCCGCCGCCACCGGAGGAGCTGAAGGGCCTGCGGGGCCCGCGCAGGGCAAAGCCAGTTAGCAGGGCACAAAATTTCCTGAACTTCTCCCCAGGGGTTCCCATCTGTTCTTAGCTTTGGAAAGCTGGGCTCATAATAGGTAGCACCTGATGACGGACGCACCCCACGTGTGGGTAGCCTGCCTCCTCTCTGTCCTCCCTCACTCCTGGGCCTTTCAGTTCAGGTCATTGCCCTGAGGACCCAAGGTCATGTGAAAGCAAAGAAAGAGAAACTGAAACCTGTCAGAAGTAACCGTTGGCCTTTGGGCCACAGTCTTGCTGGCGACAAGGTGATAAAGCTAATGGCCAAGGTGAGGGTGGGGAGAGCGGGGGGTGCAGGAACTCCAGGTGCCGCAGACATGGGCAGTCAGCTGGGCGCCCACGGGACACAGGCGGGGACCTCTGGGGAAGGAAGGGTGGAGGCGAGGCCGTCACCCCCACCTTGGCTGGAGACAGAGCTTTCTCCCAGCCGCGAGCCCCCTTGTCTCGGTCTCCACTGGCGGGGCAGGACCAACATGGCGCAGGTGACCGCCGTGGCGGGCTTCTGACCTGTGGGCCACCAAACGCTAAAGACAAAGCCTTGTGACTTTTGGGTGTCCCTTATGTAGCGTTACCTGTGCCCCCCTGCCCCCCTCCTTCGTGATGGACCATCAAGAGCCCGCTGTAATCCACCTTACTTGGCATGCAAAAATGATCATGTGTTGGGGGCGGGTAGCAGGTTGCGATTATGTTGGCATTGATTGGCATGCAGAGGAGGGAAGCTACTCTGTGTCTTCAAGATAACTGGGTACAAGTGGAAAGGAAGGGAAGGAGAGGTCCAAGGGCAGAAGGCAAAGAGAAAGCCCAGAGGGGTGGAGTTAAAGTGGGGAAGAAGGAAGAGGAAGGTGGCCTGGGGTGAGGCAGGGCAGGGCAGGGTGGGGTTAGCTGAGAGAAAGCTAAACTGTGGCTTATACCTAATTATGATGAAACATCTTAAAGGGTCAGATGTGACCTCCAGCTGCAGGGCTAGATTCCAGGAAATCAACTGCTGGCCCATGACGTGTTTGATGTATAAATCTGAGCATCTTTAGACAATGGAAGCATTTCATACGTGACCCTGAAAATTCTGAAACACCAGGCTCCCACTGCAGCAGGGCAGCTGAAGCTGGAGCTGCCTGTTCGCCAAAGTCCCCACCCACCCTGCAAGCATTTTGCATCCCCCCACGCCCCAGCTTGTGTGCCTGCTTCCCATAGGCATTGCAGATTACTGCTACTTCTGCTCTTGATAATAATGGCTCTCTTCTGTTGAGAGCCGTGTGCGTGGTGTGTGTGTGCATGTGCACACACACACCAGGCACACAGGTATCCTCGTTTTCAATTAACCTCAATTAATCGCTCCCTTCTTCAGTTGAGGATGACAGATGCACAAAACCAAACGTACCTTTCTCCTTAGATCTCGCAGCCTTTCCAGGCGATCTGCCAAATTGCTAGATGGTATTTGCATTAAAAAAAATTTTGAGTGCATTTTGTTATTTTGGTTTTAAGGATTTCCCAGCTTGCCTTAAGGCCATATTTCATTTATGCCACATTTTATAGCTTCACAACATTTCTTGAACGTACATGAATTGATTCTATCCTTCTAGCAGTTGTGTGAGGTCAAGTAGTTTGCGTCTCCTTCCTGTGCTCTCTTGGAGAAAACCAACTAGCAGAGAAGCTAAATGACTTCCCTTGGTCCTGCAACAATTTTGAAGAAAAGTTAACATTTGGGCACAGCTCTCTAGAAAACTAAGCCATGTTCTTTGGCTGCATGGAATTGTGAAAAGTTATGCTTTGAAAAGCATAGTGACTAAGGATATGATCTCCATCCAGATCACTTGTTTGACTACTGGTTTGGCCACTCAGTAGCCATGAGTCTTTGGACAAAGTGCTCAATCTACCTGTGCCTTCTTTTCTGTAAAATGATAATGGCCCTTATCTAGGGAGTGTTGTGTGGATTAAATGTGATAATACATGTGAAGTATTTAGAACAATGTCTGGCACACAGTGAGCTTTCAGTAAATATTACTATCAGTGCTAAAATTATTGTTATCTGTTCCTTTGGGAAATGTTCTGTATTACTTAGGGTGCCGGCTAAGTTGTAACAAAAAGACCAAAAAATACATTTTCTCAAAAAAGGAGAGACATGTATTTCTCTTTCACCTCATAGCTAAGAGGATGCTAGTCAGTCCAGGACAGATAAACAACTCTGCTCCACAGAGTCATTCAGGGACCCAGGTTCCCTCCACTGTGTTGCTCCCCATCCCCTATGGTGTCCTCTTCTGCATAGTCAAAGCTGGCTCAACATCACACCCACCTGTTCCTGCCTGGAGGAAGAGAAGGAGAAGAGGAGAGGAGGGGGAAGGCCAGCAGCCCCCTTCTAAATGATGTCATTCAGAGGTTGTCCATGTCCTTCCATTGGCCAGAACTTGGACACACTAAGCTGCAAGTGAGCCTGGGAAATGTATTATCTAACTGGGCCAGCTAAATATGCCCAGCTGAAACTTAGGAGTTCTCTTATTAAAAGGAAGAAAGGGAGAGTGGAAATGGGGATAGTTCACAGTCTCTGTGCCATGTTGCCAGAGACGTGTGCTTTGGACCTGAATTTGAAGTCATTACTGTCTTCTTGGTCTACCAGTTTCTCAGCCCATTGGTGTGCTACATCTTGTCTATTGGATGTCTGCTTTACCCTTGGATTTCTTCTTTAGCAAAATCCAAGGATGGCTCTTAGCTCCATGTTTCAGATAAACACCTCTGGTGGCAGTGTGATTCTCTCCAACAGGCTGGTCAGACTGACTGTCCACTGGATTGGGGCAGCCTGTTCCTTCACTGCCCAAATCTCCCAGCAAGAGTAGCATTGGGCTCTGTTTTAAATTTTTTTCTTCTGAATTTTTGGACAATTTTCTCAACACGCAAAGTAAATTCCGTACTCCCTTGTCTCTTGAGAGTCACTGTCCCTTGGATCTTGGGCCTCTGGTGGCTGATTAAGGAAAGGTACCTGTGTTCCTTCCATTCCCTTGGAGTCCATCTTTCCATGTGTTGAGGAGGGAACCTTATCCCCACCTCATCAGGAATTATCTATGAGCCCACAAAGCTGTGATAAAGAAGCCAAGCCACTTGTTTGGTGGATGGATGGCCAGCCACCTGGTCCTGAATCTCTGTGGTCTTAGAGTTCAACCTCCAATGATGCATACTTTCCTGAAATCAAAGTTAAGTAACAGCCTGGCTCAATGAAAGGAAGTGTGGATCAATGTTCCATTCTCATTACTGCAAGTAATTGAGATTAGACAGGTCAAGGAAGGGAATGCCAGTTGTCTCAGGGGAACTTACCAGAGAAGGTGCTATGATGAATATTGCCTAAGAGATGAAGAAGGAAATTTGTATTTGTTGAGGGCCTATTATGTGCCAGGCACCTACAAGAAGCAGAAATTAGAGCAGTAAATAACAAGACAGACACCTAATGGAGATTACAACCTAACAGGATTACTCTGCAGTAATCATCGTGTTTAATCCTTGCAACTCTGCAAAGAATTAATATAAAGGATTTCATATTTTATAGACAAAAATGCTAAGCTCAGAGAGGGAAATAGTAAGGATGCTTTTGAACCCACATCTGGCTGATTCTTTTTTTTTTTTTAATTTTATTTATTTATTTATTTACTTTTGGCTGTGTTGGGTCTTCGTTTCTGCGCGAGGGCTTTCTCTACTTGTGGCAAGCGGGGGCCACTCTTCATTGCGGTGCGCGGGCCTCTCACTATCACTGCCTGTCTTATTGCAGAGCACAGGCTCCAGACGCGCAGGCTCAGTAGTTGTGGCTCACAGGCCTAGTTGCTCCAGGCATGTAGGATCTTCCCAGACCAGGGCTTGAACCCGTGTCCCCTGCATTAGCAGGCAGATTCTCAACCACTGCGCCACCAGGGAAGCCCTGGCTGATTCTTAAAGTCCTGCTCTTGGGAATTCCCTGGCAGTCCAGTGGTTAGGACTTGGTGCTTTCACTGTCGTGACCGGGGTTCAGTCCCTGGTTGGGGAACTAAGATACCGTGAGCCTTGCGGTGTGGCCAAAAAAAATCCTGCTCTTTCCATCATTACTCTATCTGCCCCCCGTCACTTTCTTTGTTGAAGAGGGAATCTAGTCTATACACAGAAGTGACCTTGACCACTCTGCTAAACATCTGAACCGGTTACTATTGTTAACTCGGCGGTCAGCTTTGTTTGACTATGGTGGTCAGTTTCTCTCTCTAACCTGCATTCTCTCTAACCACTGTTGTCCACTTATCCTTCTGTGTGAACCCACCCAGCTGAACCCTACTTCTAGGACATTTCTGCCCTGCTCCTTCCTGGGGTGCCAGCTGCTGCTAGAGAAATTCCCAAGGATGCCTGGAAACCCTTCCAGATGTCCCTAGGTACTTCCCTGTCCATTGCCACTGGCATCTCCTCCTGACCGTCCCTCTTTCACCAACCCTTCTTTTTAACCTCCGTGTCTGTCATCGTCATTGACAGAGAACCCAACTTGCCCTTTGATAAAACAACAAAATTAAGGTCCCAAGAAACTCTCTCAAGGTCCTCCAGCTCAACCACCTAACCCATCTCCTGCTCTTCTTCTCCATCCCCCCATGCCAGGGAAGGAGTGTGCTCCAGCCCCCAGCTGCCCTTCCCTTTGTGCCCCTGGAGCCTCCCTCCAGTCATTTTTCTCTCACTCACATCTTCACCCTCTTCTCTTCCAACATTTCTCATCAGTACCTGAACGTGTTCAGTCTCTTCAATCTGAAAAATACCCAGTTCTTGATCCCATATTTCTAAACTCTCTCTTCAGTTTCCCTTTCTCTGTCTCTTCATGGCCAACCTTCTTGAAAAACTCATCTCTACTGCCTACCTGCCTATTCAGTCCTCCATCACCCATTGCAATGTGGTTTCTGTTCTCATGATCAATGCCTAGACTAAAGTCACTAAAGACAGCCATACTCTGGGTCCAGAAGGTGCTTTTCTTCCCTCACCTGACTCCCTCTTTCTGGAACCTTGGTGCCATTGCACTCCCCTGCCCCTTGAGCCTCTCGCTCCTTGGCTTTACTCTCTAAGCTTCCACCCTAGTTTGCTGGACATTTTTTTCATCTCCTTCACAGAGACCTCCTGTCCACTCATTCCCTGAACGTCCCCTGGGTCTGTATCCCACCCCCTGATCTTCTTGCCCTCTGCCCCTCTTCCTTGGTGTCCCCAACCACCATGATCTGACGGCTCCCAGCTCTCCCTCCTCCATACAGATCTGTCTTCTGACATCTGAATGCCCAGCTTGTCATGGCCCTCTGCTGGTGGCTGTCCCACAGGCTCTTCCTACTTACAGTTCTAAAGCCAAGCTCCACACCAGCCTCTTCCAAGACTTAACCCTCTACTTGTATCTCTTATTTTCAGGAATGTCACCCTTACCCCAGTTGCTCATGCCAGAGAAAAGAAATCTAGTAATTATCTCGGATTCCTCCTTCTCATGTCACCTTTTACATTCAATCAAGTATCCTGTCCAGATGAGTCTACCTCTTCCAATGCCTTGAATCCCCCCTTCCTCTCATTCCCCTACCACTGGTGAAAGCCCTTATTGCTTCTCACACAGCTATGTCAAAGGGCCCTTGAGGGACCTTCTTCTCCACTCCCGTCCTCCACTGGGGTCCTGCCTGGGTCATCCATCCAAGGCTGTCTGCTCAGAGCATCCTTCTGTTCTTCAGCACTCCCAAAGCTCTTGGATAAAGTTCACACTCCTTCGCTTAATCACATCTATGGATCCACTTCCTGATCCATTTCTTGTCTACCTTTCCAGCCCCTCTCGAACATTACTCCCTGTGTGTCAACCACTCAGTGTGCTGCAGGTTCCTGCCTCGGGACATGACTTCACTGCAGTGTCCTCTTATCCCTTCTTCCTAGGGCTAACTTCCAGCTGTCCGTCCAAATTCAGCTCATACATCACCTCCCAGACCATAACTGCCTGGTACTGTCATCACAGTGTCATGCATCTCTTTCCTCACTGGCAGTTCCAGTGCTTAAGCATGTTGCCCAACACACAGAAGTTGCTCTATAAAAGGTAAAGCAGACCCACCATTTTTTCAGAAACTTTTAACTCTTACTCACAAAGCCTGATGCATCACGTTAAGGTGCATTGTAACAACGCTTCAGGGTGTGTCTGATTTTTTTTTTAACGTTTATTTATTTAGGCTGCGCTGGGTCTTAGTTGCGGCACATGGGATCTTTGTTGTGGCGTGTGGGATCTTTAGTTGCAGTATGCACGTGGGATCTAGCTCGATCGTGGGATCGAACGTGGGCCCCCTGCACTGGGAGCACAGAGTCTTACCCTCTGGACCACCAGGGAAGTCCCATGTGTCTGATTTTTAAATAGAAACATCATTTGGCTTCAATAATCAGAAGTTTAGAAGCTGCACACCCAGCCCACTGAAACAGCTATTCCTTACTAATTCACTCCTCGAGGAGTTAAGCAAAGGGAAGCACCGTGTGTCTCTCTTCGCAAAGGGAAGCACTGTGTGTCTCTTCTCGCTGCCACTTCCTCTTTACTGTGGGGTTTCTGCATTCCATGTATGATTGCATTCGGCTCTGGGGTTCACAGTGCAGGAGGACTCAAGGCTTGAGGTAGGAACTGGGGCCCCTGCGGGGGTAGCTGCTTGTTGATTTGAGGTGGATTAGAATTTCTGTCAACAACGTGACTTTCCTCAACCAGGAGCACGCTGAGGCTTGGACACAGTGCTGCTGGAAGGCGAAGGTGCATTGGCCAGGGAAACGGTCATGTCCCAGTAGAGTTGGTTGTAACTCACTCTGATTCTGTGGTGGAACAGAAGCAAATCTTCATGTTTTACAGAAGCCTTCCTTGTTGGTTATGATGCAGTGTTACCTACCGTACTTGAAATGTACTTGCTGCCGAATCTGCTCTCTGCCATAGATGAGATTCTCCCTAGTCTCTGGTCATCAACTGAGCCTGGCAAATAAGGCCCTCTGTCCAGCTGTGTGGATCGAGGCAGGTCCAATGGCCCAGACCCTGAAAGCCAAACCTATCAGGAGCCTTGTGCCTATCACCAAGTGGGACCTCTACGCCTGCTGCTCCTCTAAGCCTGGGCTCTCACATGACTGAGGATATCTGCTGGGGTCAGATACCTCACAGGATATGCACATCAGGACCTGGAAGGTTTGCAAATGACAAAGCCGACTCAAACTGACACATGCCAAAAAGATGAATTTACTAACTCAATAGTCTAGAGGGAGGGCTTCCCTGGTGGCGCAGTGGTTGGGAGTCCGCCTGCCAGTGCAGGGGACATGGGTTCGTGCCCCGGTCCGGGAAGATCCCACATGCTGTGGAGCGGCTAGGCCCGTGAGCCATGGCCGCTGAGCCTGCGCTTCCGGAGCCTGTGCTCTGCAACGGGAGAGGCCGCAACAGTGAGAGGCCCGCGTACCGCAAAAAAAAAAGTCTAGAGGGAGATCTGTATTTAGACATGGTTCTTTGTAGGTCCAGGGGTGGCATCACTGAGACCTGTCCCTCTCCTTATACTCCTATCTCTGCTTACTTCTCTGCAGGCTCCTTCACGGGTCAGCTCTCTCCTGTGACTGTCTTAGTCTGTTTGAGCTGCTAAGACAAAAATAGCACAGACTAGGTGGCTTAAACAATAAACATTTACTTCTCACAATTCTGGAGGCTGGGAAGTCCAAGATCAACACAGTGGCTGATTTTGTGTCTGGTGAGGGCCCAGTTCCCAGTTCATAAATGGCTGTCTTATCATTATGTCCTCACATAATAGAAGGGGAGAGTTCTCTAGGGTCTTAGAAGTGCACTAATCCCATACATGAGGGCTCCACTCACATGACCTAATCACCTCCCAGAGGCCCCACCTCCTAATACCATCACATTGGGGGTTAGGATTTCAATATATGAATTTGGGAGACACATAAACATTCAGTCCATTGTAGTGATCGTCTCCAAACCAAACACTGTGATCATGGGGGTGGGGTATTTTGATTGGTCACCTAGGTCTGAGATAGTGATTGACAGTCCCGCCAGGGGAGGGACAGTCTTAAAAACGTCTGGGCATGTATCAGTCTCTTAGGGCTGCTGCAGCAAATCACCAGAAAATGGGTGGCTAGAAACAACAGAAATGTACTGTCTCACAGTTCTGAAGGGCAGAAGTTCGAAATCAAGGTGTCAGCAGGGCCATACTCCCTCTGAAGACTCCAGGGTATAATCCTTCCTTGCCTGTCCAGCTTCTTTGGCCCCAGGCAATCCTTGGTTTATAGCTGCATGGCTGCAAGCCCTGCTTCCATCTTCACATGACTGCCCCTTCTGTGCTGTACTGTCTCTACCCACTGGATTAATCCATAATGATCTCATCTCGAGGCCCTGTGCTTAATTATATCAGTAAAGATGCTTTTTCCATATAAGATCACATTCACGGATGCTGGGAGTTAGGACTTGGACATATTCTTTGGCCGGGGCTGCAGGGAGCAGAGGCAAAATTCAACCCATTACAGGGCAGAAAGAGTAATAGATAGAGTAATAGCCATTAACTCTGCTCCTTGACTTCCTAGCGTCCATCTGTGCCCTTTTCCCATACAATTTCAGGAATGCACCCCCTGGAACATGGTACAGGCTATCCACATAAAAGCAAAGCTAGCGGATATACCTTCTTCTTGACCAGGCCTAGTCAAGAAGACTAAGACTATTGCTAAGACTATTGCATTAAGACTATTGCTCTTAATAGTCTGTTAACCAACAGCTAAATGATCATTTCAGACACCCCTGGCATTTAATAGTGGAGAAAAGTAAGATACTTTGAATAAAAGCCACTTGCATTTAGTAAAGGGGAGAAGGGGAAACATGAGGCTCCAGTCACTTGTCCAACATCCTGCAGAAGAGGATTGACAAGAAGCCACTTCATATCCCTGAAAGATGTGAGTTCCTCAATCAGCCAGGGGTACCCAGGGCTCTATCTCTGGAAGACTGTCCCTTGCCCACGGCCCTCCATGGGTGGATCAGAGAGAATGTCCCTTCTGGAAACCATAGACTCTAGCAGGCCACAGTTTGAGGATGTCAGTCCAGAGATCTGGGTCTGGCTCCAGTGGTTGTGCAATCTCGTGCTGCGGTTTGCTAGACTGAGACGTCTCTGGCAGTATGACTCTCTCAAACTCTTAGATAGTTGCCGGGAAGTTAGTTTTTTGATAACTCCATGAGCTGGCAACCAGAGCCAGAACCCAGACAAGTCATGCTCTGGAATCTGGACCCTGTCCTCACCACGTCTATCCCCTAACAACCGTCTCTGTGCTCTGCTCGCTCCCAGCTTTCATTTAGACTTTGTCCATTTGGCCTCTGCCCTGGACACACTGGGTTGGGGGAGGGGGAGGCCATTTGCCCTCAGGCTCTTTCCCAGTGGACAGCTGCCTACAGTGGGGTAAAAGGCACTTCACTCAGGCAGGGAGTGCCCAGCAGGTGCTGCTGGAGGGGGAGAAGCCCTCTCCAGGGCCCCTCTCCTGGGCCCCTCTCCTATCTTCCCCTGTGTTTCCTTCTCCCAGCCTGTGCTTGCACCAACTTTAGCCTGGGGCAGGAATTTGACTGTTGCAATCCTGAAAATGATTTTCTGGCTCTCAGCTCAGTTGAATTACAGGCCACAGCAGAAAGAGTCTTTGTTTTTCCCTTTCCCTGCTTTCAGAAAGGCCCAGCTGAGACTCAAGTGTATCTTTTCTTATAGACCCTCACTTAGGGCTGAAGAAAGGGCTGACACACCCCAGTAACCTGGCTTTAAAATAAAAAAATAACAAGTCCTCTAAATTTCCAACCTCACCGGATTCAACAGGAGAGAGTTTAGCAACTTTGCTCCACTTAACAGATATGGCTCACTTCCTGGTCACGGAGGGGAGGCTTCACACTGCCCTGCTCTCCACCCCAACACAGCCAACTTCCAAAATCCTGCTCCTGGTCCAAACTTCTATGCTACTTAGGACACTTTTGATTGCAGCTGGATCTGCAACTGTCTACTTAATGGGAATCAGGAATGGCTGGATCCAGATACTCAATGAGGACGTTGCCTCTCTCTCTCACCCCGTCTCTTTGCCTTTCTGTGATTCTCTAGTCCTCCTTTCTGCTTTCTCTCTGCTGGCTTCATTTTCAGGCTGATTTTCATGGAGGTCTAGGCTTACCATGCATTCATTTACATATAGAAATCCCACCTCTTTCTTTTTTTTTTTTTTAAATGTTGAGCCTTCTTTTAATTAATTTATTTTTATTTTTGACTGTGTTGGGTCTTCGTTTCTGTGCGAGGGCTTTCTCTAGTTGTGGCAAGTGGTGGCCACTCTTCATCGCGGTGCACGGGCCTCTCACTGTCGCGGCCTCTCTTGTTGCGGAGCACAGGCTCCAGGCGCGCAGGCTCAGTAGTTGTGGCTCACGGGCCTAGTTGCTCTGCGGCATGTGGGATCTTCCCGGACCAGGGCTCGAACCCGTGTCCCCTGCATCAGCAGGCAGATTCTCAACCACTGCGCCACCAGGGAAGCCCTCACCTCTTTCTTGATTGCTCCAACAGAAGGGCAGGCATGGCTCTGATTGGGCTGGCTTGGGACCTCTGCTCATCCCAGTATTAACCACTGAGGCCAGACAAGTAGAAATACTCTCGCTGGCCTGAGTCATATACCCACCATTGACGTGCCACATGAACGACAGCCCTTCTGGGTTGGGGGAAAGGCAGTTTCTGAAAGGAAAAAAGTGCTGGGGAGACAAAAATAAGTGTTGAGGGGCTAGGCCTCTGAGCAGGCTCTTGATTTGCATTTTAGTGCTCTGTTAGTCAAGAGCATGCAGCCTGCCTTCACCCTCAGGGGATTTGACCCTCTTTCTGCATTCTTAGCCATCACCGAGAGACTTCTTATCCTCTCTTTTAATTTTTTTAAAAAATTGTGAAATATGTCATACATACATATAAACCATATGTTCAGCTTAAGAATAGCAAAACAAACACCTGCATCCCCACCACCCAAGTTAAGAAATAGAACAGTGTCAGTTTCTTAGAAATATCTGAGTGCTCACCCCAGGCACGTATCCTTCTATCAGATGGAAACTATACAGAATTCTGTGTTCATCATCCCATGATTTTCTTTATAGTTTTACTATACACACACACACACACACACACACATGCACGCACGGACACCTGCACACACACGCACACAAATACACTTAAATCTCTAAGCAGTATATTGTTTGGTTTGGCAGGGTACAGATGCCTATTTTTAATGCTGTATT
Source organism: Pseudorca crassidens (assembly GCF_039906515.1). Classification (NCBI taxonomy): domain Eukaryota; kingdom Metazoa; phylum Chordata; class Mammalia; order Artiodactyla; family Delphinidae; genus Pseudorca; species Pseudorca crassidens. The sequence continues at coordinate 13,669,063 of NC_090296.1, read as the reverse complement.
TAAGAATACAATATATATTCTTCTGTGACTTCTTTTTTTTTTTTTTTTCCGGTACGCGGGCCTCTCACTGTTGTGGCCTCTCCCGTTGCGGAGCACAGGCTCCAGACGCGCAGGTCCAGCGGCCATGGCTCACAGGTCCACCCACTCCGTGGCATGCGGGATCTTCCCGGACCGGGGCACGAACCCGTGTCCCCTGCATTGGCAGGCGGACTCCCAACCACTGCGCCACTAGGGAAGCCCTCTGTGACTTCTTTTATTCAACATTATGTTTTTGAGATTCCTTTGTGTTGATGCAAGTAGCTGCAGTTCACCTTTCACTGCTGTGTAATCATCCAGTATGTGATTATCCCACATTGCGTGCATCTGTTCTGCTCTTTAGAGTACACACCTAGGAGAGGAATTGCTAGGTTCAAGTGTGCTCACATCTTCAACTCTCCTGGATATTGCTAATTATCTTCCCAAGGTGATTATAACAATCTACACTTCCGCTAGCAATCGATGATAGTGTTTTGGTTGATCTCATTCCTGTCGGCTTTAATTTTTGTCATTCCAATAGGTATGGTCTGTGTCTCATTACGGTTATAATTTGCATTTATTTGATAACTATTGAAGTGAAGAATCTTCTCGTGTTTACAAACCGTCTGTTTTTTACCTCTACTGTGAAATGTCCATTTAAGTCTTTTCCTCTGTTTTCTAACGAGCTGTTGGTATTTGACAGTTGATCCATAAGAACTCTTTCTATGGTCTGGATTATAATCCTATGTTAGCTTTTATATGTTCAGATATCTCTCAGATATCTCCTTGCAGTTTGGGATTGCCTTTGCATTTTATTTATGGTGACTTTTGAACAGAAGCTCTTAATTTTCATGTCAAATTTACCTTGTCAACGAAAACTTTCCCAACTTGAGGTCACAAAAATAATTCTTTTTTACTCTCTTCTAAAAACCTTTTATTTTGTCCTTTATATTTAGTACTTAATCTTTCATATTTAAGCCTTTATTCTACCTGGATTCGATTTTTGTAACTGTTATAGGATAATAGACTTCCATTTTTACTTTTCCCCTCACTTATCTGCAATGTCCTCTGTCACAAATCAAGTTCCGTATACGAGTGGTTTTTTTTTCCTCTGAACTCTCAAATTTTCTGTGTTGAGCTCCAGTTTTTCCCTTAATCCATGGCAGATCAATATTTTTGTAGATATAACGAAAATTAATTACTAAAAACATTTAAAACATGCATAAAATAAAGGCCTCAATTATTTATTATTAGATTCAGTGGGCATAAACTTGCTCTGTAAAGTTGCTATGGAAGTTTCTAAATGCTTACTGTTCACTTCTGCACTGATCGTGGGCCCGTGGCAAGGAATTCAAAGATGGTGACGAGTGTACAGGTCACATCTGAGTCATGCTAATCTGTACTGCTCTACTGATATGTTTGTTTATTCCTGCTGTACCATCACTCAATCTTTTTTTATTGTGGTAAAATATACATAATATAAAATTTACCATCTTAACCATGTTTGGGAATACACTTCAGTGGCATTACAGGCATTCACGTTATTATATAACCATCACCACCATCCATCTCCAGAACGTTTTCAGCATCCCAGATGGAAACTCTGTCCCTATTAAATGCTAACACCTCATTCCGCCCTCCGTCTAGCCCCTGGTAACCACCATTCTACTTTTGGCTTTATGAACTTGAGTATTCCAGGTACTTCATATAAGTGGAATCACAAAGTATTTGTCCTTTTGTGTCTGGCTTATTGCACTTAGCATAATGTCTTCAAGGTTCATTCATATTGCAGCGTATATCAGAATTTCACTCCTTTTTAAAGCTAAATAATATTCCATTATATGAGTGTACCGCATATTTTTTATCCATTCATCCATTGATAGACATTTGGATTGCTTCCACCTTTTGGCTGCTGTAAATAATGCTGCTGTAAACGTAGGTACACGAATATCTGTTGGAATACCGCTTTTCATTCTTTTTGGGTATGTATTCAGAAGTGGAACTGTAGTTCAATGTTTAATTTTTTGAGAAACTATTATACCGTTTTCACAGAGGTTACACCATTTTATATTCCCACCAGCAATGAACACGATGTTCCAGTTTCTCCACATCCTTGTCAACATTTGTTATTTTCTGGCGGGGGTTTTTTTTCCTCTTTTTTTTTAAATAATAGCCATCCTTATGGGTACGAAGTGTTGTCTCATTGTGGCTTTATTTGCATTTCTGTAATGATCGGTGATGTTGAGTATCTTTTTATGTACTTGTTTGGCCATTTGTATGTCTTCTTTGAAGAAGCGTCTATTCAAGTCATTTGCCCATTTGTTAATTGGATTTTTTGGTGTTGTTGTTGCTGGGTTGTAGGAGTTCTTTCAATCTTAATTACCATGGCGGTATAATACATTTTGATATCTGGTAGAGGAAATGCCCCCGACACACACACTCTTGTTGGTTGTTCTTTAAATATGACTTGGCATTTCTTGGCTCTTTGCTCTTCCAAATAATCAGCTGTTGAGTTCCTTTTAAAAATCTTGTTAGGATTTTGATTGGAATTGCCTAGAATATATACATCAATTTGGAGAGAAATGATATATTCACAATATCATCTTCCTGTCATGAACATTTGTTTATGTCATTTTTTTAAAACTTGCAGTAAAGTTTTTCTCTAGAAAGGGCTTTCACATGTTTTGTTAGATTTACTTCTGGATATTTGAGATTTATTCATGCTATTATAGGTGGTATCTTTAAAATTGTATTTTTTAGCAGTTACCAGTGAATAGAAATACAATTTACTTTTCACATTGATTTTGTATCTAGAAACCTTCCTGAACTCTCTTACTAATTTTAATAATTTATTTGTAAATAATGTTGGGTTTTCCATGCTGACAATCACAAGTTTTTTCCCTTCCTTTTCAATCCTTACACATTTCCATTTGCTTTGTTTTCCTTGTTTTACTACACAGGCTGGTATAATGTGGTGTTAATGGGACTTCTTAGGCCTTGTTTTAGCTCTTAAAGGGAATGTTTTCAACATTTCACATTAAGTATGATGTAAGTTTTTTGTCCTTTTTTTTTTCTTGCTAGATGTTCTTTATCAAGTTCTAGGTCAAACTGAGTTTTAAAATTTGTAATAGGATGTTAAATGCTATTAATTTTTTTCTGATTTTATTGTGGTGGTAAATTTTTTGCCTTTAATCTGATAATATGAATTCTATTTAACCACTTTTCTAATATTAAACCAACCTTTCATTCCTGGCATAATCCCAACTTGGTTATGATGTACTAACTTTTTTGATACATTGCTGGATTTAGTTTGCTAATATTCTGTTTGGGATTTTTGCATCTATATTCATGAGTTAGATTAGCCTGTCACTTTCTTATCCTGTTTTGTTCTTGTCTTCTTTTGGTCCTGAGGGTTTCTTTGATCCAGATAAGCTTCGTTTGCTGCCTAAATAAGGATAGTAGATCAGTGGTTTTTGCTGACTTGGTAACACACCAACAGCACGTGAGAATTTGTGTTTTGATGGAGCATGATGTTGAATTATATTCAGACCATGTGCTGAACAGTCAGCTCCTGAGTTGGCTTGATGAGGGCTCAACAAACTTTTATGCAAAGGACAATAGTAAATATTTTAGACTTTGCGCAATACTTACATCTCTGTATTAGTCATGGTTCTCCAGAGAGACAGAACCAATAAGATATGCATAGATATATAGAGATATGGAATTGACTCATGGGACTATGGAGGATGAGAAGTACCACAGTCTGCTGTCTGTAAGCTGGAGACCCAGGAAAGCCAGTGGTGTGGTTCCAGCCCAAGTCCAAAGGCCTAAGAACTAGGAACACGGATGTTGTAAGTCCTTGCCAGAGGACAGGAGAAGACCAATGTCCCAGCTCAAATAGTTAGGGAGAGCAAAGTCTCCCTTCCTCTGCTTTTTTGCTCTATTCAGGCCCTCAATGGACTGGGTGACACCCATTCACTTTGGGGAGGGCAATCTGCTTTACTCAGTCTGCTGATACTAATCTCATCTGAAAACGCCCTCACAGACACACCCAGAAATAATGTGTAACCCAATATCTGGGTACCCTGTGACCCAGTCAAGCCGACGCATGAAGTTAACTACCACTCTGTTATTATTTCTCCTCCTGCTTTTTAACAACCTTAAGAAATATAAAAACCATTCTTAGCTCACAGGCTATGCCAAAAAATTTGCCAACCCTTGGTTTAGATTGTCTCCCAATACCTACATCACAATTAAGTTTTGTTGTTTTCTACAATTTAGTGATGCTTGTGTGGTTTCCTAAAGTAAATAATCTATGAAAATAAGGAGTCAGATAGACAGCCACCGCCACAGTACTAATGTACACCCACCCAGCGCATGGTCCACGCTGCCAGACCTGCATCCACCAAACTTAGTATCTTTTGAAATTAGTACCAACCTGGACACACCAAGTAAATGCCCCTAACTTGGAAGCATTGTGATTCTAACAGCTACAGAGTTAGTCTCTGGCTCTCTCTTGCTGCCCTCTCCTGGCTGGCCCATTGCTGAGACTCAGAGGAGAGTCCTGGTGGAGTTCATATGGCTCATAATACCTTCAGGTCTGGTTGCTGGTCCGTAGACTTGTCAAAACCTGCTCCAGTAGAAAATACAATCAGGGATCTTAACACTGGTTGTGATGGCCAATTTTATTATTTCTCGTAGGGTCCTAAGACTCTTTGAAGAATTATCACAAAGTGAACGTTTCGTATATGCCAAGCATTGCTAAATACGTGTTATTTCATTTCATCCTTATAACAACCACATGAGCTCCATATCCCTTGACTGTTGAGCGTTCCCTTTGTACAGGTGATGAAATTGAGACCTAGAGAGGTTAAATACGCTGTACAGGTAGTACGTAGTGGAGTTGGAGCTCGGAGTTAGTCCGTATATATCTGACTCTGAAACCCATGTTCTTAACTGCTACTTAAGGTTTTCAGTCTTTCATACTGAGTCTAATTCAGTGGGGTCTACGGAGCCAGGCATCTGCATGCACTCCAGGGTTCTGCTGCGGGCGTCCCGGAGATCTACACTTTGAGAACTGCCTCCCATAAATAGAAACTGAACTGCTTCCAGCAGAAGGATCTAACTATTCAACACCAGAAGCTTCATTCTTTGGTGGAACAAAATGCTGGGCCTACCCACATTCTTTGGGTAAAAGAGATTAGAAGTGATAAAATGTAAAGGAATCTTATCTCTTCCTGTCCCTCAACTAAACCCCAGAGAAGTGCTGCTCCATCGAGTTTACCTAAAGAGGTGTAACAGTCACCTTTGCTAACAAGCAGCCCTGAGCGAGTAATCAACTGGTTATGTGATAACACTCAGCAGCTAAGGGAAGCCTGGCTCTTCTGAGGAACGATTGCACATCTTCATTGAAAATGTGTACTGAGCTGCCCAGCAAATCCCCTTTGCTTTCTTTAATAAGTCAGACCTGGTACTCAGCCTGTCAGATCTGGAACTGTTCATGGCTCACTAGGCAGAGACGAAAGGAAAAAGGCTTAGTTATAATCTAAACACAATGAATTTGCAATGGAACAAAGCAGCCTGGGCTACAACCATTCCTGGGCATGCCCTGGTTTTCTAGCAGTAAATCTATGTTTGGCAAGGAATGGGATGGAAACTTCTCCCCACCTCGTGGCCAGTGTTTTCTTGAACTTCTATATCTCTTTGGATCCTGGGTGGGGTTGGACACCATCCACAGAGCAGAGGTTGGGGGTACACATGGCTATGAGGGCCAGCCACTAGTTAGTGCCCAGTGAAGAAGAAATATAGTGGGGGAAAGAGAAAAACTATGCAAGGAATTTTGCTGGGTGTTTGACTGATATGATTTAATCTGCCAACAGCCCAGCGAGGTGTTGGGATTATATCAGTATCTTCATTTGACAAATGAGAAAACAGAAGCACAAAACTCAAAGTAACTTGCCCAACGCCACTCAGATAGCAAGAAGTAGAACCAGGAATCAAACCCATAGTCCTGTCCTTTTCACCTAGCCACGTGCCACTGTAAGGCACCACTGCCCTCTGTGTTTATCCCTCAAAATAGATCCTCTACTTCCAATCTAAACAGGTTCCACTCACAGGCCTTGGCGAAAGGCCACTCGCCCTTGGGTCCAAGAATAACATTAATACAATGAACCTTTTTTTTTAAATTGAGATTCCGTATGTAAAGCACTTAGCCCAGTGCCTGATACTTTTTAAAGTACTCGGCAGACCTCCGGGCATTGTCAGGCCTGAGTCAGGTGTGTTCCAGGCTGCAGGAGGTTCCCTTGACCATTTGGTAACGAACACTTCTCAAGTAACTACAATGGATGGTCAAAATAGGAAGAAAAAATAGCCTTGGACTTAAGACCTTTGTAATCTAACTGGGGTATTGAAAGAATTGAATATTTAGAAAAAAAACTCAGAACTTATTCATAGTTTACATATCATACAGGGTTCTCATTTCTAGTTGGGATCTTACTCACTCCTGGATGTGTAGCCTTGGAGAAAATGATTTCACATCCTTTTGGACCTCAGTGTCCTCTCTGGAAAAATGGAGACACTACCAATCTCAAAGGATTTTACTGTTAGGGGCACATATACGGTCAATACTTAGTAAACAGTACACAGGGTCTGGAGATAAAGGAGGAAATAGAATTAGGTGGACTTCCTTCAAGATCTGACTTTGGAATTGAGCTCTGAATGAGGTGAAGGCCCTGAAACTAGAGAGAGGAAGTAATGTTCCAGGTGCTTTTTATCCTCATGTTATAGAAAATCCAACTGAAATTGGTTTAAACACAAGTGGAATTGATTGACTCATAGAACTAAGAAATTCAGAGATAGGGCAAGTTTGAGATGCTCTAGGTGTTGATAATATCATCACGGTTGCAGCTATAGTTCTTGGCAGTGCTTTTGTTGGTACTCTTCATGTGCAGTTTTACCTAGAGTCTGACTTTACTTATGATAGTCAAGTGACTGGAGAAACAGTCCAAGCCTCGCATCTACAGCCCCTGAGGACCTTCTGTCCTCCATTCTCAAGAAGAGTCCCAAGAGCCATTCTGATTGGACCAATCTAGACCACATGAACCAATCCCTGCACACAGGAGGTTGGGATTATGTGATTGGCTCAGCTTAGGTCACATGTTCCATCCCCAGCGCCTTGCAGTAGGGACCAGTTCCTTGGAAGTACATGGCTCCTCAAATGGAAATTGGGCACTGTTGAGAGGTGGGATTTGGCAGGGAGAGACACAATGCCCTCCACAGGGAAATTGCTTTTATAAAGTAAAAAGGATCGAGGGAGCTGTGGATAGAGTGAACCCACAAACTTGTTGCGGGGAGCAGTGCATTCTCCAGAGGGAGTTGTGAGAAATGGAGCATTTGAGAGGGAAGTGGGGGCCCTGCAGGAGGCCATGCCAGCCTCTGGGGCCTGGGGCCTTGTGTGAGCCTGGGAGTTTTACTGTAGCGTATACCGGCACCACCAGCAAATTCAGGAAACGAGCCTGTTTCCTTCTATTATAAAGGCTGATCCTTTACTCATGAAACAGAGTATTCACTCCACCTGAAAACGTTCAGTGTTGGGATTAGAAGAGAGGGAGCCCACTACATGCTAACTCTGGGTAGAGGAGTTTCCTGTGTTTTCTCCTTTAATAATGCTCCCAACCTCCCTCTGGGACAGGAGGCTTTACAGCATTCGCAGATGGGAAAGGGAAGGGAAGTGACCTGTCCTGAGTCACTCAGCTAAGAGATGGCAGTGGGGAACCTGGAGTCCCCAAGGCTGCTTGACTCCCAAGCCCACAGCAGGGCACCAGGCTGGGCTTTTCTCCAGTTCCTGAGAATTCCGCTGTCCTGTATCACAGCAGCGCCTGGGCTGATGACCCTTTTGCATGGTGACACCTGCCTCAGAGCACAAGCTTGTCCTCGGCTACGCTGGTTGTGCCCGAGGACCCTACTGAATGTGGGAGTCTGGAGGCGGGGGGCTACTCATGAACAGGGACTCTGTACCTCCCCACCGGACCGAGGACGGGAAGTCAGGCCCAGGAGAACCGGGGGCAGAGGGGCTGCTGAGCTTCCTTTCCGGAAGTCATAACTGTCTCCGGAAGTCATAACTGTCCTCCTCACACCCTCCCCTCCGGCAGCTGTGAGTGCTCTGCTCGCTGCTCTATGTACAGTGTCTGCTCGAACATCACAAATTTTCCTAGATGAGCAAACCAAGGAACGGCCATGACAGCTGAGGTCACAGCAAGCGGCTTGTGCCTGTGGGTGTGTCTTCTCATCCCCATTTTACAGATGAGTACGTTAACCTCTGGGAGGTTGCCCACCGATCTCACGTGGCTGGCAGGTGACTGAGTTGGAATTTGAACTCAAGTTCTGTCTGACTCCAGAGACTGGATTAAGTGCTCTGCTGTGAAGGGTGACCTTGAACTTAGGGAAAACCTTCAGTGAAGCTGTTTGGCCTTGTGGATCCCTCCCCAAAGAGAACGTCACGTGCTCCCTGGAGAGCGTCTGATCCACTTTGTTGGAATAAGCACAGATCCTTTCTTGGGGCACCTGTGTTCACTGATGTCACCATCCCTCTCCCCTACTCTCCACTTCTTCCCCCCTCCCCCAATACCTGAACAAGCCCCAGAGGAGTCACTTCCCGTGTGGGCTCCCTCCGCCCCAGGAATTTTCTATCTGCAGCAAGTAGAGTGCAGACTTCCCGGAGCCTCGGGACACATCACCCCCAAGATGATGCTGGTGCTGATAGTAAGCCTTTTATTTTTTAAGGCCAACTACAACAAAAACATGGAAACTGGGAATGAGCAAGGTCCACGTGAGCAATCAGAAGGTATAACAGCAGCTGTGGGAGAAGGTGACTGCAGGGAAGTGGATTGCCCCCCTTTTCCTTGTGTTCTGTTTTTAGCCTGTGTTTTTCAGAGCAAGTAGGTGCCATGGTGACAGGTACCATAGAAATAGATGGAGCACCGCCCAGCGCGGGGCTGCCGAGCCAGCCGTTCCCATGGAAATGCACCGAGCCCTGGGAAGAGCCCAGGGTTCTGCTGTGCTCTGGCTGCAGCGCACAGCAGGCTCCCCGAAGGGCCCGGCTCCAGTCAACCACGTGACACTGCTTTAGGATGGCCCCTCGAGGCTTCCAACTTTCTCACCAAGTTTGTCCAAGGTCCCTGATAGCACACCTTCCCTCCGAGGGCACCCATGGGAGCTGCTCTCTGAGTCATACCAGACACTGTCTTAGGGAGCTTTGGCTTTGCCCATGCGGGCCAAAAGTGGCCTCTAACACTGCCAGCGTTCCTGTCCCCACTGCTGGGAACACCCTGTCCCCATCCTGACTAGATGTGGAACTGTCACTGGTTTTATGCAATGGTAATAAAGAGCTTTTACCACTGGGATTGAGTCCCAGACATTTGGTAACCAGGAACACTCATAAAATGAAATCTCAGAGGATCTCGACCTGAAAGCAGAGCAGGAAGGGGCATCATCAGTCACGTCTGAGGTCGTGCTTTCAGTCTGTGAACCTCGGACAGTGCAGACTCAGGCCCAGCCTCACAGCTGCTTCCGGATGCAGCGTTAATGCACTGAAAGACCCCTGGAAACAACTGCTCGAGCTGTCCCACAGCATTTATATAACCGCCTCAGCATTGCTGTCTGTAGATGTATGTAAATGATCCTGGTGGAGCTTAGCTTGTTTTTATTTGGATTTAGACCAATTACACGTCTTCTGAAATAGAACCCATGTGTACACACGCCCTTTAAACCTAACTGTCTTATATTAGGCCTGGCATAAGAGGGTTACGTTGAAAGGACATATGTTATAATATCTGTTCCATCGTATTTCCTTCTGCAATGGGGCTCTATTACATATACTTGTTTCCATACATTTATACCATCAGATGGCATACATCCTTCAGGGCAGCGGAAGTATAATTCTGGACTAAAGTATGGTCCTCAGACCAGTAATTCTAAGCATTGACCAACTGAAGTTAATTTTACTCTCAATTAAAGAAACACATACACACACACCCTTAACAAAGGAATTTTTTTTAAAACAATTAATAATCCATACCACCATCAACTCATGAATTATTGCCCAGGTAGTTACAGATTGTGAAAATCATAGCATTGGAAGGCGCTAAAAGTAATGTCTATCCTGGCATATCTGGCATTTGACATGAAGACACTGAGCCCCAAAGAGTCGAGGTGCTTTGCTGTTTAGCTCAGCATATCTTCTGTGTATGCAGGTGGTGTGTCAGGTCATTACCACACGGCCAGCCCTGTCCCAGCAGTGGAAATGCATGGAGTCTCCCACCCCTCCAACTAGCGAGTGGTGCTCACAGTGACCTTGAAGTAGGCCTGTAGGTCATGCCATTGGTGGAGCTGCGCAGTAGAAGGGTAGCCAGACATTAAAGCAACTTCCTGGTTTGTCCCTAGGACTCGTCCGTGAAACCACGTCACTCCACATTTACTGTTCGTAGCATCATACACGTAACCTGCATCTGGGTTCTGTATATCGTGTTTTGTGGTTACAGGAATTTGGTGTGACCAAGCATTGCAGAGCCTCTGAATTAAATAAGCAAACACGTGTGCTCTAGTTTTACAGGCGAAGCAAACTATGAAACAGAGGGCTTGCCTTTCTTGCCCATAGCACTGTCATACCTTGGAGTTTTGCCACTTGGTTGGATTGCTTTATTTGGCCTAGTAACTAAAAGCAGATTTGCTTTGAAGAACAAATCTTCTATAACTCTCTAAGAATGGACATTCACAGTTATGTTTGGCAGACAGAGTTTTCCCAGATTTTCATAGAGTCATAAAGTTAATGTTTGGCCATGTGAAGCATAAACAAAGAAACCTTCCTTTCGTAGATAAGCTCCTTTCCATGGAGTTGGAACAGGAAACCTGAGTTAGAGAATAGTTGATATTTAATTCAAGAGACACACAAACCCTTGTGTCACTTTTCCCAACAGTTTGTAACTAAACATTTAATGTGAATGCACCTTAACAATCACAGTTTCCTTTTTAAATTTTAATTTAAAATTTTTATCATGAGAAAATACGTACAACACAAAATTTACCACGCTAACCAGTTTTAAGGGTACGGTCCAGTGGCATTGAATACACACACATTGTTGTGCAGCCGTCACCACCATCCACCTCCAGATCTTTTTCTTCATCCTTACCTTAAAATCTGTCCCCATTAAGCACTAGCTCCCTATTCCCCCACCCCCAGCCCTTGGCAAGCATTGTGCTATTAATATTTTCTGTCTCTATGAGTTTGGCTCTTCTAGTATCTCATATAAATATAATCATATGGTATTTGTCCTTTTGTGGCTGACTTATTTCACTTAGCATAATGTCCTCAAAGTTCATCCATGCTGTCACATGTGACAGAATTTCCTTCCTTTTAAAGGCTAAATAATATTCCATTGTTTGTATATACCACATTTTATCGAACATTTAACTTTTCTATAGTTTATTTCTTATCATTTTTTTTGTTTTTGTTTTTTGTGATATGCAGGCCTCTCACTGTTGTGGCCTCTCCCGTTGCGGAGCACAGGCTCCGGACGCGCAGGCTCAGCGGCCATGGCTCATGGGCCCAGCCGCTCCGTGGCATGTGGGATCTTCCCGGACCGGGGCACGAACCCGTGCCCCCTGCATCGGCAGGTGGACTCTCAACCACTGCGCCACCAGGGAAGCCCTATTTCTTATCATTTTAAAATTTTGAAACAATCACAAAGTGACAGAAAAATTGCAAGGGCAGTACCAAAAAAAAAAAAAAACACCTCTTTTTTTCTTGAACTCTTTGAGAATAAGATGCCCTGATCCTCATCATTTTCCCATACTTTCCTGTGTTTTTCTATAAACAAAGACACTTTCTTACCTCACCACAATCCAACCACCAACACCAGAAATCTGACACAGATTCATAACCACCATGGAATGCTCAGACTCTGTCCAAGGTTTGCCAAGCATCGCAATAGTGTCTTTTATCACAACAGGGTCCAGCTCAGAACCACTCTGGCATGTACGGATGTCTTTTATGACCTTGACACTTTTGAAGATCACAGACTTTGTAGAATGTCTGTCTAAGGTTTCCTCATGGTCAGATTCAGGTGATGCATCTCTGGCAGAAAAATCACAGCAGTGACACTGTGCTCTTCTTGCACCCTGCCAAGGGGTTCACCATTGTGATTTGTTTCTATACTAATGATGTGCACTTTGATCCCATGATTAAGGTGGTGTCTACCAGGTTTCACCACTATAAAGTTAGTCTTTTCCTCCTTTCTGATTAATAGGTATATTATGGGGAGGTACTTTATTTATTTATTTAGGCTGCACTGGGTCTTAGTTGTGGCACACGGGATCTTCATTGCAGCATGCAGGATCTTTTAGTTGCGTCATGTAGACTCTTAGTTGCGGCATGCATGTGGGATCTAGTTCCCCAGCCAGGGATTGAACCTGGGCCTCCTGCATTGGGAGCAAGGAGTCTTACCCACTGGACCACCAGGGAAGTCCCTGGGGAGGTACTTGAAACTAGGTAAATATCACATGCCTCATCAACTTTAATTATTTTTTATATCCGTATAGACTTATGGATTCCTGTATTAGTGAGTTATACTCCATTCCCATCATTATTTAAAGTGCACCTTGGCCCCAGCTTGACCAGTGAGAGCCCCTTCGATCTGTGTCCTTTCTGTATGGACCCATCATTCTTTGAGCACATCCATGTGCTTTCTGGCATGACAAGATGTTCAAGGCTTATCTTCTGTTCTTGCCTCAGTTCTGGAAATCAGCCTCTTCTCCAAGGAGTCTTAATTCATTTTAATGGAAAATGGTATTTAGAATCCAAGATCTGGGCAGTAGATGTGCTCATTCCTATTGAGATGTTGCTGCTCCCAGGCAGGGCTAAGGAATATATGTTTCTCTGCAAACACACACATACACAGATACACCCCTTACCCTCTGATACCATTTGCCAGGCTGCCATTCCCCAGCACTCTGAAGAATCCCCCCTTACCCTGATCGGGCTGTGACACCACAGGCCAGGCCACCCTCCGTGGGGATGTCCTCCTCATTACTTGGCCCTGACCCCCACCTTGGGCCTTCATGGCTTCCTGCCCTCCATCCCCGCCATGGACTCCTACCTCTCCACTCCACCTAATGACTTTAGGACCAAATTGTTTAGGAAGAGGAAGTGGAAGGGACCACCACTGACTTTGGTTGAAAGTAATTGTATTGCTAACAATCCTTTGCATATTGGGAACACTTGTGTCTGACCTATTAAATAGACAATTCTAATCGTGACTGCCAGCATTTCTCCAATCTTTTGTCTCTGTTATGGTAATGAAAATTTTTTATGAAATATTTATACAGCCAGGATGCCGTCTTCCTTACAGCCACATCTACTTTGCAAACTCGCAGTTGTGTTTAGGCTGCCACCAGCAACCTTCTTGGCAAACATTGAGCGACTCCCACCACAAAAATTAATGAGTGAAGACAAGGTCTGTACACCTACTTAATTCCATGCTTCCGTTATCAAATTATAGGACTCTGGGGAGGTGATCCAGGGACAGCTACAGAAACCAGAAATGGAGTTTTGTAACACTGTGAACTGCCTTGTAGTGAATAATGAGATCTTCCTGGCTAGACTGTGAATATCAAGGAAATGGGCTGTGTCTTCTACTATTTTTTGTACCCCTCAAGGTCAGGTCCTAAGTATGATCTGTGTACGTACATATGTGATGCCTCCCGGGCTTGCTGGCCGACAGAGCTGTGACGGCTTCCTCATGGTAGTGAGGGAGAGAGAGCGTGAGTTACAAGATCTGACGGACGCCTGTTGGGCTTTATCCTCCTTGACCTCCGTGATCACAAATTGTTCTTTAAGACACTTGCTTCTTTGGCTGCTGAGCCACATCTCCTGCCTCCCTGGCTGCCTCGTCTTGGTTGCCTTTGTACTGATACATCCTATTTGCTCTGCCCATCCCCCGCCCCTCCGACAGAGGACACTTATTGGGTGCCTTCCATGTGCCAGGCATTGTTACAGGTGCTGGAGATACTGCAAGGAGTAAAACAGACCAAAAGGCCTGTCCTGGCAGAACTGAAGGGAAACAGAAAACCTGCTCCCTTGTGTGTGTGTGATCCCGTGGTCCCACTTCACAGGAGCAACTTCCGCTGAGCACTGGCTGGTCCAGCAGGGCACATGAAGGGTTAAGGCAGCCTCTCTCCTGCCAGGTTCTTTTTTGGGAGGGAGGCTTTCTAGGTGCTCATCTCTCTGGCCTGGCCTCCTATCTCATCTGCCAGCTTCCTGCTTTGCCTGCCCTGCAGTCCGTCTGCTACCCGTAGCCAGAGCCATCTTCATAAAGGGCACATCTTACCAAGTCACTCTATTGCTGAAAACCTTCGTGATTTCCCATTGCTCTGGGGACAAATCCAAATTCCTTCGGGAGCTGGCCTCTGCTTACCCTCCCAGCCCCTGCTCCGTTCACCTCCTCCCGTGCAGTGTATACTCCAACGGCACCGGAAGCTCGTTCCCTGCACGTACCTCCTTGCCCTCGCTCGTGCTGTGCCCTGGCCTAGAGCACCCTCTCTCCCCACACTTCTGCTAGTCTGACCCCTACTCTTCGTTCTAGACTCAGCCCCTTTTTCTCCTCCACCTGCAGTCCATGTGGCCCAGGAGCGCTCAGCACATGCAGTTATAGTTACCTATTTATTTTTCTGTCTCTCCCTGGGAGACGACACAGTGGTAATTACGTGTTTAATGTCTGTCTCTGGGGGATGGTAAACCCTCTGTGTGCGTGGGCTGTGTCTGTCTCATTCCCACTGTATCTGCAGCACGCTCAGCTGGGCAAGGAGGAATAAACATACACAGTGCTTGCACCTTGCTACCTGTGGTCCCGGCCAGGAATTGTTCTAAGAACCTCACAAGCGTCGCTAAAATCCTCACCACAACTCAATGAGGAGCAAACGGTTATTAGCCCCTGTTTACAGGTGAGAAAATAGGCACAGAGCAGTTAATGATTCCCTCTTAAGTGTAGAGGCACGCTTAGAATTCAGACAGTTTGCCCCAAAACTGTGCTCTGGACCACAGTGCCTGTTGCATGGATGGGTGGTGGATGGTGCCTGGACCCTGGGCATCGAGCAAGCACTTGGTGAATGACAGCTGTTGTTATTATCACTGTGGTGTTCACACTCCCAGGCATCCACGCCTCTCGAACGGGAATAGGATCTGTTTTACTCACCTCCGTATACTCAGCATACCCCACACGGTTGGGACTAAATAAATATTTCCTGAAAGAGTGAAAACCAAGTGACCCAGATCCTCAGAAGTATAAGGAGTAACTTATTTTATCATAATGACCTGATTCTACCTTCCTAATGTGTGTTTAAATTAAATTCCATTTTTTTATTAGGTAAAACTTACATGTTGTGCTATTCAAAGTTGCAGAGAGTCCCTCTTCCACCAGGGTCACCCTGTGGCACAACTCCAGAGGGTACCATTCACATAAAATCGTGTAGCAGCCACTGCTCCTGATCAAGCCCCCATCTGCTCAGTTTCCCTCTCTACAGCCATCACTGGTGCCAAGCTCTTCTCCATCCTTCCAGAGCAGGTCTCTGTGCATTTGAACTGATCGGTTGTGTGTGTGTTATTCAATACAGAAGTCTTCACCTTGCCTTGTTCACTTTACATCTTTGGGAGTTTTTGCATTTGAGGCGTATAGAGTAGGCTTATTCTTTTAATGGTTACATATCATCTATGTATGGTTTAGATGGACGGTAGGGATGTACCATAGTTTAGCTTCTCCTCTACTTAACCAGTCCTCCATGTATTTAAGCAGCCTCTATTAGGTTGTTTCTAAATTGTTTCTATTATAAACAGTGCTGCCTCTGTGCTGGCATTATCTCATCCACTTTTGAACACATCTGGAGGTTATATTCCCAGAATTGGATTGCTTGGGTAAAGCAGAGGAATGACTTTCTAATGGTAGAATTTCAGTCATCTGTGACAGGCACAGATAAGATATGTTTACACTGAGGCTTTGGGTGTTTCAGATCCTGCTAAGGAATTGATTGGCCATGGGTCCTCCTCTCTGGCATATTCGATACTGGGGAATGATATTTGTGGGTTTGATAGTTTGTTATTCTCTAAGGAGAAAAGAGAGACCTCACAGCAGAAAGGTGGCTTCTTGGAGTCTGACCAAGTCTTACTGACTGGATCCCATCTGACCTTACTTCTAGAGTAAGACCTAGCAGGACAACGCAACACCTGGGCCACTCAGCAGTGAGTTCACAGAGGTCCTGAGAAGCCTGAGTCCAGGGATCAGTCCACAAAGAAACATGTTTGAACCCTGGCCCCAGAATCACCTTGTGGGGAAAGGGACAAGGCCTCTGATGTTCCTGAGGATGTGATTCCTATTAGCACCACAGGATAGATGATGGATGGGTGGGTGGGTGGATGTAAGGTTGGATGGATACATAGATACATAGAAAATATCCATAGATAAATAGGTATTGATCAAGCAAGCATGAACTTAGACTTGCTTTTGAATTTGGGCTCTGCTACTTCCTATTTATGGAACCTCTTTGACTCCCCTGAGCCCCAGTTTCCTTGCCTATAGTGGGAATGTCTTCTTTGTGGGGCAGTGGTGGGGAGCCAGTGGTTGTAAACCAATGAGGGTGAAGGGCCCAGCACAGTGCCTGGCCCACAGTGCTCTCCCTATCATTTATTTTATGACTGACTTGCTCTGGTTGGTTACTGAGGGCATTTCTTTGGCAGGAGCCAATGAACATGTACTTCACGCTCTGTTTGGCCCCTGCCTTCAAGGGAACGACCCTGTTGAGTGGGGGTCCTCGACCTTCTTTCCCTCGCAGCGTGCACAGCCAGTGACATTAAGTGCCTGGCGCGCTCCCCGCATGCATTACACAGGGCAGGATTTCTACCTACACTCATCTATCTCCAGGCTAGGGAAGTAACATTATTACAGGAATTACCTGGATCCACTTACATTTATATTAAAACAATAAATAAAGGAAAGAAACGGCAATTACCCTCAGATTTGGGTCTTCTGGCTACAATTTATTTGCAAAACAGCACCCAGCTTGCATCTGCTGCCTTATAGAGCAATAATGGGGAGCGAGGGCCCACAGATACCTGTGGGGTGTCGCATTTCGTCGGGTTCGGGGTAAACTCCACTCTCTCCTCCGGATGTGAAGTGAGGTCAGTTATCAGAGGGCTCTGGCCACTGACCCACATGGTTATGGAGTGGTTCTCTCTTCAAACTTTGCTGAATGCCTGGCTGAGGTGCTAAGCCCTCCACAAACCTCAAGGGAGCCACAGACATCCAGGACGTTAGCTGGTACCTTGGATGCTGGGCTAAAAGGACAGGCTTGCCAGGCCCAGCGGGGGCTTGCTCATTCTGGCAGGCAAGCACAGGCTTGACCTGCCAAAGCAGCTGCTTTAAGCCTCAGTATCTTCAGCTGGGGTATGGAATCCAATCTCACCTGACCCTCCCGGCACCCCTACCCCAGCCCATGGGAACCGACTGTCCTCTCCTCTGTGCCTCCACGGCCCTTTGTTCCTGCAGCTATGAAAGCACCTGCAGTCAGTTTCAAATGTATCTCTACCGCTTCCAGGACAGTATCTTTATATTTTTTGTGTTAGAGATTTTATACAATCTCAAATTCTTCATGAAAATAGCCATGAGGTTTACATGATCTTCTGTCTGGGAGATGAGAGTTGAAAACACACATTGGTGATTTGGAATTCCATTGGGCTCGTCTCTGTAGATAGAAAGAACTGTGGAAAATCAGGCTTGTCCAGAACCTTCGCTATGGACACTGCCCTTGAATCCTGCTTTCAACCAGCCTTCAGTCAGTCATTCAACAGACACGTATGAACTCCCACTTTCATGTCAGGCACTATGCTAGGCACGTGGTATATTTAGATGAGGAGGACATGGGCTGTGCCTTGGAGGCCAACACAACGTGGCTATCTAGCCCTAGATTTTGCTGACATGTTGATGCCTCTCTTTCTAGAGTATAAGAAGTCAATTTATAGGATTACTTTTTGAGCATATTTTCCTAGAGCTTTGAGACTATCTCTATATTTTAAAATTTACAGTTTTTATTCATTCACCAAAAATCTGTATAAGACACTGTGCCTATAGTAGTGGTGAGAGGAGGGGATATAAAGAAGAAAACATAAAATCTCTACCTTCTAGGTCCTAAATCTAAATAACAGAAGTCATACGTAGACAGAAAATCTAGCCTATTAATTCCTTTGTGAGCTCACGTGGTATGCATTCGTTTCTTCACTTACTCGTAAGTAGGTTTGGTGTGTGCTACGTGCTTAGGCTGTGATAAGTGCTCTGGGGGCTGAGGAAGAGCCCTAAGTTATGGACTTACCCTCTAGGCACTCGGGGTCTCTCTGGGAGAGAGAAAGGGGGTTCAGGGTCAAGTAGAACATCAGGCTGACTGCAACTCCAGGCCCAAATCAGTGGCTCAAAGAATGCTTTGGGGGCAAGGCAGCTCAGCGCCAGCCAGTACGAGCCTGTTGGGTACATCTTGGAGGTAGAAGATTCTGAACCAGTTCTGAGGAATGGAAAGGCCTTCTGGGAGGGAGGCAGGGAGGACATTCCAGGCCAAAGAAAGAGCATCTTGAAGTGTCAGGAATTTCTCATTAGAAACTGAGACATGAAGGGGATGGGGCTGGGCGGGAACTTGCTCCAAATAACAACCACCCCAGGACAGGGCCAGGAGCAGCCCTGGGCAGGTCGGGAGGCAGTCCTCATGCTGCACCTGCTGCCTTCCAGGGAGCTGTGCTTTCTCATCTGTCCCTCCCTGTCCCATAACCCGGATCCTCTGTGGCCCATCCAGGGATGACCTTCCCACTCCCCCTGAAGTCCCGCCTTCCCTCTGCTGTGAGGAGTTTGATTCTACAGAAGAAACCAAACCTCAGAAACATGTCCAGCATGGCTAGGGGTGAGTGGTGCTAAGATGTTAAAAAAATATTCCCTGGAAATACCAGCCATGTAGGGCCCAGGAACTCCTGAGACGCCTAGCTTCTGCACGGGAGACGGAAAGTCAGAGCAGAAGGAGATTCTCGCTGGTCACTAATTAACTTCCCAGAAGGAGCGGGCACCTTGGACCAGACTCAGGTGCGAAGGCTATCACCAACCAGCTCTGCTTGGTCCCCACAGCTCCATAGGCAGAACCGCCAACGACCTCCGGTGATGGAAAGGTTTTCCCTTCTGGGAAAAGTGTCCCCATGTTACGCCGCATTTTAATCTGCTTTTGATTCAGACCAAGTCTCCCTCCTTGGACTGGTGGCACCCATCTCCCTACTACATCCCAGGAGTGACGCCCAAGGCTCTAAAGGGTCCTGCAAGAGAAAACAGATATCCAAATTGTCACTGACCTGGATCCCAGCAAAATCACAACGGGAAAGACTTTTCTGGTTCTGGTGGAGTCACCAGCAACACAGATTAAAATACTAAAGCAGGACAGTTTTCCTTGTTTATGGACACGTCCGGCCTCTGTCGCTATTTGTGGGCCAACAATTATCTAGTC
Source organism: Pseudorca crassidens (assembly GCF_039906515.1). Lineage (NCBI taxonomy): Eukaryota > Metazoa > Chordata > Mammalia > Artiodactyla > Delphinidae > Pseudorca > Pseudorca crassidens. The sequence goes on along the minus strand of NC_090296.1, from coordinate 13,649,476 downwards.
TTGCCTAACAAACCACCCCAAACTTAGTGGTTTAAACCATAATTCTGCCCTGAGGCTGGGCTCCACGGGTGTCCACTGGACTAGACAACCAAGATGGCTTCTTCCTCACATGTCTGGAGTGTCCACTGGGATGGCTGGAACCACTGGGACTAGCCTCTCATTTCTCTCTCTAGGAAGCCCCTCTAGCAGTGGAAGCCAAACTTCTTTACGGAGTAGCTCAGGCCTCCGTGGGAGATATTCCAAGAGGACAAGCCCTAATGCACAAGCACATATCAAGCCTCTGCTTGCATCACACCTCCTAATGTCCCGTTAGCACAGCAAATCATGTGGCCCAGGCCAGCGTCAAGGGGGAGGGGGCTCCTAATGATGTGAATACCGGGAAGTGTGCTTTACAGAGTCAGCAAGGAACAGTGGACCACAACCCTTCGTACACATGATGGACCAGCAAACCCTAGCTCAACCAGGTCGACCCTGCTCACTAGAACCTTGGGGGGCCAACGGCGCAGGTGGCTCCTTACTGGCTGTTGCCGTGGGCAGACTGTGTGACCTCTCTGAGCCTCATCTATTACTGAAAGTAACCACGGAATCTTCCCCACAGAGCTGATGTACATAAGATGCGGGACCCACGTTAGCTGCTGTCTGTCGTGGATTCTCCACAAGGAAAGCAGTCCATTTTGTGGAACAGCTGGCGCTCTCCAGCTTGGGACTACGTCTTCCAGGGCTTTAGATCAGATTAGGAACATTAAAAGGCTTCTGCTGCTTCTTCTTCTTTTTTGTTTCTCTTGTTATTAAGTTTTTTTAAAAAAAATGAAAACATTGATTTTTGGGTAAAAGGACTCAGAGGACACACTTCATTTCTCGCCACAAAGAAAAAGCTGTTGTGACCTTAGATGGAGCCCGAGACAGCAGACCATAAAGTAGCCCCAGCTCGTGTGTCCACCGTCCCTCCAAAAAGGCACCACGGAGCCTTCTATTCCAGGTCCTGTTACTAATGGGGACGACGCGGGGACTTTCTATGACCAGCAGTAGAGATGAGCAAAACCGAAACACAGTGCCTTCTGAAGTACATTTAATTAAAAAGGAAACAGAGAAGCTTTGTGCACGTAATACCTCGTGATTTATGGTATTAATCCAGTTTGCTCTTGAAACAGGCTTCGGAGGTAAGAAAGGTGTGGGGAGGGGATGGGCAGCCTCTAGGCTGGCTGAATTCCCTTCCCTCACTCCAGATTATTTTTGGAGCACGCTGGGCTTGCTTGAGCCGTGCAGCCAGCTTCCTTGAGCTTTCGGCAGCGGGGGGTGTTCAGTTTGACCTCCTTTGCAAAGTCTGTAGCATTGGCAGGCTCTGTAGGGTTTGAGGTAATGAGTTCCAGGCAGTTAGAGCAGGAGCCAGTCCCAGACTTTCCCTGCAGAGGGTCACATCTGCTTCACTACCCCATGCCCAAGGAGGAAGATGCTGGAGGTGATGGTGGACCCATCCCGGGGAGGCCCGTGCCTGCAGCCCAGTGGTGACCTCAGAGGGACACAGGGGTCATCTGTCTGAGGCTTGAATCCTGGCTGTGCCACATACCAGCTGTGTAACCCTGGGAAAGTCACTCTATCTCTCTGAGCCTTACTCTCCTCTTGTATAAAATACAGATGATTGATTACACATGTAAATTACTTAGCACAGAGACCCTGGTACATAATAAGCACTCAGAAAATATTAGCTGACAGATATTATTGCAGAAAAGAAATGTCCACTTGTTGATGGAGCATACCTGGCATTTAGGAGATTTGTCACCAAGGTTATTTCTCCAAAAGAGTATATTTTTCTTCGGGATGATCTTTTTTTTTAAGGAAATAGTCCTTTTTTTTGAAACATAACTTTTCTTGTTTGTTTTTCCTCCAGTTACAGTTTTCCTCCAGATACCTATTTATTGCATAAATTCTAGAATATTGAGGAAAGCACAAAGGAGAACATTAAAATCACCTACCATCTTGTCAGTGGAGATAGCCGTGATTAACATGAAGATGTGTTTCCTTCTAGTTCTTTCTCTCATCTCCTTTAAAAAGGAGAATATGCTGAACATAATGTTTTGTTACCTATTAATGTTCCTTTAATGGTACATCCCAAATATCTTCTAATATCTTTAAATATTTCTTCTGTACCATAATTTTAAATGTCTATACAAGATTCACTGAATGAATGTAACTCCAACCCCTACTTCCCGAATACCGGTGTGTTAGGTAATTTACACACAGGAAAGGACTCAAGGAGTTCTCTTTGAGGTAGGTATGATTACTGCCATCTTATCCATGGGAAAACCAAGCCCAGGGTCACAGCACTGGCCAGAGGCAGAATCAGGATTCAAACTCGGGTTTGTTTGCCTCCAAAGCCAAAGGACTTCCCATTCCAGAGGTGGGCTGGTTGCCCCCGGGGGAGACTGTGGCGTGCACGTGGGGGTCTTCCTCTAAAACTCCAGTAAGACTATCTCTTTGGAGGAGAGTCGAGGACTCTGAGCCTGCCCAGTTAAGAACCTGCCTAGACAAAAGAAGTGAACGGTCTCTTGCCCAAAAAGTACACCCAAATGGCCAATAAAGCATACAAAAAGGCACTCATCTGCATTACTCATCAGGGGAATGCAAATCAAAACCACAGTTCGATGCCACTGGAAAGGCTGGGATGAAAAAGGCAGAGGCAACACCAAGCATTGAAGCGGGTATGAAGCAACCAGGAACTCACGCGCCCCCTGGTGGGAGTATAAATCGGTACAACTGGGATCGGCTGGGACCTGGGACCGTTTGCTGCAGTGCTGCAACGCTTGCACCTGGACGAACGTCTCCTGGAGCTACAAAATGCGAAGACTAAAAATAACTGTGTGCATGCGCAGTTGGGGCAAATTCTGGACAAAAGATAACAAAAAGACCGAAAAACCCAACTGCCACTTCTCAAGAGCTGGGAGCAAAAACAGGGAGTCAGGAGCAAAAGCAGGGTACTGTGCATGACCCCTGCACTCAACGCCACCAAAAGGGTGGGCAAAACACCTAAGCCACAGCTCCGGCCCAGACCCTAGACACACCCCTACCCTCACCCCATGTAAGGAACCAGCTTACCCTGCGTCGGGAAGCGAGCAAGGGAACCTGTTACTTATTGTCGTTCCCTCCTGCGGCCGCAGGGGCCCCAATAAAGGGGCCAATCACCAAACCCAGAATTTCTTGATTGACCTCTTATCAATTTCTATTGATTGGGGAAGGCCAAGAGCCCTGGTCAATATCACAACCACTTTGGAACCTGCTCGGCCGCATCTACTAAAGCTGAGCAATTATATTTCCTACAACCGTAGGTATGTGCCAAACAGAACCGTGCACACGTGTGCCCAAAATGCATGTACTAAAGGGTTCACGGAGGCACCATTTGTAATAACCTGACACCGGAAGCGATTCAAATATCCATCAGCAATAGTTTTAGGTAGATGCATTGTAGTAATGAGTATACCACAGAGCAATGAGAATGAACCCACTATTGGTGAGTGAAGGAAGGTAGACTCAAAAGACACATACCGTATGATTCCGTTCTAGGAAGAACATGTACGAAGGACAGGCAAAAGGAATCTGTGGCGTTAGAAGTCAGGGCAGTGGCTATCCCTGTGGGGTGCGTGTGGAGGATGATGACCAGGAGGGGCACAGGGGGTCCTGGGATGCTGGTAACACTCTGTGTCTTGACCAGGATGCCGGTTCCATGGATGCGTTCATTTTGTGAAAGTTATCAAGCTGTACACGTACGTGCGTTTTTCTGTGTGTATGTTACGCTTCAACAAAAAGTTAAGTTAAAAAGCCTCTACAAGAAGGAACTGACTGCATTCTTCCCTTCTCTCACCAAACCCAGGGCTCCAGCCAGCCAGTGTGGTGGCCCTGCCCAGGTCCCTTGCTCCGGCCTTTGAAAAGTTCTGCCAAGTCAACAGTGGCCCTCTGCCGCTGCTGGGCCAAAGTGAGCCAGGCAAGTGGACGTTGCCTGCCCTGGGTGCTGTCCCAGGTACCAGGTAAAAAACCTGAGTTTTCGGGGTTAAAGCTTGGGAGTGGCCAGATGCTGCAGCCAGGTGTGTCTGTCACCAGGAACCTCTCTGTCCAGCCTGGCGGACCCCATGGTGCCTGGCATGGAGCCTCACTCATGACTGTTGCTTTGGAAGGGGCTGCCGTCTTCGCATGTCCACTCCTACCCCTGTCCCCTGCCCCTGCCTCTGCCCTGGGAAAAATCTTTGGGACTACCAAGGAAGTCCAGCCCTGGACAGGTGGCACTGCCATCCGTCCACTTCATTGCCCAAGCTAGAAACCTGACTCCACAGGATTAAGAAGGATATAAAACCACCTGCAATTAAATCCAGAGACAGACATTGTTAATACTGTCATGAATGTTCTCCCAGACTTTTTTTTTTTTTTTTTTTTTGCGGTACGCGGGCCTCTCACTGCTGTGGCCTCTCCCGTTGCGGAGCACAGGCTCCGGACGCGCAGGCTCAGCGGCCACGGCTCACAGGCCCAGCCGCTCCGCGGCATGTGGGATCCTCCCGGACCGGGTCACGAACCCGTGTCCCCTGCATCGGCAGGCAGACTCTCAACCACTGTGCCACCAGGGAAGCCCTCCCAGACTTTTAAAATACAACATATGGAATAAATGGCCCTACTGATTCTGCTTCCATAGTAGCACTTGGGGAGCCCACATTTCTCCTGCCCTAGCTCAGGCTCACATCTCTCTCCGAAAATCCTGTGACGTCTTAACTGTTCTCCTTGTCCCACTCTTTCCCTCTCCTATTCTCCCAACCCATCCCCATCTTCTCTCCCCCTGGAGTGACTTTTTCTACATCTGATCACGTGACTCCCTCATTTAAAGTTCTTTGGTGTAGGGACTTCACTGGTGGCGCAGTGGTTAAGATTTCGTGCACCCAATGCAGGGGGCCCGGGTTCAATCCCTCGTCAGGGAACTAGATCCCACATGCATGCTGCAACTAAGGAGCCCACATGCCACAACTAAGGAGCTCCTAAGACCCAGCACAACCAAATACATACATACGTACATAAATAAAATATTTTTTTTTAAATACAGTTCTTTGGTGCCTTCCTGTGGCTTGTACCTTACTTGATATCAGGCCTGTAGTGACCAGGCCCTGGCTCAGTACCTAACCCCCTCCGACAGTCCAGTCATCCCCAACCGTCTCCTCAGAGAAAAAGTTCCCAGGAACATTCTTCTCTTATCATTTGTGGACTCCAGGGGTGGGAGGGGCCTTCAGAGACCCACCTGGGTCCGAGGTCAGCTCCTTTGCGAGCCCCTCCCATGCTGCCCTCTCAGCGGCTCTTAAGGCCTTGATGCCTCCATGCTGTTCACATGCTGCTCCCTCTGCCTAGGATGTGCTTTCTCCCTTGTGCAGCTGGTGAACTCCTATTCAGCCTTTAGGACCCAGCTCCAGCCTCTCCCCTTTTGTGGGAGAGAATGGATTTCTCCCTTCTCTGAGTCACTCCTCTATCTAGGCAGTTAGCACTCACTGCTCTGTATTGCTAGCATCTGATTTCAATGGAGCCTCGCCTGCCAGTGTGGGATTTCAAGCTTCTTAAAGGCTGGCCGTTATCCTCTCCATCACTATAGCCCATCACCTGGCCTGTGCCTGGCACGGAGGAGCGACTCAGCAAAATGGTTTTGGAGTGAATGAAGAATAGGCTTATGACTGAAGACTTTCAACCCTGTGGAGGAGTTTCTCTAAGAGAGCAGAGAAAGACCTTTCCACTGCTAGCACTGAGAGCTTCCTTGTCCCTTTGGTCTGCGGGCCTCGCCTCGATGGCAGAGAGGGCACCATTGTCCTTTTCTTGCTGGTTTGGCTGGTTTCCGGTTGAGGTTACAGGAAATATAATAGGGTAGGGGCAGGGGCTACAGTATATTCATGCTGATTTGATAGTTTCCAGTCTGGAAAGGATGAAGGATGTTGAAGGATGCCAGCAAGGCCCCCTGCCCAAAACTGTGCTCACCACCTTGGTGCTGGTGTCTGAAATTTCAGCCCCAGGTGTCCTCTTCTCCCTCCCCAGTCCTTTTTAAAAATGCATTGTCAGAGTCCATACCGAGTCTGGGGGCCTATGAGCTTTCCCTTGTGTCTCCAGGACGGGCTGTCCCCAGTTCTGGAAGTATGAGTTCGGCACCTGCACGGGCAGCCTGACCTCGCTGGAGGAGTCCTCGGGGCAGCTGAAGGACATGATGGCCTTCCTCCTGGGCAGCAGCTTCTCCCTGGAAGGGGCCTGGGAGAAGGGGGGACTCCCCAGAAGGGACTCAGCAGGCCACGGCCACATGGGTGCATACAAGGTAGGGACGCAATCCACAGGGGCAGAATGACTTGAGAACGTGGGTCATCTTGTATTTTCCTGCAGTGGGGAGAACAATGGTGCAGGAGGCAAGAGACCTAAGCTCTGGCCACTTTCTAGCTGGGCAATCCAGGACAAGCGGTTAACCTCTCTGGGCTTTTTTTCCTCATCTGGAAAATGGGACCACCAGCCTCTCCCCTGCCTACCTCTGTGAGCACCCAGCATGCCCTTGGGAGTGCGAGTGAAGCCCTTCCGGGCAGATCACTGTGCTGTGTAAACCAAACCTGTTTGGAATTTGTCTGGCTCCTTTAACTTCGGGCACCTCAGTGAGATTTTTGAAAAAGCTCCCTGGCAGAGGGGAGAGCGCGCCTGGCTGGGTAAATGCCCAGGGATTTGTGGCAGAGCCTTGGCCAGGCTGTTAGCTGCTAGGTCATGTCTCTGTCAGGAAAGCTGGGTCATGTTCTTGGCCAGAGGTGGCCGCTGGTGGCCACTAATGCAGAGGAGTGGCTGCCTCGGCCGCTGGTGGTCACTAATGCAGAGTGGCTGCCTCTCGGATGACGTGCCCGCCACGGGGCCGCCTTCTGCAGTGTTTCTGAGGTTTTATTCCAGCCACTGCTTGTCACGGGGTAGGGAGATGGGGGGAGTGGAGAACCAGATCGCTCGTTCCCCTGACCCCTTCTGGACACTTGTGTGAAGTCTGAGAACATACTCTGCTGGATGGATGGGCAGCCAGTGTCCACAGCCAGCCCCAGGTTTCTTTACGGAGGACGCAGATTGGAGATTTCATCTTGGGTCTGAGACGTTTATTAAAACTTGCCTGGTTTGGGCTCCTGCCAGAGGGGCCCAGGCTGCCTCTGATGAGAAACAAGGCTGCCCAGAGTGCGTGCTGCTTTTCATGTGTGAAATATGTGTCTGAGCGGTTTTCTTGACGGTTGGGAAGGGGGGTTGCAGAACCGCAGCTGCTGGCTGGGTCCCTGCAGGGCTGGCCCTGGAACACACCACTGTCTGTGGCAGGTAGGAGCCGGGAGGGCCTCGCGGCTCATCCTGGCCAGCCTTTCATTTTAGATGCAGAAGCTCAGGCTCGAGAGAGAAAGGGACTTGCCTAAATCCCCAAGCCAGGCTGGAACCCAGGACTCCTGGTTCCCATCTGTAAAATGCCCATAGTGGAGGTGTGCCAATTATAAGATGCTTTGCACAGAGGTGCCCATTGCTGCCCAGAGGACGTGCTCTGCAGAGCCACGGTCTAGCCACACCTCACCATCCCAGTGGATACCAGATAGCTTTCTGTTTAACATCGATGCCTCTGCCCGTTGGCTGCTGGGAGAAATGGCCAGGCTGCCATCATGGATTCGGTTGGCGGCCTTGAGGGGATGCAGGGAGTCCCCCAGAAGGAGGCTCCTTGGCCTTGAGGAGTGCTGCCGGTCTCTTGTGAGTGTCCCTGGCATGTGCTCCCTCCTGAGTGCTGTTCTGCAGACATCAACCTGGCAGGCACACCAAGGTTTCATCCTGCTACTGCCAGGGTGCTAACAGCACGTCCTTCAAGCAGCTACCAAGACTGTCCCAGTGGTGTATCCTCCTGGCCATGGCCTGAAGCTTTCATAAGCCCCACTACAGGGACCAGAAAACATTCGGGGGGAAAAAAACCAACATAAGCAGGGCAAGTCACACAGGTCATCCTGGGCAGCTTCCACTGAGGCAGGAGGAGTGAGCAGGGCTCAGTGGGGTCTGTGGACTCATGGGGCAGAGGAGACCCTGGGGCCTCCTTCGAGGCTCCCGCTTCCTGGGGACCCTCTGCCTCTGATTCTCCTAGAGGTCTGCATTTGTGTTCACGGGCCCCTTGAGGTCTGAGGAGAAAATTCAGAGGGTCTATGAAATTGGGTGGGAAAAAATTTGCATGTTTTTCATAGCCTCAAACTGAAATGGAGTGTTTCCTTCCGTTATGATTGTAATGAAAGAAAAAAACGACACCACGTCAGCAGCCCCTGTGATTTGGTGGCTGCCCAAAGAAGTCACAGACGTGCCCATGTCACACTACAGTCCTTCCTGACACCTCAGAAATATCCCGTATGTTGATCGCTACTTCACACTTCCAAGGGTAGGTCTCCCATCTTGTTCCTTGCTTGAGTTGCTAATGAAGAAGCAAACCTATCGCCGTATCATAGTTTTTTCATAATTTGCTAACTGCATTTGCAGCATAATGGGTTTCCTTTGTAATCCTATGCATTTCCTTTTTCACAGTTAAAAATACTACTTCGACGCAGGTCCGTAGCTGCACCAGACTTCCAAAGGGGTCCAGGGTGAGTACAAAATTAAGATTCTCTGTTTTAGACCAATAATTACCAGCAATCTTCCTCATCTCTATGTCACATAAAAGTAGAAGCTAGGGGGCTTCCCTGGTGGCGCAGTGGTTGAGAGTCCGCCTGCCGATGCAGGGGACACGGGTTCGTGCCCCGGTCCGGGAAGATCCCACGTGCCGTGGAGCGGCTGGGCCCGTGAGCCATGGCCGCTGAGCCTGCGCGTCCGGAGCCTGTGCTCCGCAACGGGAGAGGCCACAACAGTGAGAGGCCGCGTACCACAAAAAAAAAAAAAAAAAAAAAAGTAGAAGCTATATTTTTATGATGGCTACTTGGACCTCCTCCTTCACTGAGCTGCTTTGAACTTTTGGTCCTGAGGGCTTTCATCTGTGCTGATTCTATTTTTTAACATTTTTTCACTTGATTTCTTGGCAGACAGAGGTGCCTTGTGCCACCATTGCTGGCTTTTGCTGCCCTCTGGTGGTCACAGTGAGGCCCGTTCCCAAGGACAAACTGGAACAGCTGGTGCAGGCCTGTTGCTCCGTGGGGGGTGAGCATATGGACAACCGGTTCACACTGGCGACCCAGGTCAGTGTCCACTCTCTTTCATGATTCTGACAGCTGCACGTGGACTTCTGCCTGAGAAGACGGGAACTTGCTGTGTTCCTGAGTTCCCCTGACGTGTCCTCATCTTTCCCAGCGGTCCTGGGGGTTAAGGCCCTGGACAAGACCCAGATTCCTGCAGTAGCACCAGGGCTGGGTTTGCAGGTGCCCTTCAGGTTTGAAGGTGACGCCCCTGGCAGAATAGCCAGGCTAATCCATTGGTCCCTGTGAACTTCAAGTGAACCAGGGGTTGGGGAAGCAGGTGGTGGAGGATGTCAGCAGAGCTATTTGCCTTGAAATTTGAAATCATAGTAACCGCTAATCTAGGCTATTGTTCAGTGGCATATCTGGGCAGGGGACAGCTTCCTTCCAAATGTTAACTTGAGCCGAAAGCCATTGATCCCCAGTGTATTAACTCAATCTGCTGGCAAGTGAGCAGATCCAAGCGTGGAAGCTTCCCAGGCCTCTTGGAGGCTCTCAGAGGTCCTGATGAGAGCTTGGGATTGGGTCTTGGGTGAGAGTCAGAGTTCAGAGTAATTGAACTCACTCAGCTGCTTAACAAACAAAATCAGACAAAGCCCGGCCTTCTGCAAAAATGCAACCAGCACCTGTCACCTCCCTCACAGAAAGATGGTCTCAGGACCACCCAAAGCAGCGTGTCGGCAGTTTTATTATTAGTGGGATGAATTGAACCCAATACATCCATCTTTGCTGTCTTCGTGAGCACTCTGATATCCGGCCAGGGGTAGGGATGCTGTTGGTCGTCAAGCAACAGAGTTTCTGTCTAGGTTATGTGACTCGGTCTGCACCAAGATAAACTCAAAATCGCAATCTGTATGATGACAGTGTTGGACTAAATGCCCCCCTAGTCTCCTCCAGCAATCACACCAAGCATTTAAGATTCCATGCTCTGAAACTATGCCCCTCAAAATGCACTAGAAGTCAGCAAGTATTCTGGGTTGGTAAAGTCCGGATTCCTGGTGTCCTCCCTGGACTTCTCCAATTTACAGTGGTTCTGTGACTAGAGTTGCTCTTGGAGAAAGAACCATAAACTACTCAACATGTTCAAATCAGATAGTACCAGCCAGTACAGGACCCAGTGGAATTCACTTTCTTCTTCCATCTGCAGAACTGTTGGGTATCAAAGATCTTTCCAAACCTGACCACGGGGAGCCTGTGGTGTGTCAGCCAAGGCACGTTTCAGTGTTCTGGCCTTCTCAGCTGACCAGTCTCGAAGCTGTCAGCGCCTGCAGTATGTCTGGGCTTAAGGGCGCTGTTACTCTGACCTAGGAGGGAATTGGGTGGGTTTCCAGTTCCTGAATGCATAGGTTTATGGTGCAATGACTTAAGGAATAAAGTCATAAAACACAGGCCTATAGCCCACAGCAAAGATCCCTCTGACTGCTTTCTTTTCATCCCAGTGCTGGGTCTCACCAGAGCAGCTTGTCTTTCAGCTCAAATATGTTTTGATTAAATATATTTCTATCAGCGGAAGGCTCACAGTCCAATCTAACAGAGGGGCCAGTTTTGCTTGATATTTTGAGACATCTTGGAGGTTAGTGGGGCTTTGAAAGCAAAGGTGAAGGCAAGCAACTCAATTAAGCAAAGCATTTCACGTGGTATTTGCTGGGTGTTTGAAAGCAATACTGTCGTTCCTTTTTTTCAAAGGCCAAGGGTGACATTACACTGAAGCGACACACGAGGGCCCCCTAACTAGCACACAGTAAGGTAAGGATGTGACAGAGACATTAAAAATAACTGTTGCAGCCCATTGTTGTAGACAGAGGAAGATTCTAGCCAGGTCAGCCCGGCTTGCACTACAAATAATAGAATTTAGTGCTACTTTCAATTTATTTTTAAAGCATTCATGGACGCTTAGCTATTAGAATGGCCTCATGATAGGGGAAGATTATCTGTAATATGGTGATAGGGGATTCTATTCGTTTATTCACACAAATGTATTGGGAGCCTACTCTGTGCCCAGATCTTAGGAATAAAATGCTGCAGGAGACAAGATACAGTTCTCAGGGAGCTTGTGGTCATTTACAAGTGTGTGTGTGCTCACGTGTGTACACACATCCACACACCCACAGTAAATATCCTCCAGCACGATGGTCTCAGCCCTCTCCTGTCCCCTGCCAGGGGGATGCCCTGCAGAAGAGCTCTCACTGCAGCTGGGATCCCAGCACACGATAGCCCTTCAGTTCTGACTTGCGATAGCATGTTTGATTGTAAATGAGAACAAATGACATCATTGGTCAGGGATCACCTTGAATCTTTCTAATTTATAAAAATCATGCTCAAACTTCAATATTTAAACTTCTGTTAGCAATAGATTAATTGCTGCACATCTCACAACAGATGGGCCAAAACCCCATGTCACACTTCGAGCTGACTGTTCTAGTGTGTGATGGCTTTAGAGTGACCGATTTTAGGTTCTGCCCCAAACACAGAAATTGCATTCATCGAAATCCTTAGTTCTTCCACTTTTTATCACAGCTGTAAGTTAAGTTAGAATGCTTGACGCATCTGTCAGTAGGTTTTCCTTCTGAAGTGTTGGCTGACTTTGGCTTTCTGTTAGATCTGAGAAATTTTATAGTTTCCTGTGAAATCCAAGACGTTGTTACTTACTCAATTCATGTCTACATTTATTGAGCACTTATTGTGTACACTTGTGAGATGGATAAGCAATGGTCCCTCTTCTTTGGGAATATACAGCTGAGTGGGGTTAAAGTACTCAAGGATCATAATGACACTGAAGAAAGCAGAAGATCTAAATTAAGTTATAGTGAGGATTAAGCACCTAACAGGCCAGGCACAAGGACATGAGAATGGATAAGATATAGCACCTGGTTCAATAATGCAAAGCATCACCTATACCGAGGGCTTACACTGGACCAGGCACTCTGCTAAACACTTTTATGTGCATTTTCCAGTTCACTTCTGACAACAACCAGATGAGGCATTATCATTATTTTACAGTTGAAGAAACAGGTTTAGAGAGGATAAAGTCACATCTCACGCTCAAGTGTGTTCACCATGCAAAGTCATGTCTTAATAACTATGCTACAGTGCATCTGCTGCCCAGAATCTAGTGGGGGAGAACAAAATTAGCATAAACCAAAGCAAAATATAGGGGACATGAGAAAAATAGAAGCTATGTTCAGAGAGAACTATTTGTTAGCAGATCTAACAACTGCTGCAAAGTAAAGCAAGATGGCTTGATGCGCTGCAAGTGTTTAGTAAGTACTTTCTGATATCCACGGGATTGCATTGATGGAAACTCCTAGAGCCCCAACTGTAGCTGTGGGTACCTCACTTCTTTGCCCACACTCAACCCATCTTCACCTTCCTAAAAATCAGGGGCCCCCCTTAATGTGGAACTTGATTTAGTCGTAAGCCAGCCTGTCCTGGCCTGGTGCCAACAAATGGGTAAGGAGCGCCGCTGGCTGAGCCAAGGCATGGGCGCCATCTTTCCCGTTGACGGTGGGCTAGACGGGCATGGACGGGGTTTGATGAAGTGGGCTGGGCTCAGACCCTCCTGTTGTGTGCCTTAGAGATGCCACTGGCTTTCACCAGCGCACCGGCTTGCACAGTTATGACTGACCTGAAGGGTACAGCGGCTCCGGCCAGATGTCTCACCCCTGAGGGAATGCCAGAGGTCCATCACATTTCCCAGGATCCTTTGCACTGCAGCATGGCGTCAGCTTCAGTCGCTCAGAGGGTCAGAGATTGCCATCGACCCCGGTAAGAAACAAGCAGTCACACCTCAAGGACCTGGAGAAGTTCATCACTGATGAATGTTCAGGGGGAAAAGCAGCATGCCAACTGTATCTACAGTATGTTTTTTTTTTTAATGCTAATACTGTGTATGAATCCGGAAAAAAGTAAATGCACCAAAATACTAACAGTGATGATCTCTGGATAGCGTGATTGTGGATGATATTTTTTCTTCATTTTTTTCCCCCAAATTTTCAACACTAAACGTATGAGGGAGTTTGGGAGGTGGGCACGTTCCCATCCGGAACTAAATTGGGGTTGAGTAGGGAAGAAAAAGGGAGAGGAATGGTTCCTAGGTAGTCAACTGCCACCGTTTAACCAATGTCATCCGTCATTCCGTAATAATGTCCCAAATCGTCTTCTTTTGTGCCATTGCCTGGGGTTGGGCGTAGACTAGATTTTGTGCACTGGGCAGCGGAGATAGGAGGGGGTGTTGGATTGCTCCTCCTTGGCGGATCCTTGGTGGGGCAGGACCCTGCAGAGACAACCTCACAACAGTTTGCAGCCGACATGTATATTGTATTTGGCGTCTCAGAGGATAGCCCTTCTGTGGTTTGAGAGCCGCTGACTTTCTAGACATGAGACAGGGCTGCTGGGGTCCAGTAGGGGTCTGCTGGTTCCAGTTAGGAGGAGGTTTGCTGAAAGGTGCTTGTCTGTTCATTCATTCACTCATTCATTCATTCATGCTGCAGAAAACAGTTTCCTTTTCATGCAAACACATAGTAGGTTTGGGATATCTGCTCATTACAGATGCACGTTTCAGGACACACACATACATAGAGTCGTGGCTGTGTATACACAGAGCCTCTGACATAGCTGGTCTCCGTGGTGAATATTTTTAAAAATTCTGCAATACTTTCTGTCTCACAAACATTCTTACTCAGGCTGACGGCTCTCCTGCTCAGTACAAGCGTCATGAGGGAAGATGTATTATTAGCTCTGCCATTAGCTCAGATAAAAAAGTAACTGGGAAGTAAATTTACTGCAGACATGGTGCTCCCGTTGCTTAATCAGAATGATCTGGGAGCTCGTCCACAGCAATACCCTCAGTGCTTGGGTGAACTGTGTGTCAAGGCTTGAAGCATGAGGCTCGGGGGATAGGCAGATTTATGACTGTCCAGAGGTGCCAATATTGTTTATCAAGGAACGTCTTTAACCCTCAAGAACAACAGAGGCTTCTGATTCCCACTGTATTAAATAAGCAGGTATAAGACTGATGGCCATATAGTGAACACCAGTCAGGGAGCATAATAATAGAGCCACTCAGTCATTTTTGAGAGGACCTCAAATGGCTGGCGTTTGAGGTGCCTGGAGAAGATGAAGAAATGCAGGTTTATAATGGTAATGTTTGTGCTAATAATAACATCATCATAGATGGATGGACGGCTTTCAAGTTGACAAAGGTCTCTCTCCCCTCTTCTCTCTATCGGGGCTCACCACATCCTATTAAATAGGTTACATTCCAATTTTTTTCTTTTAAGATGTTGTTATTCTTCTCCCCACTTATCAACAGTAATTCATGTTTATTGTACAAACATCAGAAAACATGAAAGAGGCAATAAAAATTACCAGGATCCCATCACAATTAAACATTATTAACAGTTTTATGTTTGCCCTTAAAGTCTTTTTCTTCAGTCTTGAACCTATAAGACTGAATGTATATATATATATTGGAATCATACTGTGATACTATTTTAGGACTTGCTTCTTTCCCTTTTAAATGTATTGTGAACATCCTTCTATGTCATTAAATATCACCACAACATCCTTTATAGTGTTTGCATAGAATTCTATCTTATGAATGTTCTACCATTTTATTAATAGCCTATTATTTGACACCACAAACAATGCGGCACTGAACATCCTCGTGACTACATCTGTGTACATACCCATGATCACTTTATTAGGATAAGTTCCTAGAAGCGAATTGCTGGCTCCAGTGGAGTGTACGAATCTAAGGTACAAATCACCCTCCAGACAAATGTTCCCGTTTCCACTCCCACGGGCAGTACGTGAGGGGCCCTTGCCTCACAGCCTTCCTCCACCTGGACCACCCCCAGCTCCATGTAGGAAAACTGATGTTCAGAGCAATCAAGGGACAAGGCCAAGGTCACACAGCTGTGACGTGCCAGTGCCTGGACTTGAATGTACGTTTCCAGATGCTGAATCTGGAGCTGTTCCTCCATAACCAGAATCCACACCCTGTGTCCCTCCACATTGTCCAGGTACCTCGAATGCAAGTTGACGCCCCCCACATCCCTTAGGGCCTCCCTCTCATTTCAGCCGCAGCTGGGGTGGGAGTTCTAAGTCACATCCCCCCGTTCCACGGCACAGATACGCCCCGAGGTGGCCTGAGCATGGACGAAGGCACAATGGTATGTGATGGGAGTCCGGAGGCTGTGCAGCCTTCTGGGACTGGCTTGGCAGCCACGGTGGCATCTGTAAGATGCAGCTGGTGCCCAGCCCAGCCCCCCACCCCCCCCACCCCCCAGGTTCACTGCAGCTGCAGTGGGCAGTTCCCAGCACATCAGCTTTCCACCTGGGCCTCGGGTCTCTCTGTTTCTCCAGGAGAGCAGGTGCAGCCCAGAAGTGCCGGGGAGTCAACGCCACGACGGGCAGCCTTCACGCAGTAGGGGGCAGAGCTGGTGCTTACGGCTCAGTCTCCCTGTCCTCTGGCAGGACAGTACCCAGGGGCTGGTTTCTTAGAGGATCTCAAGCAGGATTGAGCCGCTGTTGCCTTCGGAGTTAACCTGCTCACTCACACATCCTTTCGTGGCTTGTCACCTCCTCCCTCTTCTGACCTCCTTCCTGGGCTCCCTCTCCACTGAAATACCTGCCCCCAAGCCCCTGTCTTAGGGTCTGCTTTGGGGGAATCCCCAGCTAAGACAGCCCTGTTTCCCTTCCTCCTTCTGTATGCCCTGTATTGGTTAGAGCTTGCTAAACTGCTCTAACAAATGACCCCCAAGAGGCTTTGCTCAAATACATACAGCAGAAATGTGTGCCTCTCTCACACAGCAGTCCAGGGCGGGTCCTCCAGGGTGAGTGTTCTAGCTCTGCAGGAAGGGGATCTGCTCCCTCGCGGTCACTCAGGGACCCAGCAGCTCCGCATCCCATCGTAAGACCCCCAGGGGGCGCTGGCTGTCAACAGCCCAGCTCCCAGGAAGGGAAGAGCTTGGAGTAGAGCCTGGGGGTGTACGACCAGGCCAGGGGGAGGCCACATCACCACTCCCACTCTCTTTCCACTGCTCTTCGTCACATGGAGAGGACCTGGTCTCGAGGCCACACTTAACTGAAAGAGAGGCTGGTGGGCCCCTTACCCAGTGACCCTTCTCGACTGGCCCAGGAGGGGTCTGCCACACCTTCAAATCCACTTCTGAAACAAAAACAAGCAAACGAACAAAAAAACAAGCTACTGTCCCCATAAGATGCTACTTGGAACACAGTTATGTGATTTTGTGATTTAATTTTGTTTTTGCCTAATTTTAGGCAGCCGAGGTCTCGGACACCTGCTCCGTCCAGGCAAGCTGCTGCGGGCCTTCCTGTCTCTGTCCCACACCTGCTCCGTGCTCCGCACCACCGGCTTCCCCACGAGCCGCGCATCTCAACCACGCATCTCAACCACGAGCCTCCGGAAGAGACGGACGGCCCGCCGGGAGCCGCGGCTCTGGCTGCCTTCCTGCAGGCCTGGGAGAAGGGGGTCTCCATGGTCGTCGACCAGAGAACCTTGAATTTGTACAAGAAGCTTGTTGACGAGGCTGTACAGCGAGGTGAGCAGTGAGAGGAGGGGAGTCCCTTTAGCCAGATGAGGCTTCGTGGGCGGAGGGTGGAGGGAGTCAGCGTTTGTGGGACTTCCTCTGGGTGCCCAGGCACAGTGCTATGCACCTGACACGGGGCGTTTTCCTTAACACGCAGAACAACTCTTTGATATCAACAGCATTATCCCCATTTTATAGATGAAGAGACTGAGGCCCTGAGAGGGCCAGGTGATTTAACTAGGTGGGGATGATGAGCTGGAATTTGAAGCTGGGTCCACCAGGCCCCACGATCCCACCTGTGCACATGCTTCCCCCCGTGAGAGGCAGGGGTGTCCTGCAGAGGACACTGAGCCAGCCGGGACAGGCCTGGACCCCCGAGTTGAGGGTAGAATGGTCGAGAATAGAGTGGTGGAGAGGCTGAGACAGCCGTGTCCCACAAAGCCCAAATGGGCAGGATGCCCCACGCTTCCCAGGTCCCCGGAACACCCAGATGGGCATCAGAGCCGAGAGTGCTGACCGTGCGAGCCTGGGACGCTGCTGTCAGTGTGTCAGGACCGGCCTAGGGTGCAGGGTGAACAGCTGCTACTCATCTCTCGTCGTTCTGTGGGTGTCACTCAGGCATCAGCCGGGAGCCTACCGCGCTTCCGACTGCCTGTCTCTCTGTGTCCCTCAAAATGCATTCTTCAGAGAAGTACTTTTGTCTTCTTAGCCTCTAAAAAGGGCTTCCACCTCAGAAAGGCATATCCTAAAGCGCCTGCTACGTTAGAAGTTGTGAAAAGGCTGTGTCTGGACATACAGAATCCATTTCACACGATGAGTGTGTATTGAGTACCTAATATGTGCCAGGCGCTATTTAAGGCTTTTGGGATCCATCGGTGAACCAGACTGACAGCCATCCCGCCCTCATGGAGTAATGGAGACGGTAAACAGCATAGGAAAATAATACAGTGCATGTGTAGTGTGTTAGAAGGTGATACGCTATGGAATAGAGTGGCCCGGGACCCAGGGAACGGGGACTGACGGGCCAGGCGTGAGGGGGGCGCGCAGGGGTGGGCTGCTCTCTTAAACAAGAGGGTCAGGGAAGACCTCCTGGACAGGGTGCCATGTGAGCAAGGCTTGAAGCGGGTGCAAGAGTGAGGCCTGGACTGGCTGCGGGAAGAGTGTCCCTGGCTGTGACAATGGCCATGAGGTGGAGTGGGGCCCGGCAGGCTTAAGACAGGGCAGCAGCCAGCTGACCGGCCTGGAACGGGTAAGGAGAAGAGGAGCTGGATGGAGGACAGAGGTCACGGTTAGGTTTTAAAGGATCCCCCGGGGGCTTCCCTGGTGGCGCAGTGGTTGAGAGTCCGCCTGCCGATGCAGGGGACACGGGTTCGTGCCCCGGTCCGGGAAGATCCCACATGCCGCGGAGCGGCTGGGCCCGTGAGCCATGGCCGCTGAGCCTGAGCGTCCGGAGCCTGTGCTCCGCAACAGGAGAGGCCACAACAGTGAGAGGCCCGCGTACCGCAAAAAAAAAAAAAAAAAAAATATTTATATGGGGGCTTCCCTGGTGGCACAGTGGTTGAGAGTCCGCCTGCCGATGCAGGGGACACGGGTTCGTGCCCCGGTCCGGGAAGATCCCACATGTCGCGGAGCGGCTGGGCCCGTGAGCCATGGCCGCTGAGCCTGCGCGTCCGGAGCCTGTGCTCCGCAACGGGAGAGGCCACAACAGTGAGAAGCCCGCGTACCGCTAAAAAAGAAAACAAATGGATCCCCCGGGTAGCCACAGGCACAAGCGTAGGGACAGGAGATGGGCCAGGATATGGCAGGCGGGAGACGAGGCAGCTGCCCTGTGGCGAGTCCTTCTGTCCCCCAGTGATTTCAGCCACAGCTGGGGTGGAAGCTCTGAGTCACACAGACGGCCCAGGCCAGGGCTCTGTGGGGAATTCTCCAAAAACCCCTGCAAAACCACCCAGCCTGGAAGTATGGGGACTAATGCCTCCAGGGCCCCCTCAACCCATGGAGAGTGGGAGCTGCTGCCTTGCCTCCTGTCTTTTGGAGACACGCAGGTCCCGGAGGAACGGAGACCCCATTGCCTTGAAAATGCACAAACCCTCCTGTTGGCTTCTCCTTCCCGTCCTCATTGTCCCTGTTCCCTCCTGGGATCATCTCCCAAATAAACCACCTGCACCCAAGTCTTTGTCTCAGACTCTGGTTTCAGGGGACCCCAGAGGGGTGAATGGTAGAGATGGAGGTTGTGAGAAGCAGCCAGATCTATGTTTCGAAGGTAGAGTCGTGACTGCTCTCATGTTCGGGGCAGGGGACTGAGAGGATGGAATTGGCGTGGACTGGTTCAGGGAAGACCATGGTGGAGCAGGCCTGACCTTGCACCCTGTTGGTGAGGGTGTAAAATGGGGCGGCCGCTGTGGAAAACAGTATGGCAGTTCCTCAAAAAATTAAAAATAGAAAATACCATATGATTCAGGAATTCCACTTCTGGGCGTGTACCCAAAAGAACTGAAAGCAGGGACTCAAACAGATATTTCCACACCCGTTTACACACCCAGCAGCACTGTTCACAGTAGGCAAAAGGTGGGAACAACCCAGGCGTCCATTAACGAATGACTGGATAGACACAGTGTGGTCTGTACCTACAGTGGAATGTTACTCAGCCTTGAAAAGGAAGGACATTCTGACACATGCTACAACACAGATGAACCCTGAGGACATTATGCTGAGTGAAATAAGCCAGTCACAAAAAGACAAACCTGTATGACTCCACTTATGTGAGGTGGGCAGAGTAATTAAAATCTTAGGGACAAAGGGTAGAAAGGTGGTTGCTGGGGACTGGGGTCGGGGGAAGGGGGAGTAAGTGTTTAATGGGTACAGGGTTTCAGTTTGGGAAGATGTAAAAGTTCTGGGGATGGGGCTTCCCTGGTGGCCCAGTGGATGAGAGTCCGCCTGCCGATGCAGGGGATGCGGGTTTGTGCCCCGATCCGGGAAGATCCCACATGCCGCGGAGCGGCTGGGCCCGTGAGCCATGGCCGCTGAGCCTGCGCGTCCGGAGCCTGTGCTCCGCAACGGGAGAGGCCACAACAGTGAGAGGCCCGTAGTTCTGGGGATGGATGGTGGGGATATTTGCACAATGACGTGAATGCGCTTAATGCCAGAGAACGGTACTCTTAAAGATGGATAAGATGGTAAATTTTACAGTAGGTGTGTTTTACCACAATTACAATTTGAAAAAATTTTTAAGAGTGCAAGTTTGAGCCTGGGTAACTGAAAGTGTGGGTACCTATTAGACATGCAAGTGGGGAAGACAGCAGGCAATCAGATCCACGAGTCGAGTTCAGGAGAGCCATCTGGGCTGGAAAGAGGAACTGGAGAACAGTTGGCGTGTTGATGGCCTCAAAGTCAAGACACTAGATGACATCATGGAGGGAATAAGTGGAGACAGAGAGAAGGACCCAGATTGCGCCCTGGGACGCTCCACGCCCAGAGGTCAAGGGGAAGAGCAGGATCCTTCGTCCAAGAAGGATCAGCACTGAGGAAGGAGGAAAACCAAGAACCGTGTTGTCACCAAGGAGAAGGGAGAGCCAACTGTGCCCACTGCTTCACAGGCCGGCAGTCTCTTCCATCTGGCCACGCCCTGCTGGGTGTTTTTTGCTGCCCACTTTCCCAGAAGTCGCTCTGCCCTCCTGTTCACCTGACCGCCGGCTCCATGCTGGACCTCAGCTCAGAACTGGGTCTTGCCCACACAGTGGCTTGGAATTTGGAATTCGCTGTATTAGATTTTGCAGAACTTTCATTACATGTGGACGAAGAAAGTAGAAGAAATTTGGCCTTTTAATGACAATGATTTCAGTTCTTTTTTTATAAGTGAAGCCTGGGAAATGTTTAAAGAAGAAAGCTCAGTCATTGATTCCCTGTCTTGAAGATAAATTGATAAACTGGTTCTTTATGGCTTGGGTGCAGGGTCTCCGCTCGCCCCGACCTTCCTTGCCTGGGCTTCCTTCTCTCTGTGTGCCCCCCTTGGGGATATGCTATGTTCCCCACCCTGTGTGGCTCCCTGCTGCCCCGTCTTACTAGTATCCTGTATCCTCAATCCAATTTCAAAGAAATAAAGAGCCAGCCTTTACACAGCACCTGCTTTGTGCCAGGCCCCCAGCTTGGTGCTCGGCAAACATCACACCATTGCGTCCACAGCAATCCTGGGAGAGGGCCTGATTACCCCCATTCTGCAGAGGGGGAAGCCAAAGCTCAGAGAGGTCCCGTGGCTTGCCCAAGGTCACACAGCCAGGAATTGTCGTTTGGTTCTATTCAACCCCCTTGCGGGGCCAGCAGCCTGCCCCTCACAGCACACAGAGGGGCTGGGTCTTTCGACCTGTCGTGACTGCCCCCCATTCCCTGGGGTGTCACGTCATACACAGACTGTGCCTCACGAGTATCCCTTGATGGACGACTGCCCTCCTCTTGTCTTTCCCCCTAGGCGGGGGGTGGAACTGGAGAAGGGGGTTGGGAGAGCCCCGGTAGGGGCGCTTCAGGAGCTCGGACAGTGATCTGGCTCCTTGCCCTCAGCTCGCCCCATCGACCCACTGGGGGGGCCGCGACAGCTCCCAAAGGGCTTGCGGTGACAACATGGGGAGGCTGGGGTGGGGAGCAGCTGTCTCGAGGCCGTGTGGTTTTAACATAGACAAGGTGCTTATTTGGGTTGGCTTTATGTGAGGGGGTGAGGGGCTGATGATGGAGCTTATGGGGGTAACCAAAGCTCCCCCAACCGCCCCTTGATACTGCTGCTGGGCCACAGAGCAGTTCAGGAGCTCCTGCAGAACCAGCGAGGCCTGAGCCCTGGGTCCACCATCCCCGTCCCAGGCCCTCTCTTAGCCTCTGGATAAGATTTCGTCCTGGGCCAGCGAATGTGCAGATTCTACCTCAAACGGCTCTGAGGGGGTTTGGTTAATGGAAACCAAATCAATTTCATTTTATTATGGGATTTGTGTGTGTGTTCCACATATTCTACAATAATATGTATTATTATTATAATTAGAAAGTGTGCTTTTTTATTTTATTTTATTTTATTGTTTTGCGGTACGCGGGCCTCTCACTGCTGTGGCCTCTCCCGTTGCGGAGCACAGGCTCCGGATGCGCAGGCTCAGCGGCCATGGCTCACGGGCCCAGCCGCTCCGCGGCATGTGGGATCCTCCCAGACCAGGGCACGAGCCTGTGTCCCCTGCATCGGCAGGCGGACCCTCAACCACTGCACCACCAGGGAAGCCCTGATACTGTTTCTTAAAATGATCTGAGAGACCAACGCCCAGCACAGCCTCTGGCACACAATGGATTTTCAACCAAGTTCTGTAGGAAAGAAGGAAACGAAGACGGAAGGGTCCTTCGCACAAACACAGGAAGGCATGAGCCAGCCAGGCACCTGGCTCTCCATAAGGACCCTGTGCCCTCACCCCGGCAGGTTTGACCATCTGGTGGCGATCGAGCGCACGGGAGGGGCTGCCGATGGAGATTACTACAACGCAAGGAAGAGGAACATCAAGCACTTGGTGGACCCCATCGATGGCCTTTTCCTTGCAGTGCAGAAGAGTTCTGGAATTTCAACAACTGGTAAGCAAGGGGCGCTGAGAATGCGACAAGAACATGTCAGCACTAAAAACCTTTTTTATTGACTGTTGAACACATGACAAAAAGGAGTTATATGGGACCATTGTTTTCCACTTCAGAGTTGGTCTTTGTTTATTCTGGTTGGTATAGACAATAACGATGCTGACATTTAGAAATCCAGTGTTCCCACGAGCAGGAAAGGGAAATGACGCTTAACTGAGCATATTCTATTTGTCCAACTCTAAAACATCAAAACTAATAATAAAATAATGACAATAATAAGCTCAAGCCATGGTATATTATTTTGGTCATACAGGGTGAATGTACCATATGTATTCTGTATCATCTTATGAAGTTTATTCATTTTTAAATATATCTTGAATGTATGATCAGTGTGATATTTTGATTGGGATCATTCATGTTTGTATAGAAATTTATGGTATTCAAAGAGGTTTCACAATCATTGTATTGTTTAAGCCTCTCTTAAAACCTGCAGGTAAGGCAGGTATAGTTTCCAAAGGTGAGGCCTAGGGAGGTAATTAGGAGTAGAGTCCAGACTCCCAGGGCCCTACCGACTATGCTTTTCGTGGGACCGTGTTGCCTTTATGAATTTCTGAAAGGCTTGATGTGACTGGGATGCCAGCAGTCCTCCCCTGGGGTGGGAACCAGAGCGTGGAGAAATGAAGGCACGTTTGTCGTGTTCCATATTTACTTTTTCTGTCCATTCAAACACTTCAGAATGTTTCCCAGGCCCATTAGTTGCCTTTGGCTTTGGGGGTTTTGATGAGACAATGAAAGCCTTCCTGGCTGAGTAGAAAATTTCCGCAAATCGCCCTGGTCTTTCCCAGAAGAGGCCTTGGGTGTGGTGCTCCCAGTGTGGCTGGCTTCATGCTTCCTGCCTCTCTGGGCTGGGGAGGCCTCCCAGGATACAGCGGAAGGGCTTTCTGTGTCCACACGGGCCAGCAGGGTCCAAAGAACCTGTAGAGCAAACACTCTTCCCCCGCTGAATGGACCCCCGATCTGTGCTCTTCCCCCAACGATGCCCCCAAGATCCCAGAGCAAGCAGGTGGAGCTGGCTGTGCTTTCAAGCTGCCCCCTTTGTGGACCCCTGGACCCTTCTCTTGGCCTCAGGAGCCCCCTGCTCAACAGAGTTGCCCCCCAAACCCTCCTTTCCCTCCTTTGCTCCATCAACACCCCTGTTCCTCAGTTCCACAGGCAGCTGCCTTGTCAGGGAATCACACTCAATTGAGAATCAAGACACCCATGTCCCACTCACTCCCCGGGTCCTGCCCCTCTCAGAGACTCTGTAAAGTGAGGTCAAGTCCACAGACGGGACACACCTGAGGAGCGAACAAGATGAACTTCATAAAATGTTAAAGGGCAGAGGCAGAAACAGACAAGATATCAGTGCTAGGTGTTGTTATTTTCTTTCATTCAATGGACTGTCATGGATCTAGAAAACTGTTCTGAGAAAAATCCTCAGGGTGAGGACCTAGGGCGTCTGGTCATCCACAATCATCGCATTCTTTTGGCCGAGACCAGGTCTCTGATGCCCAAGGTGAGTCAGCTCCAGGCCCCTCTCCACCATCAGGCAATGAATGCTTGCCTCTGGTGGAATTCTTCCACATATTTGTAGAAATAGACACAAAAACAGTCACACAACAATTCTGTAGGCTTGAGGGGCCCAGCCTTCTGTCCTTGGGGCACTGGGATAATCCCCTTGGTGAATGGTTATCTTGAGGCAGCTGCAACCATCTTCCAGAGGCAGATTCAGCTGACCTCTAGTCTACAGAATCCTCCAGAAACACTTGGACGCAGGACCAAATGGTGTTCCTAGGGCACCACCTCAAAGGGCACAGGCTGCAGGGCTTGTGAGAGTTTTTTGCATCTTGTTCCTAAAAGGGTGGAGTTACCTGGTAATTACTTCTAGCCAGTTCACCTCTCTTGAACACCGTTTATTTCACCAATGAATTAAATAATATCTGACAGGGCTTCCTTGGTGGCGCAGTGGTTAAGAATCCGCCTGCCAATGCAGGGAACAGGGGTTCGAGCCCTGGTCCGGGAAGATCCCACATGCCGCGGAGCGACTAACCCCGTGTGCCACAACTACTGAGCCTGTGCTTTAGAGCCTGCGAGCCACAACTACTGAGCCCACTTGCCACAACTACTGAAGTCCGCGTGCCTAGAGCCCGTGCTCCACAAGAGAAGCCACCGCGATGAGAAGCCCACACACCGCAATAGAGAGTAGCCCCCGCTCGCTGCAACTAGAGAAAGCCCACACCCAGCAACGAAGACCCAACATAGCCAAAAATAAATAAATAAAATTAAATTAAAAAAAAAAGAAAATTTCTGACATTTACTTATTCTAACATATTTATTCTAGCATTTATTATGCTACAATAATTAACAAACCTTCTGGTGCCTAGCAGATTGGCCTTTATTCTGTGGTCTCTTTCAAACGCTAACAGGCCACCCCTGGGGTGTGAATTCCTCATTATGCTGCTTTACATATTAACCAGGCGCCTATCTGGTGTAGATTAAAATTAACTAAAATGACACACATACATTTCACATACTTGAAACAGAAGGCTTTAAATTACAGAATTGACTTTAACAAACCTATACCCGTTCCCTTCTGCCAATGGAATGCTGTCTGGCCACAGTAATGAGACTCAGGGCCTTGTGGCCCCTCCCTGAGCCGGAGCTACTGGCAAGGAGAGGAAGTCCTGGATGCCACCATCTCTCGTGGACCTGGCGCCCCATCTGTGACTGGAGAATGTGACCCAACGGTGGACACGGCCACACTCTGCTGAGTTCCAAACCTGGACTCATTTTTAACTGGAGAAGTTTCTAGAATACCTGAAGAAGTCCAGCATCTCCTGGTAGTGTGAAAATGTATCCAGAGCCAACCCCTTTCCCCACCCTGAGGCACATGTGAAGGGGCTGCTCTACCCCATAACCACGCCACATTTTGCCTGATCCTGTGCCCTGACTCAGTTCCCTTCCCTTCAGGGGTCGGTGACGGAGGGAACGAGCTTGGGATGGGCAAAGTCAAGGAGGCCGTGAAGAGGCACATACGAAATGGGGACGTCATTGCCTGTGACGTGGAGACTGACTTTGCGGTCATCATCGCTGGTGAGTGCTCAGACGGCCAGCCAATCAGGCAAGGCTGCCCGGGGGAGGGACCTGGCTTGGAGCCTGTCCAGCCAGAAAATCATCTCTTCCATGAGTGGAGTCTAGAGGGCGCCAGGGTAAGAAGGGGACCTGGTTCTTAGCCTCTGGCCTCTCAGTCATTCAACAAACGTTTGCTGTGGGCCAGACATTGCTCTGTGTACTGAGGCTGGAGCAGCAAGGGCCCTGCTCCACGGAGTGCCTGCTCTAGTGTTGGGAGATGGACAATGAGCCCTAACAAAGAAATATACCAGATGGTGCTAAACAGTGAGAAGAGCTACAGGTAGATAGAGAGAGTGACAGGCAGGCCACTTTAGATCAGTGCTCTGAAGAGGGGTCATCTCTGCTTTTATCTGTACCTCCTGTGGGGTGGAAAGGAAGAGAACAATCTGGCAAACGTTTGGAAGATGCAGGAGGCTTCAGCTCTCCTTTCACTTACCTCTGCCCCAGGCTTCCCTGCCCGTCCCTGCAGCTGCCCTTCCCATCAGGACCAACCTTTCCTGTGTCTGGGTCCTTCCAGGCCCCACCCTTCCTCCCTTGACTTCATCACAAGTTTCAGGAATTTTGACCCATACCTGAGAAAGGCCCTCTCCCTTTTCATTGTCAAAGTCAAAAACAGCCGTGGAGATAAGCAGAAATATCTGAGGGTACCAGTGCCTGGGTAAGAAAACTTGAACTGTAATTGACAAGTTGCTGGAAGTTTCGTGTGGACAAGTCTGAGTTAGAAGCTCCAGAGGGACCTAGTCGTAGGAAGCTCCCACCTTCTGTGAGCTTTACCTTCACAGGCTCTACCAGGTCCACACTGAATATTAGAGAAAAAGCCCCTCATGCTTTAGGTAGGGGAGGGGAAAGTGAGCCATTTTTGAAATACACCAGAGCACCTGTTCTTCTGAACAACGCCTGCCCTCGGAAGAAACTATTATACCAGAGCCTAGCCTGCTAGGGTTTTAACAGAGCCTAACTTACCTAGGGGAGAGAAATACCCAAAAGTAGATAACATGCAATAACAGATGGATAATGTAAGCAGAGAAATGGAAATTCTAATAAAGAATCAAAAAGAAATGCTAGAGATAAAATACACTTGTAACAGAATGAAGAATGCCTTTGATGGGCCCATTAGTAGATTAGATACAGCTGAGAAAATAATCTCTGACCTTGACGATATGACAATGGGAACTCCCTAGACTAAAAAGATAAGAGAAAAAAGACTGAAAGGGACAGAAAAGAATATCCCAAGAATTGTGGGATAACTACAGAGATGTAACCTATTTGTAATAGGAATCCAGAAGGAGAAAGAGAAAAGAAATATTTGAAGAAATAATGACTGAGAATTTTCTCCCAAATTGATGTCAGACACCAAACAATAGATCCAGGAAACTCAGAGAATACTAAGCAGGATAAATGCCAAAAAAACTACACCTAGACATATGTTCAAATTTCAGAAAATCAACAATAAAGAAAATATCTGGAAAGAAGCTGGAGGAAAAAAACTCTTTACCAATAGAGGAGCAAAGATAAGAATTATATCCAACTTCTCCTCAGAAACCATACAAGCAAGAAGAAAGTGGAGTGAAATATTTAAAGTGTTGATAGAGAAAAATCACCAACCTAGAATTATGTATCTTGGAAACTTTTCCTTTATAAGTGAAGGAGAAATAAAAAATTTCTCAGACAAACAAAAATTGGGGGAATTTGTTGCTAGTAGACCTGTCTTGTAGGAAATGTTAAAAGAAATTCTAGGGACTTCCTTGGTGGTGCAGTGGATAAGACTCTGTGCTCCCAATGCAGGGGGCCTGGGTTCGATCCCTGGTCAGGGAACTAGATCCCACATGCATGCCGCAACTAAGAGTTTGAGTGCCACAACTAAGAGTTTGAATGCCACAACTAAGGAGCCCACCTGCTGCAGCTAAGACCTGGTGCAAACAAATAAATAAATAAATATTTAAAACAACAAAAAAAGAGAAATTCTAAGAGAGAAGGAAAATTATATTGGTCAGAAACTCGATCTACACAAGAAAGGAAGAGCATTGGAGAATGAATAAATGAAGGTAAAATTAAAATTTTTATTTCTCTTATTCTTAATTGATCTAATGGATAACAGTTTGTTCAAAATAATAATGGCAACAATGTGTTCAATAATATGTGCTTATGTGTATATATGGGCGTATATATATATAATATATATATATATATACATGAAATGAATGACAGCAATGATACAAGGGATGACAGGGAAGAATTAGGAATATTTTGTTATTATAACATGCTTGAGCTACCTGTGAAGTGCTTATTTGAAAGTGGACCTGGATTCATTGTAAACATATATTGCAAACTCTAGGGCAACCACTAAAAAAAATTTTTTTTAAAAGAAGTATCATTGATATGCTAAGAAAGGAGAGAAAATAGCATCATATAAAGTGTTCAATTAAAACCATGAAAGTCAAAAAAATGTGAAAGACAAAATAGGAAAAGGAAAAAGGGCAACAAATAGAAAATAGCAAAAGTATGGTAGATAGTAATCCAACCATATCAATGATCACCTTAAATGTCAATGGTCTAAATATTCCAATTAAAAGACAAAGATTGTCAGAGTGGATCAAAAAACAAGACCCAAATATGGTTGTCTCAAGAAACCCACTTTAAATATAAAGAAATGTATAGATCAACAGTAAAGGTTTGGAGAAAGATATACCATGTTAACACTAGTCAAAAGAAAGTAGGAGTAGCTATATAAATTTCAGACAGAGCAGACTTCAGAACAGTTCAGGAAAGTTACCAGGGTTGAAAGGGGCATTACATAATGACAAAGGGGTAAATACTCCAAGAGGACATAACAATTCTTAATGTGCATACTCCTAAAATGTCAGGCAAAAACTGATAGAACTGCAAGGAAGAATAGATGAATCCACTATTATAATTGGAGACTTTAACACAGCTCTATCAGAAACGGACAAATCCAGCAGGCAGAAAATCCGTAAGGGCATAGTTGAACTCAGCAATACCATCAATCCACTGTATATAATGGACATCTTATGCCCTGCTTCCTCCAACAACAATAGCCTACGCATCCTTCTCAAGCTCACATGGAACATTCACCAAGATAGACTACATTCCGGACCATAAATACCACCTTAACAAATTTTAAAGACTAGAAATCATAACATGTCTGCTGTCAGATCACAATGGAATCAAACTAGAAATCAGTAACAGAAAGATAGCTGGAAAAATCCCCAAATACTTGGAGATTAAACAGCACTCTTCTAAATAACACATGAGTCAAAGAAGAAATCTGAAGAGAAATTTTAAAATATTTTGAACTCGATGAAAATACAATTTATCAAAATTTGTGGGATGCAGTGAAAGCAAGGAAATTTATTATATCGAATGTGTATATTAAAATCTGTAATCTAAGTGTTCACCTTAGGAAACTAAGAAATGAAGAGAAAATTAAATCCAAAGAAGGAAATAAATAATAACAATTAAAGCAGAAATCAATGAAATTGAAAACAGGAAATCAATAGAGAAAATTAACGAAACCAAAAGCTGGTTCTTTGAAAAGATCAACAAAATTGATAAGCCTCCAGCCAGACTAACTAAGAAAAAAAGAGAGAAAACACAAGTTACTAAAAATAAAGGAGGGCACATCACTACAGATGCCATGGAAATTAAAAGAATAATAAAAGAATGCCATGAACAACTCTGTGCCCATAAATTTGATTAAAAATGGCATACCGGGCTTCCCTGGTGGCGCAGTGGTTGAGAATTCACCTGCCCATGAAGGGGATACGGGTTCATGCCCTGGTCTGGGAAGATCCCACATGCCGCGGAGCAGCTGGGCCTGTGAGCCATGGCCGCTGAGCCTGCGCGTCCGGAGCCTGTGCTCCACAACGGGAGAGACCACAACAGTGAGAGGTCCGCATACCACAAAAAAAAAAAATGGGCAGAGGACCTGAACAGACATTTTGTTTTTCAAAAGAAGATATACAGATGGCTAACAGGCACATGAAAAGATGCTCAACATCACTAATCATCAGGGAAATGAAAATCAAAACCACAATGAGATATCACCTCACACCTGTCAGAGTGGCTATTATCAAAAGACAACAGACAACAAGTGTTGGTGAGGATGTGGAGAAAAGGGAAACCTGTACACTATTGGTGGGAATGTAAATTGGTGCAGCCACGATGAAAACAGTATGGAGATTCCTCAAAAACTTAAAAATAAAACTACCATACAATCCAGCAATTCCACTCCTGGGTATTTAGCCAAAGAAAATTAAAACACTAATTAGAAAAGGTATATGCACCGCCCCCCCCCATGTTCACTGCAGCATTATTTTCACTAATCAAGATACGGAAGCAACCTAAATGCCCATCAGTAGACGAATGGATAAAGATGATGTGGTATATATATATAAGGGAATGTTACTCAGCCATAAAGAAGAATGGAATCTTTCCATTTGCACCAACACAGATGGACTTAAAGGGGATTACACTAAGTGAAATAAGTCAGACAGAGAAGGACAAGTACTGTATGATTTCACTTATTTGGGGAATCTAAAAAACAAAACAAATGAACACACATAACTGAACAGAAACAGAGTCATAGATACAGAGAACAAATAGGTGATTGCCAGGGGGTTGGGGAGGAAAGAAATAGCTGAGGGAGATTAAGAAATACAAACTCCCAGTTACAAAATAAATGAGTCATGGGTAGGAAATGTACAGTTTGAGGAATATAGTCAATAATTACCTGATATCTTTGTATGGGGACAGATATTAGCCAGACTTACAGTGGTGATCATTTTGAAATGTATAGAAATACAGAACCTCTATGTTGTATACCAGGAACTAACATAGTGTTGTAGGTCAATTACACTTCAAAAACAAACAAACAGGGGCTTCCCTGGTGGCGCAGTGGTTGAGAGTCCGCCTGCCGATGCAGGGGACACGGGTTCGTGCCCCGGTCCGGGAAGATCCCACATGCCGCGGAGCGGCTGGGCCCGTGAGCCATGGCCGCTGAGCCTGCGCGTCCGGAGCCTGTGGTCCTCAACGGGAGAGGCCACAACAGTGAGAGGCCCACGTACCGCAAAAAAAAAAAAAAGCAAACCAAACAAACAAACTGACAGAAAAAGAGATGAGATTTGTAGTTACCAGAAAAAAAGGGTGTGTGGGGGGGGAATTGGATAAAAGTGGTCAAAAGGCACAAAGTCCCAGCTATAAGATAAATAAGTACTAGGGATGCAATGTACAACATGATAAGTATAATGAACACTGCTGTATAAGTGAAGGTTGTTAAGACCGTAAATCCTAAGAGTTCTCATCACGAGGAAAACTTGTTTTCTGTTTCTTTAATTTTGTATCAGTAGGAGATGATTTGAGTTGATGGATGCTCACGAAACTTGTGGTCATCATTCCATGATGTTTGTGAGTCAAATCTCTGTGCTTTACACCTTAAACTTATACAATGCTGTATCTCAATTATATCTCAATAAAACTGAAAGAAGGAAATGTAAAACTTCTGCTCTGCAGAAGACAATGCCAAGAGAATGAGAAGGCATAGACTTGAAGAAAACATTTACAAAAGACGTTTCTGATAAGACTGTTACCCAAAATGTACAAAGAACTCTTAAAACTCACTAATAATAAAATAAACAGTCCAGTTTAAACAGTCCAGTTTAAAAATGGGCAAAAGACCTGAACAGACACCTCACCAAAGAAGACGTACAGATGGCAAGTAAGGATATGAAAAGATGTTCAACATCTTATGTCTCAGGTCTCCACCCTGGGTTAGCTTTTCGGCTGCGACACCCAGACAAACCCTACCCCTCAGGCGTGCCGAGCTTGCTTGCTGTCGGCACGTCTGTTATTTACTAGTCCCCTTTATCATGGGGTCTTGGATCTCAGTGGAAGGGAGCCTCTGGAGAATCTCTTTGGAAGTCCCCAGATTTCCTTGTTTATCTGCCACCCAGAATGTAGGTTCTCTGTATAATTGAACAAATCTCAAACGCTTGGCCAACTGCATCACTGATGCGATTTTAGCAGCAGGTGAAGTTCCCCAAAGAGAAAAGGTGATCCCAGTTGGCAGTGGGGAGAGTTTCAGGTGAAAATCTGTGGTTTGGGGCTGAGAGAGATGGAAAGGGGCCCATCCAGTTAGGGTTGGGAGCTGCTGGGGCCTGAAAGCAGAGAAGTTTGTCTGCTCCTTCAGCTCAACAAAGACAAGAAAGATCAAGGGCTCTGGAATCAGTAAGGAGATGGCAGCTCTTATCTCCAAGCGTCGCTGGCCTCACCCAGAAAGTGAGTCTCTTTGAGGATTAGAGAAAGCCTTTTCAAAGTCACCCAGGCTGGCCCTGGGCTGGGTAGTCACAGCAAATTTGCTATTCTTCTTCCAGGAGGGGCAGTCAAGAGGGGGCAGTAGGCAGGTAGTGGATCTCCCAAGGAGAGTGAATTAGGAGGCACAGAAGCCCTGCTGACTCCATCTTTGGTTCTTGACACCAGGGCTGGTCAGCAAGGTGTCAGGCCTAGCCATAGTCAGACAGGTATGATGGAAGTGAGAAGAGAAAAAATCCACGACAAGGTCCACAAGCAAATGGTGCCTTGGCCCTAAAGGTGTATTCTTCTGTGCTATCTGGTGCCTATAGAGATCAAAGTTTGCAGTGGGACATCACAGGGGGCCTCCCAGAACAGGCTCCTGAATATGGGCTCAAGTCTAATCCCTTTTCCTGGTCTTGGGGACCCTCTCAGCCTCATCTCCCTGATCTCCACTACGTATCCCATGATCTAGCCATGCTTGAATACAGCATACCTTTCACTTTTTTAATTGAAAAGATGACATAACAATACTATAGACATTCTCAGAAGGTGGTAGTGAAGGGTGACGGAGGACAAAAATACTATCATCTCATCACAGCACAATCAGCATTTTTTCGTTTTGCCTGTTGGCTTCTAATTCTTATACTCAGTACAAACCCACTTTTGGCTTCTGACTGACCTAGGAGTGATCTTTAAGCACAAGAAGAAGTGATGCAACACAGCATGATAGAGCTGTTACCTAACCGCTCTGATGGTGGGCTTCCATGCAGCGTGAGGGATTCAGGTTAGCCATAAGGGAGAGTTCTGGAATGGCTTCCTAGGGTTATAGCTTGAATGTTCTTCTCTTCTGGTCACTAACAGTGCCTAACCCAGATGGTTTAGGGCAATGGTTCTCAAACTTTAACTTGAATCAGAATCACTTGGAGAGCTTATTAAAACTCAGTTTGCTCCCCTATTCCCTTGCTGAGTTTCGATTAAGTCAGTCTAGGCTGGGGCCCTAGAATTTGTGTTTCTAACAAGTTCCCAGGTACTACTGCCACTGGTCTTGGGACCATTCTTTGAGTTCTGCTGCTTAGAGGCAGGGTGATGAACCTGTTGGGGAGCAAAATTTGTGACCCCAAAATCTGTCTCCTTGGGGCTTCCCTGGTGGCGCAGTGGTTAAGAATCCGCCTGCCAGTGCAGGGGACACGGGTTTGAGCCCTGGTCCCGGAAGATCCCACATGCCACGGAGCAACTAAGACCGTGCGCCGCAACTACTGAGCCTGTGCTCTAGAGCCCATGAACCACAACTACTGAAGCCCACATACCTAGACCCCGTGCTCAGTAACAAAGAGAAGCCACCACAATGAGAAGCCCGCGCACCGCAACAAAGAGTAGCCCCCGCTCACTGCAACTAGAGAAAGCCCGCGCGCAGCAACGAAGAGCCTAGGCAGCCAAAAATAAATAAATAAATAAATCTATTAAAAAAAAAAAGAAATCTGTCTCCTTGGCATGAGGATTAATTTAGGATGATCTTTAAAAATTTTTATTGGAGTATATTTGATTTACAATGTTGTGTTAGTTTCAGGTGTATAGAGGATGATGATTTTTAAGAAACGGAAGACTCAGGAAGTTTTTCTTTTTAGCTCCCCCTTAGCTGCATAAAGAATTTAGTCAAAGGGCCTGTTCCCAGAATAGAGCTATAAGCAGAGGTATCTGCAGAGAATACGGGCTAGGTGTAGTGGGGGAAACTCAGCATGGCCTAGAGATCAAAGTCCACCCTGTGTCCTGTTGTCTCTACATGACCCAGCAAACATTTATTTGCCAAACATTTGCTTTTCCATCTCCATGTGCATTGCCTTCCTCCCCTTTGAAGTCCCAAACCAGTACCCCCAACATCCTCTTTTGTCTTTAGCTGAGGATGGTATTTAAGATGAGGGCTTCGGCCATTTGGGTGAATTTTTCGGTTCTCCTGGGCCTCTCCCGTGTATACATGTTATTAAACTCCTGTTTTATTTTCTCCTGTTTATCTTACTCATGTCAATTTAATTCTTATACCAGCCAGAGGAACCTAGAAAGATGGAGGAAAATTCCTTTCTCCCCGACAGTTGGCACAATCAGCAGGATTTCCCTTTACTGGCTGGATACTACTCTCCCTGAAGCTGCTGCGGCTAAGAGATCCTGGGACAACTGACAGAAGCCACAGACGGTAAGAGTTCTTGCCTGTCAGTCAGTCTCCCCATCTCTGCTTGCAGCGTCTATTGGAAGCGAGTGGTAAGAGCCCTTTACTGCTTTTCTAAAGTTAGATTAACAGGAGGAATATTTATGGAGCCTAGTTCCTTGGACCCAGAGACTCTTGTTTTGAAAACTGGCAGAGTACGCTTGATTTGTTGATCCTTTTCCTCCCAAAGATGGTTATTGTTTTTCTTTATCTCTCTATTGTGTTGTTTGTCATAAGAAGGAAATTCCATAGGGTAGGACGCAGGCATAGGTCCATTAAGCTTGTTGTCCAGGCTGGCCCCGCACACTGGTGAGTTTGCTAGTCTCATAAGAAAAAAAAAAAAAAAACTGGATGAGTTTTTTCCTTCCATCTTATTATACATCCTGAAGAGCTTGGTTTGCTGACCAGTGAGAAAACTCTCTCTGGTCTCTGCCAACAGAAGGGTACACATACTGGTATGCATTTTGCAGTCAGATAGACTGGGATTCCAAGCAGCTGTAGCCAACTGGTCAGAAGCCCAGGTAACAACCCAGGCTTCTGACTGGCGTCTCTTTGTGTGGCCATGCCAGCTCTCAGGGGAGTTTGTCATAAAGGGTCCAGTCCGTAAGGGGCCTTTGTTGTTCAACCTTTGTCTCCACTTTCTTAGACTATTTTGGGGAGTGAAATTTCTGGATCTCGTTAGGGCTGTGTCCTTTACATGCTTGTGGGATGCCTCTTTCATCCACGGTTAAGGCATAAAAAGACTTATTGGTTTGTGTTGCTATTAAGACACTATTCGTCAATAGCAGGTGATGGATCCTTTGAATTGGAAAAATTTCTAAACTGGTAAATTTTTTAGAGAACTCTCATTGTAAACAGCTGTTTTATTGGCACCTGTGGAAAGACCAAATTAAAAGGTGGAAACAAAAAAATATAATGGCTAACCCTAAGAACTCCCTTAATTAAAAAACAAAACAAAACAAAAAGATTTGGGAAAGCTTATCAAATTTGGTGTCTCAGCTTCCCCTCATGGGTCTTACAGATGCTAATAAAAGCATTCAGTTAATTAACAAGAGAATGGGAAGAAACCAAGGGGAAAGTCAAGGTACTCTTCCCCAAAACGTAGAAAGTGTTAAAGGGTTATTAAGAAGGTAAATAAAGCAAATATTGAAAGTTGCAGAATGAAGAGGAATCAGAAAGAGAAGACACAGGACTTGTCCCAGCAGGATGGAAATCTTCAGATGGCTATTAAGAAATGGGATAAGTAAAATGGACATTGATGGGATTAAAATAAAGGTTTCTAATACAGCACTAAGATTAGGTGGGCCAAAGGGACGTTCTTTGATCCCAAAACATTAAAGGGCCCCCAACAAGTCCTCTCTACTTACTTCAGTTTGGAGAAATTTTTTAAATTGGAAGGCAAAAATTACAATGTGAAACCTAACCAACAATCACTTGGGGCAAGAATTAGGTCGATTAATTGAGTTCAAGATTGACAAAAGGGCCTGGGTCCCTTAGCTCAACCCCTCACTGCAGACCCAAAGCCTTTTACACAAGAGTGGGGAGATGGCAGAGGGATGAAGAGAAGTTTCTGGAACTCCTTGATGCCAGAACCTCACAAGCTGTGGTACCAAATCCCATTAGTGGAACCCTGACTTGGGCTACAACAAGATTGAGAAAAGTAAAAAGTGCAAGAGTTGATAAGATTATAAAAGTCGGAATGTTTGAGTGGGTGTTATATGAAGAGGTTAAACAACGTTGCTGGAATGCTTTATGGTAATGGATGTTATGGCCAGGAACACTTCTCCGACCCAGTATTGTAAGACTGAGACTTATTGATGGGGTCCTAATGGAGGCTATGGTCAAAGGTATAAGAGTTGATGAAATTGAGGTGAAAGCTTGTAAGAAAATTGCAGTGTTTGAATGGGCTTTATGTAAGGTGGTTATGTCTCTTTTGCCTGATTGTATTGTCGGGGTAGACATTGCCTCTCCCTGGGGAATGTTTCCACTGCTTGGTATTGTAAAACAGGGCACATAAATACACCCTTTGGGCAATGTTAATTAGACATGCTAATGAGAGTCAGTAGGGTTGCCTGGGCCCACACAATGTGAGATGAAAACTGGGGGCTGATACTGGGGCCTGATAGGAGCAATGGTGGAGGCTTTTTGCCCCTTGGGTGAATTGGTCTGGGATTGACTTGAGCACTCATAAAGAGGGCCTTGACTGAATACCTTGTGCAGACTTTTTGAAGGCATGATGCACTGGTCTCTGAAGTTCTAAAACATAGAAATCTTTTGATTTCCATTTTAATTGGAAATCTTCTCCCTGATATAAAGAAGCAAATTAAAGAAAATATAGTTGGATGAGCCGATCAGCCTTTTGATATCATTTAGGCAGTAGCCCAGTTCTTTGCGGAATTGAAAGCAACTGTCTTTGTCTTGTAAATCTCTACAAAATCAGAAATGTAAGCACAGCCCACAGTCACCTGAGACTGAGCCTGGGGAATCAATCAGTAGAACCTGGGGGGAAAAAAAGGGAAAAAGACCTTTTCAAAAGTACTAACTGGACTTCCCTGGTGGCACAGTGGTTAAGAATCTGCATGCCAGTGCAGGGGACACGGGTTCGAGCCCTGGTCCAGGAAGATCCCACATGCCGCGGAGCAAATAAGCCTGTGCTCCAAAACTACTGAGCACGTGAGCCACAACTACTGAGCCCCTGCACCAGAACTACTGAAGCCCGCGTGCTGTAGGGCCCATGCTCCACAACAAGAGAAGCCACCACAATGAGAAGCCTGTGCACCACAACGAAGAGTAGCCCCTGCTTGCCTCAACTAGAGAAAGCCCGAGCGTAGCAACGAAGACCCAACGCAGCCAAAAAAAACACAAGTTACTAACTGCTGGAAGTGCTCCCTCACCCAAAATCTAATTCACAGCTTCTTTAATTAATATTATTTGTCAAGGACAAATACAAATCTTAAACGTCTTTTCCACGTATAGTAAAAAGCCTTTGCCATCTGAGTGGATAAACTTAACTTACTGCAACTGACGTTTATGAACTAGTGAGTTTTACATTGTTATACCTGATTCATGACTAAAGTCTTAAAGTGAAAGCTATGAGGTCTCTGGTTGTGTCTGTCTGTATATCTGTGCACGCATGTTCTAGGCAGGGTATTTTTCTACCTTCTGATGGCATTGCCAAAAGTAACTTGTAGAAGGACTCTAATTGGCTTAAAAGTAAGCACTTTTGAATTAAATGTTTCTAAATATAACAGACTAACCCAAATATTTTTCGAGTTCACATGATCTAAGATTAACCTTTAGTAAATAAAAGCCAATTTAAAGTTACTGCTTTAATTAAAATAGGCATGTCTTTAGAGTTATCAGCAAATGTAAAACTTTTATTCCACCTGGGTTTACTAATCAAATAAGTTCACGTTATGTCTGTTACGAAGTTTATCAGCAAGAATAATGGCTTGGGATGATAGTTGACTTTAATGGCTCATGAAGTTTTCATGAGTACTCTAAACATAATTGTTGGTAACAAATTATTTAGATAAATATTGATATAAATGGGGTAAGACTTAAAAATAACTTCGAAAATCTTTTGGTAATTTAAAACTTTAGAGTTTTTCTAAGGTAAGTTAAATGATGGGAATTCATTGAATGTCTAGATCATTTCCAAATAAGATAAAATACTGAAATATTAATTGCTAAACAAGTCTAAGTTTACCTACTTTTGTCTTCTTATTACAAAAAAAAACCCTAAAGATGTTTGGGTCTATTATACATTACACATTATGAAATGTATTTAAAAAATACTGGTATAACAAACAGTTCACAATTGCTTACTCCTTAGTTTTCACTAGAAATTAAGTTTTCTAAGGGTTAAGAATTCTAATTAATATACCATAAAACTACTAAAATAAATAAGGAAAACATCTTCATATGTAAGGAATATGTTTAAAAGGTATAAGGAATGGGAATGCATTTTGTTAAGGGAAAATAAAGTTAAAAAAGGGCTTCCCTGGTGGCGCAGTGGTTGCGAGTCCGCCTGCCAATGCAGGGGACGTGGGTTCGTGCCCCGGTCCGGGAAGATCCCACGCACCATGGAGCGCCTGGGCCCGTGAGCCATGGCCGCTGAGCCTGTGCGTCCGGAGCCTGTGTTCTGCAACGGGAGAGGCCACAACAGTGAGAGGCCTGCGCACCACAAAAAAAAAAAAAAAAAAAAAAAGTTAAAAAAAGAGGAAAAACATAGGACAAAGTTTGAATGTGAATAAAAAAGGATTTGTAGGTTTATGGAAAAGGAACTCTGAGAAAAGAGTTTTGTGTGCGGTCAGGACTGGCAAAGATTAGAATATATTCAATTGAGTGAATAAATTTTAATATTAAAAGTAAGCTGATACAAAATTAGAATCTTGTTTTCTCTGTGTTAAGAAGACAAAAGCCTGCTCTTGATAATTTATAAAATGTTTTTCTTTACCTTTGATTAGTCTGCCTATAAAGAAAGGATTTTATGTTTTATCAAAATAATTTCCTATGTTGTTTTTATTAGGTCTTTGATTACTGGTTTGGTCCCAAACCAATGCCCCTAAAATCCTTTTTTCTTTAGCTGAAGATGGTATTTAAGGTGAGGGCTTCAGCCATTTTGGTGAGTTTCTCTGCTCTCCTGGGTTTCTCCTGTGTATACGTGTTATTAAACTTTTGATTGACTTTCTCCTGTTAATCTGTCTCATGTCAATTTAATTGTTAGACCAGCCAGAAGAACCTAGAAGAGTAGAGGAAAATTTCTTCCTCCCAGGCAAATGACATGACTTTTGCGATCCTATGATGGAATCTTTTTTTATTTGTTCCAGGCGTTTCTAACTGGGGAGGTTATGCCTTGGCCTGTGCTCTGTACATCCTGAACTCATGTGAGGTACACAGACGTTATCTGAGGAAGGCAGTTGGGCCCTTCAGAGCACCTGGAGAACAGAACTGGACTCAGGCCCTCCCATCCATCACTAAGGTAACATAGCCCAGCAGGCAACTCTCATGGATGCAACTTTTTCCTCTGATGAGGAGTAGACATGGTATTTCAATCCATAAGCCAGGGGCCAGCACCACTGCTGCCCATCAGAAGCCAGAGGCAGAGCCTGCCTTAAAACAAAGGTCTCGGGCTTCCCTGGTGGCGCAGTGGTTGAGAGTCCGCCTGCCAATGCAGGGGACGCAGGTTCGTGCCCCGGTCCGGGAAGATCCCACGTGCCACGGAGCGGCTGGGCCCGTGAGCCATGGCCGCTGAGCCTGTGCGTCTGGAGCCTGTGTTCCGCAACGGGAGAGGCCGCAACAGTGAGAGGCCCGCGTACCGCCAAAAAAAAAAAAAGTCTCCCATCAGGCAACCACTGGACTGGACTTTGACCTACTAGGGACCCTAAATCACTATGAAAGATCTCATATAAATGACCATTTTCCTTCTAATTTGACTGTAGGCAGGTTGCTTAGCCTCTCTGAACCTCATTTTCTTCCTCTGTGAAAGAGGGGCAGTCAGCATTCTGGGAAGGACGGAATACCTGAGCCATGGTAGGCACTTCATAGCGGTAGCTGGAGGTGTCCTTAGCATCTCCCTCCAAGGAGTTTACAACCCGGCAAGGGCACTGACACCCCCGCTGGCACCGTCAGCCATCCTACACGGTGCTAAGGTGTGAGGGCCCAGGGTGGCAAGAGGACCCTGTGGGCTGAAGGCTGGGAGGGATAAAGCCAGTGGAAGGGGAGGCATCTGGGCAGGAAGACGGGAGGGAACAGAAGCTGGGAGATGGGGACCAGCTTAGTGCTGGTTTGGGGAGACTGCTCTTGAGGTTGGCAGCAGCAAGCCAGGGTGTGATAGGAGCAGAGGAGGGCTTCTGACCCCAGGGTCCCCAAAGAGGGGGCCCGCAAGTCCTCCGAAACAGTTTGCAAAATTGTTTCATACATAGATTTTCCTGGGCAAGAAGCCCTGGTTTCATCAGAGTCTCCAAGTAGTCTGGGGCCATTAAGAACCCCTGGCAGAGGGAGGTCACATGAGCCAGACCAAAGCAAACCCGACTCCTGACTGAGGCTTCTACGCGAGAAGTAATAGGGAGCCACGCGAGGGCTTTGAGCGAGGAACCGGGGTCCCACTGGGTGGCTTTGAGTGAGCTCCTCTGACTGCAGAGCCACCTGTGAAGGGCTGTGTGCAGTTCCAGGCGTTCCTAATAGACCAGTGCAGAGGCAGGACACACACGGACACGTACACACGCACACACACACACACACGTGCACATACATGGCTGACTTACGTGAACTCACATATACGTGCAGGGAAAACAAAAAGAGAGAAGGCCAGCCAGTCCTCTAAGTGGTTCCAGCATTCTGCTCCCGGTCCTGGACCCCGGGCAGCGAGATGGACCCCTGGAGACTCGGCTGTTCCTACCTCAGGCCTCAGTTCCCACGGCTCTCGTGACACCGATTCCAGCCTCAAGCCCCCTCCCCAGCGGGTGCCCCTCGCAGAGCTGGGACCCGCCCACCCCGGAGAGAAGCTGGTGGCGTGTCAGTCTCTACCAGGCACCTTCTAGGGGAATTCTCCAGAGTAACTGGATCACGGGAAATTGGGGCCAAAGCCCAGACTTTACATCTAAATCCCAGGTCACAGGTGACTTCACCTGTGAGCGGACAGCTTCGCCTGAGGGCAGGCAGGCAGGAGGGGGGGAGGGCTGGGGACACCTGGAGAACAGCCGAGGGAGCTGGGGTGTCTGGCCTGCTGGAGACAGGATTTGGGGGGGCCTGAGATCTCAACAGCTTCCTGGGGGAGGGGCACAGATACCCTCCTCGGCCGCGTGAAAGACACAAGCAGGCCAGAAGACAGAGGTTCTGGTTCAGTGTGAGGAAGAGCTTGTTCTCCTCAGAGCTACTGCCCAAGCCTGCGAGGAGGGAGCTCTCGGACACAGGGAGCGGGTCAGTGTCGGGGGAGAAGTTTCTCGAGTTCCGTCAGGCTGACCACAAGGCCACTCTCAGACAGTCCAAACAGTCTCATGCAACTTAAGGCTGCCCCAGTCTTATTCCCCCCAAATAGATTTGCTAAATGAGGAAAAAACAAAACAAAACAAACCTTCTGGAAATCAGGGACCAGGTCTCTCATATCTGCTTTCACAGCAACTAGTGGAGGGAAACCCAGTGCTTGGTAAATCCTTGTTGAATGAATGAGTGTATGAATGAATGAATGAATGAATGCCGTGCTTATTAAAGCAGTGATTCTTCCAAGTTTAGAGGCATCTAAGGGACCTTCCAGACAGCAGGAATCACCTCAGGGGCATCTTAAAGCGCACAGTGGGGCCCACCCCAGGGCTCCTGATTCAGTAGGTCTGAGACGGGTTAGAGAATCTGCACCTCTGACAAGTTCTCAGGCAATATTGCTGCTGCTGCTGCGGGGACCACATTTGAGACCCTGGACTAGAGGGTGGGTTCCCAGCGTCGTGGCAGAGGCTGGTGTGGGGAGATGGGAAGGCGATCCAGGAGACAGGAAGGTTCCTGAGCGTTGAGCCTGGAGACAGCAGCTGAGGTGGGGCCGGTGCTGTTGCAGGTCCCCCAGCCAGCCAGCAGCTGAGGTCCTGGGGCCCCTCACTTGTGCGAAGCCTCTGCATCCAGAGCCCCTCCCTGCCTCCTTCCTGTCCTTCTTTTACATTGTCTTGCACCCTTTCTGCTCCCTTTTTCCTTCTGCCTCTGTGTCTGTCTCCCTCCTGCACCTGCCCCATTTCTCTCCAACACCTCCCCGGATTGGTTTGTTATCCCCACTTTACAGAGGAGGGGGCTGAGGCTCTGAGAGGGAAGGTGGCTTGCCCAAAGCCACACAACTAAGAGGCAGAGCTGAGCCTAGGCTCTCTGACTCCATACTCTGAGCTCTTCCTGATGTGGCTCAGTAGTTTCCTAGTTTCCGGCAATGCCAGGGTGCAGGAGAGGAGGGGAAAGGAGGAGTCGCGCAGCTAAAGTGACATTTTCAGGGGAAATGGTCTGCCCTAAAGGGGCCCAGAGAGCCTTCTAGGCTTTCTTTACACTTCCTGGATCTGAATTGGAAAAAAACACTCAGAGGGCCGCCCCACACATGATTCCTGATTCATGCAGACACAAAAGACTGAACCCAGCCAAACAAGTTCACGCAGCCCCACGCTTACCCTCTGGGGATGGAAATTATCCTTCCACATTTCCACCCAGTCTTCATAAATATATTAATAATGTACCACCCTTATAAAGAAAATAAAAGGGAACATCATTAAACCAAAATTACAAACACATTTTTGTATAGCCCCTCCTCTGGGCCAGGCCCAGGCTTGTTCTGGGAGATAATGAGGGGTAAAGAACCCAGGGTCCACGGGGGGGGGGGGTGCTAATTTCAGGAGCTGGGATAGAACTGTGAACACTGCTTGTGGAGACACAGAGAACAGGTGCTTGGCTCGTTCAGAGAGCTCAAGGAAGGCTGCCTGGAAGAGGTGGCACTGAACTGGGTCTTGGAGGGTGAGTAGGATATAAGGAGCCAGGTGAGAAAGCGTGGGAAGGACCTTCCAGACAGCAGGACTCACAGAAGTGAAGGTGCAGAGACACGAAGCAGCGCGTTGTGCAGGGGATAACTAGAGTCGTCCTACTGGAGTTCAGTGGGTCACTCCATGGAGACCCCTGGGTCATCAAGAGATGCCGGACAGAACTGTGGCCTGAGTTTTGGTGAAGTTTGGCTGGTTAGGAGCGGAGGAATGTCCCTCAACCCTGTTCTGTGTGTTGCTTATAAGAAGGGCCTTCCATATTCTGCGGATGTGATCATGACTGTAGCAGGAGCGGGCACCATGTTGAGGAGCCCAGGGAAGGTGGCCACCACCATCCAGGGCACGCCCTGCCCACTCTGGCCCTGGCTGTGCCCCAGGGGTTTTACTTGAGGGCAAAACAAATTGTTGGAGGACATTTCCTAGAGCTTATCAGGAGCCAAGAGCTGATCGATGACACCTTACAGGAGGGACTAAGGATGGATGGATGGATGGATGGATGGACGGATGGACGGACTGCTGGTAGGCTGGCTGGCTGGCTGGATGAATGATACGATAGATCAATGGATAATGGTAGGATGGATGATACAGAGAGGCGGGAACATGACTTCTGGCCTCATCCTGGCTACCATTCTCTTCCAGCACTTTCACCCCACTCCATTTTCTTTATACTTTTTAAATTGAGGTACAACTAACAGAGTAAAGCACATAAGCTTCAGTGTACAGTGGGTGAAGTTTTACACACGTACACATCCATGCAGCCACCACCAAGGTCACAATGCAGAGCAGTTCCAACTTCCCAGGAGGCCCTTTCTCCCACCCCACTCTGAACAGCAGCATCGCCTGAAAATCAGCCCGTTATGCTCCAAGCATGAATCAAT
This sequence comes from Pseudorca crassidens, assembly GCF_039906515.1. Lineage (NCBI taxonomy): Eukaryota > Metazoa > Chordata > Mammalia > Artiodactyla > Delphinidae > Pseudorca > Pseudorca crassidens. The sequence continues at coordinate 13,606,075 of NC_090296.1, read as the reverse complement.
AGTGACACCCACACACTCAGCCTTGACATCCAGAACTCATCCCGGGGCCTCTTTCCACATCCACAGTGAACTAGGCCCCAGGCCCCGCCCCCTCTGCCCAATTCAGTCCTCTGTCCCTCTCCTCCGGCCCCACCGTCTCAGCCTAGACTGGTGTGGCAGCCCCCAGGCCCTGTGTCTCCAGCCACTCCCTGGTCAGCTCTCCTCCCCGCCCCACCACCTCCTCTTGGTGGGGCCTCCTTGAAGATGGTCTGGTCGTTTAGGGGTTCCTGGGAATTTGCCGGCAATCACTGTTGGCCCAGCTGCTCCCTGTGGCTCATGGAGGCTGAGTGCCAGCCAGTTCCTAAGCTGTTGACTGATCTCGTGCACCCTGAGGACCCCCAGGGCTCTACTGGGACCCAGGAGGATGTGAATGGTGGGGGCAGGCAGTGTGCTAGGGGGAAATGGCCCTGTGGTCCCAGGAGCCTTGCCCCATAAAGAGAGGATATGTCCCAATGGAGAAGAGAAATGGGAGAATAAAGTCCAGACAATTGACGGAAGATGCCATTCTGGGCTGGGTACCCCTGGGAAGGGGCTCTTGGACAAAGGGCTTGCCTGGAAATGCTCCGGGCCTCCCTCCTATCTTGGGCCCTGGGGAAGAGTGGAAATGCAGGTTCTCAGGCCAGGTGTGAGTAGAGACAAGTCCTAGGTGATATGTGCCAACACTTTCTCCCTTGTTCTGAAAAGTTTTCAGTGAGTGCTCCCCACAGCCCCTGGCTCGGTTTGCTCCTGCTCTTGTCACCTGTGGTCCTAGTTGCCCCTCCTCCAGAAAGTCCTTCTTGAGCCACTTCAATAAATGGGGTTGGGGGCCCCTGCTCTGTGCCGTGATCCCCATGGACTGTGCCTGCCTGATCAGTCGTCTAGAATGTGACGCCCCCGGGAGTGTGGGGGGCAGGGACCACATCACATTCACCACTGTATCCCTGGTTCAGGTCCTGGCACAAAGCAGGTGCTCAATAAAACTTTGATGGGTGATGGAATGAATGAGCAAATGCCTGAGCAGGAAGATGAGAACCTTCCTCTGGTCTGTCATGATCCACCTGCTCTAGATCCTTTTGTCCCCTTCCTTTGTCTGTAGAGAAGAAGGAGGTTGTCCTTGACTTCTGCCCCTCGGGCACCATCTTCTCTCCTGTGTCTTCACCTAAGACCCACCTTCCTCAGGGGGACCTGAACTGCTCAACAAGGGACAGACACGTTAGTGGCTTAGACAAGTGTTTCTTTGGCACCTTGTTTTTGGAGGGAGATGGAAGAAAGCAAATCAGATCACTTTTTTAAAAAAATCAACAAGTCAAAGGAAGAAAGCTCTGGGCTAAAGACTAGGGGACCCAGCCCTGCCAATAATAATCCACCTCATTTCATGAGCACCTACTGTGTGCCAAGGACCGTGCTAGGTGCTTTACTTGCATTTTCTCTTTTTTAAAAAATTAATTAATTAATTTTGGCCGCGCCGTGTCTTAGTTGCGGCATGCGGGATCTTTAGTTGCGGCATGCAGGATCTTTAGTTGCGTCATGCGGACTCTGAGTTGCGGTGTGTAGTCTTCTTAGTTGCAGCATGTGGACTTCTTAGTTGTGGCATGTGAACTCTTAGTTGCAGCATGCATGCAGGATCTAGTTCTGGGATTGAACCCAGGCCCTCTGCATTGGGAGCGTGGAGCCTTACCCACTGGACCACCAGGGAAGTCCAGCATTTTCTCATTTAATCCTCACAACAACCTTCTAAGGAGGCATTGTTATTATCATCCACCTCCCCATTATACAGATGGGGACACTGAGGCACAGAGAGGTTTAACACACCTGCCAGGAAAGACCCAAGTCCGATCTGTCTGATTCTAAACCACTCTGCCTGCTGGGCCCAGGATGGGGTTGCATTTTCTCCGTGGCTCTGCTCCCTCCAGATTCTCCCACAACCGCACCGGGTAAAGTCTAGAAGGTGACTGAAGCAGGGCTAACAGAGGCTGATAGCGAGGAGGAGCTCTCAGGAGGAACAGGGGCCTTCCTGGCACGAAGGCCATTGGCAGATAATGCAGAGCTGGGCAGGGCTAGGTTGGCAGGAAGTAGCCAAGCTGCCCCTGCAGAAGTGAATCTTTAGCGTCTGTTAAGAAAATGCAGATTTCCATAAAAAACATACTATATAGTTACATGAAGAAACAGCCCAAACTGTTCAAAGTAGCAGCTTCCGGGGAGTGGATTGGGGAGCCCATGAGGTGTGATGTAGGACACTGTTACTTTTCACTATGAGTCTTCCAGTGGCGTTAGTATTTTTAAACATTTTATTTTTAAAAAAGAGACTATGTCAAGTCAAACGTTCTTTTTCCACTTATAAATGTATGGATTTCTTTCTTTTTCCTCCCCCTCCACTGCTTCTATCTCTGCCCCATTTCTTTCCAGGAAGAAAAAATTTTGGGCATCCTGGTGCAGCATGGAGTCCGGAGCGGAGTCTCGGGCACCCTAGGCATGGAGGTGGACGGGCTGCCCTTCCATGGCACTCACGCCCAGATGATCCAGAAACTGGTAGACGTCACCATGGCGCAAGGGTGATCATGCAAATTACAGGCATGGGGGGTGCGTACTAGACGGGATCTAGGGAGGAGTTCCCTGAGGGCCCCGGCTTTCTTCTACAACAGCCTTGCAAATAAACACTGGCCCTGGGTGAGCAACGTGCTCCACACTGGCCTGGGTCACGCGTGCCCACCTCCTGGGTCGGGGTTGGGGGCAGCGGGTAATGCAGGTGATGTGGACCGAGTAAAACAGTCCTCTGGGGTCCCCAGTTTTGGCTTTTATTCCTAAGTGCCAGGAGGCATTGATTTCAACCTCCTCACCCTGGCTTCTTCAGGTTACCCACGCAGTCTGCTCTGAGAGTCTTCTGAGCAATCACTAACGGGGACGCCAGTGAGCAATGAACTTCCAGGCAGACACAGAGGGTCCTGAATAACCCCCCAGGCTAATTGAGAAACAGCAAAATGTACAAATATGTAGTGTATATTACGAAGCTCTGGGGCTTCACTAAAGGTTTACTCATCACCACCACCACCAAAATATTTATACCTGCGAAATGCTCTCTTTTACAAACAACATCCTGTTTATTTAGGCAAAAGATTTATCTCCACCCATCACTTCCCCTGTGCCCCTCCCCCTCCCTTACCCCCTTACATCCTGATCCCCCGCCGCAGAGCCTGACACCTCTCCCACCTCCTTCCCATCTGCTCACCCCCCACTCCAGAGCCAGACTCTGCCCTCCTTGCATAGAAGGGCAGCCACATTCCCGGAGCCCGGGGGTGGGTCAGGACCTTCCAGGGCTTAGATCACTCACAGAGTCCTCTTGGACAACTCATCGGTTTGCCCTTATCTCCTTCACAACTTCCCACTGTACGTTCCCCAACAAAATCCGAAGCAGAATTCCTGACCACATCCCGTTACATTCACGTACTGAACCAGTACAGTATCTTGTGCTGGATCATCTAGATGGGGTAATGGAAGCAGCTTTTGGCAGGAAAGAGCTTTTGTCTTGTCACTTTAGCAAAATTATATTGTAACTAACTTAAACCAGGCACCCCCTTGCTCTACTCATCTATGGCCCAAGCACACCTTTCAAATCTTTTGCTCACACAATACCATGCCTAAGATGTTGGTTCTTTCTGTAGAGCAAAGAAGTAAAAATGAAGAATATAATTAACAGATGACCAGATCTCTTCTCTAGCTTCCCCTTCAGTGATCTCAAGAACAAACTATGTGAACGAGGTAGCAGCTAAGGAAAGATGACAGGGAGTCAGCGAGCCTTTCACGCAGTGGGAGATGTCAATGAGTTTGATCCCCTAACTCAATAATTACCTGAGATGACTTTCCCTTTTCCCTTTAAAAACTTTCAAGGCCAAGCAGAATCTTTGGTGCTGGTTTTGGGGACACTAGTCCACCTTCTCCCCAGATTGCAGGCTTTCTGATTAAAAGCAACATTTTCCATTTCTACCAACACTTGTCTCTCGAGTATTGATTTTTGAGCAGCGAGCAGCTGGACCTGAGTTCAGAAATAGTAGTCCATGGGCTTCCCTGGTGGTGCAGTGGTTTCCGATGCAGGGGACGCGGGTTCGTGCCCCGGTCCGGGAGGATCCCACATGCCGCGGAGCGGCTGGGCCCGTGAGCCACGGCCGCTGAGCCTGCGCGTCCGGAGCCTGTGCTCCGCAATGGGAGAGGCGGCAACAGTGAGAGGCCCGCATACTGCAAAAAAAAAATAGAAATAGTTGTCCTGCTTCCCAGCTATGGCCCCAAATGTTTATTGTGCCTGTTTTATTTCCTTAAGCATGTCAAGTTTGATTCTTTTAGGGGCATACGTTGTAAAGCGTGGAACACATACTATAGAAATTAAATTGTACACTCAACAGCAAAACCTAAGTGTGTAGTTCAGTGATCTGGGGTTAACTTCCAATGCTCCCTACACACGGCGTGGTGAAGCCTTTGGCCAGAAGTAGCTGGGGTGGGTGCTGTCCTGACATCCCTTTGTCATTCTGGTGGGGAGTCCCCACCTACGTGTCTGTGCTCCTGCTGGTGTGGCATCAGGGCCACTGTAATGTGCTCACTGTCCTTCTCCATTTGTGACTTCTCACAGATTGGTGAACCCACCTCAGCTCTAAGTCTCACTGACCAGGTCTCCTCCAGTTCCAATTTGTGTCCCTGATTTGGGTCTGCAGAGCTCCATGTAATGGGGGCCTATGATTGAGAGTGCATCCTGGCATTGCTGAAGTCTTGATGGCTAGAGAGAGATGAAACATCATCTGCTAAGGCTCCCGGGACTTCCCTGACTCATATTTTTGGGGAATACACACTAATGGGCCTTTGGTTTTGCAGTAGTAATAGCAGAATTCTATTCTGGCATGAAGAAGTTTGAAGCCTGACTGTAATAGTCTTCAGTTACTGAAGATAACTGTGATAGGTTATCTTCCCTGTGGACAGAAGTTTATGGGGAGAGATTTAAGTCATTTGGGAAAGAGGCTAAGACCTGGGTGGAGCCCAAAGAAAGCTGAGAGTACAGGTCCTAGTTCTGGAGCAAAGCATTCAAAGGTCCCCCTGCAGGGAGAGACAGGCCTGTGGCCCTGTGGCAGGGGCTAAGGTGCAAGAAAGGGCCAGGAGAGGAGCCCTTAGCAGGATCCAGCCCAGGGACCACTGGAGCTCTGAGTTCTAGGATCCATTTTTATGTTTTTCTGTCTACAATATGATTCCCGCTAAGCCTTTAGTAAAGTTTTGCTCAAGTTCACTCTAGTCTTGGCTGTCCTTTGGGGAAGGCCTGTGTCCACATTTGAAGCAGCATGGTAGGCATGGCTCTGACCTTGAGAAGCTGGTTACAGGGGGACAAGAGGTGACCTACAGGAATAGTGGGGAGGCCCAGGGTGAGAGATGGGCTGGGATATCCACCAGGATGGATTCCTGAGGCGTGTGAGCATTCCTGGGCATTTCTAGGAATATTGAGAGAGAATCCTGGTAAGCAGTACCTGGGATGCTCTGTGGGTGTTCAAGGGCAGGCTGGAGACCTTGGGCACATCAAGGTGCACATGCCCCACAGACCCTGCAGGGGACCCTGCAGGTTAAGCGAGCCAGGAAGGGGTCAGGGCTCCTTAGCCCCCAGCTATCCTCTGGTCAAGTGCCCCCCTCATCGCTCAGCTGGGCAAGGCAATCCTCTGAGGTCATTTCCTGCCTCTCATTGCACAGGCCCTGCTGACCGCCAGCCCCACCTTAGTCCAGCCCTCTGCATTCTACTACTTTCTGCCCATTCCATGTGGGTTCCACTGGCTCCACAGAGTCTAACTCTCAGATTCAAAAGACCACTGCTCTAGGCAGGACGGAGGTGTGGTTTAACAGCAATTCACATAAACTCAGTATATGTCAGTGATGTGATGTGTTTGCCAGAAAGGCCATTACGTCAGTAGAAGCACAGTGAGGTAAATGGTCCCTTTCTCCCCAGCACAGGTTGGACAGACTGTCTCACTTCAGATCCAAGCACCACAATTGAAGAAGCGGGCGTTGTTCAGATGAGGTACAAGAAGGTGAATGCTCAAACCCTAAGTGGAGGTGGCTTGAAGCTCTGTATGTCAGAGGCTGGCTGGATGCTCACTAATTCTGCTTCCTCTTCCTGCATACATAGGAAAGCTACATTTCCCAGCCTCCCTTGTAGTTAGGTTGGGGCCATGTGACTGGGATCTGGCCAATAGAATGTGAGTAGCAGGGATACCAACTACTTCCAGACTTGGCCATAACCCCCCTGTGAGATTCTTTTTGTGCTGCTTCCCCTGCCTCTGTGGATGGAAGGGGAAGACCCCGAGATGATGGCACCTCTTGATGAGCAAATCCTGAATCACTGCCATCACTTGGGAAAAAGACTTGCCAGAAAGTAGTTGCTCGTTGGACTTTGCATGAACAGGAGATAAACTTTTATTGTTTTAAGGCAATGTGATTGGGGGTATATTTGTTACTGCAGTATAATCCAGCCCTGTCTAATACAAGCTGAGAAGTAGGATATGAGACTTTTCTTCAAATACCAGTACCTAAAGGCTCATGTCTTTCCAGAGGCCAGAACTAAGGCCAGTGGGAAAAGTGGTTCCACTTGGGCTCATTAGGAGTTAAGATTTTCTGCCCAACCTTGGAATAACTTGTCATGGGTAGTAGTGAACTGGCGTCATTGGTGGTACTCGCAGAAAAACTGGGCTGTCGTTTTGGGGAGATATACAGGGGATAATTCATAGGGAAGGAATTGGAGATCATGACCTCTGCAGGACTTTCTAACACTGATATCTAATGTCTAATCTACCAACGTCTTTCTGATAGTTGTTGAAGTAAAGCAAATGGAATTGACACACCATTTCCCCAGAGCACTGGGCACCATTGTGACCCCAGGGTTATTGCCATCAAAGACCATCATCTTGCCAGATGAATTCCTGGAGGCTGCAGGATCATGAGCTGTAAGAAGCACATTTTTCAGAAAAGCATTGAACCAAGGAGGTCCAGATTCTGGCTCTTTCTTGGTTGTACCAGCCAGAGAAAAGCAGCAGATGGGGATGTATTCTGTGCTGAAAATTTCTCCCACACTTGTCTGGCCAAACCACAGACCAGTGTGTAAAAACAGGAAGATGAGCCCTCATCTTACTAAGCAACAGTGGTGAATGAGAAAGGAATCTAATTGCTTTTGCTACCTTCAGTCCAAACCAGATGGACCTTTTCTTCCACCTTTTATCTTAGGAAAGAAAGGAGTCTTAATCCCCAATAAGTCTGTTTGGAAGAAGGATTGATTCTTCCAGAGCACTCCAGGACTCCAGGAATCTGACTCCAGGGAAAGATTAAGTGACTAAAACCAAATTTACGTTTTAACAGGATGCATTTAATCTTTCATGATAAACATGGAGGTGCCACTGTTGAGAAGATGCTGGAGCTTAAGAAGGCTGATCACTAAATGTGGGCTCCCCAAACACAACCCGAACAGTAAGAAGAGCCCCCCAAGGGGTGGGTACAACAGGCCTTCCTGCTTTGGCAATCTTCACTAGTGATGAGGGGACTGATCAAGCCCTCCCTCACTGTGGGGAGCAGCTATTCAGGGGGCAGAAGGGGTCCTGTGTCCAAGGATAGGGAATGATATTTTCCAAACCGCAGGGCTGAGTTCTGTCTTCAGAGGGGAGGCGGCCAAATTAAGTCCCAGAGTGGATTAGCAACAATGTGCTGCAGAGCTCAAGACACTTCATGAATCTCAAGAGGAAGAAGGCCCTACTTCATTTGAAGGCTTCATCCTTCTTGGCCACTACTGGATAATCAAGGACAAATCCCCTAATTGCTGTTCAAGTTTTCTCTGAGAATGTCAATCCCTGGACTTTCCTGACTCTGTTGGGTATTCCATGGACCTTCTAGATCCCCCTGGTGTTAGAAGACCCTCCCTCCCCATAAGAACTGCAGCACACTCCAGCTGTGGCTGGTTACTTTGCTTTATTTGCAGACTCAAGTCTGGTACATAAATCCATTGCATGGTCCAACACATGTATACTTGGCATAAAAGAGAGGACAATACAAAAATACAACTCTTGATAGTAAATGGAACTGCCCTAGGCTCATGCCAGTTTATCCCAATGGGAACGTCCATGTTTAAGATCAAAACAGGAGGAAATTTGGAATGAGGAAGCATGGAGGTCTCAACCAGTGTCATTGCCCTTGTAATCCTGGTCTGGGGCTGGGTGGCCTTTTTTTTGCTACCTGCAGACCTGGTCAGTTCCTCCTCCGTGAAGGGGAAGAGAACCTCCCCAGGTTATGGAAGGCCATCCAGAAGGAGCTAGAGCAAGCCCTGGAACCCCACTTCCTTAGGGCACACCCACCCTGGGCTATCAGTCTTTGGACACCTCTGATGGGAGGGTTAAGAAACTCAGGGTGAATCTACTTCTGGGAGAGGGGAGGGGAGGCATGAAGAGAGATTGAAAAAAATATTCTCCCTGGCAGCCCTTTAACAGATTCCAGAAATCTTCTACTGATGCCAGCTTCTATCTTCCCATCCCTGGTCCCTCCCCGGGCTTGAGCCCACCTAGCCTCTTAGCTGTGAGAGCTCAAATCCCAGGTCTTTGGGGGAAGTCAGAACTGGCTCCAGCCCACCGACCAGGAAATCTGAAGGGCTAGCATTTCTAAAAAGGTGGGCAGGTCCCTGGAGGAGCAAGAAGCTCCTCTGGTCCTTGGTATATCCCCCAGGCAGAGACTTAATATGATTGGGCACAAAGTTGCAGGAGAGATTGGGCACAAAGTTGCAGGAGCCCCATCACCAGCCTTCCAGGACAGAACAAGAGACGGTGGTCAGTACCCTGGTCTGCATGTGGCCCGTGGGCCCACTGTCACTCTCCAGGTGGGTGGGGTGGGACATCTGGCAGAGGAGCAGTGCTGAAGGACCAAGGAGGCAAGGCGAGCCCAAGGCCCCCTCCTCTTCTTGTCACAGGGGCTATTTAAACCACAGTGGAGCTTCACCCCGGGGCTTTGGGCTGAGAGATAACAGAGCATGCATCTCCGTGTTGTTTGTTTTGTTCTAAGAACTTGGGGAGAATGTCATGCTCCTCTCTGAGACTGCTAGGCACTCCAGTCTGTGTGGCAGGGGACACTGCCAGCAGTCACATGACCCTAGCCTCAGTGGCTTAGGGCAGAGCTGTCATGGAGACCCTGGCATTTTAACCATGGACACACACACACACACACACACACACAAAGTCGCAGGCTTCCAGGTCTGGTGCTTCAAGGCAGATAGAAACAGAAGATGAATTGAGGCGAATCTGTGTAGGGAACTCAGCTGGACGTACTGCTTTAGGCCTCTGTCCTGGCCCTTGAACTTCAATGCTGACTTTAAAGGACCACAGACATCGCCCTGTGGAGCCCCAGGGAGCCCTAGGATTTGTTTTCCATCAGCCCTGGGGCTTGGGGAATCTGCTCAACCCTCCTCGCCTGTGAAACTGTGACTTGGCTGTATCTGGTGCCTCTCCTCCACCTGTTACTCCCCCACTGTCCCCCACAAACACACACTCCCAGTGCCCCAAACCCCTCCCTACATTCCTTCTCCCCATCCCACCTCCGGGCCCACTCATCTTCCTTCCCACCCCTTCGTGGAGTGAAGCACAAGTATGAATGATGACAATACACTCTCGTGTGTCACCTCCCCGATTACACCAGTGCATTTGGACCGGTGTCATCTGTGACAACGGCACTGGAAGGCCCTGGCAGGTGTGCCCCCAGGTACCCACTCTCATCTCCCAGGCCCCTCTCTCCATGTCCTCACACCCTGTGTCCCTCACCCGAGCTTCTCTTTGAAAACCTCCTGGACGTGAGCAGGTCTTCCTCCCACCAGCCGCCCAGCTGGCAGCAGACGACCCCCATGCACTGTCGGAGCTTATCCCCACCCTCAACGAGCAGCCCCGTCGGACTCGGCAGCCACAGCAGGGTCCCTGGACCCAGAGAGGTTGTGCTGCGGCCCAGACCCAGGGCCCCGTGGCCCAGGTCCATCGTCCCCTCCAGCAGCAAGAGGCACCTGCCTTGGCCAAGTGGGCAGCAGCTGTCGAGCAAGCTCAGGCCTTGCTTCGCCCCGCACGTGGGTGATGGGGCGACACAGCTAGGCCAGTCCGCCCGCTGGGGACCCTCCCGCTCCGGGTGGCTGAGAGGTCTGTAAGGCCGGGTGGAGCTTCGTCAGCACGTTGGGCTCCTCGCTCTTCCCTGGGGCCTCGGGGGTACCCAATGGGTAGGCCTCCCGGGCCCGGCCAGTGCTGGCGCAGGTGAGGAAGGCCAGGCAGGTCCCACGGAGGCGGGCCAGGTCCCTGTGCGTGGTCTCGCTGACGAAGCAGTAGAGCACGGGGTCGGCCACGCAGTTGAAGCTGGTGAGGAGCAGGGAGAAGTGGTAGGCGTCGAAGATGCCCTTGGCGAAGTGGCAGCTGGACTCCCAGAGGCTGCGCACGAGCAGCAGCGCGTGGTAGGGCAGGAAGCAGGCCAGGAAGATGACCACGGTGCTGAGCACCAGCCGCTGGATCTGGTCCTTGCGACTCTTCTGGGTGCCGTGGCTGCGGCGCACGGCCCGCAGGATGCCCCGGTACGAGGCCAGTAGCAGGCAGATGGGGAAGAGGAAGCCCACCAGGAAGCGGTAGTAGTTGATGCTGCGCTGCCGGGGCTCGAGCGGGTAGTGCTCGAAGCAGACGCGGTGCCGGTCCAGGTCCTCCACCACCTCTTCGTGCATGAGAAAGTAGATGCTGGTCAGCAGCTCTTTGGCCCAGATGAGCACGCTGACTCCCACGGCGGCCTTCAGGGTGCGGAACTGATGGAAGCGGAAGGGATGGGCCACGGCCAGGTAGCGGTCGATGGAGATGCAGCAGAGGAAGCCCACGCTGATGTAGATGTTCTCGTACAGGAGGATGCCGCACAGCTGGCAGGACAGGTCGCCGTGGGACCAGTTGTCGTGCTGCAGCACGTACTGCAGCCAGAAGGGGAGCGAGCAAATGTAGAAGAGGTCGGCCACTGTCAGGTTGCACAGGTACACGCCCAGCTCATTCCGGGCCTTGATCTGCAGGTAGCCGAAGTAGAGGGACAGGCAGTTGGCTGGGAAGCCCACCACCAGCACCGTGACATAGACCACCGGCGCCAGCGTCTGGTGGATGGTGTGGTCAATGGCACAGCTCAGCGAGCCGTTGTCTCCGGTGACGTTCCCCATCTTTGGGCCTGGAGGGGCCTCACCCCTCATGGGCTCAGGAATGCACCAGTCTCTCTAGCGCCATCTTGTTTCTAGGATGTGGTTCAAGCTGTAGCAAAGGCCGGGCCTCCCTGGTGATGGGTAAGGCCCTGAAAGTCAAAGGTGGAAAGGCTTAGGATAAGAGGAGCCAACATTTATATAGCACCTACTGTATGTCAGGCACTCTTCTAAGTGCCTCACGTAATTTAGAAGATGATCCAGCCAACCAACTCCAACTCAACTGAAATGTGACTTATGTCTCCCCATCCCCCTTCCCTGGCTTCCTGTCCCTTATTTACTTTCCTGGTCCCTCGGTGCAGCAAGCAAGGCCTGGAGCTGGCTCCGGGGAAGCTCCAGGGAAGCTCAAGGTGAAGAACAATTCCAACCCACACAACAGTGAGGGCCCCAGCCACTCTCCTGCAGCAGTCAGCACCATTCGCATTTTTCCTACTTGCTCACAGGAATGGACCAGGTCAGTAAGGCCACAGCCCCTCCTCGGGGCCCCTCCGTACAGCACAACAGAGGCCCAGCGTGGTCCACATCCTGCTGTGTTCTGGCAAGAAAAAAGGCTAAGCTTCCCTCAGGGCACTGCTACCTCACCTCCGTGGAATTGGGAACCTAGCACAGGGGGCCAGGCACCGACAGACATGAGCACCAGGCTAGGGTCAGCTGCTCACAGGCTGTGCAAGTCGTTTACACTCTCTTAGACTCAGTTTCCTCATCCATAAAACAGGGATATGGGAATTCCCTGGCAGTCCAGTGGTTAGGACTCGGCGTTTTCACTGCTGGGGCCTGGGTTCAATAGCTGGTTGGGGAACTAAGATCCTGCAAGCCGTGCCACGAGGACAATAAGTAAATAAATAAATTAATTAAATGAGGATGAAAACACCTGCCCTCAGGGTCAGTATCAGGGCCACATAAAATATGTCAAAATGCATGTCATTGTTTTTCCAAAGGCAATGAGGCAGAATAAAAGATGGTAGTCTTTTTTTTTTTTTTTTGGTGGGAGGTACGCGGACCTCTCACTGTTGTGGCCTCTCCCGTTGCAGAGCACAGGCTCCGGACTCGCAGGCTCAGCGGCCATGGCTCACGGGCCCAGCCGCTCCGCGGCATGTGGGATCCTCCCGGACCGGGGCACGAACCCGTGTCCCCTGCATCCGCAGGCGGACTCTCGACCACTGCGCCACCAGGGAAGCCCAAAGATGGTAGTCTTACTCGCATTAGTGAAAAGTTCACATTGTTGAGAATTTAACAAAGAAAATACTATTGTTATATATACAAATACATTTGAACAAGACAGAATAAAAATTTTTTGTTGTAGGCCTACTTTATAAATTAATATGTCAGAACGAAAGGACTGAGTTGCTCTATTGATTTAACACTTCTGCCTCAGATGAAAAATCTCACTGTGTCTAAATTAACTTTTTTGTTGTTGTTGTTTGTAATCATCCTTCCAAGGAAACTTTTTTGACATTTTTTTTTCCTAACCACCTGCCCCCATGAAATTTGAATAACCCAGATGTATTTCATATCTGTTTATGTATCATGGGCTTTTGGAGGATGGCAAATCACTATAATATCTAAGATTTTTTTTCGCCCCACCTAAGAACCAATTTTCACCCCTCCTTGAGAATGCATCGTCTATCTGCCTGCAATTCCAAATGAACAGGGTCTGCATTAAGTTGTTTTGTGGTATTAGCAGATCAATCTTGCCCTTTGCTGTCTCTTCACCATAGTCAAGCTGGGACTCACAGACCAGACGGGAAACCCCTTCCACAACCAACAACGTCTCATCACCTGCTGTCCAGGGTCTCTCCCTCCGCAGCCTCCCTCCTGCTGGCTCCTGACTGGCCCTGCAGGCACCAGAGCCTGGGCTCAACCTGGAAGTTGGTGGAGCCTTCTGGGAAGGGGCCCAGAGATATTCCAGCCCAGCAGTTCCAGTCCTGGGGTTCATGGAGGATAAACTTGAGGACTTCCCCCGAAATCACAGGCTTAAACTTGTAAATATGTAAGTATGTGCATTTTTCCTGGAAAAGGGTCCTGTGGCTTTCATAAGAGTCTCTGAAATGGGCAAGAGATGGGTCTGGCCCAAAGCTGCCCCCTGTCACCTGGACTCCCTGTGACTCTCTCCGTGGCCAAGCCTCCCCCCACCCCAGTGCTCCCAGTCACGTCCCTGACCATTATCCCCCGGGCAGCCACAGCAATCTTTCCAAAATACAAACTGGATCCTCCTCTTCCTTGTTTAAAACACACTGAGACGGTTTCACAGTGAGTTATCACACCCACGGTAAAACTCCCAGACTCTTACAAGACCCAGCATGATCCGGCCCCAGCTCCCCCACCTCGTCTGCTGCCACCACACTCCAGCCTCACTGGCCAGCTTTCTGGGCCTCATCGCCTGGCCTCGCTCCAGTCTCTCCTGGAGTGCTGCCCCCTGCCCTCTCCCCACCTCCACCTCCACCTCAGGGCTGTTCCTTTGCCACCAGGTCTCAGCTGAAACACCACCCCCTTGCGAGGCTCGCCCTGACCACCCCACTAAAGCAGCCCCTCCCCTGTCACCATCACCATCACACCTTCCTGTTTCATGGCTCCGCAGAGCTCCCATCAGGGTCTGAGATTTTTCTTGTTTATTTACTTGTCTGCTTGCTGATGATCTGTCTCCTCCACGAGGTTGTAAATTCCAAGAGGGCCTTGTGCACCTTGAACAGTGCCTGGCACACCACAGGCACTCCTGAGTACTTCTAGAATGAATAAGTGAATGCCACTTCCCCATTTTACAGATGAGGAAACTGAGGTTTGAAAGGGGAAGTGACGTGCCCAAAGCCAGTCTAAGGAAGGAAGCATGGGCATTAGAATCCAGGTCTCCTTTCTCCAAGTCCCACCTCCCTGCCATGTCTAGTCCCCACCTGAGCCTCCCCACACCCTCTCAGTCCCTGGAAGACGAGGACTCCTAGGAGGGCTCACCTCCCCATCCTCTCCAGGATACAGGCCCGGATTTTTTTTTTTGGGGGGGGGGGGTACGCGGGCCTCTCACCGCTGCAGCCTCTCCCGTTGCGGGGCACAGGCTCCGGAAGTGCAGGCTCAGCAGCCATTGCTCACGGGCCCAGCCGCTCCGCGGCATGTGGGATCTTCCCGGACCGGGGCACGAACCCGCGTCCCCTGCATCGGCAGGCGGACTCTCAACCACTGCACCACCAGGGAAGCCCTACAGGCTTGGATTTAAGTGTTGGTGGTGGAGGGAGGTGCTTCTTGTCGTTGTTTTCAATTGTGGTTTGATACACATAACATAACATTTACCATGTCAACCATTTTTAAGCGCACAGCTCAGTGGCGTTAAGCACATTCACACTGCTGTGCCGCCATCACCACCATCCACCTCCAGACCTTTTTCAGCTTCCCCAGCTGAAAGTCTGTACTCATGAAACACTAACTCCCCATCCCTCCTCCCCCGAGCCCTTGGCAGCCTCCAGCCTACTTTGTGTCTCTACGAATTTGACTGCTCTAGGCACCTCGTATAAGTGGAGTTGCACGGAATTTATCTTTTTGTGGCTGGCTTATTTCACTTAGCATAACGTCCTCAAGGTTCATCCATGTAGTCGCATATATCAGAATTCCTTCCTTTTTAAGGCCCAGTAATATTCCATTATACGTATAGGCTACATTTTTGTTTTTCCATTTATTTGTCAGTGGACGTTTGGGTTGTTTCTACCTTCTGGCTATCGTGAGTAATGCTGCTGTGAACATGGGTATACTGCTTGAATCCCTGCTCTCAATTCTTTGGGGTCTATGCCCAGAAGTAGAACTGCTGGGTCATACGGCAGCTCTATTTTTAATTTTTTGAGGAACTGCATTCTGTTTTCCACAGTGGGCTGCACCATTTTACATTCCCACCAACAGTGCACAAGGGTGTTTTCTTGTTTTTTGCTTTTTGTGTTTTTGTTTATATGTTTTGATGGTGAGAGGAAGGGGCGAAGGGGCAGTGGAGGCCTGTGACCCCTAAACTCTGCACAGCCCCGCGAGTCAAAATTTGGCCCCATTCGTCCTCCTCTTGCCAGCCCTCCTGTCCCTGGATCCCCAGCCCACACCTGAGCGGTCCCCCAGGGACACCCACCCAGGACGTCCGTGTCTCTGAATTTACCTCGGGTTCTCCACAGTCCACATAAAATCTACCCACAGGAAGATAAAAATTCATTCATCAGCACAGGCTCCCAGGCACCAAGAAAATATGGCAAAGGAAACCAAAGTGAAAACATGTCCTGTCAGGTCTTAGGAATTTGTGGAGAGTCACCTGGCCGAAGCCTATCGTTTGCTAGGGCTGAGTGTACGCATGTGTGAGGCGGGCTGGTGTGACTGTTTGCGGGATCCTCTTTGCCAGGCCGATGATAAGCGAATTCCCGCAAGCAAAGTCAGAAATACTCAAGTCTGCAGGGCAAAGAAGAAACACATACGACGTTTAGATGAAAACACCTCCTCCACACACACGGCATCGCCTCTGTGATTTCAATGCCGTCAACACTCTGATGATTCCCAGACGTCCTCCGCACCCCCAGGTGGAAGGCTGACAGAACCAGCTTCCTTCCGCGGCACAGGGCATGCTCTGTGAGGCCCACCCTGCTTTCATCATTTTCTCCACTAGTCTGTTTTTGGAGGTGGCATCTCCTCCTGCCCAGTCACTCACGTTGGATGGCTGGCCTGCAGCTTTCTCCCTCATCTTCGTCCACAGCACCCACTTGATTACTCAGTTCTACCATTTTCAACTCCTAAATACTTCCCACATCCGACTCGTCCTCTTTAGCTCCCTCCCCAGTGCCCCAGATTGGCTTGGTCAAGACTTCCTCCCCAGAATCAGCGCACGGCCTCCTATGGGATTCACTGTCTCCGCCTCACCACCCTCAAAGTCATCCTCTAAAACAAAAACCTAACCTAATCACTCCTGCTTCAAACCCTTCAATGGCTCTCCAATCATCCATCCATCTGTCCATCCATCCATCCACTCATTGACTTATTCGTTGTTACAGCAAATACTTATTGAGTGTCTATTATTATATGGAAGGCACTGTACTAGACACTGGCCCCTGGCGTAATTCAAGTTGCTTTTAGTCTCATGGGAGACAGGAGAAGAAAAGAGAGGGTTAGCTCCCAGGGAGAGTACAGGACATTAAGGGAGTTCATAGGAGGTGAACTAACCCAGCTAGAAAAGCCTTCCTGAGCAGCACTTTGCTCGAAGACCAGAAGAAGCGGGAAGGGCAGCCAGGGAAGATGGAAGTTTCTGCCTGTGGAAATAGAGCATGCAACAGGCCAAATGCCAGAGAGAGAGAGAACAGGCACCTGTGTGGAACTGAAAGTAGCTTGGCACAAACAGCTAGGTGTGAGGAGGGCGTGGCCAGAGAGGGGACAACAAACAGCTGTAGAAACTGCCAACTACTTAGAAGGAGCTGGGGACAATCAGGGACAAATCTGAGATGTTCTTCAGTGCTTGGTCCTCATAATCTCCCCCAAATTATCTGTTAGATGGATGGATGTGTGAAGAGGTAGGTGGGTGGATGAGTGGATGGATGGATGGGTAGGTGGACGAATAAGATGAATAAGTGGAAGGATGAGAGGGTAGGTGGATAGATGGATGAGTGAACAGGTGGATAGATGGACGAATGGGTGGGTGGATGGGTCAATGGGTAGATAGATGGATGAAGAGATGGATGGATGGGTGGGGGGTTTTGAGGTTGGGTGCTGGGACAATGGAAATATTATTAATAGAAACAGAAAAGTGAGAGGAAGGAATCACTGTGGCCTCCTCTCCCGCCACCTGGCAGCTGTTTAAGCTGGCTGAGCTGGTCGCAGAGGGCCCTGCTTTTTCACCCGGGCCTCATCACAACCAGCTCTCCCTTCTTCCACTCCCTGAGGACAGGCACCCCTCCATGGAAACTACATCTCGCCAGGAATGTCCCTTCTCTACCTGCTGTCCACAGAAAGCTTGCTCCCCCAAATCAAAGGCACAGTGGGTGCAAAGTGTTCTATAAATGGAAAAACGTAGATGGGATGGAAGGACCAAGCCATACCGAGTGAGAGCCCTCCACGTGCCAGGAACGTTTTTGCACATCCATTCTCTCTCTCAACACGAGTCTCACCAGCACCCATTTTACAGATGAAGAAACTGAGGCTGCTCAAGACTCTGACACCAAGTGAGGCCCTGCAGGGTTCCCAGGCATGGAGGCCTTTTTTTTGTCCCCTGTTTCTTGTAGGCAAGACTCCAGCCTCCATGACCTTCCCTGAGTTCCAAAGGGCAGATTGGAACAGTTGCTAATCAAGGAAGAAGCAGCCAAGAAACCACCTGAGACAAAATTAAAGGGACCAGAGGGGCTTCCCTGGTGGAGCAGTGGTTGAGAGTCCACCTGCCGATGCAGGGGACGTGGGTTCGTGCCCCGGTCCGGGAAGATCCCACATGCCGTGGAGCGGCGGGGCCCGTGAGCCGTGGCCGCTGAGCCTGAGCGTCCGGAGCCTGTGCTCCACAACGGGAGAGGCCACAACAGTGAGAGGCCCGCGTACCGCAAAAAAAAAAAAAAAAGGGACCAGAGAAGCTCCTCAAGATTAGGAGACCAATCACCTGAGACAAGATTAAAGGAGTGCAGGCCATAAAGTACACCCTAATCTTGTCGGAAATCCCACCCTTGAACCATTGCTATAAAACCCTTCATCAGATCCTCTGGGATTGGAACACATAGTTTTTCGAGGTGGGACCCTCCCCCCTACCCAGGGTCCCCCTTTGTCTGGCAAAGCAATAAAGCTATCCTTTTCTACTTCACCCAAAACTCTGTCTCCAAGATGCGATTCGGCTCTGGTGTACGGAGAAGCTGAGCCTTTGGCAACAATTCCACAGCTACGACGTAGGCCAGGTTTTGAACTCAGACCGGTCCACGCTTTCCTCCACACCGCGCTATCTTTCTGTTCATCACAGTTGTTACAGAGTGACCACCCTCACCTCCAGGCTTTGCCAGGCTCCAGTCCATACATGTGCCACCACGAGGCCACCAGGCTTGGGCCTGGGCCAGCCCCCTGCACCCGGCAGGTCAACCATTTCCTCGCCACCCATGGAGGAAAACCTACTGTGTGCCTGGGGCTGGGGTCCCCAAGGTGGAGGGGATTGGGGCAAAGAATCAAAACACAGAGCTGCTGCAGCTACCTCATTTTATCATCCAGCTAAGAAACCGAGAGACGACACAGGAAGCAGCCCAACACTAAGAGCAAAACTGTTAGACAAATGCCCATCAGCACAGAGGCCTCCGAGGACTTGAACGTCCAAGAGCGGTTCAGCTCCCCAAAGGCATGAAGGGCCTCTGACTCAAGCTGGGAGCCGCCTGCACATTCCAAACCAGAAGGCAGAGGTGGCCAGTGCCGTTCAGCTGCCGCATAAACAATGGTTTAATCTGTCGCCCGTCTCTTCCCGGTGGTGGCACACTGGCATGCACACAGTTAGTCACTGGCCGGGCGGCCCTGCTCAGGGGAACCCCCAGCACGCCGAGCTGGGGAGTTTCCTCAGCGTGTTTAAGCACGCTTTAAACAGGGCTGTTTCATTTCCTAAAAGTACCCTTTTCAGAGGCTGTTGATGTTTCCCTCTGGGGTGGGAGTAGAATCAGGCTGCATTTTCCCCTTAGTCCCCAGCTTTCCCCTAAACAGCTCAATCCAGCAACAGCAGGGAGACAATCTCATTTCTAAAGCCCTCATAACGGTCTCAGAGTTCAAGCCCATCTGGGCTCACAAAGTGGCTGTGAGTCGATGGGGCTGACACTGTGAACCCATTTCACAGAATCTGAAGCCCAGAGAGGCTCACCTAGTTGCTCAAGTTCATACAGTAAGTGGGGTGGATCTGAATCCAGAACCCAGGCTTCTAGGCACCAACTCGCTGCCTTTGAGCTCTTTCGACCACAGACCACAGTGAGGAATGCACTTGTCATTGTAACCAGCGCAAAGAGACATCACACACACAGACACACATAGACCCAGAGCAGTACTTACCCTACCACTTGCCATGCACTCTGATCATTCCACTCTGCTTTGTTTTTCTTAAGGGCGTGAGCTGCTAAATTGATTTCCGGAGCCGCTCATGGTCATGATCCTGTTTAGAAACAGCTGGACTGACCCCCGCCTGCTCAGGGTCCGGATCCCAGGAAGGGGACTGTGGTTGCCGCCAGGTGAGGGAGCAGCAGCCTCAGGGGATCTGGGTCCTCTCTGCCCGCCCGGCAAAGCTCTGCCCTCAAACCTCAAAGAGCCAGCTTCGTCCCAGTGCTCGCTGGCTCGCAGAGGTCCGGGGAGGAGACTGAACGCCCCTGGCCCAGCCCTGGCGGATCCCCCTCGGGTGACCCTGCAGCCAGGACCCAAGCTCCCCCTCCTGCGATCTCCCGCCGGCCACTCCTCCCAGCTCAGACTAGAAAATCCCAGCTGGAGGCTGCCCATTCCTGAGCTGAGGCAGAATCATGTGAACTCAGATCTGATGTCAGGCTGGGTAGCTGTGAGGAACGCTCGCCAGAGGATGAGGGCGGCGGGACAGCTCCCTCCAGGCACCCCGGGCCTGCCTTCCCGCGCACCCCAGACCTTGCGGGGAATGCTAAAGCCTGAATTAGGGGCAGGGACCCCAGGGACTGGGGAGATGCAGGAGGAGCGGGGTGCCCTGATTCTTCCCATCCAACCACCTGTGAGCACCTACAAGCCACCAGGAGATACAGGATGTTGCACCCCCTGAGCCAGGGATCCTGACTTGAGCCAGACAGGCTGACACTCAGATAACTAGAAAGTACCATGGACACAAGAGCAGTGGCACATCAGCAAGGGCAGGGGAAGCTGTTTCCACTCCCACCTCCGGGCAGTCACCCTTCAGCCGCTAGCAGCCAACATCTGGGTCAGTGGGTCACAACTACATTAGCAAATACCCGGGGAGCTTATAAAAAATAACACCATTGCCCAGGCCCCACCCCAGATGAATTAAATCACACTCTCTGGAGACAAGGTGCCAGTGTTTTTGAAAGCTCTCTGGGCGATTCCAGAGGGCGGCCAGGAGGAGAAGCACTGATGTGGAGGCGGGTGGATCCTGTTCTGCAGACCAACAGAGCTACGGCATCAGAGGAATTCTCTGGGTCGTGAGTAAGGCGAGCATCAGCGTCTTTAAACAGCGTGGCCCAGAGCGGGGAGCCAGCACGGGGCTCTGGCCTCATGGGGTCTTCTGGCTCTCAGGACTCTTTCCTAAACTCCCCCAGCACGGCAGGGCCGACGGGACCCCTGGAGGTTACCTGGCTCAGCCTCATTTTACAGATGGGGAAACTCAGGCCCAAAGGGGCAAAGGCTCTAGATAGGGTCTTACAGCTAAATGATAGAGCTGTGATTCTCCAAATAGCTGCGGTGCTATTTCGGCTTAACCTCCTCCCTCCAAGGTGTCCCCTTGGAAGCTGACCGTAGGAACGTTGCTAGAGCCAGGAAGCCAACGTCCACCGTGAGTGGGGGTCACTGAGGATGTGCATTGTCCCTATTTTGTTGGGTGATCTGTGGTTTCATCTTCTCCAGAGGGTGAATCACTACAGTCCTGCTGGGGGGCTGTTTTGGTAGGGGGCCCAGGAAAAATCCCCCTCTGCAGGGCCTGGGCCTTCAAGCAAATGCTCCTCTGTCAGCTGCACCAGAAGCCTCTGCCTTGTTACAATGCAGTGGTGCCTGGAGACATAGAGGCTATTTTTTCTTTTTTCTTTTTTTTTGGCTGTGCAGCGCGGCATGCGGGAATTTAGTTCCCCAACCAGGGATCGAACCCGCGCCCCCTGCAGCGGAAGAGCGGAGTCTTAACCACTGAACCGCCAGGGAAGCCCCAGAAGCTGTTTCCGAGTGTAGAAGTCTGTGGGCCCTCCCTGATGCCATATGAAGGGACAGGAGTTGTGCGGGGAGGAGTGCAGGATCGGTTCAGTGGTGAATGCCTGGCTGCCCCCAGGACACGCCGACCAGAGAGCACAGCCCTGGTTCTCTGTACAGGGCGGCCCAGCCTAACAGGACTTGCACACACAGGCTGTCTACACCGTCAGCATCTATACCTGTGGGAACCACTGACGGCACTGTGTCCTCCCCTTTCCCCAGGGCCAGGGACCCCCTCCACCTCCCTTCCTATTTGGCCTTTGGAACTGCGGATGGAGAGATGAAGCTGACATTGAATGGGCTAGCCCAGGCCCTCTGTGAGGTGCCCACTCAGGAAGAGAAAAGAACACCCTTACTGTGTTCTACTTTGGTGCTAAGGCTTTTTTCTTTAATCTAAAACAGGAAGGAAGGACTAGAAACTAGGATGAGCTAGGATGGTGGTGGCGGTGCTGGTGATGGCACCACTCCCTCGGGCTAGAAGGTCCTGCCCCACCATCCGAGTCTCCCTAGACAGGGTGAAGGATGGGCAGGCCAACTTGGTAGGACGTTTGTTATGGTGTCCTACTGTATTCCCCACGGGTACTCTACTGATTTGCGGCTAGTTGGGGTAAAGGCCTTGGGGGCTCCCAAAGGGCTCCGACAAATACAAGAAATGCCCATCACGAGCCGTCTGCTGTTTGACCGCAGGGACCTTCACTGACTTGCGCATTGAACGCTGGCCTTGGCCTTCCCAGGCCTTACACGTCAGCACACACCTCCGTCACGGGAGCCGAGGCAAGGCGCGCATTGTTGCAAGTTCCAAAGTGGCCAGGTGTGAATTAGGATGGCTTTAAAAACCCAGAGGAGGACCAGCAGAGAACCTCCCGTAGTGCCTGGCACTGCTGCCCTCCCAAGTGGCGTCAGAGAAGAGGTGGGAGCAACTTGGGATGAGGGAGCAACGTCATTGCCATTTTGGGAGCATGTGCTGAGCGCCTTCCAAATGTTTCCTGTTTTAACCACCCCCAACCCTATTTTGTAGGCAAGGCAATGAGACTCAGAGGGCGCCAGCGTCTTGCCTGGGGTCACACAGCAGGGAAACTACAGAGCTGTTTGACTCCAAAGACAGGGCTCTTTGACTAGTTTCCTGTTGCTGCTAAAACAAATTACCACAGCATTTAGCAGCGTAAGACAACACACATTTCTTATCTTACAGTCTGGCCATCAAAAGTG
Source organism: Pseudorca crassidens (assembly GCF_039906515.1). Classification (NCBI taxonomy): domain Eukaryota; kingdom Metazoa; phylum Chordata; class Mammalia; order Artiodactyla; family Delphinidae; genus Pseudorca; species Pseudorca crassidens. The sequence continues at coordinate 13,583,742 of NC_090296.1, read as the reverse complement.
GGTCTCGCTGGGCTAAAATCAAAGTGTCAGCAGGCTTCCATTTCTTCTGGAGGGTATGGGGGGAAATCCATTTCCCTGCCTTTTCCGGTTTCTAGACGTTTCTGTCATTCCTTGGCTTGTGGCCCCCTTCCATCTTCAAAGCCAGCAGTGGCAGACTGAGTCCATCTCACATTGTACCACTCTGACCTCTGCTTGCATCTTCCCATCTTGGCAGCCAGCGTGATCAAACACAAAGGCCTCACCACTCAGAAGTCTCAAGCTGGCCAGGGACCTGGGACCAGGACTCTTCATACAGACTGAAGGTGGCCCGTGACATCCGAATGACAAATGGCACTGGACTAGGGCACAGGGGTGGGTGCTTACATGCTGTGAGCTACCTCAGCGTACAAGGCACTGTGCTTCCCCAAGCTGTCCTGATGGTGCCTCACAGCAACCCTGCAGGGAAATTATTATTATGCCAGCTTTACCACCGAAGAGACCAAGGGTCACCGGGCTGGCAAGTGGCAGCGCTGGGATTCAAGTCAAGGTCTGAATTAACTGTATTTTAATAATTCTCAATTCAGTGCTCGGAAATTTGTATGATGGTGTGTCGATGCCCATCTCCCCCTCCGGACAGTAAGCTCCACGAGGAAGAAGGAGCTGGGTCTATTTTGTTCTCTGTTGGAGAGAAGGTGGTTTGGCACAAAATGCACAACAAAAATGTGTTGAACATTTGAATGAAGAAATGAATCTAAACTCCATTGCTTTCTGCAGCCCGCCTGGAAGGCCCGTGTGGCTGAAATTGAAGTTAGGAGCTAAAAAACTGAGGGAGGCTGTCAGGATATGGGATGAGGCAACAGGAAGAGGGTTGACTCTGAGGGCACGTGGGTGGGTGGCCACATGTGAAAATGCATTACAGCAGAAGCCTGACAGACTTTGGTATCTCTTTGGAGACTCTGTGGTCTGTCTGAGAAGGTCTGGGCTGTCTGGGGGCATCCTTCCTGCTCTGAGGCCAGGGCACCAACCACAGGCCCCAAGGTTGCCAAGGCAACCCCCCTCCCCACCTGCCACCCCCACCAGCCTCCTGCCTCCAGCCTCAGAGTGCTCCAACCTATCAATTAATAACCGAATAATGTCTGACAGCAATCACTCCAAACACCCGGGCAGCAACCCTCTTGAGAAACAGACTTCTCCAGTGAGTAAGAGCTATAGAGATACTCATTACACTCAGCCTGGGCCACCTGCTAAAATCTAGTTTTCTGAATTCAAATTACTCTCTCTGGCTTCTCCCTCTTGTTTGAAAGGCATGGGGTTGGCAGAGCTGATGACTGAAGCCTCAGAGGTTCCAAGAAAACAGACACTAGAGGAGCTGCCATGTAGCACGCCTGCTCCCTCAGCCCAGAATCAGACCCAGAGAAACTGATCCTGACCAAACAAGCTCTGTGATAAGGCCCTAGTCATGGTTTTTGTATCTCTGCTGGTCTTCTCCTAGGAGAAAACCTATGTCTCTGCCAAGATTAATTAATATGTTACCATGGCACCCAGAAAAAAAAAAAAAGGAAAAGGAAAGGCTTTCGAGTTGTAGTGGGTTCAAGATGGTTGGAAATTTTGTGCTAATCTTCTCATGGAGAGGTGGGGTATAAGTCTCCTCCCCTTGAACCTAGGTGGGCTCTATGACTACCTGACCAATAAAATAAAGTGGAAACCACACTGTATCAGCTTCTGAGTCCAGGTCTAAAGACACTGGCAGCTCCTACTTCCTGTCTCTTGGGATAGTTGCTCTTGAAACCTAGGTGCCATGCTGTGAGGAAGCCCAAGTAACCTCAGAGAGGCCCACATTGAGAGGAACCTAGACCCTGGGCGACAGCCCCAGCTGCCAGCCAGGGTCAACTGGATTACCACACGAGTGTGTGATTTTGGAGAAAGACCCTCCAGCCCCAGCTGGGTCACCTCAGCTAATGCTGCAAGTAGAGATAAGCTATCCCCACGAAGCCCTGACCAAATTGCAGATTCATGAGCAAAACAGCTGAGCTATTTTAAGCTACTATCTTTTGAAGTGGTTTGTGATGTAACAAAAGATAACTGGAACAAAAGTTTTTTTGGTTTTTTTTCCTCCAAAATCACATAAGGGCTTATCACACTGTGTGAGATGAGTGTAATAGTCTCCATTTTTCCCATGCGATACTAAGGGTCAGAGAGGTAAGGCATCTTGTTTGAGACCAGCCAGATAGGAAAGATGAAACTCTGTTTTTCACTCTTTGTTTGCTGTTAGACCAGTCTTCTTTCCCTACAGTGTGTCCTGTACCCAGAAGGGTGCAACATAATAGTAATAACAAGAATACTCAGAACTAATATTTAGGGGACACTGCAAGGCTTTTAGGGCAAGATCTTTACCTGCATGATCTCATGCTCTGGGAGGTATACTCTATTATCATGCCCATTTCACAGATGGTGATACTGAGGCTTAAAAGAGGGTATGTGACTTGCCCAAGGTAATAGCTCTAGGTGTTAGAGTCCAGATTTGAACCCAAGCCATCTGGTTCTGGAACTAGGCTCTCGAGTACAGATACTCTAATCTATATAGTCTAAAGCAACCACATTGCTCCAGCTCCTGTTAGGCTCAGGAATTCTTTTCCCTCATTCCTTCTTTTGGAAGCTTATGTGTGTTGGTGGGCATGGGGGTTGAAGCCAAACCTAACCATATCATCTCAGCTTTGTAGAGTTTCAGACCATTCCCACATCTCTTTTGTCCCACAAGCCCTCTGTGAAGTAGCGTGGCCAGTATTAATCTCCATTTAACAGAGGCCCAGCCACAGCAAGTGACCTGCCCAAAGCCACACAGCCTCTGGCTCCAAGTCAGCGCTTTCTCCTCTGCCCACCGCTAAACCCCAGAGAGCCTTCCCCGCGGTTGTCTGTTCTCCAGCTCCAGGATTACCTGGGCCTGCTTGATTGCAGGCGGCCGGGGGCAGGGGGGTGCGCTGCCAACCAGCCACCACCACCCCCCCCCCGCGCTCCTCTGTCCAATCACGGAAGCTTTCCCCTCCCTCGGTGGCAGGGGGGTCTTATTCTGGCCCCTGTAGTCCCGCCGTGTGCCTAATGAGCTGCCCTTCGTGTGAGAGGGACCGGGCAGATTTGGGGCAAGGAGAGCCTGGCCCACACGGCATCTCTGGATCACCTGTGCCTTCGAGCTCTAGGAGGAGAAGAGTTAGCTGTCTGACTTTTTTTGGGGGGGCGGGGAAGGGAAGTAATTACCAGGTGGCCACTGTGCCAGCCAAGTGGGTGGTTGCTAAACCCGGCGGCAACCGCAGGCGGAGACATCCCGCCCGGCCGCCTCGCCGCTGCCGCGCCTGCCCGTCGCCGTCACGCACCTGCTGGGCCCGCTCCCGGCGCCCGCCCCGCCCGCACCTGGGGCCGGGTGCCCGCACCCTCGCCGCGTGCTGGCGGGGCCGCGGCGGGGAAGGCGCGGAGCTGGATGCTGGGGACCAGGGCCGGCCGCTGCCCGCACCACGGTGGCGAGAGGAAGAGGACTGACCCTGGGGATGGGGGGGGCACGTACCTGCGCGGCGAGAGGCCGGGGCGCCGGCCGCAGTCACCCCGCGCGTCGCCCGCGTCCCTCCTACGGCCGGCGCGCGGCCAGCGGGATGGACACAGCGTCCTCGGGCTGCCGGCCGGGGTGGTCTGGGGACGCTGGCGGCCCGCTTCCCGGCCAGACTCCCCTCCTCCTCTTCGGAACACGGAGCCACAATGTGTCCCGATTCCCGCCCCCCTCCCCCCATTCCTCCCGTCCCCCTCGGGCACACCCAGCCCCGCCCGTCAGCGCCCTGCCTTTCGCTGTGACCACAGTCCACAGGCTAGGCGCCAGCCAGGAAGAGCCGACGAAAGTGGCGCAGACCCGGCTTGGAGGTCCAGCTCTCCTGGGTTCCAGGGACAGGCTCCGGAGCTGCCAGTGTGGGATCACTCTGGGCGTGGCTGCAAAAGGACCAGGGTCCTTCTCCAGCCACATCAGAACCTCTAGGTAAGGAGAGTCCATGAAGCGACCTTTCGGTACCGTTCACCTCTGTGTCCCCAGCACCAGCACATCAGTAGCCACTCAGCAGATGCAGTGTCCTGTTGCTGTCAGGCCCTCTCTCCGCCTCTCCCCGTTGCTGGACCTCGGTGCCGAGCCCGGGGGTGGGGGGAGGGGGCGATGGGCAGTGAGGTGGGTCTGCACTTAGGTTTGCTGTCTCCTGGATCCCTGCTGGGGTGCCTCCCAAGGCTTGAGTGGGCCTGCAGCAGAGGTGGCCAGGGACAGCATAGGGGACCTCCTAACGGTTTTGCTGAGAATGCAAGGAGGCTTTAGGGCCCTCTGCCCCACAAGCTCACAGACAAAATCACTAACGATAGTCACAGCTCTGAATGTCTGAGTACTTACTGTGTGCCAAGCACTGTTCTAAGCACTTAAACGCATGAACTCATTTGATCCTCAGCATACTATTATTACCCCCATTTTACACATGGGGGAATGAGGCACAGAGAAGTCAAGTAACCTGCCCAAGGTCACACAGGTAATAAGTAGAGGCAATGAGATTCAAACCCAAGCAGGTGAGTCCAGAGCCCTCATCACCACCTGCATCCTATCCCAAGCCACCCTTTGCTCTACCCTCAGCATCCTCTTTCACATCTGCACACCTTACCTCCTGTGTCCATCTCCACTCAGAAGGCCTCCTGCCCCCATCTCCAGAACTCTCACCGCGGTTTTAAGACGTGAACGTCACCTCCCCTAACAAGCCTTCTTGGTCGTCCCAGGCAATTCGTGCTGAGCCCCTTCCCTGGTCCCTTAGCTCCCTTCCCAGAATTCTCTGCACTGCCCACTGGGGTCACTGGCCCACAGCTACCTCTCTACAGGACCCTCATTCCGGGTCCAGTGCCGGGCTCAGAGCCAGGCGCCCTATTCCTGTTTGTGAAGCGAGTGTCTGGGACTGGGTGCTGCAGGAGTCTGCAGAAGCTTGTGCGGCTGGATGTCAGGACAGACGTCGGGGGTTAGGGCTAGAGGGCGGCTGGAGTGCAGGTAGGAAGGTAAAGAGGCAGATTGATGGCTCACCTTCTGCTGACTCTTCTGGGCACCTCAAAGCTCCACACTTTGTGACGGGGCTGCTAGGTGAGTCTCTGGAAGGAAATGGACAGTGGGCAGGTGGGCAGAAGATACCCTGGAAGGAGAGGCCGAGGGAGCAGGGGGAGGCAGGGCATTTTGCTTTTCCTGCTGGGCACATGCCCAGCAACCTCCCAGCGGGCTCTTCTCACAGGCCGCATCAGCCTCTTCTGCTGGTCCTCATTTTGAAATTCCTCCTTGCAAAATCTTCACAAATGGAGTTTTCTGGATTAACTATACTCATGCCATAAAAATGCACAGATACTTTTTTTTTTTTTTCCAGTACGTGGGCCTTTCACTGTCGTGGCCTCTCCCGTTGCGGAGCACAGGCTCCGGATGCGCAGGCTCAGCGGCCATGGCTCACAGGCCCAGCCGCTCCGCGACATGTGGGATCTTCGCGGACCGGGGCACGAACCCGCGTCCCCTGCATCGGCAGGCGGACTCTCAACCACTGCGCCACCAGGGAAGCCCAACAGATACTTTTTAAAGATTGCCATACTGAAAGTAGTTGTTAAGAGTTTGGCTTGGACCAAATCCAGAGTGCCTGAATTCCGGAGTTTGAATTTCAGCTCTGCTACCTGCCAGTAGGGTGACCTTGGACAAATCCCTTAACTTCTCTGTGCCGGGTTCTTTGTGTGTGAAATGGGGACATGGAAATATAGCTAGTGGGAAGCAGCCGCATAGCACAGGGAGATCAGCTCGGTGCTTTGTGTCCACCTAGAGGGGTGGGATAGGGAGGGTGGGAGGGAGACGCAAGAGGGAGGAGATGTGGGGATATATGTATAACTGATTCACTTTGTTACACAGCAGAAACTAACACACCATTGTAAAGCAATTATACTCCAATAAAGACGTTAAAACAAAAAAAAAGAGGTTGAGATGATTGCATGAGTTAAATCAAGTAAAGTCCTTAGCTCAACACCCAGCACTTATTAGGGTTCAACAGATGTTAGCTGTTATTATTGTACACTCCAAATACCCTTTTATATATAGCTTTTATCTTTTGAATGTTTACTGCAGTTTTATTCTCTGCATTTTGCAGATCAGGAAGCTGAGGTTCAGTGAATTGCCTAAGGCCACTCAGTTCTGAGTGTCTGAGCCAGGACTTGAATGGAGTCCCAGCCACGAAGCTGCTTCCTGCAGCAATTATGTTCTGCCTCATCCTATCCCTCCCAGAAAGAAGCGGGGTGTTAAAGTCCATCATCAGTTGCTAGATCCAGGATTCGGACTCTCAGGGGTACAGCGCCTGCCGTGTAGAAAGTTTATTACCAAGTGAATCCTGCCAGGGCTGCCCTATTGCACAGTTCCAAGGGTGGGCCCGTACACATTGTAACCTATCAGGTGGTGGCCTCTGGATTTGGGGCCGTGTGGCAGTACTTGGTGTTCCTCTCTCCCTGCCTTTTTCTAGCCCTCAGTCTCTGTTTACAGATGTCCAAACATATCTAGAACCTTCCACAGTCTAAAGTCTTCAATTAAAACAAACTCTATTTTGACTGACACTTCATTTTATAGAGACGGAACAGCGTGGTACCTATACCACTTACTTCAAGATCCAGAATCGGCCTGTGGAATAGAGGGTTGGCATCTCTGGCTATGTTCTTCCTAAGAAAATGCTAGATTTGGAGAAGCAAAGAGATTCATTGCACTGCCTGCAAAGTCACCTTTTGGCTAGACTTTGCTGTGTCTCTTGGTGTCAAGATGTCTAGTCCTTGGCAGGCCCAGCAGAATTTGTAACGAAATCTGGCATTGGCCATATAAACAACAAACAGCTTATTCAGTTAACATGAAGCATGTATCGTTTTCCAGAACCTTTCGGGACTTAGAGAATGGTAAATTATGGCCCATGCTCATGGAATGCTGATTTGAAATGCTGCACTAATACTAACTGTCTTTCTCGCCCACAGAAATCCTCTCCCACATTGGGCTGGGCTCTGGTGACGTGGTCAGAATTTCTCCATACCCGGCGCAAGTGACAATTATGTCCATTTCTTCTTTTCCAGTCTCTTGTGGGGTTTTGGTCTTGGCATTTGCATTTTACCGGTGTCAAGCCTGCGGAGGCGCACAGCAGGGGCTCAGAAATGGCAGCAGATGGAAAGGATGGAAGAGCTTGTTGCCTGAGGCTGGAAGTGTGTGGAGGACTTTTTATTGGCCCACCCAGATCCACCCTTCACGCTTCTCCACCTACTCTACTGACTGTATCACAGGGTTCCCTTGCCCTCCGGCTTCTGTTGGGTTTGGCCAAGGGGAAGCACTCACTGGGATCAGAGGATGGCTGGGGAGTGGGGCTGGGGGTGTATTTATCCCCCAGCCGGTGTTGCTTCCGGATGGCTGCCTCTCTTTACTGAAGTCGTCTTGCTCCTGTTGGAAATCTCTCTCCTGCTCTTCTCTCCCCGCTTCCTCCTCCAGGCCTGGGGACAGTAACAGCTCCCCAGAGATGCTAGTCCCGAGGTGCTGCACCATCCTGCGTTGATCCCCTTAACCCTACCCACACCCTTGAAAACCATCCCTGTGTTAACCTCTCCCCAGTCACCCCACCTGAGTGGCCTCTGCTTCCTGCAGAGACCTTGACTGATGCAGAAGTGGATGTCGCCGGATGGATCTTCACGGCGAACTCACACTAATGGAAGGATGTGTGCATGTTTCACAAGGCATACGGATTATCTACTTTAAAACACTACTGTTTTTCCCATTCATTCTTCCAATGAGCACAGCTGGCCAGACTCACAGGAAATCTCTCCTTATCCCCCAAACGACGGAATGAGTCCCTACTTCCTCACTCGGCCCCAGCGCCAGCTCGTCTCCGGCACCGCTCAGCCCCGGGCCTCCTCTGGCAGATTCCCCTGCCCTGGACTTCCTGTCACGGAGCGCTTCCTAGTTCCTCATTCAGGTGGACAATTTTCTTTTTGAGAAATACTTGCCACTGCTGAGTCAAGCAACTCCCACGATGGTTTCAGGCAACAAGGAGCTGGTTTTTCTGAAAATTACCTTTTCTGGCATCAACCACACTCCAGCAGGCTCGGGCCTGAGCTGATTAATCAGACAACTGACCTAACGCCACAGTGTTTCCGCTCCCACTCAGATAATCCGTGGGCTCTCAGACAGAGTGTGACTAACGTGGACGCCCAAAGGCAGGAAACTCTGAGCTCAAGTCCAGGTGAAGCATGAGCACACACACCTGGAGAGCTGGGGAACCCGTGTCGTGTTCCTGGCTAGGCTGTGGACTCCTGGAGGAGGACTTCAGGCTGGGCTTCTCAGGCTGAGGCAGTTGGGAGATGCAGTAGCATCTGAATCTCTGGGTTCAAATCCCGTATCTGTTGTGCTCTGGTTATTAGAGCTTTGGCAAGTTAGCCTCTTGGAGGCTCAGTTTCTTCTTGAAAATGGGGTTAATAATGGAGATGGGTGTAAGAATGAAATATAAATCTGGTTGACACAGAAAGCAGGAGCCCAGCCTAGCAGGTGCAAAGACAGTAGGTTATGCTGGGAAGGCACAAGAGAGGGTTTGGCTGACTGAAGTCGGGTGCGCCAGGCCAGGCTGGGGTTGACCAGCCTCTTCCTTGGTTCTCTTGCTTATGGAGAATGGATCAAATCGTGGCTCTTCGCACTGGCTGTGTGACCTCAGAAAGTCACATGACCTCTCTGTGCCTCAGTTTCCTGATCTGTGAAATGGGGATAACAACAGTACCTCACAGGGTTGTTGTATTAAGTGAGTTAATAAGAATAAATCTCTTACAACCATGCCTGCCTTTAGTGGGTGCTCACTAAATGTTAGGACACCCTCTTCATCCAGTGCCTGCGGAAGCCTTATGTGTGCCCCTCCGGCTCAGATTCCCCGAACTCTTCCAGACTTACTTGTCCGGAGCCCCTAAAAGGAACACTTGGAAGCTCCCTTCAGCTTCCCTGGATAAGCTTAGGTGCCTCTGATGGGGTGTGGGTGGTAGGATGGTGAGAAAGGGCTGAAATGAGAAATGGCTGGCAAACAATTCGTAGCCTATATGGGGTCTCACCCAGAAAATCCTGGCGAAAACTCTCCCTCTGTGTTGGGCTTTGCCTGGCCTGCTCCCGGGCTGTTGGCTAGTGTCCTGGGGGTATAATGGTGCCCAGAGAAGCCGTGTAACCTCAGAATTAGGAGATGTTCCTTGGAGCCAGACAGCCTGGGTTCAAACCCCAGCTCTGCCACTTGCCAAGTTATTTAACCTCTTAGGGCCTCATCTGTGAAGTGAGGCTGATAAGAATGGCACCTACCTCACAGGATGTTGTGTAATGTGCTCCCAACAGTTCCTGGCCCAGCGTAGGGCTCGGTAAAGGTCAGCTATTGTTAATATACCACCAGCCACAGTGCCCTCAGAGTACCACGGGACAGCTGTTGTGGTAGCCAGAATAGTGGCCTCTGTCAAGGATGCCCATGTCCTAATCCTTGGAACCTGTAAATATGTTGTCTTACATGGGAAAAGGGACTTTGCTGATGTGATGAAGGATCTGGAGATGGGGAGATTATCCTGGGCTATCCAGGTGGGCCCAATGTCATCACAAGGGTGACAGATGGAGGCAGATGAAGGAGAGCATCAGGCTGATGTAGGGTGAGAGACACCAGCCATGGTTGGCTTTGAAGATGGAAGTTGGCCCTGAGCCAAGAAATGCAGGCAGCTTCTAGAAGGTGAAAGAGGCAATGAAATGGATTTCCTCCTACAGCCTCCACAGAGGAACTCAGCCAGGAATCCCATTTCTGACCTCCAGAATTGTAAGATAATCAGCTTGTGTTGTCGGAAGCCTCTGAGTTTGTGGTAGTTTGTTACAGCAGCAACAGGGAACTCAATACAGCTGCCGAGACCCAACACAGCCGCATCCTTGAAGGAGGTACTGTGTTGAGTCACTCCACGGTAGTTACTGAGTACCTGTGGTGTCACCCATACTGCTGTCCTTCTAGATGTGTGGGGACACAGTGGACCCTGGAACCGAATGTCCCCTGGGCATAGGCACAGCCAGGGAGGGACTATTCAGGGGCAAGAGAGCTCAGGGCAGGCTCCTGGAGAAGCTGAACCCTCAGCAGGGCCTTGAAGGATGGAGGGTGTGGGGTTTGGACAGCGAGGAAGAGGAAGGTAAGGCATTACTGGAAGCAGCCCCGTGGGACCAAAGTCAAGGAGGTCAGCCTAGTTATTCATTCATTATTCATTCATCTGTTCATTCAACACCTGTGCTCCAGGCCCTGCAGGGGGTACCTGGACAGTGAAGTGAGTGAGACAGACCTGGTGGGAGCCAATATGCCATTATAATAAAACACGAAAAGCCTTACAGCAGGAGGTATGGCTTGTACAAAGGGGCGCATCAGGATGGGCTTCCTGGAGGAAGTGACCCTTCATCACAGGATGAACTGAAGGTTTGTTCTTTATTGCTTTGGGCTCTGTGTGGTGCTCTGCACTCAGCAGGTGCTGACTGATAGGAGTTTAGCCATAAAAGTTTGTTATTCCCAGTCCAATTCTGTCCTAATCCATTTTATCACACTAAGGAGAAAGTCTCAGGTGGGTGCCATTATGTCTCAATCACCACTTTAATTCTTGCTAATCTCCCTTTGTAACCTAGAGAGCCAGCCTCAGGCATATTCTGCAGGCAACAGGTGCTAATTAAAATTTCATACCACGGCTTGGTTTTCCTTGTTTTTATTTGTTTAATTACCTTCCTTTTGTGGCAGGGGGCACTGATTTTCCACTTCTGGGAGTAGATCACAATTTCTATTAAAATTTTATTAAAAATAAGTGTATTTAAGTATACTAGAACCATGAGTGGGGGGTTCTTCCTCTTGCCCTGGAGTCGACCACTGGGGTCCAGTTGAAGGCAGCGTCCCTCAGTGATGGGTCTGACCACTCCTTCAGGACCTCCCCATTCTAATCCCCACCCCCAACACACACACACACACACACACACACACACACACTCAGTACTGGGGAGGGGGGAGTGGGAATTGGGATCTGAGGTGCGCACTGACTGGCTATGAGATTCTGCAGGAGAATTCTAGAGCTGCGGGGTGGGCGGCTGCTGCAGGGAGAGGAGCCCAGGGGACAGGGTCTGCTTAGGCAAGGGATGTGCTAATCGGCTCAGTGTGCCTTTTTGGACAGGAAGAAAAGCAACCTGGAGAGAGACAGGAGGCAGCCAGTGGACAGTGAGTGACCTACACGCCCTGCAACTGTCATACAGGGTTATGTGATTGAGTGGATGAGGAGGAAAGAGCTGACAGCTCCCAGGAGGGCTGTCCGATGGGGGCGGGAGCTGGCCAGCAAGGAACCTCTGAGGAACTCCGCCTTGTGCCCCTGAGGAGCCACACAGGGGGCAGCAGGGCCAGCGCAGGCTAGACAGTGAGAAGAGATGACCCAGGGCAAGAGGATCTCAGTGGTGGGCAGGCTGCATCATGGGACACAAACTCCCGTCCCTCTTCCTCCTGTCCCCAACACACCGAGGCAGCCAGGCCCTGGAGGAGTGGAGAAGGAGGGGCCTTGGGCCTTGACCTCTCTTTAGAATGTGGGTTCTTAGACCCTCTTTGTCTTCAGTTGGGGACCCCAGGGGTCATTCTGAGGTATCAGAGTTTGTATCCAAGGTACCAAAACAAGTGATGGACTCTGCCCAAGAAGCTGTTGAGGAGCACAGGGGAGATCGGAAAATAGTGATGGCAAGTTTCAAGTTTCTATTCCCTGAATAGAAGTTCTGCAGCAACCCAGTCTCCAAAGTAAAATATTCATAGAAAAACATCATGCATATAATAAAATGGAACTTGAATGGCTGAGTTTTTGAAACTCTGATTTAGAAGGGAAAGCTGGGGTTGACACAGCAATTACAACACTCTGATAACAGCTGTGATTGGAGGAGGACGTGGCAGGAGGAGCCACACTGTGGGAGTCCAACATACAAAAGCACCTGATCAAGAGCAGGGCAGTCAGGGTAGCCTTCCTGGAAGAGATGACTCCTCAACTGAAACCTGCAAGGGGACTAGCAGGTATCCTGGGAATCCTCCTAGTGACTGGTGTGTGGATACAGAAGGGGCCCTTGTGAGCACTGATGGCGGGGGTGTGGGGGTTGCTGACTAGTCCAGGGCTGTACTGCTGGGGGCAGGTGCTCCCTCAGTCAGCTTAGTCTTTTGGGGCAAGAAGGAGAAGCAAGGCGGACCTCCCCCTAGTTACTTCTTGAATTACAGTCCGTCTCCCCAGCTATAGTGTGAGTTGTCTGGGCAGAGACAGCTCCCTCCACCTGAGGCGACCGCCGAGCTGAGGGCCCATTTGCTGAAAGTCTAGAATGGATGGAGGGATCATCTGACACAGTTAGGCACCAGCAGGCGTTCAGTAGATAGGAGTCCCCCTACCCTCCTCCCCCTCGGGAAAGCGCCCAGCCTGGGACTGGGTCTTTGGGCTTCTCCCCCAGTGCTCTCCCCTGGACCTGCCTGCAGGTATCCAGGGGCAGGGCACGTCCCCAGGGGATCTGGACGGTGTTGGACTTGCAGATCCGCCTCCAGGGGCCCTGGGCAGGGCAGGGCAGCCCCCTCTGGCCCGCAGCGCCCCAAAAGCCACCCTTGCGGCACACCCTCTGCGAGGGGGGACACCAAAGCACCATCAATTTGTACCGTGGAATGACAGGGACCTCCCTCCCAGCCCTTCCCCCTCTCCACTCCCCCCAGAGGCCTTTATCCGAGACTGGATTTGGAATCTTCTGTCCCAGGAGGGGGCGGGCCTGGCCTTGCTGAAGGTCGGTGGTCCCCTGCGCCGCCCGCCAGCTGTCCAGGCCCCACCCGAGCCGCCCGGCGCACTCACCTCTCTCGGGTCCCAGTGCCGGAGGCCAGGCCGCGGCTCCGTCCGGCCCGGCTGAGCCCGACGCCGGCGGACGGGAGGGAAGGACGGCGGAGCGGCGGCGGCAGGGACCAGGGACCGGCGGGGGCGTGGCGCGCTCGGCCTGCGCGCCGGCTCCGGCTCCAGCTCGCCCCCCCCGCCGCGCCGCCACCTGGAGACGGAGGAAGGGGCGGAGGCTCGCGGCGGACTCGCCGCGGCGGGAGCAAGGCGGCCCCAGCGGCCTGGGCGGGGTGCGGCTTCCAATAGGGCTCCTAAGGGCCATTGCTCTCCCGTGGGGAACACGGAGGGGCCCGGAGGCTTCTTCTCCACCTGCTTATTTGGGGTCTCTTGCGGGGAGGGGAGGTGGGGAAGCAGGTGGCCGGTTTGCCACGTGACTCGGTGAATTTGACCTCAGTGGGCTGGGCCCAAAAGGCAGAGCTTGGAAAGGGGAGAACATTTCTGAGTCCTGCCATGACCCCCACCTCTTCCCGGGCCTGCCAGGACCTCCCTTCCCTCCCCGCACCCCGCACCCCCCGCCAAAACCTCCCCTCCCCCGCCCCTCCAGGCTCCTGCCTGACTTCATGTTGTCCACCCTGCCCTGCGGAGACCTCTGCCCCTGTTACAGAGGGAGAGGTTCCCCTGGCTCTCGGGTCTGTCAGCCGCCCCGGGCCCACTCCTGCTCTACTCGGTGGAGAAGGGCGAACAGGGAAAATGGAAGGAGCGAGAAGCCTGGGGAAGAGTTTCCAGCCTCCAGACTCAGCCCAAGTGGCCTCTGTGTGCCCTGTGCCGAAGAACAGGGTTTGCGCACGGCAGCATCCGCTAGGCTGGCCAGCTCTGCAAACCAGCTGCACTTCTCTTTCACGTTCCTCCTCCTTGGCCCCTTCTTCCCAGTTTTCTGTCTCTTCCTTTACAGCCCATCCCTAAAAGGTGGCGCTCCCAGCGGTGCGCTGGAGCCAGCCTGCCCTGGCTTGTGAGAGCAGATTAGTGAATTTCCCGGAATTTTGCAAGTCAGTTGTTAAACACAGCCGTCATTAAAGATGAATTTATGTAAACGTACGAATAATTCATATTAAAAACAATGGTAAACACTCAAAATGTGCCACTTCCTAATTACTTCACTGTTACCTGTGCTCTTGAGGTTATTTACACCTGTTGCATCTGTATGGAAGCAACATTATATGACAGGGCGCACTGCGCATCTCTTTCCACCTCTGTGGTTAGGGACACTGTGGCGGCAGCTTGAACTCGACCATGGTGAGAGTGTTTATGCCACAGAAATGGGCAAGTGTTACCAGTTAGGGCTTGATTTATGTCTTCTGCAGTCTCTAGAGTCTCTTGACTTAATTAAGAAAGTGATGGGGGCTTCCCTGGGGGCACAGTGGTTGAGAGTCCGCCTGCCGATGCAGGGGACACGGGTTTGTGTCCCAGTCTGGGAAGATCCCACATGCCGCGGAGCGGCTGGGCCCGTGGGCCATGGCCGCTGAGCCTGCACGTCCGGAGCCTGTGCTCCGCAACGGGAGAGGCCACAAGAGTGAGAGGCCCGCGTACCGCAAAAAAAAAAAAAAAAAAAAAGTGATGGGGAAAATGTGAATAGTACAGATTAAACTTAAAAGTGTGTCTTCGGTGAATATTCCAGCATGTAAACTATATGTTTAGTTTAAAAAAGAAAGTGTGCTGTGTCTCTAAGCCATTACAATGTGAACAGCACAAAAAACTGAGGAAATTTGGCCAACAATCAGAAACTGCTACCTGACTGAGCAGTCACTCACATCATCAACAGATGAGTGAAGTTCTGATACACATCTCTGGCTTGTTTCAGTTTCATCTTACTTGCTAACATAAAAAAAAAATCAACCAACATTCACACTGGAACTACACTCGTTCGTCAGTTGCAAGAATAGGTTGGCTATAAATACACAAGTTTGGCAAAAATCAGTGAGAGCATTCTAAGAGAATCAATCGGCTGTATGGAGTTTACAACAAAAAGTATTATATATTCTGTGTCACGATCTTTTACATCCGTAAATACGTGTGTGTGTGTGTGTGTGTGTGTGTGTGGATTCCCTCCCCCAGGTTGGTGGATAAACATTTTGGCTGGATGTTTAATGTTGACTGGTGCTTCGTAAGGTTTGTCCTATGCGTTCTAGTTTTCTCGCTTTCGTGTTCTCTGCAGGGTGAGCCCCTCTTGTCTCACAGATGATCCCAAATCTCCCTGCAGGCAGAACTCACTGCTGAGCTGTGGGCACGAATATCCAGTGGCCAGCTGGATATTTCCCAGACACTGGGCATGTGTCTCCCAGGCCAGTGCAGAGAAGGTGGGGCCTGGGAGCTCAGGAGGGCCATGATCTGGGCTGCCCGCCTCAGTAACAGGACCCTGGGGTACTGCCCGGGACCATTGCCTGGGGTTGGCTGTGTAGGCGAGTGAGATGTCAGAATTGGAGCTGATGGAGTGATGGATAGGGCGTGGGGAGGAGGGTGGGGGACATCAAACACTATCTCGAGGGACGAGATGGGGGGGAGGACGGGGAACCGCATGTTGAGAACCTTGCATTGGTGGTGTCTCGGGACATCCAAGCTGGAACCAGATCTGGAGGTTCCGGGGAGAGGTTGGGGTTGGAGATGCATCTGGAGCCTCTGGGAGCAGATTGTAATGAAAGTTGTTGGATGTGTATGAGCTTGTCTGGGGCAGAGAAGGGAGTGATAAGAGGTCTGGGTGTGCCTTGAGGTGAGCCAAAGGACCAAGCCACAAAGGGATGGGTGTGGCAGGTGTGGAGGTCACCTGGGTGAACCTCCTGAGGTACCAGGAGGGCTGAGCTGTCTGAGGCAGGCAAACTGGTTGGCAGGCTACTACCAAAACCCAGGGTCAAGGGTATGTGTGTGACCTAGGATGAGAACGGCTGGCTAAGACAAGGGGGGCCAGATTCCAGACACCTTCTCAGGTCCAGGATGTGACCTATAAAACGTGGGATGTGAAGAAAGGAGGGATGAGGCCCGCATCACAGGCATCTGTGATTGTGCGACGGCTGGTGTCGCTGGAGAAGCCAGGGAGAGGAGTTGAGGAAGCCTATCGTCCAGGCAGGGGCTCTGAGGGGCAGTCGGTACTCCGGGAGCAGGGTGGGACCAGCCCCGGGGGGGTGCAAGGAGGGAGAGGTCTCGAAGGCACAACCTAGGACTTGGCCAACAGGACGCTTCCAATGACTGTCTGTGGAAGGAATGAGTGAATGAACGAGGGGCCGGCAAGTCTGAGGGCTTTAGAGCCATCCCACAAGGGGGAGAATCACGAGGCAGAGACTGGGAGTTCCCAGGGGAGACTGGCCAGGGGTCAAATGCTGCAAAGGCCACAGGGAATGAAGCCTGCAAGGTGGCCGCCGTTCATATGCTGCAGGATCTCTGCTGAGTGGTGAGACACCCAGATGGCAGAGGCTCGGGAAAGAACGGGTGAGGAGACAAGAGGAGACCCTCTCGAAAAAGTCTGGTGAGAAAGCAAAGGAGACGCTGAGGCAGCAGCTGGACAGAAATCTACTAGAAGAAAGATTTCGACATGTGTGGGTATTTATATGCCTGCCTTCCCTCCTCCTTCCCTCCCTCCATCAGCCTCCGATCTGAGGCCCCCAAGGCCTGAATTCCAGGTCTGGCACGTCCTAGTAGAGTAGCCTTGGGAAAATCCAGCGGACTACTTTAAGCTGAGCTCCTGCCATGACACAAATCCCATAGCAAAGCAGGATTCAATTTACACTAAGTTAAAATAAATCCAAGTCTGGAAAAAAGCTGCTGTAAAGAGAAAAACCTTGCCCTCCACATTCTCTGATGACCTAGCGGCCAAGGGAGCTGTGGATTCCAGTGACGGGTGTTGAGGCAGGGACCCTGAGCCCCCAGAGCCCAGTCAGTGCTGCTGTAATGTGCAGTGAGGACAACTAGGACTCAGTACTGTTCCATGTCCTTTTATTACAATTGTCCTTGTGTTCCAGAATGAATGGCTATTTAACACACAACCCGAAGCACTCCTAAATTTGATCTTAGCTTCCCATTTCTTTCTTATATTGAATCAAAGGGAAAAAAAAAATCTTACAAAAAAAAAAAAATCACCAGGTTTAGTGCATCCCTGGAAGAGCACCTTTACTAAACAGGAAACAAAACGTGCCAGGAATCTGACCAAATACACAAAGCAGCAGGTGAGATTCCTGATAGGAAAGAATGACTCCCCATGGAACATAAATAGATCCCCTCAAAGTACATATATTTCACATGAGTGTGTACATACATATGTAATATATTAAAAGAAATTTGGTTTCTACCACGAGAAGTTACTCAGCAATAATAAATCAACATCTCACCTGAGACAGGGAAGTGGGGACACTGCAGCCACGTTATAAACCGAGGCGCACCTCACTCCTGTACACGCCTCCCCTCTGTATGCTGTGCACACTTGCTGGGTGGGCTTCTCTCTGCCCGGCCCCCCAGGCCCAGCAGATCCAGTGTTTGTAGAAAAGCACGTCAGGGAAGGCAGGTGGCCCTGTGGCCTCGGAGCCCACCCTGCAGGGCCCAGGAGCTGGCTGCAGCGGGGAGGTAAACACCCGAGGCTACCGCCGCCTGCCTGGAAGGCCGCTTTGGCTCTAGGGTGAAGGGAAGCGCTTGGGACCCCAGCAATGGCACCGCAGTGCGTCTGGTTTTCAACAGCGAGCCTGCCTCTGGGGTCCACCCAAGGGCCTCCAGATCTTTGTAGTTTGGCCAGTGGGGGCTTCCCCTAGGATCAAATGGCTTTTGGGAGGGGAGTAGAGTTTCCAGAGCCACCAGGGCTCAGTCCTGTGAGTATGTGCGTGCGCACACGCCCACATACACACGCACTTCAGTGGAGGTCAGCAAGTTGCAAACGAGTGTTCTACAGGGGCGCGCTCAAATAGTGTCTGCTTTGGGGTCAGTTTGTCACTGTGTTCTGAGTGTCCCCATGCCAAAGTGGATTTGTTCAAAAGATACCCGTTGCTGCAGGCTACAGGTACAGAAGACACGTTACACACCGGGGGGAGGGTGCAACCCTCTCAGGGCTTGGCACGGTGTTTTAGTAACAAAACAAACAGAAGAAACGCACGGGAACCCTTTCCTCATTGTAAAGCCCTTTCCTGGCACCACAGGCAGACGGAGAAAGGCCATCATGATGAGCAGGTGCGTCAGCAGCTTTAAGGTTTAGGAGCTGCCGGTCCAGGAGCCAAGTCACACGCAGCCGTACTCGTACCACACGGTCTGCTGGTCCCCAGTCGGCTCGGGGGATGCCGGCGTGCTCTTCGAGCTGCTCCCACGACTGAAGTCCTCGGAGGCCCGGCTGCCATGGGGAGCCAGGTCGGGAGACCTGCCTGGGCCCTTGGCAGGGAGGCCCTCGCTGTAGCCCTGCCCCGGGACCCCGTCCCCCTCGGAGGGGCTGAACCCCGCCCGGACGGGGGCGATGGTGGCCACCTCTCCCGAGTGCGGGGAAGCTTGGGGCTTAGTCCTGGCAGCCGGGGCTGCAGCAGGTGAGCAGTGCTGTAGCTGGGAGTTGCTGCCACTGCCACCTCCAGCGGCGATGGCTGGGGACGTGGCGGACTGCTGCAGGGGAGCTGGCCTCTCCTCCTTCGGCGGAGCCAGAGAGAAGCGCCTCGCGTCCAGTGGCCGGCTTCGGGGGCCGGGGCCCTGACAGGGGCCGCCAGCCTTTCCCACAAGCGGGGTCCGCTCCCGGGCCAGGCTGTGGGAGCTGGGAGGTATGGAGCCCTGCAGGCTGTGGCTGCCTGTGTCTCTGCCCGCCGAGGCCTCGGGAGCCCCTGGCTCCTGTTTGCAGGCCTCTGGCCCGCTGGCCCGGAGGAGGTCGGCGGAGGCCAGGCTGAAGGCCCTGCTCAGGGATGCACTCCGGCCAGTGGGCGTGTGGGAAGCGGGGGGCATCGCGGCCTGCCGGAGTCTGCCCAGGGACAGGCTCTGGGGCAGCTGGGCCTGCCTCTGGGGGGCGCTGGGCAGGGCCTCGGCCTCAGCGGGTCTGAAGTTCGGCTTCATGTACTGCCCGGGCTTCAGCGGCTTCCCCTCGGAGGTGGTGACGGGCATCTTGATGGTGGGGGCCACGAAGCTGGTGGGCATCTTGGCCCCTTCTTTCCTGGTAGGTGGGCCTGGCTGGCCTCCGATGGCCGGGAGATCACTGGCCTTTCTAAAATAGTCACTTAGCAGGTCATCCCGGCAACTGGGAGCATCCTACAGGGAAGAGAGCAAGAACTGAGTGAGGGCCAGAGAGGCCTTGGAGACCCCTCCTCCCACCCAGGATGTCCCCTGTGCCACCCACATGGCCAGGACTGAAGTTTCCCGCTCGGCCTGTTGAAGGCCTAACTTCCCCACCATACACACTGCTCTGGTCAGGGGTTGGGACAATACACGGCTCGTCAGGGAGAGGACCCAGATGCCACTCAGTAGCCCCCTAACTCTTTTCTTTCTTTTTTTTTTTTGGCTGCACTTTGTGGCACGTGGGATCTTGGTTCTCCGACCAGGGATCGAACCTGTGCCCCCTGCAGTGGAAGCGCGGACTCCTAACCACTGGACCGCCTCGGAAGTCCCAAGTAGCCCCTTAACTTTACAAGAAAGCAGGTCCAGAGAGGAAATGACTTCCCACAAGGCTCATCCACTTTATGGAAGGGTGGGGCCAACTGTTTCAACCTGGTTCCCATTTCTTCACCAAGCAGAGCAAGGGGCAGAAAGCTGACCGGCAGGACCGGACCTTCTCTGTCAGCCCACCAGCCTCAGACGCACTGCAAGGGCTTTACTGTGGGCCGCAGAGAGGAAGAGAAACAAGACCAGCTCCCAAAAAGCCAGAATCAACCACACTCAGGACCCTCACTGCCTCCCAGATGTTTCTCCTAATGTGAGAAGGGGGAAAGGAGGCACAAGGAGCACGGAGAGGGCGGTGGGAACCAGAAAGGTCGACCGTCCAGGAGAAGAGGGAGGTGGCCCAGCCCTCTAGACTGTCCCCCTCAAGCAGCTGCCACCTAGCTGGGCTTCCCCTGGCCAGGGAACTGGTGTCCTTTGCCACCATCGTGGGGACAGGAAGAGCCGCCAGGGGCCAAGCTCGATGGCCGTGTTCAGGCTCACTTCAGCCTTCTGCCAACACCTCACAGCCTAGAGGAGGCAAGCGGAGGGTTCTCCTGAGGCCGACGCTGCAAAACGCGGGGAATTGAGTCCGCATCAGCGATGAGATCGGGGGCCGAGAGCTGCTGCAACGACACCCCAGCCCGCTGTGACCTGTCAGGGGGCATCAGTCCGCAGGACAGGTCAGCAGCTCAGGAGCCACTTGCCGACAACTCCTGGCCCCTGACAACATCTGGATGCTCAACTTGAGAGGGGTGCAGTCTTGTGGTTTCAGGATAGTTTGAAGCCTCACTCTTGGCATGTGTTTGCAGTAAGACCCTGGGTCATCAATATGGACCAGAACCATTTATCAAGTGCTTCCCGCAGGCCAGGTGCTGTGCTAGGAACCAGGGGTATAATCGCAAAAAACTTAGTTTAATTTTGAAAGCAACCCTTGTAAGGGTTGCTTAAGGTTGTATTAAAATAATATTTAATATATAAGAAAACTGAGGTCATAGATAGACATCTAGAGAGTGGCAGATTGGTGATTAGAACCCGTGGCTGTCAGACTCTGCAGCTGTTTTCAGCACCTCCTGGTCGCTTTCTGCACACTTCTAACTTCTTTAACCCCCACCTTCAGGGCCACCCAGGGAGCCCATCTTGTGACACCCCCTCCCCCCAGCATCATCAGTGCTTGGGGAAGGGGGGCATGGGTGGCTTCTCCAGGCCTGCTCAGAGGAGGGTAGGGGTGCCAGGTGGGGCCATGGGGGTGAGCACCTGGGCAGAGGGGGAGAGGACGGGTGGCTCTCAGAGGGTGAGCATCAGCTTCCAGCAGGGACAGATAAGCAGCGGTGAGTATCTGGGCAGGTCTGAGCTGCGTGCGGAGGGGCCCTGAGCCTTGCTTAGGACCCACCCCCTGAGATCTGCCCAGAGAAAGGAAACTCACGGGGACCGGCACATAATCAGAAAAGGACTAAGAAGAGGAACCATCCAGTTGCAGGCACCCCTGATTTCTGGACGTTCTTGTTTATTCCACTAGATCAGTGATTCTCAGTGCGTGATGCCTGGACCCACGCTGACAGTGAGAGCGTCGTCTGGGAACTTCACAGAGATGGAAAATCTCAGGAACTCTGGGGTCCAGCTTGTGTTCTGCCAAGCAAGTCCGATGCACACTGGAGTTTAAGACCCACTGCATCAGACCGTAAACTTCTGGAGGGCAGGTTTTCTGTCTTTCCCACTTTGGGTTCTCCAGCTTCTAACACACAGTAAGTGCCTGATACACAGACAACCACAAGACCGAGCACCTAGCAAGTATGCGACAGAAATTTGCCCATTGACTGGTTTGCTTTGTTTTTTTAGCGCAGGCACCATGCATACTTCCTCACACACAGGAGCTGCTCAATAAATACCTCCCAAACAAATATTTTGTGTTCTGTGTCACTGTGACCCATTAATGTGGGCCACAGAGTTTACTATAGGGCTAGAGAAAGTTCGACTGTATTTGTTTAAGGTAAATGAGAGAGAATCACTGAAGCATTAAACCTTAAAAGGTCTCAAGTGCAAGACAGTATATGTGTCATCTGTTGAATAACCCAATAGCTCATGGGACTGAATTTAGACAGAGTATGTAAAAGACAGACATGCAGCTTCAGAAAAGCTAAATGGAGACGCTGGAAAGGTGACAGCGGAGGGAATCCTAATACAGGTGATGTTTGGGGGTTAGAGCTGCAGAGCAGAGGTCAGCAAACCAGAGCCATGGGCCAGGTCCAGCTTGCTGGCCTGCGAGCTAAGAATCGTTTTTACATTTTTAAATGATTGAAAAAAATTTTTTTTTATAGAACGGTCTTTTGGGACATGTGAAAATGATATGAAATTCAAATGTCAATGTCCATAAGTAAAGTTTTACTGGAACGCGGCCACGCCCACTCATCGACAGACGGTCTGTGGCTGCTTTCCCGCTAAAGCGGCAGCGTCGAGTAGTTGCAGCAGAGACCGTCTGGACTGGAAAGCCTAAAATATTTACTATCTGGCCCTTTATAGAAAAAACTGGTTGATCTCTGCTGGTGAAGGCTCAGGGGAAGTGGGCATTCCGAGCTCTGCCACAAAACCTAGTGAGATGCTAACTCCGTGAGTGGGGGGCCGGTCACTCTTTTCTTGAGAAGCTCCCAGCGGGGGGCGCACAGCACCCCTGCCCTCCATGCCGGCACCACGTTCTGCCCACTCACTTCACAGACGGAGAAACAGCCTCCGAGGTCTGGGGCTGGCTGCTGGCACCCAGGGATCTGCTGGCTCGCGGGTTTGCTCCCCACCCAAGCAGCCCTGCACCTAGGCCACGCACCCCCGCCCCATCCCTTTCTGTGACTTTGCTGCCACGGTTTCTGCCTACTGTCCCAGTTTGGGAGATAGCAAAGGAAGAGGGATTCGCTGTGTCCCTTTGAGCCCTGGGCCACTCACGGAGGAAGGGGAGCCCCGGTTGCTCTCCTCCAGGAACTCCTCCAGGGTGACCATCTCACTGCTCGGGGAGGCTGAGCAGGGCCGCACCCCGCCATGGGGCTGGGCTGCGCCCCTCTTCCGGGCGCCCTCTTGGGGGAGAGGCCCGTTCCGGGGTGGGGGGTACTCATGGCGGCTGAGGGCAGTGCGCCCCGGGGTGCTGGCATCCCGCGGCAGAGTGGCTGTGTCCCTACTGGGGATCAGGTCTTCGCTGCTGAAGCTCTCGGACCTGCCGTGGAGCTGGTCGGAGGAACCTGGGGTCGGGGCGGGCGACACAGAGAACACACGTGAGTCCCCCTCTCTGTCTCCAGGGGGCTCTCTGCTGCCCCCAGCTCACTTAAGACAGAGAGGATGCTGCCTGAGAACCCAGGGCGCACTTCTCCCAGGCTGGGATTTTGGATGTTAAGAACACTCTGGAATGCTTAGAATTCAGAACAAAGTAACTTGAGATAAAAGTGGAAAAGCTTCTGCTAAAGTTTCCATTGTTAGGAGCTATACGGCACCGCACTCATTAGCTCCTGTCTGTTCACATAGTTAAAGGTTTACTTAGCACCTGCTTCGTGCCAGGTGTTCTTTAGAGGCTGGTCATGTGGACTCTGAGAAGTGAAAAGATTTGCGTAAGGGTTTACGGTCTTGGGACAGCAAACACATTCTTTTCAGATGTGCAGGAAACATTCATTAAGACAGACCGTATTCTGCACCGTAAAATAAACTTAAAAGGAATCAAAGCCATCCACTATGTCCTCTGACCACAGTGGAATGCAACTAGCGTCACTCTCTCCATTCTACAGATGAAGTAACTCAGATTCAGAGGATGGGTGACTCTCCCAGGTGCCCAGAGCCTGTCAGAAGGGGTGAAGGGATTTGAACCCCAATCCATCCAAACCCCGGGCCTTCACTTGCAACCGCGTGACGTGGCCTAGGAATGCAAACGCAGAACGCATGGAGGATCTTGGGAACTGTATTTTTAAAATTACAAGTATACTATAAGCCCAGAGTCAGAGATCCACATACACTGCAAAGTGCCCAGAAGGAAAGGCCGGCTCACCTTTCAGGTTAAGAGGTGAGCTGTCGCTGGACGCATTTCTACTGCTCTCCAAGCTCCCCGGCCGGGACGCTGAAAGGAAACGCCAACATATAACCTAAAGGCTGATGGTAAACCATCTAATCCGAGAAAAACTATGGAACAAAGTAACTCTGTGCCAAAGTGAAGCTGAGCGCCCCCAGGAAGGACGAGCGTCGGGATCCTCTGTGCTCTCCCCCGAGGACAGCTAACTTCCCTGAGCGCCAGGCGTGGCACCCAGCAGACTGTCCAGAAATGACAGCCTATGGTATATATATATATATTTTATTAGGTCTAGGGCTGTGGCTTAAAACAATTTTGTTAACGAGGAAAATCTCATGCAGAACTGAAAAAGCAGACAAAAAACCCGGCTGCTCTGGGTGAGCCAAGAGTTGGGGTGGGGATGCCCACCCCCATTACTGCACAGAGCTTTCTGGAACACGTGTGAAAATCTCCTGCCTAGACCATGACAGTGTAGCTCGGTGAGGGCGGGAGCCAGGAAACGGCAGTGTGCGCACACGTGTGTTATGTGTGTGAAAGGAAGTGTGTACCGTGTGCAGGTGGCTTCAGCTCCCTGATCCCGGGAATGGGACCCTCAGCAGGAGAGGGGGCATTTGCTTTTCCCAGCTGTTTGCTGTCCTTCGGCTCATCCATGTCAAATTCACATGTGCCCCAAAGGGAAAACCTGACCTTTACGGTGACAAATGCTGGAGGGAACCAGCCCTCCCGGCTGCTGTCTGTGCCTGAGCGGGTCTGCGGTGGCGACTCTTGGATCCCAGGGTGAATAACCAGGTCCAGGGAGGGACCCCGCCCACACGGCACAGGGCAGGCTGGGTCTTCAAGGCCTGCAGGGTACCTCTCCCGGTCCCCTCTGCCAGCAGCACTCAGCATCACGGCCCTCATCAGCCTGCCCTGTGTCAGTGTTTGTCCTGCTGGACCATGAACCCCTGGGGGACGGGGACTGTGTTTCTGGCATCTCTGCATCCTCCCAGCACACAGCTGGTGTTGACCGCACTGAGAACTGGAGACGTACTACTTACAAGCTACCTCCCCTCCTGCCTGCAAGTTTGCTTTTGTTTTTCTGGGTCTTTAGGGCACCCAGTTCCCACGTGCTGATGTGTTCTCTGCAAATAGAAGGCATCTGGAAAACACTTACTAGCAAACGGGGTTTGGGGACGAGCCAAAAAATACATGGTTTTCGTGCATGATATAAAAGCAGAATAAGTCCTCTCTTTGAGAAGGGAATATTTGAAATGAAAAAAAGCACATCCCTCGTTAAAAAGGAAATAAGTTTCACTAAAATTGTGATACAAATCAATGGGACCCCAAAGCACTTTTGTTTATCTAAGCATTGCATCAAAAACCCCTTTCCCTTCTTTTTCCCGATAAGAGAAGCTCAAGGAATCAGAATACTTAGGAAGAAAACCCTTTTGGTCAGCTGACAAGCATAAATTGGGCTACTCAGGTTTACCAAATGTTGCAGGAGATCTCTGCTGTTGTGTTATCCACCACTCAATGTAAAGACATAAGGGCGCCCTGTGTCAAACTGCTTCATCGCAGAGCCTGTCTTTACTCATGTCAATTGGAAATGTCTGTATTTGTATCATAATACTTTTAAGACAATGGATAGGGTAGAGATAACACTTATTGTCGATCAGAAATAAACTGAATTCAATGTAAACTTTTTTTTTTTTAAGAATTACCTTCCAACCCTCCTATGACTTTTTTTTTTTGCAAAACTTTAAGAAAAACCCAAAGCTGTTTATAATTTTTGAGAAGGTTGGTATAATTCTTGGTTTCCCTTCTGCCTAAATTTACAATATGCCTGAATCAAATGGCAAGTGCTTCTAACAATTTCAAAGACTAAATATAACTTGGAGCCACTCTGGGCAACTAAAATCCAAGTGAGGACAGTGAGAGATCTTCCTGAAATCAACACTCCCTGTGTGGGTCACCAGAACTTCCTGGCAAACAGGGGTGCTTTAAAGCAAAAGGAATTAAACTCTCCAGAAGTGGGATGCTTGATACGTAGTGACTTCCCCGTCACTGGAGGTATGTAAGCAGAAGTCACATGCTCAGGCCCTGGGGAGGGCAAGGAACTGTGGACCCCCCCATTCCCACCTCATACAACAACTTCACTTTCACCTGTTTTGTGTGTTGGACTTCCATACAGGACTTAGCTTAAAGGAAAAGCACTGTTTGTTTGTTTTTGCGGTACGCGAGCCTCTCACTGCTGTGGCCTCTCCCGTTGCGGAGCACAGGCTCCGGACGTGCAGGCTCAGCGGCCATGGCTCACGGGCCCAGCCGCTCCGTGGCATGTGGGATCTTTCCGGACCGGGGCACGAACCCGTGTCCCCTGCATCAGCGGGCGGACTCTCAACCACTGCGCCACCAGGGAAGCCCGAAAAAGCACTGTTGATAAGAACAAGACTGAGAACCCAGGAGGAAGGGGACATCGCACTGACCACTCACCGTACTGCCTGTGGGGAGCGAACTCGAGCTCCAGGGATGGTTCGCAGAGGCTGTCATCAGAATTATAGCCTGTGGTGAAAATAAGGTGATGATACAGGGGTCCCGGAACATCCACAGGGAAACACGGGGTCCTGTGCCGGACGGCCACCTCTGACTGGCACCTGAGCCACGGCAGCGCCAAGCCCTCGGAGGCGAGGGAGGGACGCGTGGACGTGCCTCTTCCATCCCTCCCCCTACTCCTCCTGCTGGCACGGCCCTCACTCCCGACTCCTGTTAGATTTAACTTCAAATCCCATTTCCGCCTGTGCAGTGACAGGGACTTGAAGACTAAAGCAGTGATCTGGCCAAAGGATTACACAGCAAAAGGAGGCGAGTATTCAGGGCCCTGGGGAGCGCCTCCCAACCTCCAAGGCCAAGCCGTGCCAGCAGTTCTGGTCTGGAGACCACAGTTGTCTTCAGGAGGCGGGAGGAAGGCAGAGGAGAGAATCCAGCACCTGAGGGGAGAGGCTGACTCCCTGGAAACAGCCCTGCCGCCGCAGCTCCTCACCCGAGATAGACCTGGAAGCACAGGCCACCCGTCAACTGCCCTTTCCCTGAGGGATTCAGATGCCCTCTGCCTCAAGCCTGCTAACTTCTCTCTGACAGTAGACCCTGGGTCCCACCAAAGGGCAAGAGGGTTTCCACCCTATCCCCAATTCCTATTATAAAAGTTCTGGCAGTGAGATACACCCAAAGTTAGGTATGATGTATACACTACTATACATAAAATAGGTTAACTAATAAGGACCTGCTGTAGAGCACAGGGAACTCTTCTCAATACTTTGTAATGACCTACATGGGAAAAAAAATCTAAAAAAGAGTGGATATATGTATATGTATAACTGATTCACTTTGCTGTAGAGCAGAAAGGAATACACATCGTAAATCAACTCTACTCCAATAAAAAATTTTTTTAAAAAAGTTAGGTATGATCTAATTGCTTCCTTTGCAGGTTTTGTCTCCTGGAGATGAGGGCGGGACGACTCCTTTTTTTAACTCATTGAAGGCAGGAGAATCCTACATTTTGAATTCTGCCCTAATGCCCAACTCAAAGTAGTGGCTTAATGAAAACCTGCTGCCTTGATTACTACAGTATAACATGGTTAGTGATATGTAGGCTATTGGTAGTTAAACCTGGCTAATATCAGAATTTTCTGGAAAACTTTTAAAAAATATGGAATCTTATTTAGGAAAAACATATCTGTATTTGTCCTTTGACCCAGCAATTCTACCTCTAGGAATAAACTCTGGGGACTGGTTGGTTGAATGAACTGTCATACCACCATTTTAATTATTATGCGCCTCTTAAAAAGAATGAGGAAGATCTCCATGATATATGGCTAAACGAAAAAAAAATCAAGGTGCATTATTTTGTTTATTTTTGCAAAAAGAAACACTGGAAGTATAAACAAGGAACCAAAAAAAAAAAATGGTTATCCACAGGCTGATTCTGGAATGGAATGGAGGGGAAAGGGAGAGATGTGAGACTCAAATCTAAGCATGCCTTCCTACCTAATTTAGCTTTAAATTACATAAATATTTTATGTATTAAAAAACAGGATTAATTTAAAAAGAAAAAACTCTAACAGTGAAAACAGAAACAAATGAACCTTACTGTATATCAAACTGCTAACATAATCACCTAGAGAAGAAAATTCCAGTGAATTTTGAATATAAAACTCTGTGCATCCTTAGTGAGATATAATCACAGAACTAAAAGAACTACCAGAAAACAAACATCACTTAGTAATTTTATTGTTAATAATATAATTTTTTTTACCATTACTGCATATTTTCAGGAAAAGTAGATTTTTCAAGAGACATGACTTCTGTGTAAGAAAAGGACACGCATATGAAATTAAAAAATCCCTGTAATATTAAATTGGAATTTGAAATATTGATATGAACTCATAGTATCTATGTGTCCTTTCTTTACTGAAAGGGTCTAAAAGTAATGACAACACTGTAGTGTCCAGATCTTGATTATTAAATTCTGCTCTAAAAGGAACTAGATTTACTTGAAGAAATGCTGATTCTAAGGGCAGGGAGTGGGGGCGGGGTGTTCCATTTCGAAGACGATTACATGCCCACTGGCAATGACTACCCAGAGTGTGAGAACTGGGCTGCCAGGGAATCGCCACGGGCAGTGCTGGGGTTGCAGGGTTGATGGACCCTCATGCACGCTCAGCGGACGTGTGACCGGCCAGTGATGTTTCCAGGCTTGGGCTCTGGTTCAGGGATGGGGGTCCAGGCTGAGACAGCCCAGGGTTAGCTTGGAGGGCTGGACCTTGAGCCACACAGACCACTGGTACACTGAGGGGAGATGGTGTTCCCAGCTCTTTCCCAAGACCAGGCAGGGCCTCTGTACCCCAGGGCCCAGGAAACCAGGGGAGACTGATGACTGTGGACAACAGATACCCTTGCCACGCTGGGCTCAGAGCATGCCTGTTCCAGACAGCACATGGCACGGCTCCACTGACATCCAACAGTAAGTGACTGCGCCTGCAGTGTCTGGCCAGCAGTGGGGAGACTGTCCGGCTGCCCTGTGCCCACCCAACTCACCTTCTCCCCAGCGGGGCTTCCTACTTGTAAGCAACTGGGATGAGGGCAGGGACCCTGTCTTTGCTTTGCTTGTCAAACCAAGGTTGTGAAAGTCTCTGGTTTCAAGAGCCAAGTGGGTGGTATTATCATGAAGAATCACCACCGCTGTTTGTTCTCCAATTTCTAACACCCCAGAGGCAATCACTCTCAGTTCCTTCAGCTGTTTCTTTGGATGGTTTCAGATCGCTAAATTATCAGCGGAATGTCTTTTTTGCTTTGAAGCTTCCTGCTTCCTCTCTGTTGGCAACTTTAAATTTCCCAGTGCCTGCTCCACCCACCCGACTGCTCTTTTGGCGGCATCCCATTCTTGTTTCATGGGTGCAACGGCTTGGCTCATATCTGACTGTATTAATGACGGACATCGTAAAGCTTTCATCTCTGTGCTTCTGTTTACTCTGTTGCCTCTCACACTGGTTTTGGTCTCTGGTACTGGAGACTCTCCTCAGGTATCCGTGGGCCTCACCTGGCCAGATCTGATGGGGACATTCAACTGGGAATTCCTTAAGCTGATCACATGACTGGGAGAATGTTTTAATCTCACATCTAAAGATGTGAACACACATGGCTACTGGCAACCTGGAAGACCTTCAGTTTTTAAAGCCTTCCCTGCAACCTCCTTGTTTTTCATTTGGGAAACGTGCCTTCCCCTTTACTAACCGACCTCCAGTTCAGAGACCCTCTTGTGTATCCTCTGTAGAGAATAAACCTCCAGACTTCTACCAAGTTGGGCTGAGGGAGGCTGCCTGCTTTTCGCCCAAACTTGGGCCTCCCTTCTGGAGCTGCTTGGTACCACCAAGGCCTGCACGGTGGTGGTGAGAGAGGGTCCCGGCGCTTCCCCACCAGTGGCTTGGGATCAGGCCTCTAGAGGGTGAAGCTGTCTGTCCAGAGTCACCCACCCAGCTGGCAGGCAGGGCTGAGGCCTGAACCCATGTCTGTGTGACGCCAGAGCCAGCCCACAGCTTAAGCACTCTGCTCTCCACCTCTCAGACTGAGACCCCTCCTGGCCCTGAGAGCCTGGGGTCTTTAAGAAGGAACCTGAGCCCCAGATGCTCGGCCCTCTCGTTTCTGGACAAGGTGAGGGGCCCACGACTCACCTTTGGCGCGGCCTGGGTGCCGTGAGATGGGGGTGGAGCTGGAAGGGGTTGCAGTGATGGCTGAGGACGAACAGGGCCGGAGGCCCGGCTCCACGGGCCAGGGCTTCATGGCTGGGTCAGCAGAGGCATCCTTGCGGTCAAGGCTGTCTCTGTGCGGGGACCCTCGCTTTGGCTTTAGGTCCCCAGGACCTGGGGCAGAGAAGGACACTGAGAAACGGGGCTGCAGAATCCCGTGCTCAGGCCGGGCGACCACACGGAGGCCTAGAAGCAGGGGTGGCAGGGCACATGGACCACAGGTACAAAAGTTGAGCTGCCCACCTCCCGGGCTGTGGTTTAAACAGGAGGGCCCTGGCTACAGGCCTGTGTCGGAGGGCCCACCTCCAATGATGGGCCAAACTGTGAGCCCTGAAATTTTGGCGGGGAGGAAAAAAAGGAAAAACTCAAGAGGACAAACAAAATATTGGTGGAAGCCCAACGTACTAACGATAGAGCACACCTGCCGCATAGCACTGTATGTAACTCAAATCCCTGGTTTAAAAAGATCCTGCCGATGTCTGCTCAGGATCACTCGGATCTGAGGCTGAGGCCCTGAAGGTCCAGGACACGCAACTTGCCAACTGGCTTCACTTATAATCTGCGAAAAAATTCACTGTCACCTTAACAATAGGGTAAGAAGCCTTTAATCTCTGATGGTGAGACTGACTACAAGAAGGATTTTTACCTTGTATCTTACGCTTTTCTGCAGTCTCTAAATTTTCTACCATGAAGACATACTCTTGTCAAAGTTAAATAAAATCCTATATAAAAACATTAAAAAAAAAACCCTCCAACTATCTAGTAATAAGAAAGGGGATGGGCTCTCCAAAAATGAGACAAAACCTAATGCAGCTGGAGTTCCTACTGGCATTAAGACGGGGCTGTTTTGCATAATGTCTCACTCTAGGCACCCCCAAGGCTGCAGACATAGAGCCACAACCACTGTGTCGGGATCTCGGCCCCTCTCCAGCCTCTTCCACGGACCTGACTCTGTCTGCCCCTTGGCCACTCCAAGTCTGGACTCACTGTGAAGTTTTAAGTGCCTAAATCTTATGACTTGAAATCAACGTAAAATTTGGATTTTGAAAGATAACCTTGATGAGAAGCAAGACTCAAGTCTGGCGGGATGGACGGGACAGACATCCAACAGGTGAGGTTAAAATGAGGAGCAGAGCGGGAGGCGGAGATGACCACACAGTTAGCACGAACAGCAGAGAAACAGCACCATTCCAGCAGCATGCTTGGAGGACAGGCCTGGAAGGCCAGGACCTCAGCAGCCCAGGGTTCCCAAGGCAGGGTGCGTGAGACAAAGTCACTGCAACATCAGCCGACTTCAGCATTTTAATACGTATGTATTTATTTTTTATAGTTACCTTGTTATTATTATTATTATTTTTTGCAGTACACGGGCCTCTCACCGCTGGGCCTCTCCTGCCGCGGAGCACAGGCTCCGGACATGCAGGCCCAGCGGCCACGGCCCACGGGCCCAGCCGCTCCGCGGCACGCGGGATCCTCCCGGACCGGGACATGAACCCGTGTCCCCTGCATCGGCAGGCTGACTCTCAACCACTCTGCCACCAGGGAAGCCCTATAGTTACCTTATTTTTATGGTACTGGCTTTCCATTTACAATACAGGTAATAATCTTTCCTTTTAGGATAAATTTAAGTGGAAACGGTGAGTCAATTCAAGGGAAAATATGTAAGTAACCACATAGGTGATGTAAAGATGTGGCCAAAATCATGAAGATGGTACAACAATGACTGCAGACAGAAAAAACGGCAGTAGCTAAAGGCCTCTATCGACCAGCCTTTCCCCCGCTCTGGGTGTGATTGGCGCGATGTTCCTTCTGTCCACTGTTGTTTTAACTTCAGCATCCAAGGTGTCAGAGAACGACAGTACAGTCATAAAACTTCATTCTGGACTGAACTCTGGCTGGGCAACATCGATGCAATTATTCAAAACGCTTGAATGGAGCACAATAAAATCCTTCAAAACATAGAGCACCTCTAAAAAGGACCTTATTGGCAAAAGCCAACAATTCAGGGCTCTGACAAAGAAAGAGGACAAAAGGGCAGCGGTTTTAAATTTAGATGCTTAAAGGTAAGTCTTAAAAAAAACTCACTTGACAGAGACTGTATATTTTAGGAAGCATAGCGACAACAGACCAGCTCTGCTTTACACGCGGGCATGACAAAAGCCTGCAGGTGCGAGAGAAGGGGGGCAGCACACGGCCCCTGGACTTACTCAGCACGGCCATCCTGGCCAAAGGACCTGTGCATAGATGTCCCGAGGCTCCCCTACAGCTGTGCTGTACTGGAGAAACGGTCCAGAGGGTGTGACAACTCATCTTCTCTTTTGAACTCAGAATCCACGCTGGCTACTTTAAGTTTGGCTTGGAACTGGGGTCAGGAGGAGGGGTCCGCTATAGGTCATCTGGCCTTTAGGTACTGTTTTTTGTTTTGTTTTGTTTTCGTTTGTTTGAATTTCAGAAATGAAGAAGGATACACGATGAAGACACATGGTAAAGGAAAAGGATTAGAAATCGCCAATCTCGGAAAAAGGGAGGGGCTCGTTAGGAGAGGATGGGGTTGTCAGAGGAAGACCAGAACTGCAGGTGTTTAGAGAGAGCCGAGAGAGCCGGGTGGGCCCCTGGAGACTTGTCTTTGTCCTTGCTTTTGCTTCTCAAAAAGGAACTCTCTCTGCGCTGAGTTGCTAAATCGTTATCCCCAGGATAACCCGAGAGGAAGGAAAAAAAAAAAAAACACAAGAAATAAATGAAATGAATAATAACAAATGACTCTAAATTAGCTCAACGTACTTAGGAAATCAGTATCCTGTCCAGCCCAGGAAAGATGGAAACAATAGCCACGACAAGACCGGAATCAGGACTCAGTGAGTCACTTATGCTCTGCCTCAATTTAATTAATTTAGCGGCATCTTAGTGCCAACACTTTACTTACTCAGCACGTGAAGAGAATTACGTATCGCTCGAGGAGCCGAAGGGCTTAGACAATTTTTCAATTTCAAAGTGTGAAATTATTAAATAAGAATGTTTATTAATTTAGGAGCCGCGGCTTCTCTTACTCATCCATTTTAATGACTGACTCCCTGACAATCTGGCTCACGTGCTACACAGTACGTTTCTGGCCTGCTGTAACGAAATGGTCTACCTGAAGTATCCACTAATAATTCTTGTATATCTGAAATAACCTCTTTTGGCAGGATGAGTTTAAAAATAATGAAAGTACCTCTTTTTCATACCCCAAAGCCCTCAACACCAAGAATTATTATATGCTTTTAGATTTCTCTAATTCATGACCTTTAAATCACAGAGTCTTATCAGAGCAGACAACTGGTCTAACTTTTTGAACATGTCATACAGAAACAACCAGTATATCCAATTTCTGATCTAGAGTTAAATTTGGTACCAGAACCTCCATTATTTCTTCCTCTGTGGCACCACCTGGTGGCCAATGCTCACACCACAGGATAAGGGACCGACTTTATGTGATGCTGGGGCCCATGGCTCTGCCGGGGCCCCTGGTTAGGCAGCATGTTGGTTCAGCTTTAACTGCAGGCAGTGCCCTTGTTGGTGAAGAGCTCAGGCTCCAGGGTTGACAGACCTCTGTTTGAATCCAAGTTCTGCCACTTACTATATCAGCAGGTGTTTCACCTTGTCAAGCCTCACTTTCTAAGCTCTGAAAAGGGGATGATTCATCATGCCTACCTCACGGGGTAGTTAGGACTAAACCCGAGGCAGATAAAGTAAATTAGCTGACAAGGTGCTGAGCCCAAAGAAAGCACCCAGTGCACGGCTGCTGTTACTGACGATCATCACTGACTTGCTCGTTCATGGATGGGCACGAGCATTTCTTTTCCTCTGAAAGTTTTTCTGACTCAGTTAGGCTGGTTATAGTTAATGAAGTCAACTTTAATACAAATTGAGGTGATAGATGTCAAAACATTTAAACAGTCAAAATGCAAACCTGGGGCCACAGATCCCCTCTAGATAAAAACCAATGTTAAGCTTCGTTATCATTTATCTGCACAAGAGCCTTTTACCTCATCTGACCTCCTGTAAAGAACGGGAGTGCAAGCATTAGTCCCCAGACAATGTGTGCGTGAATGCATTTTCTTTTGTGCATTTGAAAGTGACACAGCAGTACCTGAAGCGGTGAATGTGGCCTCCTGAAAGGCTTGTGCACATGTCACGCTCAGAGGGTGGCTTGTCACAGGCCCTTAGTGCTAGAATGTCAGCCACCACCCCCGACAGTGTGTGGGTCTCAGGCATAGGCCTGATCTTCAGAAAGTCCTGGTGTCTTTCATAAAGATTCCAATTATTCAGGCTGCAGTTTTGGCATAAATAATCCATGAAATGATATTTAAAAGTAAATTTGGAAATTTAACCTTGTTTGAAGTAACTGCTGTGTTTAATCGATTCTAAGATGCACATCCCCACCCCCACCGCCCCATCTTAACATCACTGCAATCAGGATGCAGCTTCCACAGCGTCTTACAGTCACCACTGGGGCCAGATGGAACTGTGACAGAACTGTCACTGCCGTGACCGATATATTTTACTCATATTTTCCTTTTATGTGTGTACACAAAAATCTGTCGAATTAAGTCTTTTAGAAGAGCTCTTCAACAAGAGTACAATAAAAATTCTAAGTGGTAAAGCACTGCATCATTTGATTGCCAGTGTTATATAAAGTAATTGGGCAGTTTATAATTGATAGCCTCTTAGAGTTTGACAGAATAAAGCACATTCAACTAGGAACCCATTTCAGAACCCCTGGCAAACTCCAAATGGAAAGGTAAGCCGGGCCCCCTGGCTGGTAAGACTGAAGACCGGGTCAGGCTGGAGAAGAAAACCTGGCTGCCTATCTAAGGGCTAAAAAGACTGGAGTCACACGTGGGCTTGCAAAAGATCGCACATGTGCACGCTGCCTGTTAAATGTGCCGGAGATCTCCCTACAGAAATAGTCTACTCTACAACTCTGACACGTACAAGGAAACCCCCAAACATATGCAACTGAGCTTGCCTCTGGTGCCTGCGTGGTTACCAGCTTTGGTTTGAGTCCCTCCCACCATCTACAGGATTAGCGATGCTTCTCGCTCGACATGGGTTTGTATTTTCTTGGTTATTAACACACCTATGGAGGCAGATGTGCGTGTACACAGCACATCCCCTTCACGCTCTTACACACACAGGTGCGCACAGCCACACGCCGTCTCCCTCTACCCGGTCCAGTGAGAGGGTCCCTTAGACCACCCCCTGCAGCCAGGTCAGCCCGCCTACCTTTTCCCAGGGTCCCTCTGTGGATGTCACGCTCTTCTGCACAGCTTGAGCCCAAGGGGGTGGCCTCAGGGTTCTCCGGCTGGGATCTGAGCGGCTGAGAAGTGGATGGCGAGGTTGGGTCTGGGGACTCCAGCTGCCGGGGAGGACTGTCTGTAGTTGACTTCAATCGTTCTCTGGAACCCTCTTTCTTTGGTTTGATGAGTTTGACTAAAGCTTTGGCTCCAATCCAGTGGTTTTTCCTAGTTAGGAGTAGATTTTTAGGACACAATCAACCCTCACTGCCCCCTCCAGCAGGTTACTGGGTGCCCTAATGTGGGCTGGGATTCCCATCACCAGCCTGGGAAGCTGGCCAGTAACCACCACCATGACCACTGTATTTGGGGCTCAGGAGGCAGAACAGAATTCTCGGTCACGCGTGCGCTCGGGGATAGTTAGAAGCATGTATCGGGTCAGGAGTTCACACTAGTCTCTTGGGAGAACAGAACATCGAGTACGCCCATTAACTCTTGATTATCTCTGGGAAGGAAGTCGTGCTCTGCTAATGTGATCTGTTAACTCTTGATTATCTCTGGGGAGGAAGTCGTGCTCTGCTAATGTGATCTATTAACTCTTGATAATCTCTGGGAAGGAAGTCGTGCTCTGCTAATGTGATCTATTAGATCCTGATTATCTCTGGAAAGGAAGTTGTGCTCTGCTAATGTGATCTATTAACTTGATTATCTCCAGGAAGGAAGTCGTGCTCTGCTAATGTGATCTATTAGATCTTGATTATCTCTGGGGAGGAAGTCGTGCTCTGCTGATGTGATCTATTAGATCTTGATTATCTCTGGGGAGGAAGTCGTGCTCTGCTGACGTGATCTATTAGATCTTGATTATCTCTGGGGAGGAAGTCGTGCTCTGCTGACGTGATCTATTAGATCTTGATTATCTCTGGGGAGGAAGTCGTGCTCTGCTGACGTGATCTATTAACTCTTGATTATCTCTGGGGAGGAAGTCGTGCTCTGCTGACGTGATCTATTAACTCTTGATTATCTCTGGGGAGGAAGTCGTGCTCTGCTGACGTGATCTATTAGATCTTGATTATCTCTGGGGAGGAAGTCGTGCTCTGCTGACGTGATCTATTAACTCTTGATTATCTCTGGGGAGGAAGTCGTGCTCTGCTGACGTGATCTATTAGATCTTGATTATCTCTGGGGAGGAAGTCGTGCTCTGCTGACGTGATCTATTAACTCTTGATTATCTCTGGGGAGGAAGTCGTGCTCTGCTGACGTGATCTATTAACTCTTGATTATCTCTGGGGAGGAAGTCGTGCTCTGCTGACGTGATCTATTAACTCTTGATTATCTCTGGGGAGGAAGTCGTGCTCTGCTGACGTGATCTATTAACTCTTGATTATCTCTGGGGAGGAAGTCGTGCTCTGCTGATGTGATCTATTAACTCTTGATTATCTCTGGGAAGGAAGTCGTGCTCTGCTGATGATCTAGTAGATGGCCATTTTTCTGCCAAAATGCCCTTTTCAGCATCACACTCCTCATCCTCTGCTAAAGTTCACGGTAAGCGTAATAAGCTGGCATTCCTTGACCACTCCCGGCACTGAGGAATCGGGGTGCGGTGGCAGAGGGCAGGGAAGAGGGCGCCGTGTGAAGTAAAAACAGGCAATTTAATGAGGAAGCGACGAAGCTGCAGCTAATGGGAAATGGAGGCTTCTGCTGTTACAAAAAGAGAACCACAGGGCTTCCCTGGTGGCACAGTGGTTGAGAGTCCGCCTGCCGATGCAGGGGACACGGGTTCGTGCCCCGGTCCGGGAAGATCCCACATGCCGCAGAGCAGCTGGGCCCGTGAGCCATGGCCGCTGAGCCTGTGCGTCCGGAGCCTGTGCTCCGCAACGGGAGAGGCCACAGCAGTGAGAGGCCCGCGTACCGGAAAAAAAAAACAACAAAAAAAGAGAGAACCACACCCGAGTTCTACTCCTGCTCTGAACTGAACTGCACTGTGTTTACACAAATCCCTCCGTTTCCTCGTCTGGGCCTCAACTTCTCCATCTGTCAAAGAGAAGGCTGAGACTGAGGTTCTGAAATTCTGTGGTTGTGTGATTTCAACAGAGAGGCCTTGAGGGGTGCACAGCGATCCTGACTTTGAGGCTGGGCTGGGACAGGACCACGTGCAGGGCCGACTCCTGCGGGAAGCGGTGCTGGACAAGGCTGGCAGTCTTGGGGGATGGAGCCAGCCCTGAAACCCACTGCCCTCTGGAGAAGGGGACATGTCTGTGAAGCCACCCTGGGGTTCAGTGAATCCAGAGGAATCTGTATACGGCCAAAAGGTGCCCCTGTTTGAAGACTGTGAGTGCTGGGCCTGGTGTCCTATCCAAGGTTCCTTCCCTAAACAGAAACATGGTTTTCTACACCCCGTTAAATCCTGAGAAGAGGTCGACAAGGCAACCCTTCCATCCCGCTTTAATGGCTCCCAAACCACTGACTCTGCCCCATTAAAAGGGCTGTGGCTCAGTTAAGCCTGTGTCTCGTCAGGGTCAGCCAGCATTTGCCACCCCTCACAGGACAAGCATGAGGATGGGGCTGAAAGAAATTCTAAAATCTTTCTGATGTGCACACGGGTGACCTGTCACTGTGGAAGACACAGGCCCTACAAAAAGTTTCACCCTGAGTGTGAACAAGGAGGTTTTCTGTTCTGTGTTCAAGTCCGTGAAACTTAAATCAACTCACTTCTTTGGAGCAGGATCATAGAACTTGTACTGATCCATGATTTTTTCTTCCAGTTTTTCCTTATGTCTTCGTAAGGCATTTAACTTGTCTCTGTGGAGAGAGGGAAAAGACAATCAAGCCAGTTTTAAATAAAACAAACAAACTTACTCACCAGCTCGGCCTGGGACCTGGCCCAGCGGACATCACAGTGCTCACAGTCGCTGAGTTGGGAATATGCGAACGGAAGCATCTGACATAGGTCCAGAAGCCCTAACGCCTTGCAGAGGCCTGCTGAAGCACCCAGGATCTAGCTGTGAGTGAACTCAAGGGAGCAAACCCAGAACCGTCTGACAACTCAAGCTCGGAAGCAAGGATTCTCTGGCCAGGCCATTCAGGGTGTGGGACACCCCAGGGTCAGACCCGAGGCCAGCTGCTGGCGTGCACATCAACAGTACCTTGGTGGTGGGAGAGGTATGCCCTTAGGGAGTTGGGTGGGCATCAAGGTTGAAAAAGTCATTTCAGCAAATTCAGACCTCTGACCTGGACCCATTCCAATGCTGGGTTTCTGAGAAAACTTCCATGGGAACAAACTCAGAAGACTTTAGGGTCCAGAGAGAAGATAAGGAACAGAGCGGGCCTGGAAAAACCAGAGGGTGTGGTGGGGACTGGGCCACAACTGGGCCACCGCAGCAGATCGCTGCCTGGGGTGGCACGTAGACCTTCCCACTTTTCAGAGCAGCCAGAAACTCAGACTGTGAAGCAGAATCTCCTGACTTGTAAATGCTGGAAACCAGTTTGTATTTTCAAAAACACACAAGAGACCGAAGAGACACCTCTTGAACCCTGGGCTGCCAGAGGGCACCTCTGCTTCCTGGGAGGGAAGTTCTGGCCTTCCTGATACGAAGGGGGTGCTTTTGTTTTATCTCAGGGAGTCAGGCAGGTGGACTCCATACAACAGTGCCCACAGGGCCACCAACTCCCGTCCCTTCCGGCCTCTCACCACCTGTGCTGTCTTTACAGCTCGGACCCTCGGCTTCCTCACTGGAAAATGAGGCCTCGGGCCAGAGGCAACTTTCTGCTCAGGCTTCTTTCTGTCAAGCTGCCAAGCTTCCACCCAAGCTGGGGGCTTTCCCAGGAGCTCCCCACGAAGGGGGTACATCACGAAAAGTGGCAGCTTTGCGAACCGCTGGGCCCCGACCCCCAAGCCCCAACCCCTCGCGGCTCCCAGCCTCCTTGACTCGATGTCTGTGATCTGTTATCGTGTCCTCACGGCCGTGCTGCACCGCCTTAAGCTCGGAGTGCTTTCGCGGCTGGGTCCGCCCCAGAGATGCGCACAAACTCAGAGAGCAGGTCCCGTGCCCCTCTCGGCCCCCAGCACAGTGCTCCGCTCAGAGCAGCCTCTGGGAAGCCTGCCAACTCCTGGCCCTCTGCAGACGCTCTCTATTGCACAACTGTCATCCCATCATCCCCCTGGGGTCTGGGCGCCTACTCTTCTAGTGAGCAACCGCCCAGTGTCCGCTGGAAATTATTATCAGCTGGATTACAGAGGGCCAACTTCAGGCAACGGTCATTTCTATCCCCAAATTACAGTGCGGTTTGCAAGGCAAACCATCTCCTGGTAGATGGCGAGCCGCCTCTCACCATGTCCCCCTGCAGCCTGTCTCCTCTTGCCTTCCCTACGCTGGCCAGCCATTCCCACCCGCGAGCAAGGACAGTTCAACCACCACGGCAGAGCGGTGGAAAGCCCCTGGAACCACGGATGCGTCCTGGATCGTTTCACTTGCAAACCACAAGGTTCTCAGGGCCAGGCTCTTCCTCTTGACCTCATCTCTGGCAGCTTCCTAGGCCCTGCGAGACCAGCACCCTTTAAACACTTCCCAGTGAATCCCGACTCGTTAGCCAGGCGCGGCAGCCTCCTCCGCTGAGGCTCCCGCACGTTCCCTGCACCCAGAGCCCTGCCGTGCTCCACCTTCATGTCCCCCGTCTGCCCTGCCTTCGGCCCATCCTGTGTCGGCAGCAGAACCCCAGCTCTTCTTTCCACTTCTCCGTGAAGCTCCTCAACCTCTGTCTGGTATGCCCACATCCCATCACCCCCACTAGGTCCCTGGTTACCACCGCAGGGGCCACAGCAAAGCCCACATAAACAAACACCGTGGCACACGGGGGACCCACTGCACCAGACAATCAGGGGACACAGCCACAGGCGACAGAAGGAGGTTGGGTGTGGCACCTGCGCTCAGCCTCCGACGTGAATTCTTTCCCTGAGATACTTCTCTTGCTAGCACAGCTGTATTTTTAGAAGTGCACTTAATTCCAAAAGCAGACTAAGAAGCTTCTGGCGGTGGGCAGAGCCTTTAAAAAGCAAACGAAAGCCAACCACCACCACTTGCAGAAACCCAGAAACACTCCAGGGAAACAGAGAGAAGGACAGGCTGTTAAGAACAGGCTCCGGGGCTGTTCCTGCCCAGAGCAGGGCAGGTCTTGGCCACAGAAGCCAGGACCCCCGTGTCGACAGGCGTCCCCCACCCGGGCCCCTTACATGTACTGCTTCTGCTCCTCGTGGTACTGTTCCTTGTTCTCCAAGTTCTGTTCTAGAAGCATTTGGTTCTGCTGGCTCAACAGCTGGATCTGGCTCAAGAGGTGATGGTTTTCTTCCTCCAAGTTCCCCTTGAGGCGGGAGAGCAGCTAAAACACAGACCAACAACGTCTTAAATACTGTGTGACCCTGTGAGTCTGCTGCTGGGAATCTAGCTTCCAAAAGAAGGCAAAGGCCACGTGCGCCAAGATGTCCATCTCAGTACTATCTGCACTTGTGACAACTTGAAAGGACCCAAACGGCCTCTTCCCTTGGCAGGTACGCTGTCCAATCCGACAGCCGCGGGCAACGCGTGGCCACGGACCACTTAAAGCACAGCTAGCCCACGATGAGGAGAGCCACAAGGGCGGATACAGCGGATCCTAAAGACTTAACTAAAAACAAAAGATGTGAAAGAGCTCGTTAATGAGCTTTTTGTGGTTACATGTGGAAATGACATTTTAGATATACTGGCTGAACAAAATATATTACTTAGAATTAATCCCACCTGTTTGCTTTCACTTCTTTACTGTGGCTACTAGAAAATTTTAAATTACATCTGGTGGCTACATTATTATTTCTAGCGGCCAGCTCCGTCCTAGACGAGGGTCGGCACACTTCTCCTGTAAAGAGCCAGGTAGCAAATATTTTAGGCTTTCCAGGCCGGACGGTGGTCTCTGTCGCAGCCACTCAACTGTGCTGTTACAGCAGGAAAGCAGCCAGAGACAATATGTAAATGCACAGGTGTGACCGCGTTCCAATACAACTTGACTTATGGACACTGACATTTAAGTGTTATACCACTTGCACTTGCCACAAAACATTTTTTTTCACTTTCTCAACCATTATAAAATGTAAAGGTCATTCTCAGTTCACGGCTGTATGGAAAGAGGTTTGGGGGCTGGATTTTAGTTTTGGGCTGAGGATGGCCAACTCTTGTCTAGAATACATTTATCATGGTTGGTGTAGCAGGAAAACGACAAGCTTTGGCTTCAGACAGACTGGGTGGCAATCTCCTACTGCAGGCCCTGGCCTGAGGTCCCCTCGGAAATCCTAAAGCAGGGCCCTGTGAGGCACAGCCTATGACGACGGGGCTCCCTCAGTCAGTGTCTGCCTGTGTCCTGGCCCCCACCTCCTCCACAGGCCCCAGCCCCAGCCCAGAGGGGCCTTTGGGCATCCCAGAACCCTGGCCTCTGCTTCCTCATCTGTGGCGCCCCGTGAGCTCAAAGGAAAAGGCTCCCCAGAGTGTTTTTCAACAAACAAAGGGCAAGAGGAGCTGTGTCCGGGCTCCTGGCTGTCCTGGAGCTGGGACGGGACCCAGCTGCTCTGCCCTGTGCCATCCACTTTGCCTGTCTTACTTGTCCCGCGGTCTGCTTACAATTTCATCTGAGCGGGGTCTGCTGCTTAAGAAGGTACTTTCCAACCTAGTGCACCAGAAGGCAGAGATCTGCCCCTTTTGCAACCAGGGGATTTGTGTGCAAGTTCCATCCCGAGGAGCCAGTGAGCCAAACCCAAGCACGGAAGAAAATCTGTGACCTTCCTCTAGAACAGTGCAGCTGCTACATGCAAGGAAACGGAAAAACCGTGTGGACACAGCCAAGAGGACAGAGATAAAACAGCACTCAGCTGTTTCCGTGCGCCTGCTCTGACCCTTTGCAGAAAGCAAAGGTCAGATGCAAAGGTGTTTTCTAATGCATCCCTACCAGTCGTGGTGCCTGTCCCCCTTTCAAACGCCTCTGGTCTCCTCCCGGCCTCTGTACCACCTTCACAGTCTTGGAGCACAGACGCCAAGAAGGACCCATCGCACCCCCTCTGAGCCCAAGGCTGTCACCCCAGGGGGACTCGTCCCGGTGTCCCGAGACCCCGCCCAGCCCCAGGCCCCACCTCGCAGTGGGTGTCCAGCTTGGTCAGAGAGATGTCCATGCTCTGATGCTGTTCCTTCAGCTCGTCGAACCGGGCCTGCCAGCGGCTCAGCTCCAGCTGCGAGCTGTTCAGCGAGGTTTTCAGCTCCTTGGTGTGGCTGTGCAGCTCCTCGTGTTCCCCCTTCAGCTGGTGGTGCAGGAAGCTGACCCTGGCAGGGTGGAGAGCCACAGGGCTGAGGCCTGAAGGGTGCTCCCGGGCCCTGTCACAGCTGTGCAACCTTAGACCGAACCACAACCTCCCTGGGCCTCACAATGAGGGAGCTGAACAAAATCAGAGGCTTTCAAACTGGATTCTTCGGGGTTCTATGAAGGTACCCCTGCACTGTCCCCACCTTGCACTGGGGGGACGGAACAGGCAGGCTCGGACACCCACTTCAACAGAGCATCACTGTTATGACCTCTTATGTTTTTAGAGCTTTGGCATATCTGCCTACTTGGAAAAAAAGGTTCTGTTGTTAAAAGCTTTCTTTCTGAATACGGAACCAGACATTTTTGCTCTAAAACTCCTTGTCTATGCCCAGCTCTTCTTCTCAATTCCAAGCCCCTTTCTCATTTCAACTCCCGAGATAAAATATGAGATGCTGGGGTATGAGGTAAATCCACAAAGATTAGCACCATCATAATAACTATTATCCAACTGGGCTTTCTCGGGGGAAGATCTGTAACAGAAAGCTCAAAGTACCAGGGGCTCATGGCCTCAATTTAGACACAGATGTGTCTTGTTTGGCTACAGTGTTTTTTAAATGAATTAGTGGGTCAACATTTAAAATTCTGAAAGTTTCACATCAACATTCCAATGTCCAGCTTCTCTTAAGAGAAAAAGCATAAACCAAGGGATAATCTGGTGACCCCAGGCCTTCCTCCCAGCTGACAACTGTCAGTGTATATTCTTCGTGTCACTCATGTCCGGTCTACCACTGGCACTCTTCACCCACGTGCCTGACCTGCCTGGCACCGGAGTCTGTAGCCCCTGGTACACATGAACGCATAGAGGTGGGGAGGAGGCAGTACCCATGGCCATGCCAGAGACAAGACCTGCTTCAAATCCTGACTCTGCCATTGACTACAAGCGTCCACTCTGAACAAGGCATTTAATCTCAGCCTGTTTCTTCGTCTGTTTAAAAAAAAATGGATAGTAATTCTGTAGATTCTCGTTACTCTTGGTAGTAACATTCTATAAAGTCCCTGAGACACTAAATTAGCTCTTGGGGGAAACACACAGGTGGGTTCCTGTGAGTCTGGTCACACAATTTTGTCAGCTGATCAAGACATACCTCATTTTACGTGGTTTCTGTTTAAAGACACCTTGTGTGATGTACTCACAGCCAACAGCACTGTAACTCATGCCTGAAGGAAGCTTATCTACCTCACTCACACATATTCTCCGTAATGTACATCACAGCCTTGCACTTAGGAACACGAGACAGCATTCTGCTCGTGGGCCATTTTAAACAGCGAAATCCTCACCCAAAAGCACAAAAACACGAAAACCATGGCACTAAACAGGCCACAGAAAGGACGCTCGTAGGCTTCTTTGGTGGCGCAGTGGTTAAGAGTCCGCCTGCCGATGCAGGGGACACGGGTTCGTGCCCCGGTCCGGGAAGATCCCACGTGCCGCGGAGCGGCTGGGCCCGTGAGCCATGGCCGCTAAGCCTGCGTGTCCGGAGCCTGTGCTCCGCAACGGGAGAGGCCACAACAGTGAGAGGCCCGCGTACCGCCAAAAAAAAAAAAAAAAAAGGATGCTCGTTTGCAGAATGAGCTGCAGGGGTCGAATGCCTTGCTCCTCCTCTGTTGGAAATGTGTGCATCAGGCGACCCCAAATGTCCCGCCACCCAAATGTCCGTGATGGCTCCACGAACGCTGATTTGGGGCTTAGAGATCAATGTCAGCAAGGAGGTGAATTCACAAACAGGGAACCCATTAGATGACGAATGTACCCGTGGCCGACGCAACCAATCGGCATCTCAGGGCAGGAGGTGAGGGCCACCAGCTTGGGCGACGCGCTATCCCTGGGTACCACACTGGCCCTTCCATCCCAGCACCATCCCTTTGACCTCGCTACCATCCAGCTGTTAGCATGACAGGGGCTGTATTGGCAGGCTGACCTCCGTTCAGCGGGAGCAGAGTGAGTCAGCTGCTGCCGCCCGCGGGAAGGTGGGCCCCCTGGGCCCCGGCGTTTACCTGTCCAGCTCCTCCTGCAGCCTCTGGTTCTCGCTCGCGACCGCGGCGCTCGTCCTCTGCTCCTGCCGCAGAGCCTCCCTCTCGGCATTCAAAACCTTCTCCAGCTCATCCAGCTCCGCCCTGCGCTTCAGCATGTCGCCGTGCCTGGGGGAGGGGACACACCGCTGGCAGCCCGTCCCAGGCCTTCTTTGCCCACGGGCGACGGACACCCTGGGAGACCGCGAAGCCTCCACAGAGAAAGCGGGGCTCGTCTGGCGGCTTCTCTCTGCAGAGCTGAGGGGGGCGGGCAGGGGGCAAGGCTGCATGGCAGGGAATTGGAGGGAGGTGGCTGGGAGAGGCACCGGGGGTGTGAGCAGCACCTGGGCGGGAAGGCTCGGGGTCCCCTCCAGCCCCAGGGCCAGAGGCCTCGTCCTCCCACCCGACATGCCCCCGCGGCCCCCTCGATTCCCTGTCACAGTAGCCTTCCTCCCTTGGCCCCCGGGGAACGCCAAGACAACGTCCT
The DNA here is from genome assembly GCF_039906515.1 of Pseudorca crassidens. Classification (NCBI taxonomy): domain Eukaryota; kingdom Metazoa; phylum Chordata; class Mammalia; order Artiodactyla; family Delphinidae; genus Pseudorca; species Pseudorca crassidens. The sequence goes on along the minus strand of NC_090296.1, from coordinate 13,538,781 downwards.
CTGAACCCCACACCCTCCTCTCAGGGAGTGCAAATGACTTAACAGGGCGTTCACTCAACACAAACTGATCTAGAAGAAACCACGGAATAGACAGCTGAATTCCACTGCACATGACAGCTAATCTCACAGCAAATCCCTGCTCACTGGGGACGGGGTGAGCCCTCCTCTCCCTCGGGAGCTCCTCCTGCTCTTGCCAGACCTCGAGTGGGGGGCAGAGGCTTGCCTGGGGGGCCCAGGCAGCTGCCGGGGGACACGCGCGTGCGCGCGCATGCGCACACACACACACACCCCTCCTTCCCGCTCTTTCATTTTCCTCTTTGTATTTTCTCCTCTATCTCTCTGTGTGGGGTACTGCACAGCTATCTCTGGAGGGCAGCAGAGCACAAGGACAGAGTCCCCGATAAGCCCAGGCTGTTCCTCCCACCTGCTGGAACCTTCCAAGCTCACGATGACTCAAGAGCCCCCAAGTCCAGGGGGCTTCCAGCCTTCGTCTCCAGACCTCTACCCTGACCCCGCCTGTCCCTGCGCAGCTGTACTCGCACCATCTGACTGGAACCCAGACTTGTGCTTCTGTGGGAGTCAAGCTCAGAAGCCTGCTCAGGCAGCTGTTCACAGACATCTGTGTGGCCTTTAGCTTCAGAGCAGAGGATCCCCAACGTGGTTCTGGGCGTGGGGCTCTGCCTGGCTCTCAGGGGTGACCTTTCGCATCCAGATTAACGATTCTGGGAAAAGTCATCCAAGGTCTGACAACTTAGGGCCTCCGGCTGACCATCAAGGTCCCCGCTTCCCGCTTCCCTGCTGTAACGTCTTGGAAAAGCTCACTGATCAAGCATCTCTCTGACCGTTAGTAAACTACGCCACTGCAGAACAGAACCCGGGCGAGTCTGGCTCACCACCGAGTCCCAGTACGAGGCACAGTGCTCAGGATCTGTTAAGAGAACGAATGAGTGAGTGTCTGATTTAAGTGTCAAACGAAATGAATGTAGAGCCATCATCCCTGTATTCCAGGTACCCAGACTCCTGAACGCGTAGCCCTGCCGCAGACAGACCCAAGGGGCCTCCAGCCTCTGTCCAACTGGGTAACACAGTGGTTCTGTGCTGTACTGAGCAAAGAATTACAGGGAAAGCAACAATGAACACTTCCTTCAGAGCCAGTCCAAATTCCACCTGCAAAAACCTTCTCTTGCTGAGCAGACATGAAGGATATCGTGAGATGTTATTATAACACATAACAGGACACCTGAGTGCCTGGGGAGTGCTGGGCGCCGTGCTAGCTTTAGAGCGGAGCGAACACTTCTCACTCCACATCATTAGTCAACTGGATGCCTCTCCTACCACAGCTAGACACAGCACCCCGTACACAGCAGGTGTTTCCTAAGTGTCGCATGCATCCAGGATGGGTGCAGGAGGAAGCAGAAGATGCTCATTTGGGCTAGCAGCCCCTGAAGGACGGCGATCCGCGTGGATCAAAGGGGTGGAGGACTCCAGACGGAGGCAGAAAGGAAGCACCGGGTGAGAGGATAAATGAACGCCATCACCCCGTGCCCACAGCATCCTCAGATGCCCTCGTGAGGCTCTGCTGGCCCAACAACCCCCCTGGGTCTGTGATGAAACGCCCTGCACTTCAGCTCTACTTAGCATCTTGAGGCCGAGTCAAGGAGAACGCTGGCTGCAGGGCCGCCTCACAAGCACAGGGCAAGGACAATTTCTCTTCCTCACCCACCCAGCCACCCGTGCCAAGTGTTTGAGAGCCTCTCTCTCCTGTATTAGAGCCATGTGCACACCACACCTGCTCCCAGATTCTGGGTCCTGCAGCCCCTGCCCAGCGGCCTGGAACAATCAAGGATCTGCCAGGGCAGGAGCTCAGGTGATGCTGGTTGACTGAATGCACACAAGACCCAGGACCCCGATCTGTCAGAGTGCAAAGCTAAGACTCGTGCATTTCAAGGTATGTAAATTTTACCTACAAAAAAAGAAGAGTGTGGGGCTGGAGAACGGGAAGTAAAGATGAAACGAGGGTGGCAAAACAGTGATAAATGCAGAAGCCAGTCGTGGGTATACAGGGGTTTCACTCTACCATTCTGTTTACTTTCTATCTACTTAAAATTAGGGCTTCCCTGGTGGTGCGGTGGTTAAGAATCCACCTGCCGATGCAGGGGACGCAGGTTCGTGCCCCGGTCTGGGAAGATCCCACGTTCCGTGGAGTGGCTGGGCCCGTGAGCCATGGCCGCTGAGCTTGCACGTCCGGAGCCTGTGCTCCGCAACGGGAGAGGCCACAACAGTGAGAGGCCCGCGTACTGCAAAAAAAACCCCAAAAAACGCAGCCCAGACCTTGACAGGCAAGAAAAGAACTGAGAAGCCAGGGCAAGATGTGTCATTGTAAATTGGCAGCTGTAGTGAACTTCCTCCTTATTCTTAGTTTGGAGAGAAAAGGGAGGAGAGAAGAAAATCCTTAGGGGAGCAGGGACCCCACACCAACAACAGGTTTCCCTGAGCCAAGACTGGCCACGACGCCCCTTCTCCACCTGGAGATCCACCGACACTCGGTCTCCAGCTGCACTAACTCCAAATTGCTAAGGGTGACTTTGATTTACCTCCCTTTTGGAGAGTTCTGGTGCCCCGGACAGTGTGAAGCTGCAGGCCAAGAGGAGACCCGAGGGGCACAGAGCAGAGGCGGGGACAGGAACCCAGGGGAGCCCGCCCCGCCGGCACATACCTCTCCCCGAGCTCCCTGTGCTCCAGCTCCAGGTTGCGATGCAGTGTTTTCAGGCAGCTGTGCTGGCGGATGAGGGCCTCGTACTCCGCGGACTGCCGCTCGTGGAGTGCGCCCAGGTGCTCGTGGTCCTGCAGCAGGGCCTGGTAGGTGGCCGTCAGCTCTTCCTGCTGCTTCTGCAGGTTCTCGAGCTCGCTCTCCTTGGCTGTCTGCTGGTTCTGGAGCAGTGCGTACTGCGCGGTGAGTGAGGCGCTCTGGGAGCCCAGAGTGGAATTTTCCACCTGCCGAGAGGGAGAGGGGGCTGGAGGCTGACACTGAGATAACAGGGACCATCGGTGCAGGCAAGACGCAGCTGGGACCAAGGACAGTTCTACCAGGACTTAAGGAACTGCTGGAGGCCAGATGGCATCAACAGACTGTCGCGGGGCGCTTCACTCCTGAGCCGCTCTCCGCAGACGGGACCTTTGGGGCAAATAAGGTCCTCTCTCTGAATAATACCCTCTTTGAATACTTTTAAAAGCCTCTTTTTAAAGGACAGAGCATCACTGAGGACACAAAATACCTGAACAACCTACCTTGACCTTGACCTAACTGACGCTTACAGAACATCCATCCAACGTCCAAAATTATTAGAAATTTAGGAGAAGGGAGCACTTCCGATCTAATTCTGAGGTCAGAATTACCTTCATATCAAGACCAGACAAAGACATGACAACCATAACCAAAAACCCCAACCAAAACAAAACTACAAGCCAACATCCTATTTGCTCGTTTTAACAGAACGAATCCCAACCTCTTTGCCAGTCTCCTATTCATTGTCTCTGACCCACACGTTACATATTTTCAAACACCTTTCTCAGAAACTGCAATAAACGATCATTTACTTTCCCACAATCTATTAATGGTAAATAAAAGCCAACATCCTAAAACGTGTGGTCCAGAACACTCTTGGCTAGATGCTCTCACCAGCCCGGGAGCTACTTCATACCTTACTTCACTCGTAGAGATCAAAAATTCACATTTGCTTCAAAGAGGCTCTGCCAGGTCCTACAGTGAAGAAGTGTGCTTAACTCTGTCGAACCAAACTTATTTGATCCCAGAACCTCTTTTCCAAGTCATTCCTAACAGCATCTCAAGAAACAGATTTTGGGAAACAGACAAGACTGCAAGGGAAAAGCAGGGAAATAAACTTTTTTTTTGCCTGGGCAGCCGTGTTCAGTCACTGAAAACCAACTTCAAAGATCCTGAGGCTAGGAACCTCGGTTTACAATGAGTCTATCAAAAATAAAACAGAACACCGAACTCTCCCATGCTTTGTCTTACTGATTAGGAGTCGTCAGAGTGCTGGGGCCAGTCTCTAGGAGACACAGAGCATCCTCCCCCCGCCAAGAGCTGCCCGGCCATGCCCTCACCTGCAGCTTAGCCGTCTGCGTCTGGAGCGTGGTGTTGTGCTCCTGCAGGAAGGCGCTCTGCTTCTGCAGCGTCAGGATCTGACTGCTGAAGGCCGTGTTCTGGGTCTCCAAGTGCTGCAGCTGTTCCTTGAGCAGCTGCTTCTCAGCCTGCAGAGCCGCGTTCTGGGGAAGGGGGAAGCATGAGACCAGTCAGACCCCGGCTCTGTACCTGCTAAGCAGCTGCAGGGACGGCTGGTTAGCAGGTACAGAGTCGTGGAACCCTTTGGGGGCCAAAGCCAAAATCCACCGGATGAGAGAAGTAACATTTTCCCTCTTGGAAAGACAACAGAATTAGAAAAAAATTTTTTTGTACGTGCTTTCACAAGAGAAGCGAATATACATGATGGAGACGCTGCAAAGAACCTGAGCGAGTGAGTGTGAGGCAAAGGCGAGCTGGAGCTAAACCTGCTGCATCCTTTCTGTCTTCTGTGCTCTTCTCTGTTTTCTGTTGACCACCCCGAGAATGCATGTCTGTGAGCTTCTCGCACAGAACAGGGAGCCAGAGCCTGCCCTAAAGCCTCACCCCGCTCGGGTGACAGCGGGTAGAAGGCGGCGGTTCATGCTCCGTGAGACCGATAAAGGCCGAGCAAGATACGCCACCGACTGGGCCCGGACGCGTGGGGTGTGGTCTTGCGCTCTCCCTGACCAGCATGGGGCTTAGGGTCAGGTCTCTTAAACTCCGTCTCACCTTTCTCATCTGTCAAAGGAAAATAGTCACTATCTACTTCATAAGGCTGTTGGGAGACGTCAAACAAGATCAGGGGTTTAGACGTGTGTGGACAAACTCGCTCTGTAAAGGGCCAGACGGCAAATATTATTTTGGGGTTTGCCGGCCATAGGGTCTCTACCTCAACCAGTGACCCCTGCCGTCGCCGTGGAAAGGCAGTCCCACACGATGTGTAAGCAAAGGGTGTGTCTGTGGGCCAATAAAACCTTATTTATGAAAACAGGGGGCGGACCGTGGTCTGTCGACCCCCAGAAGAGCACCGAAACACAGATCACTGCGGAAACAGTGCTGGTGGAGATGCCCCAGACCCAGTGCAGGAAGCATAGAGTAAGTCCCCGGGGAAAAGGGGGACCTGCCCCTTCAGTCAGAAAGGTTGAAGGGACCTCAAGTGGCAAGGAGCAAACGGGACTTGCCAGGGAACTCAAGAAGAGGCCAACGAGACCTGGATAAATCTCAACAGCTTCTGACACCCCGGGTCCTTCCCGGTAATGGGAGTTCCTGCTCCGTCTGCAGAACTGTCGACAGTGGCCTCTCCCTACTCACGTTGCGCTCCAGCTCGATGGCCCGGTCCTTCACACGGAGCAGCTCCATCGTGGCCTCCTTGGGGCTGGGCCCCCAGCGCTCCTTCCCCGGGTGACCCTCGACCAACGGCCCCACAGGGTGTTTGAAAGAGTTCTGCACCTGCTTCCCCTCTTCTTGGCTCTTCCTGAGGATCTCACACTCCTTCTTCAACTGCGGGTGCGAGAACGGGAAAGCAGACTTGGGGCAGGAAGAGGCCGGGCTCGGGGCCCCGCACCAAACCCACCCCCGTCAGCATGCCCAACCCCTCGCCCGGCACTGGACCCGCCAGACTCCTGCCTTTGCTCTTGCGGGGAGGACCTCCGTCCTGCACGTTGCCCCCTCCCTGCAGAGGTGACTGCCGGGCAGCAGCCGGGACCCAGTCCCGACTTTATAGCCACGTGAGCGCAGCCAGACTTCTCCCTCCCGAGCCTCAGGGGTCCACTCCGTCGACACTTGCTCCAGAACACGGGCATCCAGGCCGCCCCTCTGCTACCCAGGTGAGGGGCTGGGAAAGGTGAGGCAGGGACCTCACAGCCAGGACCTACGGCCTGACCCTACGGGGGCTGCTCTTACCACCTGGAGCTCGTTCTGTAGGTGGTGAGTCAGGCTGGCCTTCTCTTCCATCTGTGCTTCTAAGAACACAATCTTTTCTTCTTTCCTGGCTAGTGCTGTTTTGAATGCTGATTCAGTTATGCTCTCCAAAATCTTGTATTTCCTGAAAAATACAAATACACAGTAGTATTCATCTGCCTCTTCTACCCACAAGCTCCCAGTCTCCCAGCTGCCAACACGCCCCTCCCCCACTAAGCTGGTTTCCGCGTCACGCTGCAAGATGTGTCCCAGAAGAACTGCAGGAGTCAAAAACCATCACCTAGAGCTGTTCCCCAGGCTGTTGGCATAGATATGTCTGGGACACCGTCAATGAAACATCACTGCTATAGTTTTCCAGGCGTCGTTTCATGTATTGTTATGGCCATTTTACAGATGGGGAAACAGAGTCTCAGAAAGGTTAAGGAATCCATCCAAGACCACAGTGCTAGGTAAGCGGTAAATCTGTGTGGCCTTTTCACCACACCTAAAGGACATCACGTTGGTTACAAGTCCAACAAAAGTCCAAGGTGTTGGATTTCCTTGAAAAGCGAGATGATTTAGGAAAGCACTGCTGGCAAAGGCAGCAAGAGTTAAAATTTAAAAAAATTAAAGGGCTGGTGGAGGGAGAGGGAACGAACAGGTGGAACACAGATGATTTTTAGGGCAGTGAAAATACCCTGTATGACGCTATAGGGGTGGATACAGGCTATCACACGTTTGTCAAAATCCACAGAACATGCAACACCGAGAATGACCCCGATGTCAACCGTGGACTCTGGGTGATGATGAGGTGTTGGTGGGGGTGTTGATGGTGGGGGAGGGTGCGCATCGGGGGCAGGGGCTCTACAGGAAATCTCTGCACCTTCTCCTCACTCTTGTTGTGAAGTTAAAACTGCTCGAAAAAAGCCTAACTAGAAAAAAGTTCAGAAGCCTTTTCATTGGACAAAAGAATCTCCTTCCACTCCCGCCTCGGAATGTCCAGGAAGGAGGCCCTGGATAGAAAGTGCCACGTGACAACAGGCCCTCGGGTGTGAAAAGTAAACTGAGCTCTGGGGGTGGGGCTGGGGCGCGGAGCCTGCAGGGTGCGGGGGCGCTGGGATGCAGGCGTGAGAGGAAAAAGCCTGCAGCCACCCAGGGAGGGGTCCTCACGTGTCACCGTTGCTGCTGTCATCCCGCAGCAGCAGCTCCTTGTGGAGGCCAAGCTTCTCGAGTTCCTGGCTCAGTTCCTCCAGCTCACTGCTCAGCTGCTGGCTCTTCAGCTTCTCCTGCACCAGGTCCTGTGGGGACAGTGAGGACAAGCGTGGGAAAAGAGCCCAGCGGAAACGGCAGGAGGGCCTGGCGCAGGCCAGTCTCAGGGCTGAGCGACCACCTTCTCGAGCCATGGCCAGCTTGGGTGTCTCGAGGGCCAAGCAGGCGGTTCTGTGGGGACGGTGAACCTCAGGGATGCCTCCAAAGGGAACGGATGAGCACACCTTCCCAGCGCCCGGAGTTCAAGATACCAGACCATGTGGCAGCGTGTCCAGGAAGGATCGAACGTGCTCCAAACACATCCAGACAAGTGTCTGAAATACCACTTATGGTGATCTCTGAGGAGCGGGTTTGAATTCTGTGAACGTGATTGCCTTTTCCACGCAGTAATGGATCAATAACTAGTTAGCTCATTGCAGAGAACTCAGAACAAAGTGTAAAGAGGAGAAAGATTTTACTTTAAATACTGGTTTTGATTTACTCTTCAAAAGTGGATGTTGACCTCATTTAGGGGTTCACTTACTCTAGTCCACACCTCTGTAACTCTCCAGGGAGTTATACCGTTTTTTGCCCAGTGTCACAGCTATTTGCACACACGAGGACCCCCTACCACACACACCCCAAGGCCTGGAACAGCAGTGTGACGGAGGGTGGTGCTCGCCAAACATTCCGGGGTCGCTCCCTGGCTGCAGCATGGAAGGGCCAGTGTGTGATCTTCCAGCTGCCTCTCCCCTGCCTCGGGGAATGCCCAAACCCCACGTTGAGATGGTGGAGCCGTGAGATCAAAGCCGCCTGGGATGCTGAGCTCTCCAGAGTCACCTGGACTTTCGTGAAAGAGAAACCAGCCTTGGACATGACAAGCCCTGCGATTCTGGGGTCATTCGTTACTGCAGCATAACCTAACTTACGCTTACAGAGGCAGGGGCTATGGGTCAGGCTGGTGTCTTGCATCTCTCCCCAACAGTGTACTGATCTGCTCGCACTGACACTCAGTGATCTTTTTTTTAATGTGGAGACCTCTCCGTGGTCACCAAGTCTATTTCTTTTTCTTCCTCGGCACACAGCTGGAACACATGTCCCAACCTCCCTGGCTGTCAGGTGCGGCTATGAGACCATATTCTGCCCCATGAAGTGTGGTCCTTCTCTTCTTCATCTTCCTGCTGCAGGTAGAGGAGCCAGAAGAGGGCTCCACTGTGGGACAGCCGGGCCACATTATGGAGGGCACCAGGTGTCTGTGAACAGTCACATGGAACTTCCACACGTGTGGACACTCGGCTTCTGTGATGGGCCACTCAGACGCTGGAGTCGTTTACTAGAGCAGTGACTCACCCTGTGGCGCTGCAGGAAAGCCCGGGTGAGCCATGCAAAAACTACCAGGGAAAAGTAAGACACATATTCACCAAGAAACTGTAAAACAGTCGCACCCTTTCATCCTGTAATTGCACTTCTAGGCATATATCCTAAGAAAATAAATACATTCGTGAAGGTGCGTGTGTGCAAGGATGTCCAGTGTTTTTCTAAAATTAATTAATTAATTTATTTTTGGCTGTGTTGGGTCTTCATTGCTGCACGCGGGCTTTCTCTAGTCGCAGTGAGCAGGGGCTACTCTTCTTTGCGGTGCGTGTGCTTCTCATTGCAGTGGCTTCTCTTGCTGTGGAGCACGGGCTCTAGGCATGTGGGCTCAGTAGTTGTGGCATGCAGGCTCAGTAGTTGTAGCGCACGGGCTTAGCTGCTCCGCGACATGTGGGATCCTCCCAGATCAGGGCTCGAACCCGTGTCCCCTGCATCGGCAGGCGGATTCTTAACCACTGCGCCACCAGGGGAGTCCCAGTGTTATTTAAAATTGTGGGAAAAATCAGAAACAATCTAAATGTCCAGAAAGAAATCACAGTAAGTCCATAAAATCAATACCTCACTGCCATTAGAAATCATGGCTTGAAACCTATTTAACGTAATGAGAAAAGTATAGTAATAGAGAGAAACAGAACAGGGCTAGGATGGAGAAGGTAGGGTATCAAGTGTGTGTATACACAAATGGACAAGGAAAAAAGAAGAAATAAAATATGCTGGATTGTTAGCCCTGGTTATCTCTGGGCCGTAAGATCATAACAGGTGATTTCTATTTCTTTTTTATGCTTTTGGGCATCATTCTGTTTAGAAGCAGGGGACAAATGCCAGGGGCCTCTCCCTGTCTCACCTCTATTGCAGAAGCACCTGTCGGGCAGCACGGTGACCCTGCCCAACCCCCACCGAAGGGGCCGCCCGCCCCCGTCTCACCTCCCTCAGGGTGGTCAGTGTCCTCGTGTGCATGGTGACCTGCTTGGTGAGGTCCCTGTTGTCCTTCTCCAGCTCCTTCAGCTTGCCGGCTGCTTCCCGGCAGCGGGCCAGCTCCTTGTCCAGCGCGCGGCTCTCCCTCTCGGCAGCGGATAGCTTGGCGGAGCTGTCGTCCAGGACGGCGTCCTTGAGCTCCACCTGCTGCCACAGACGCCGGGCCTCCTTCTCCAGCAGCTTCTTGTCTTTCTCCAGCTGGGCCACCTCCTGCTCCAGCGCCTTCCGGTCCTGGCCGGCCCGCTCCAGCTGCCTGTTGGCGAGCCGGAGAGCCTCCAGGTCACGCTGCAGGGCCTGGTTCTCGGCCTCCAGCTGCCCCAGCTCCCGCTCCAGGGCCTGCGCCTTCTGGCCGCTGCTGTCCAGGCTCTGCTGCAGCCGCAGGTTCTCGGCGCTCAGGCTCTGGTAGCTGAGCTCCAGGCGCTCCGACTTCTTGCCCAGCGCCTTGAGCAGCTCCACGCTCGTCCTCAGCTCCTGCTTCTCCCGCTCCAGCTCCGCCACCTTGGCGCCCGTGAAGCGCATGGCCTCCACTGTCCTGCGCAGCTCCAGGTTCTCCTTGTCCAGCTGCCTGTTGTCCAGCTCCAGGCTGGCCAGCTGCACCTGCATGTTCTGCAGGGCGTCCAGGGACTTGCGCAGCTGCCGGTTCTCCAGCGCCAGCCCGCGGCTCTCGCGCTCCATGGCGTCCGCCTGCTCGCCCGCCGCCTGCAGGGAGCTCACCCTCTGCGCCAGCCTCCCCTTCTCCTCCTCCAGCCGCCGCAGCTCCCGCTGCAGCTCCTCCACCTGCCCCGCCTTCTCCTGCGCCTGCTCCAGCTCCAGGCTGCTCAGCCGGCCGCTGGCCTCCGTCACCGTCCCCTGCAGGGCTTTGCTCTCCTGCTCGAAGTCCTTCGCGCGGGCCTCGCTGCTGACCTGCGACCTCTCCCGCAGCGTCCACACCGTCTGGTTGAGATGGTCCTTTTCTTGTTCAAGGTCCCTGATCTGCGGGAAGACACGACAGGAGTGACAGCGGCTGCTGCACAAATGTATTTCGGTGAGTTGGGGCTAAAGTCTGATTTAATCTGGGGGACTAAAGCATAGGCCCTAAAAGACCACCCCATTGTGAATCCAAAAAACAGCCTAACGGTCCTGCTGTACAGCACAGGGAGCTACATCCAATAGCTTGTAGTAATCTATAATGGAAAAGAATCTGAAAAAGTACACACACACACACACACACACCACACACACACACACACACACACCACACACACACACGCACCACACACACACCACACACACACACCACACACTCACCACACACACACACCACACATGCACACACCACACACACCCCACACACACCCCACACACACACCACACACCACACACACACACCACACACACCACACACACACACCACACACACCACACACACACCACACTCACCACACACACACACCACACATGCACACACCACACACACCCCCCACACACCCCCCCACACACCACACACACCACACACCACACACACACCACACACACACACCACACACCACACCACACACACACCACACACACACACCACACACCACACCACACACACACCACACACACACCACACACACACACACCACACACACCGCACACCACACACACACACCACACACACACACCACACACACCACACACACACCACACCACACACACACACCACACACCACACACCACACACAACCACACACACACACCACACACACACCACACACACCACACACCACACGCACACACACCACACACCACACCACACACACACCACACACACACGACACACAACCACACACACACCACACACACCACACACACACCACACACAACCACACACCACACACACACCACACACACACACACCACACACAACCACACACACCACACACACCCACACACCCACCACACACACACTACACACACCACACCACACACACCACACACACATACCACACACACCACACACACACACACCACACACCACACACACACCACACACACACGCACCACACACACACACACACCACACACACACCACACACCACACACACACCGCACACACCACATCACACACACACCACACACACACCACACACACACCACACACAGCACACACACCACACACCACACACACACCACACACACACCACACACCCACACACCACACACCACACACACACACCACACACACACACCACACACACACCACACTCACACACACACCCCACACACCCCACACACACACCCCACACACACACACCACACACACCCACACCACACACACCACACACACCACATACCACACACACCACACACACACACCACACACACCACACACACACACCACACACCACACACACCACATACCACACACACACACCACACACCACACACACACCACATACCACACACACACCACACACAACCACACACACACCACGCACACACCACACCACACACACACCACACACACACCACACACACACACCACACACCACACACACACCCACACCACACACCCACACCACCCACACACACACACACCACACACACACCACACACACACACACACCACACCACACACACACACCACACACGCACCACACACACACCACACACAACCACACACCACACACACACCACACACACACACACCATACACACACCACACACACACCCACACCATACCCACACACCACACACACACCACACTCTCTCACACACACACACACACACACACACACACCCCTGAACTGCTTTGCTGTACACCAGAACTGAACTATACTTCAGTGAGAAAAAAAAAGAAGTCCTAACGTTCCCAGGGGTTAATATGGACACAAGGTGAACAGCATGGAGACCCCTACGGAGACAGTTCAAATTAAAATGCCTTCATGGCGGCCAGGATGATTTAGAAACATAAACCCCATCTCTCTCCCTCTCATGTAAAACAACGATAGTGATTCCCTTGGTACGTTTATCCTGGCCGCCACCTCTGTGGGCTCCCCTCACGCCTCTCCCCTCGCGCAGCCCCTGCACAGGATCCTCCCGCTGCCCTGGACCACCCCTGCGCCCAGCGGCCTTCAGCATCACTGCTCCCCCTCCTTCTCCAGGGCTCAGCGTGAGCAGCTCCTCAGGACAGCCCTGCACCAGGGCTCCTCAGCGCCTTCATCCAGCAGGGTTCTCTGCGTTATTCCCTCAAGAGCACACGTCTGAAACTGCCTTGCCTGTCGCCTGTCCTTCTGCCCTCTACGTCAGCCACACCTGAGCAGAAGCCCTGCCTGTCTCTTCACGAAACGTGGCACCATCCCTTCCCCCCATTTCTGCTCTACATCAGGGGCTGAAAAACTCAAATATTGGATACCCCAGGCTCCCTCGCAGGTAGCGGTGGTCATGTGTTGGGTGTGGCCAATAAGATGTGACAGAAGGTCCCGGGAGGGTTTCCCTCTGCCCCTTGCCCTCCAGGGTGTGTGGCAGCCACTGCTAAGACTGGCAGAGGGAGGAGAGGCCTGGCCCCTGCACGGCATCACAGAGCCTTTGCACCAGCACTGGACTGCCCCCTATCCGGGACTTCCTGTGGCGGGAGGCGAACAAACCTCGGGCTCAGCGGGACGCCGCGGACGTCTGGAGCTGGATCATTCTTTGTCATGCGGGGCTGGTCCCGTGTGTTGCAGGACGTTTAGCCGCATCCCTGGCCTCCACCCACCACATGCCAAGAGCATCTCCTCTCTCCTCCCCAAGTCATGACAATCAAAATCGTCTTCAGGCACTGCCAGTGCCCCCCACAGCTGACTGAGAGTTGCTGGTTTGAGCTGCAGCTAGGCTAGGTACCTGGTAATGCACGTTTCCCCGATGGATTCCCAGGAAATGGCTAAATCCCGGACTCTTCCTCCTGCAGGCAGGGGTTCAGGAGAGGGGTCTGTTCCGGGGGTGCCTACCTGCCGGGCTTTGTCAGCCTTCAAGGTTTCCATGTCGCTCTGCAGCTGCTCTTTCTCTCTGATCAGCTCCTCACTCAGGGTCTCCAAATCCTGGTTACTCTGCTTCTCCCTCTCCAGCTGGGTCTGTAACTTCTCGATCTGCAGACCCAAAAGACCCAGCCGGGCAACAGTTGGCTTCACGAAGTGAACTACGTTTTAAAATAAATCCAAAACTCATCAGCCCCCACAGAACACTTTAACGGGACTTTTCTCAAGGGCAAGTGTCCAGGCGTTGCTCTGAAGGGACCTCCCTGCCCCCTCTAGCCTCAGCTCCTAACCCACGACTTGCATCTCCAGCTCAGGGGCACCATCAGTCAGCCTCCTCCCAGCCCACCTCTCCTCACCCGCACTGCCATGTGCCCAAGTGCCTCCGGGCTCCCTGCTCCCATCTCAGGCCTTGTCCGCTTTCCCAAGGGTCAGACCACATGCCCGGGGCCACCACCACTGGATGTCCCACGGACTTCACTTGGTGACACACCTATTCGCCCTGCTGCTCAGAGTGGTCTTCCGCTATGTCCCTCCTTCCTCTTTCACCCTCCAGTAACTCTGTCCCCAAGTCCTGCCCTCTCTACCCAAGCTGCTCTACCGCCACTGCCTGGCTAGGGCCGGGCCACCTTCCCTCTGGCCTGGACAACCATCCAATCACCTCCCTGACACCGAGCTCTTCTGCTGGGGTCACCCCGCCTGACCTTCCTAAAACACGAACTAGCTACTTCATCGTGTCTAACACCTGGATCAGGTGGTGAATCCTGATCCACTCAGTAGGTCCAGGGCAGGGCCTGAGATTGAGCTCCTAGGAGATGCCCATGCTGGTGTCTGCACTGCGAGGACTTCCCTTCCCGCCAACGCTGCTCCCCTTCCCGCCAACGCCAAACCCCTCAGAGTGGGGGACTGGAGTTGGGAAAGAGGCATGACTCTGGTGTCACAGGGACAGAGTTCAGAGTCCAGTCCCTCCCTACTAATGACATCACCACGAGCAAGTTTCTGTAACTGATGCAGGACCAGCAGCGAGCATCCTTGAGAGTTTCTGTCACTGTGTCGTGCTCGGCACACGCCTAGCAGGCGGCGGCGGGTGCAGCGATGTTCGCCGCCCCTCCCCACGAGCGCTCCGGGCCCGGCCACCCAGAGAGTTCCTGACTAGCCGGTCTGCATTTTGACATGCTCCTAAATGATCCTGATGTTCTGGTTTGGGATGGCTGTCCTGAAAAAATAGATTGCAAAGACCAGATGGCTCTCGAAGCTCTGAAAGACCTTGGACCTCGGGCCACGACCCCGAGATGCCCAACGACCCCCGTGAGCAGCAGGGCCGAGCCTGCAGCAGTTCAGCCCACCTGGGCCGGGGCCTGGCACGGGAGGTTCCGAAGCTCCCGGAAGATCACTGCTCTAAAGCAGACTCTGCGTACCTGTCCTCGGGTGAGGGGCGCGCTGCCTTCCTGGCGCACAGATCTGGGAGCTCTCAAACCCTCACAGGAGGGAGCAGCACGCAAGCTCCTTCCCCCACCAGCCCACCAGCGGGGAGAGCCGGGCCGAGCTCATACTCCTACTGTCATATCACGGCAGCACCTCAACCCCCCCTGCCCCAACCCGGGGACCCCAGGACTGGGGAGCCCCACCCAGCTGGGGTCCACAGGAAAACACGCTATAACGCGGCGAACATCCGAGTGGTTCTCAAAAGCAAGAACGTATTTCTAATCCTTCCTTATCTTTGCCCCACTTCCTGGCACAAGGCCTGGGACTCGGCCGGGCACCAGGGATCACCTCCGATGGTAAAGCCTACGCCTGAGACAACGGCCTTGGGGAATAAAGGCAACCAAATACTCAGGAGGACGCTGGGCCCAGAGGGGCTCAGCGACTGGCCCGAGGCCTCGCAGTGACGACGGGGCAGAGCCGGGGCACACCCCCCGTGGCCGACCCCCCAGTCCTCACTCACAGTCAGGGGGGCCTGCTGGCTTACCCCCACCCTTACTGTTAATAGCCTATCCCTGCTGCCTCTTCTCTCCCAGAGAAAGGAACATTATTCCAACCTCTGCATTTCTCGTTGCTGTTGCTTCTGGTCTAAAGATGTGATCTCCCCAGGTCCCACACCCAAGCCGTCTCTCTCCTTTTCTGGCTCTTTTTGCCACGGAACCAGAGCCCATCCCTGAAGGACCTCGGTGCCCCTGGGGTGAACTCGCTGGGCGGAGATGTGGGCTAGCTCCAGGCCTGCCAGCCCTGAGAGGTTTCCCGTCCTTCCTTCCCAAAGCACCTGCCTTGGGCTGCAGGGGCCACTCCGGGTCCCAGGCCATGTGGGTGCCGGGGGCCTGCCTCTCAGCCCCGGGCTGCTCTTTCCTTCTAGTAACAGGCCCCCAAAGGGCTGCCCCTTCCCCTGAAAATAAGGATTCTTAACTCTTAGGACATCAATGCAGATTCACAGTCGCAGGAAGGAGGCAGCTTCTCTACGGTCCGTGGAAGTTTTGTGGGTTAGAGGGGAGGATATTAACTTCAGGGAACTAGGGTTTCCACAGACATTTCAGACCTAAGCAAGCTCGCAGCCTGGGCTATGCTTGGGGTGTGGTAAGAACCAGGCTGGCACCAGCGGGACCTGGGGGTTCACTGATTGACTGACGAGTGTCAGCTGGGGCCCAGACAGGCCACATGGGGGGGTGCCGAGGAGGGTGGGATGGCTGAGGCTGGAGGAGGGAAACTGGGGTGAGCTGAGATGGATTAGGGTCCAGTGAGCCCTCCAGCTGGGGCTGAGGTGTCCACCCATCCAATGTTAGGGGGCACCGTCAGTGCTCGGCTCTGGGGGGAGAGAGCAAAACCACGGCTGCTGGGCCAGGACAGGTTTGGTCAGGCCACGGGCAGGCTGAGCAGGTGGGGAAGAGGCGCTCTGGCGGGCAGAGGGCCGCCTCCCAGGGATCCCAGCACCAGACACAGGACGGGCCTGGGAACTGCGGCACCTCCCTCCTGCCAGGGATTCTATGCCAAGACATGCCTCCTAAGAACCGTGGCAGGAGAGGGCTGGTGTCCCACCAGGGAACTGACCCCGAGGGGAAGCAGGAGGGTGGGGCCTGAGAGACGGGGGCTGAGGAGTAATGCCGGGCAGGCAGCACCCACTGCCATCCTGTTTGTGCAGAGGAGGGGCCAGAGTGAGCCACGAGGGTGGGGAAAAGCGTGAGCGGTCATCTCAGAGGGCTGCTGGGAGCCGGGCCAGCGCTATTACGTTGCGGGCTTTCTGCAGCAGACCCGTGAGGACCCACAGAGTCAACGGTTCTCATCTTTCTAAAGGCTGATTCTTTTTTATCTTGGCCAAGGTCGAACTGCCACTTATAAAGACATTTCCTGTGCTAGGGCCATGTGAATCTAAAAAGCCTAAACCGCCTAGCTGCCTTCCCCATGCTGTTCCACGCTGAGAGACATCGCATGAGATGGGGTGGGGTTTTCTATCGTCCTACGAAGGCAGGACAAAATGCTTGTCGGCCGAAATGCTGCATGGCACACGATGCTTCAAAGGGACAAGAAGAGCGAGTAATCAAGCCTGGGAGGTCCCACGAGGGGGCTCCAGAGACCAGTTCACAGAAGGAGGGGCTGTCCCAAGCCTCACACAGAGACAAGGGACCAGCACAGCCAGGACCAGCGGAGCCCAGGTCTCTCCCTGCAGCCCGTGCCCCTCCCACTGCCTGTGCAGCAGAGAATGACACTGGCAGGACTCGCGGGCAGGTGGGACACCCGAAAGCACCAGGCCTGCATGGCGGTCAGCAAGCAACGGGGCTCGCGTCCTCTTCCTCAGCTGGACTCTGACAGCTGGTGTGCTCGGAGCCCACGATGCAACTGCGCCATCGCAGTGTGGCCTAGGTGTTCTGAGGCCCTCTGACCTGGAGTGACCAAGACCTGGAGGCGATCCCTAGCCTCTCAACGGCCCCTTTCTGCACCTGAGACTGAATCCCCAGTGCAAATGCGGGGTGGGGGGGTCCTCCTAACTGCAGAAGGAAGACTGCTCTGTAAGCCTCTGTCTGTTCTCCCAGATGTCTGGGTTCTCCTGTGCTCCTGGGAAGACCCAGCAGCTGTCCTGAAAGGCAAATACCGTTCAGCCATCTCTTCTTTTCCATCTCGTAGACTGAGAGGAGGGAGTGAGCACTGATCCTGTTTTACCACCAGCAGTGCCCTAAAATGCCCATCAGTGGTCCCTACTCCCCACACACGTAGGTGTGACTTACATCATTGCCTCCTCTCCCCTATGATCCATCCTATGCTTTTTCACAGTCCACTGTTTTCTTTTCACTGAGCCCTTACCACGTGCCAGACTCCTTACATACACTAGCTCATGGAGTCCACGCAACACGTGTTAGGTGGGAAGCCCACTAACCCCATTTCACAGATGAAGACGAGGAGGCACACAGGTCAAGTACTGTCCGAGACGTACCCTCAAGGCAGTGCAGGCACAAGCCACGCTGCCTCTTAACTCCTCTCGCAAGTGCTCTTGTTCTTCTATTATTGTGTAATTAACTGCGGCTGCACTGGCTTCTGCTTTTCTCCCAGCGGCGCATCCTCAGCGACACCTGACTGCCTTGCCTGGCCACCGACTAGCCTCTATAGGGCAGACCGGGTTGGGGGAGGGGTGTCCACCCGCCTAGGCCGGGTTACCTTCTTGCTGAGCTGGTGATTCTCCCTCTCCAGCTCCCCGCACTTGAGGTTGCTCTCCTCCAGCGCCAGGGACGCGTCCCGCAGCCCCTGTATGGTGCTCTGGAGGCTCTGGTTCTCCTTCTCCAGCTTCAGGATGCGGCTAGAGGCGCACTCGTTCAGCTCAAACACAAACGACTTCCTGGAGGCTGAAGCACAAAGCTGAGTCAGGCCCAGGATCCAGGAGCCTCTGCTTCCAGCCATGAGCCGGGGCCATCGGGCCGCCATGAGCCGGGGCCATCGGGCCCCCATGCCCTAGGTTTGAGGGGCCTGGGAAGGGCTCCCATAGGTTGGCTGGGTGCCCCCCATTTCACATGCTGCCGTCGCTGTTAGTGCCTCAAAGTCCCTCAGGCAGTTTCAGTCCCTCTGCTGGCTCAGCTGGGCCCAGAGCTTAAGAGGAAAGCAGATTACAGTGAAGAAGCCAATGCAAACGTTAGGACTGTGTTAACTGCCAGGATCTGCTTCTTAACAAGCTGCTAACCAAGCTGACCGACGGTACAACTCAAGGGTCTTAGGGCCTAAAAGAGATGGCAAATAGGCGACATTTTCTGTGCCAGCTCTGAGACTAGTGGGAGTCTGGGTGGCTCAGCAGGAGGGGCACGGTAATCGACTAGTTATGTCTGCCACTGGTGGCAGAAGGCTCTGTGGGCACGTATGCCCAGTACTTGCCATCCCTGAATAAGGTCCTTTGGACAGAGATTTCATTTTTTAATTTCACGATTACATTGACAAAAATATGAGATAGTACATGTAAACTGCTTTAAAAATGCTAAGTGCGATGAAAATATAAGCTAAAGACAGAAAAAGGGAGATTATCTACTCTGCTTTCTTTCAAAGAGCTTGAATACAAATGGAGAAGGGGGCCATAGACCTGAGAGTCAGGAATGGGAGTTCTTTGCTCCTTCCTGCCACCAGCAGGTGCATGACTTTAGGTAAGTCATGGGGCTTCTTCAGGAGGAGAAAGGAACGTGTATGGAAGTCCCTGAAAGAAGGGGTTGGTGTTGTTCCGTCCCCGCCTGTCCCATCAATGGCACAGACTCAGCTCTGGGAGCCTCATGACACTGTTAAGAGGGCTGCGCCCCGACCTGCTTCTTACTCATCACCCCAGGGGCAGGGGTACATACAGGACGATGGCTTCCCTAGTGAGCACATCAAGCTAGAAACAAGGGTGTGTGTGTTGAGATCCTCTGGGCGATCGTAAGAACTGAAAGGCACGTGCCACCCTCTCTGAGTTCTCATCTTGCACCGAGGATAGCAGTTCAGACCCAACAAGCCCGAACGTCCTCAAGACCCCGAGCAACAACAGGCCGTGAAGCAGTGGAGATGGAGAGAGTGCCCGTGGCTCTGACCCAGGCCCAGCGCTGACGCACGTGAGCACACATGCTTGCAACGTATGAAACCACGCTACCAATGAAACAAATCTCAACTAAAACTCAGCTAATGCTCAGCCTGGGATCACTGGGGCAGTACCTTGGCAGCATTCATGAAAAAAGGACATTTTCTAATTGGGGTGAAATATACTTAACATAAAATTTACCATTTTAAAGTGTACAGTCCTGTGGCATTAGCTATGTTCCCATTGCTGTGCAACCAACACCAATATCCACCTCCAGACTTTTCCATCATCCCAAACTGAAACTCTGTACTCGTGGGGACTAATTCCTCAGGTCCTACAAGTTAAACAACAGCATGGACCACGAGCCTCCTTTCTTCTTCCATAAAAGCCAGTGCTTCAAAGACTAGTACTGTGACATAACAGCTTACTACTGAGTGCCACACTCATTAGCACCCCAAGCAACCAGAGCGATGGGATGTATTTCATTAAGACCTTGGCAACAAGAACAGCTGTCCCTTATTGCTGGCCGTGGGCCAGGCATGGCATCATGTTTCACTGTCTCCTCCTATGAGGCAGCTTCATTACTCCCATTTTGCAGACAAGGAAACTGAGGTCTGAAAGAGGTCACCCAGCTAACCTCCAGTGAAGGAGCCAAGACTTTACGCCAGGTCTTTCTGAATCAAGAAGGCGGCACAGCACACATGCAGAAGTATATGCAGGCTCTGCCTGCATCATGCCTTCATTCAGGTCAATGTTCATCAGCTCCCAGCTAAGCACCGGGAGTTGGGAACACCAAGAATAAATCGTGCTCACTGACCTGAAAGGGCCCACAGACTGTACTGAGTAGTCATCTAAAGGGGTGAGGCTTTCTGACCCCACAGGTCACCCTGGTTTCTAACAGAAATACTCTTATTTGGTCTGGGACTGTCCCAGGAGTCCTGCACCACTTCTCCGCTCTGCCAGGGGGCAGTGGCCCTCCCCGATGGACCTGTACTCCTCCCAGAGCCGGGAATCAGAGTGACCCCACCCTCGGCCCCCAGCACAGTGTGCGGGCACCGAAGCACAGATACGACTAACTTCCCTCAGAGATGAGCAGTTTAATAAGCTGATTTTTTTGTCTGGAACTGATGGGACCCCTCGAAGAGAAGAGGTTTCCAGCTACACTCAACGACCTTGCCATTATTTGAGGGGGTGTTTATCAGAACTGAAAAAGCAGCCCCCAAACCAGCCAAAAGCCCTACCTCGCTCTGTCCAGCTCTAACTAAACAATAACTCGCACTATCGGGGGCACGTGTGCTATTTCTGAACACAGGAACTGGCTTATTGTTTGCTGGGCGCCGAAGCTTCCTGCTGCGGTGCTGACTGCTGCCCCACCCACTTTCCCCTGGCCGACACCCCATCTGTCTGCGCAGGGGCAGCGGTGCAAGCATAGGAGGGAAAAGAAGAGGCCTGGGTCCTGTGAGAAGCAGCCTCTTAGTAGCTCCCACCCAGAGAGACAGAGAACAGACTGCATCCGTCTTGCCCAATTATGCAAATGAATGGAGGAAATAATGCCCAAGGTACATTTCTAGTGGGGATTAGTGACCACTGGGGACGTCTCCTGCCATCCAGAGCTTTCAACCGTCCACAGACAGGCCCACGATGCCCTCCGGTGTCAGCGTGCTGTAATCTGGAAGCTCCTGGGACCGTCCATATGGGAACTGGGAAACCTGGCAACACTTGATTTGTGTTTCATGTCCTGACATCAAGGCTGCCAGACCCCTCATGTTCTCCTTGGGGAGAAGGGTAATGAAACAGTTCCAAATGGCACTTGAAGGAAATCCTACTTACTTGGGGTGAATGGATGGCCTGACATGGAAGATACAGAGCTGAGGGCTCCGCTCCGTGGATGAGGAAGCGGCCTCAGCCAGGCTGGCTCCCCGGCACCGGGCGCTACCTACCGTCGGACAGGTCTGCGTTCTTGGACAGCTGCTCCAGCTCCCAGCCGAGGTGGGCGGATTCATTCATGCTCTGCTTCTGCGCAATCTCGAGGGCCATGTTCTCTTCCAGCAGCTCCTCTATTCGCTTCTTATCCATGTCCCGGTCCTAGCGCAGGAAGAAGGACGGAGTGAGAACGTGGCCGGGCGGGCCCCTCTGGACATGCCCCGGCCCCCGTGCATTCACCCTCATTCCTCGAGGATGAAGGGACCCCAGGCACCTGCTCACTTCCCTGCACAGAAACGAGTCCAACACGGGGCCCAGCTGTGAGAGTTACAGCCACTGAAAGATACCTTGACTGGCAACGGAGGTGATAAGAGAGCCAAGGTCTCTAACTGAACGCTGTCTGAACTAAGTGACTTATGGCCCAGAGCTTTAGAGCAAGTACCATGGTGACAGGTGGCTTCGAGGCTCTAGGGAACCTAACAAGCCTTGAGAAGCCTGTAAAGAAACTCACAAATCACAGCTCAGCCCACACCGTAAAAGCCAGCAGAGACCCTGCTTGCAGAAGACACACACGTTAGCTCATCTGTACAGAAAAGCAACCCAGAGGTACCGTCCTACCCGTCTGTAGGCGTTCAGTGGTGCCCACCCGAACCCGCTGAGCTGGGCGAGCTACTCTCTGCAGTCAGCGAGTCACTGTGTCGGCAGTGGCACCAAACCCAGTGACGGAAAAGCCAGAGAGGGGCGCAGCACAAACCCGAAACCTCCCCAATCTGTTTAGACAGATCTGAGCGACAACAGCCTGCAATACCAATTCCAGGTCGTGAAGCTTTGATTTCAGCTGCAGGTTCTCTTTCTCCAGCTCATGCACTTTATCGCCCCGGGCTCGAGCGGCAGTCAGCTGTTCCTCCAGCATGGCCTTGGTTTCAATTAAAATGATATTATCTTCTCTCAGCTCCTGGGCAGCAAAAAAAAAGACATGAGCACCATCAGATAAAGACACCTGGTTCAGGACGACAGAGCTCCGAGACCAGAACAAACAATCCAGGGATAGGGCTGCAGCTGCGAGAGTTCTGTCTCCACTTTTGAGCACCTCCACCTTTTTCATCGGGTCAGGCCAAATGGACTTTCTCGACTGAAAGAAAATATTTAAATCCGGGAAGGTAACTTTTCCTATGCCGGCCACAGTGCAAAGGCACGTGACATCTGTGACCTGGTCTGGTCGGACGAGTGGACTCCACCGACAGATCCGGGACCGCGCTGAGCCTCCATTTCCTCAACAAGGAAGGGGTGGGGCTAAGAGTCTGTCCCAGGCTCAAGGACTGAGTCTAGTCCTCTCAGTTCAACACTCATTCCACTGATCAGGGTCTTGGGGAAAAACAGCTACTCAGACAAGCTTTCATTCAATGCACAGCTCGTATCTGAACATTTTACATACATACTCTTGGAAAAACAACAGTTCTCAGCGATGTCCTGGAAACAGGGTCTTTAAGACTGTGAACCCCATAAATAAGTCCCTAGGCCTCCTGTGTGCCCGGCACGTGCTGGGTGTAGAATATGATGGCTGTTCCCTTGCAGGGTCCCTCACAGGCAAGGGGTCCGAGGAGCTCTTGGTCCTGTGCATGCAGCCCAGCACACACAAGGGATTCCGATCTTTCACCTCATCTCTGCTCCCCACCCCCCACCCCGCACCGGTTAAGGGGCTTCTCGGTTTCTCCTCTCCCCAGAGTCCTTCCAGCACCACTCAGCATCTCTGGGGGACTGAGATTCCCCTGAATGCCTTCAGCTGGTGAACATGCACACAGGGGAACGTGTCCGTTTCTCCCAGTGGGCAGTGTTCTAAGGCTTGCCCCGCTTTTGGGTTCTAACAGCTGGGAGCTGGGCGGGGAGCTCTGCTTATCCACCACCCGTTCATTCGCCCTGCAAAGGCCAGAATCCAAGATACTTGGTAGAGGGAAAACTGCAAGCCTTCCGGTCAGCGGACATAGTTCTGATCAAAGCCCGGCAGCCGTAAAAGGTATAATCATTGAAATTCTAAATTCCCTGGGCGCCCTCTCTCTGCTGGAGATGACGTCCGCTATGTGGCTGGCCCTGCACTAGGCACTCCCTGTCCCTGCCCCACTCACTCTCCACAATGGCCCTTGGGGGAGGTAGGAACAGTGCCTTCCTACGGAGGAAGAGGCTGATTTGGGTAAATTAAGGAATAAGCCCAAAGTCACAAAGCCAGCAAGGGGTGAAGCTGGGACTCGAAGCTGGGCCAGAGAGTTCCAGACCTGTGTTCTCTCCACCGCCCTCAAGCTGCCTGCAGCCCATCCTCAAGGGGCACGTGTGGATAAGAGGCCCAGACTATCAATAACAGTGTGAGCCACAGCAAACAGAGGGGTTTCAAGCAGGAAGAAGACCTGGTCCCCCCTCTCTGGCAACCGTCCCATCCCCACTGTTCTCACCTGGCATTCCAACAGGTCTACACACCAGCACTCCCAGCCCTGAGCTCTCACAGCACAGGCCACCCCTTCATCCTCATGACCAACTCCTATTCAACCTCCAAAGCCCAGCCTGAGTTGGCCCCTCTGAGAAGTGGTGGCAGATTCTCTCTGTCCCACCTGCTGAGTCAGGTACTTGGGCTCCCAGAGCACCCTGGGTATGCTGTGAGGCAATGGTGAGCTGGCCTGTCCTTCTCCCCCAGACTGTGAACCCCTGGGGGTAGGATATTCCACTTCTCTTGTGGGCCTCACGGAAGTGTTCAATGAACACCTGTCAGCTGAATCATGCCGTGAGGGGGAATCACAGGTGGCATGCGAGGTGGGCCTTGAAGGCCTCAGAGATTTCCAACAGGCAGGGACAGACAAGGGTGACCAGGAGCAGAATACAGCACTGGGTAGGATGACTTCTAACCATCAGTACTATTCATAAACATCTCAATTTTCTGGTGGTATCAACTTCCACCATATATTAGGCAACAGAAATAACCAGCCTTGCACACCTCACTGCCTCAGAAGCGAGAAGCCAGATCTGCAAGAAAGTGAGCCCAAGCTCACGCAGTAAGCCCAGGGCTCGGCCCCCGGGGAGACGCCCGCCTCCTCGCCTCTGGGCAGCTGCCCGAGGCCAGCCCGCCGCTGAGGACCTGACCCCAACTGAGTCAGGTGGCTACGTAAAGGCCTGACCCAGCCCGGCAAACAGCTGAGGGGCCACGTTCAGGAAATCACAGGCCAGGCCTGACAGCTGGTCCCCAAGTGGCTGGAGAGCTGCCCCTGCTCGTCTACGTGATGACCAGGAGCAGTGACTGGGAAAGTGGGCCGATGGCTCCGGTCCCCCATCAGCCACGTGCGCTACCAGCCGTGGCGCCTGAAGCAAACGCATGTCTCTCAACCACCGATCCCTCGTCCTCTGCTGGGCACGAAAACAGGGCTGAGGGCGGATCAGAGGCGATAACGCACGTGAAGTAGTCCTGCACAGGGCCCGAGCCCAGTAAGCAGGTGGGCTGCTGTTATCACCATCCTGTCACGCCCCCACCCCGTGAGACACTGTTCAGGGCAGCACTCACTGAGCGTCACCAAGCGACAGGCTAACAAAAGCACCAAACTCCAGGAGGTGGGATAGAACCAAAGAAACAACGGGTTCCTGCCCACTGCACTTGGGACCACAGCACCCAAGCCCCTCGCTAACCAGCCTGCTTTTAAACTTCTGATTCGAGGAGCGTGGTGGACTGAACCATAAACCAAGCATCAGGTCTGCCCTGCTCTAACTTCTCCTTCTACTGAATTTTATCAAAACTCCTTAAAAGTCATTAGGAAACACAGAGTCCCAAGTGGGAACAGAGGTCTCCCTGCTCAAGGTGATCTTGGTTCCCTGCATTTCAACATTCTCGGCTTACAATGTGATGCCCAGGTGCTGACATGAACTGCCTGAGGCCGGGCGTCCCTCTAGCCCCCATGGCGTCTGAGGCAGTGGCCGCCGTCACCCGCTCCCCCAGCTCCCCTCTCCTGCACCCCTTCTGTCTGCGTGACCCCACCCCTTTTATTTCCTCCTTCCTTGGCAAGGCTGGGGTCCCAGAGGTGGAGAGAGGCATTTCAACGCCACCTTGGTCCACCTCTTCACCGACTGCGATGCTGGACAAGTTATTAATTTCTTCTCAGTTTTGTTATCTGAAAAAAGGAGAGGACCTAGACGCTGGCTACTCAACCTCACCAGGCCGCCAGGAGGCTTCAATGTGATGATACGGTTTGAGCTTAGCACAGTTAGTTCCTGGTGTGTGGAAGAAGCTGCATAAACACACAGTTATTGCTGCTCATTTAAAACCTCACTGCACCTACCGTGGGCGAGATCATGGGTCTGTAAAGGGCCAGAGAGTAAATATTTCTGGCTTCTCGGGTCCTAAGTCTGTCACGACTACTCAGCTCTGCAGGCACAGTTCAACAGCAGCCACGGGCTGTGTGAATGGCCAGGCGTAGCTGTGTTCCAGTAACACTTTACTTATAAGAGCTGATGGCTCTCTCTCTCTCTCTCTCTTTTTCTCTCTTACTCCTCTTCCTCTCTTTCTCTGCTATGTGAGGACACAACAAGAAAGCAACCATCTGCAAGCCAAGAAGAGAGCTCTCACCAGAGCCCAACCACCCTGGCACCTAGACCCCAGACTTCCAGCCTCTAGAACTTACGCGGGCCTCTCACTGCCGTGGCCTCTCCCGCTGCGGAGCACAGGTTCCAGACACTCAGGGCCAGTGGCCATGGCTCACGGGCCCAGCCGCTCCGCGCCACGTGGGACCCTCCCGGACTGGGGCACGAGCCTGCGTCCCCTGCATCGGCAGGCGGACTCTCAACCACTGCGCCACCAGGGAAGCCCTGAATGTGGATCTTGATGTTTGAGTATGTTTTAACCTTGCATGATGTCTATACTAACAATGTATGGGTTGTTTAATAAATAAATATTAAAAAAAAAAAAAAGAGCTGATGGTGGGTCAGACACCGCCCCGGGACTGATGGTAGTTTGGCCATCTCTGAGCTGGACAATGTGGGCACCAAGGGACTCAGACTCAAGGTCAGGAAGGCACAGATCCTGTCTTCAAGGAGCTGCCAGTGTGGGTGGGAAACAGGGGATGCATCATGACGACACCACGCGATGAGTCTGCCTGGGGGTAAGAAGGGGCCTAAAGGAATGGGGGGCGGGGCTGGGGATGCAGCCCGCAGAGTGTGGCCTGCCCACCCCTCACCGGCCCTCCCTGTGTCAGGGAGAGGCGCTAGGCCGAGGGGCCTCAGGGGGCACCAGCGGACCTGAAGGGGACTCGGTTTGGCCGGAGCCGAGAGTTCCACGGGGGCCAGAGTGGGTGTCAGAAGAAGGGGTGGAGTGTGGACTTTATCCCAAGAGCAACAGGGAGGTGCCTGAGGAGTTCTTAGAAAGGCCACTCTGGCAGCAGCCCAGGCAGGTGTGAACGAGAAGAGGCGGGGGCAGAACGGCCAACTCAGATGCGTGTGGAGGGCATTCTGGAATAAAAATAATGTTATTCCTGCGCAGGCACTGGAATAATGGGAACAAGCAACAATGGAGAAGGCCAGCCGGGCACTGGGACTCACTCTCCGAACGTCCGCCTCGGCCAGGGACAGGCTGGGAGGTGGGGAAATGGGCTCTGGAAGAGGGACAGCACCTGGGGCTGCGGGAGAGGGGGGAGAAGAAAGGAGAATCAAGGCCGAGCTGGCTCTGGCTTGAGTACCTGCCTCGGTGGACGGTGAGTCCCGTCTAGAGACAGTATGGGCGGGTTGGAGGGAGGGAGGGACACTGGATGTGGACACGCTGACCTTGAGACAGACTGAGGTCTGGAGTGCGGGAGAAGCCCAGCCCAGAGATGAAGATTTGGGACCTGTTAGTCCGTACGTGCCAGCTAAAGAAGGGGCAGGAGGCAGAGAAGACGTCATGGAGGAAGGCCAGATGGTAGACGCAGAGCAAGGTGACCACCACCCGCATGGGCCCAAGAAGATGAAGTTCGGGAC
Organism: Pseudorca crassidens; assembly: GCF_039906515.1. NCBI lineage: Eukaryota > Metazoa > Chordata > Mammalia > Artiodactyla > Delphinidae > Pseudorca > Pseudorca crassidens. The sequence continues at coordinate 13,511,273 of NC_090296.1, read as the reverse complement.
TCAGGAAAGCCAGGTGAGTGAGGGGCGGAGGGTGGTGGTGTCCAAGCCCACAGAGAGGGTGGGTGAGGGAGGCTGGGAAGTGCCCACTGGACCGGCACAGGAGTCGTGGACCCTGATTCTCAAGCATGGTTTCAGGTGAGCAGAGGGAGAGGCAGACCTGGAGGACTGGGTTAGAAGGTGAGGCAATGAAGGACACAGCTGGTGTTCTCTCCTTTCAGACAGGCTCGGAGAGGGACCGGGGTAGCTCGAGAGGGTCGGGGGAGAGTGGGAAGGGTTTGATTTTCTTTTTAATTAAAGGTGGAAAAAAAAATTAAAGGTGAGAGCATCCTGAGGAACCTAAGCATGGGACTCAAGTCAACAAATGTATCTTGAGCACCTCCCCCTGCTGAAGATGACAGAGATGTAGTTTCTGACTTCACGAACTGCACTCTGTGGGGAGAGCTGCTGGAACCCCAGAGCACAGGTGAGCGACCCTGCCTGGGGTCAGAGGGGCTTGGAAAGGGCGGAAGTCGAGCTGGGGCCCCATTCCCCAGGCCCAGCCGGATGGGCAGGGCAGACCAAACCGTAGCCCATCTCCCCTCCTGAACCTGGGCACTGCGGGGGGATATCATAAGAATGGGATGTGTGTGTGCACCGCACCCCAGGACTGACCATTAACCCAGCTCCTGACTGCCTTGCCAACAACCCAGCAATCACTGCATGGATTGGTTCCAGGGGCCCCCATCTCTGCGGAGAGCAGCTCGCTAGCGTAAGCTCATTGGAAACGTGCTCCTGTGTCATGAGACGCCAGGGCACAAGGGTCTCAGAGACGCCCAGACCCCTCCTCCTTTCACAGATGGGGACAACACTTGCCCAACACCCACCAAGTTGGTGTGGCAGCTAGGACCGTGCCCTGCTATGTCTCTGCATCTCAGACTACTGTCTCTTTCAGAGCCAGCACAGACCAGGAAGCTGTAACTCCCAGAGAGGAGCAGAGACAGGCCCACCTTATCTTTACCCAGGACACACACGGCACCAATGCACCTGTTCTCAGTGTTGGGAATTTCAGACAATAACACAACATGGGACAACAGGAATCTCCCAGGCAACCTTTCTGCCTTTGTCCTCCTCCCACGCGGCCCTCTGGACAGCAACCCCTGTGCCCTGACAGCAGTGAGGTGCGACCATGCTTTGCAAAAGCAAGTCAAGGACCACTCCGTGCATCCACCCCACATAGTCCCCCTGTACCTAGGGGTGCCCACGCCGCTCTCCTCTCCTTGCTGTTTTAATCCTTATGTAAACTAGACTAGGACCCACATGAAAGCCACCAGAAGTTTAAAAACAAAACATGGAAATTTGTGTTCCATATTATTCTAACCAAAATTAACCTCGCCCTCGCCCTGAATCCCCCTCCTTTACCTTTCCTCCCACGTGGCACTAATGCACTCTTCCTTCTGTGACAGGCAGCTGTTTCTCAGCGGTGAGACTGGACAGGCTCCGGGGGAGGGCACCTGCGCTGCCTGTCACCCCCCCTGTATGCAGAGGAGCGCCCCTGCATGGCGGCTGTCCACAGCCGTGAACGAGCTCGAGAGCACGGCCGTGCTCCTCTCTCTGCCCTACTGCCCGTCACATCTAACACTGTCTTGTTCCAGAAGAGACAAAAACTCATGCTTCTTCCCCGGGTAGTCGGGTAGGACCCAGGCCCTGCCCTCAGGGCTCGAGGTCCACACGAAGCCTCTGGCTAAGCAGGGCGGATGGCACGTCTGCAGGTGGTTTGCAAGGACGATGCACTGACTCCAATGTGCCACTAACATTCCTCAGGGAACAGACACTCCTTAAGTAGGTCTGAGGAACTCACGGGCCCTGGAGCACAGCCTTCCCCATCCCACCTCCGCCCAGCCCAGGGGCCCCAGGGCCCGTCTACATCGGGGCAGGAGCTGGGGGGGAGCATGTCAGGGCCAAACAGCCGTCCCCACGCACGCCTGCCAGCAGCTCGGCAGGAGGCCTTGAGCAGGGAGAGGGCAACACCAGGGTCCCCGCGACCTGTGTTCAACCCCTTCAAAAGCCACCTAGGTGGCGAGAAGAGACTTGGGGGTTATTTCTTACCGTCAAACAGGCCACTCAGTATGTCCTGACATCCTGATCTCACCCCGCTCGTTAAACCCATCTCCAAACCCCAAGACTGGCAACGGGGGCAAAACACCTCATTTCTCAGAAAGGAGAGTCCAGGAACCTGCAGCTGATGCGAGGCAGTCAGGATTGGTGGGCAAAGCATCAGTGACCCCACCTGGATCCTGGCCTCTGTGCCCCCTTCAGCCCCGACACCCTCCCCTGCATCCCCCCAGAGGCTGGGCGCGTACCTCCATGCGGGCCTTGTAGAAGTCCACGTCGTGCAGCTTCTCCCGGCAGCGCACCAGCTCCATCTCTAGCCTCTCCACACGGTTCGCCTTCTCCCTCAGGGCATCGAGCTCGTCGCGATAGGCACGAGCAGACCGGGCGTCAGCCGCCAGCTGGATATTCTGGGAGACAGGCAGAGACAGGGGAGCCTAGCTTAGGGCACCCCTCTGGGGAGGGAAGAGGGGGCCAAGTCTCTGAAGCGCAGCGTTTCCAGGACATCTCGGTGGCCGAGGGGCTCCACGTGCAGGCCACCGCGTGGGGTCCCCACTCGTTGTCACTAAGAAACAGTCACCCCCTCAGCCGTTCTCAGGACAACCGACTCTCGGGCAGTGTTACTTTGAGCGGGAAGGAAACAGAAGCCTTTGCTGGAAGCTCCCCCTGCTGCATGCCCGAACCCCTGGGCCACAGCTACCGGGGAGCCCCAGCCCCGCCCCACCCCGTCCCCTCGACACACGCGGACACACAGACAGGCCTCCCCGCTCACCTCCTGCTTGACTTTCTGCAGCTCCAGCACCAGCTGATCTACCTCATGCCTGGTGTCCACAAGCTGCTCTGTCTTCTCCTCCCTGGGGGCAATTCGGAGCGAGTGTGGTGAAGGGGCCTGCCCGCCACCCTGCAAGCCCCCAGCAGGAAAAGGAAAGGGAACTGCGCTTCTGGGGATGAGGAGGGGAACGGCACGTGGGGCTTGCAGAAACGTTCCTGACTCAAAGTCTTTTCCATTTTTAACTTTTCAATGCCCACCCTCAAACTGCGTCCACTGGGCCGCGGGCTTCCCTCTGGGGGAACAGGGGTAAGGAGACCCCAGCTGCAGTGACACCGCTTCACTGCCAGGCAGGCAGCAGGGCCCACTGGTGACGAGGTGGAGGCGGGCAGCTGCCGAGGTGATGGGCAAAGTGGCATATTCACCAGCTGCGGGCAATGGGGACGGCTCACCAGACGGGGGCCAGCCACATCCTCCCTCCAGCCAAAAACCATACCAGTGGGTGGTCATCTAAGCCCAGATGGCCTGAGCCCTAGAGACCTGGTAGAACCCCTCCCGGCACAGGCCCGGGAAGGGTCGCCGATGGCGCTCAGGGCGGAGCCCAGCTAACTCTATAGGGCCCAAGTCAGAGCTCTCCTGTCTGCTGCACCACACATGCTAGAAACGGGTGTTTGTGACACACAGTGCAAGAGCAGAACCAACAGCCCAGCTGACCGGAGGACTCACAGCTCCTGCCTGACGCGGCGCAGCCTGGCCTTGGTGTCCGCCAGCTCCACGGCCAGGTGCTGCTTGTCCTCGCTGGAGAGGCTGCTGGTGGGGCTCGGGGTGGACTCGGCGCTGGAGGACTTGAGGGGGCTGGGCGGGTGCTGGGCCTGGAGGTAGTCCCGCTCCTGGGTGAGGTCCACGATCAGCTGCAGCGGGGCGGGCGGGGGAAGGGAAGGAGCGCTTGCACCCGAACTTGGGGCACAGCGGTCAGCGGACCAGAAGGAAGTGAGAGGCGTCGGCCGAGACTGAGAAACCAGGAGGCAGCAGGAGTAACGGGATGTCAAAAGGAGCACGTGAACGAGGAGGGTCTCTGAGCTCCACGTTCGATGAACGACTAAGTGCCTTCCCGCGGGGCTCTCGGAGGCGACCGCTGGCTGCAGGGAAAGTGCCCGGCTCCCACCGCCAACAGGAACCAGAGAGACAGGACCAGGGGGCAGCAGGCTTGAGACGAAGAGTCAGGACGAGGAGGGTGGCCGCGTGGCCAGGGCCCAGGCGTCCCTCCCAGACCTGCCAGTCCACCACCCACCCGCAGACGCACCTCCGTGCACTCGTCCCTCTCGTCGATGAGCCGCCTGAGGTGGAAGACCATGTTCCTCGACAGGGCCTCCAGCTCCTCCGGGGCCACGTCCGGGAGCTCCAACCACTGCAGGTCGAACACATTCTCCTGGTTGTGGGTCACCTGCGGGCACAGGTCAGGCGCTGCAGAGGTGGGCAGGGCACGGCCGGGGTTTCCGGGAGCTCCCCGACCCCGCAGCCAGGGGGTGTGGTCACAGCTGACCCGGTCCCCTGACGTCATTCACCCTCATTGACAGATCTTCCGTGGAGAGCGGGGGGCTCCTCAAGCGGGTGCAGACGCCCCTCAGCGAAGTTCCACCAGCACAGGTCAGGCCGGGTGTTAAGTCAGTCTCAACATCGGCTCCAAGAGGACGCGGATTTGTTTAATACCAGAGGGCTCTCCTTATAATACAGTATTTCCCTAAAAATATACTGCCCTCAGATATGCTTACGGAAGCACCAATTTACAACACAAAGAAGGTAAGTCCTAGGGATGCCACGGGTGCAAAGAGGGACTATGTGTTAAAAAAAAGATAGAATCTAATGCAAATATGGCAAATGTTAAAAATCCTATGTTGGAATGTTGGGTGCATAACGATCTTACATTACTTTTGGGGAAATATTTCATCGTCTAAAACAATTTTCAGGTAAGCCTGTATCTCATCCCCACAGGCCACAGAAGACCTCCTGGATCTTCCCTTTTCATCAGATGTGAGCGGAGGCCCATGGCTACGTCTACACCGGGCAGCCTCTGCAACAACTCTGCCGACCTGACCTTCTCAACCCGACACCCCCAGACCAGCCAGAGGAGGCAGAAGATCAAATTTTGAGTCCCCATCCTTCCAGTTTGGGAAGGTGAGTATTAGCACACTCAAGCCTCAACAGGGGAAAACAAAAAGAAATCAGGGATATCCCCTCAGAGAGGCACACCAAAAAAAGTTCTTAAGTTTTTCAGAGCAGTATATGGAGAGAGAGAATAGTTTAAAAACAAAGAAACAAAGACAGGGCCCTTCAGTTTCTCAAAAGACACCTGCTTTCTTACCTCTCCTCCCTCACGAAGAAAAGCTGGGATTCAGTAAATCTCCAAGAATGAGGAGAAATCTCACCCCACTGTACGGGGCACCCTAAAGGCCCAGAACTGGGGTTGAGAGAACGGGTTCCAGGCCTGCTCCATACCAGTGTTTGGGAAAGGTCTATGGAAAGGGGGTCCAGGGGTGCAAGCACAGCTGCACACCAGTAACTCAAGGAGCTTGTCATTAAAGGCTTATGGTCCTGCTCCCAATTCTGACTCAATGGATCTCCCGTGGGGCCCGGGCACCTGGATGTTTAAGAAGCACCCAACTGGGCTTCCCTGGTGGCGCAGTGGTTGAGAGTCCGCCTGCCGACGCAGGGGACACGGGTTCCTGCCCCGGTCCGGGAAGATCCCACATGCCGCGGAGTGGCTGGGCCCGTGAGCCATGGCCGCTGAGCTTGTGCTCCGCAACGGGAGAGGCCACAACAGCGAGAGGTCCGCATACAGCAAAAAAAAAAAAAAAAGCAGCACCCAACTAATTCTGAAGTCCTGTTCCCACAGCCAGTCACCGAACTTGATAATCTCGCCGGGCTTCTTTTTTGGGTGCATGCTTTTTTAAAAAAAAATATCCTGCTGGCTGAACAGGGAAGGGGAGACAGTGAGTAGCACAGACCTAGCTAGTCTCGAGGACCTAGTCCTCAGATACATCTTCAAAACACACGGACACACGAGGAAAGTTAAAAGGCAGAATGGTACTTAGGCTAACAGGTCACTGACACGAATGGTTGAGAATATTTCCTACAAGCCTGACGGGCTTTGCTGGACCCTCTACCTGCCATACGCTGCATCCACCTCCTCCTTCAAATCCTGACTCAGGGTCTGCAACCCACAGTGCCCTAGCCGGCTGCGGGAGCCCAGCAGGCCGTCCCCAGAGCCGGCGTGGGGAGCTCTGTGTTCAGCTGCCTCTGCCAGTTACACACCTGCTCCTACGTGCTCCTGCTCATGTCTTTTTCATGCATTTATCTCATCTGTCCCATTAGATGGAAGGCTGAACCATAGCTCCTAAGATGATTAAAACGTACAAGGCTTCTTTTGGAGGAGGGTGGGGTGGAGGTCAGGGAACTAACTTCCAGGCGAGTGCTTGGTTTCCAGGGCAACTACCCCTTCGGTTGATACCACCTCTGCCAAAGTCAACGGGCGGAGGGGCTGCCCTTAGTGCAGAGCCCTCCTGACCCCACCCAGGGGGCCGAGTCTCCGGATACAGCCCTTCTGGGACTCGCTGGTTTTTAACTTCCCAAGGGGCGGCAGCTGTTTCTCTGCCACGTCACTGACAGAAGCAGTGAATCTCTCTCTCCAAGGATCAACCATTTGAAGCAGGGTGACATTTGCCAGAATACATTTTCAGGGACTGTAAATCAAATTCTGAGCCTAAACCACTTGACAGCTCTTAAAAATAGTCTGAGTCCATATTAGGCAAGAAGAAGAGGCAAAAGAAGACTTGATTGAAGTCTCTGAAAAAGTTTTTTTCATTTTAGCCGCCACTTTATTTTAGCTTGCTAACAGCCACCTTTCCAAATCGAATCAATTTGCCTGTAGTGTCTGAAACCTAAAATTAGCAGAATCATTAATGGGTGATGTGCTCTTTAGACTTTTCACTGGTGGAGAAGGCCTGCCTGCTGGATGCCATGGGAGCGATGGTCCACGGCTAAGCCCCACAAAGCTCCCCACCTACCTCCTGTATATGGGCCACGATCCCGGCCTGTGTCTCAATGTCCAGCTGTTTGATTCTTTCGATAAATTCCTCTTTCCTCTCACACTGTGGAGGGTTACAAGTGTTAATGAAAGTGTTTTACAAGGGCAACCTGGGGCCGCCAGAGCCACAGAAATCGTTTCAAAAGGAGACACCTACCCCAACCCTGGCTTTTTCTCCTATATTCAAGAGTGCTCTGCCCTCCTACCAGCCAGCCCCTCACACCTGAGGTTTCTCTAGAAGCGGCTCAGACTACCTATATCACAATCACCTGTGGGGGGGGGTTGTCTTTAAAAACACCGGGGTGGGGGTGGGACACAGACAAGCTTTCCAGGGGATTCTTAAACAAGTAAAGATCAAGAACAGCTGGTTTAGGGCAGCACTTGGTAAACTTCATCTGTAAAGGGCCAGATGGTAAAACAAAAAATATCTTCGACTGGACAGGCCACGGGTCTCAGCTCTGCTGGTGTAGTGTGAAAGCAGCCACAGGTAATATGTAAAGGAAGGAGCATGGCTATGTCCCCCTAAAACTTTATTTACAAAAATAGGTGGCAGGTCAAATTTGGCCCACAGGTTGTGTGCTGATCCTTGCTCTAGATGTTCCTACACTGGGGACAATTTGCTAATGGCACCCGGCCCCAGGGATCCCCACCTGGCCTCTTGCCCAAGGTGCTAGAAATGGTTGCCGCCTAAGTCGGTGTCACGTCTCTCGCAGGAACCCTGCGACCTTCCATCCTATTGGGCTGAAAGCAGCTGCACTCCTACCTCACCGAAGGGGGTGTTTTATCCCCACAAACCCAAACCTAAGAGCCCTCGTCTCTGCCCCCTGCCCAATCCCTACCTGAACAGCACAGCCCAGCACCAACAGCAGCACCTTCTTAATCTCCTCCATACTCTTCCCTAAATCAAAAGAGCAACATAGTTAATTACGCTCAACTGTTTGTAAACTTTCACTAGTGATATATACATATCTGCTGCAGGGGGAAAAAAAAATCAAATAAGCTAAAAAAACCCTCTCTACCCAGCGATATGCACTTAAGGTGTACACACTCCATCTGTTTTCTCCATATGGGTTTGTTTTTTTCTTAAACCAAATGAGAATGCTGTTCATAACTATTTGTGGCCCTTTTCCGTTCACATATATCATAAAATCTTTCCACGATAATTAATGAACGTGAGCATCGCTTTTTAGTGTGTGTGGTAAGCAAAGTACAACGGATGAGAACAGTCCCCACAGGAAAATACTCAATCGAGTCTGAAATAAGAATGGACACAAACTTGCCTTTCCATCCTGCAAGATCTCAAACAGATGAAGGAGAAGAATAACGCAAACCTCCACGCTCAGCACCCGCTGCACGTTACCAGCATTTTGCACGTTTATCCCACCTCCTCCTCACCGCCGCCTTTGTTCCTCAATGTCTGGCTGGAGCAACCCCCGAAGCAAGTCCCAGACACGACACACACATCATGTTTGATCGTCTCATACTTACTTTGTACAAAGGCCACAAACGAATTCAACCACTCCCTTTCCAGAGATCCGATTTTTCAATATTTTAATCTAAACGATGCTACAAAGAACATCTTACAGCTAATTCTTTATGGATATGCTGACTCCTGCCTTCAGGATAAACTCATCTTTCAAGCTTTTCCTACTTCCAAACTGCCCTGCAGAAAGGCTCTGCCATTTTTCTCTCTCACAACCAATATACCGTAAGTCCCACTTCCCCGTGCCCAGACCAACACGGCTTTACTACTCCTTCTCAGCTTTGCCACTCAGGCCAAAAAATCGTATTTCATCATTTTACACTGTGTCTTTTCCATTATGCTTGAGGCCAAATGCGTCTTCATCTGTTTATCAGTTTCAGTCACTTAAATAAACAGAGTCAGGATACAGGAGCTCCAGACCTGAGCTGGTCACCAGGAGGCCTGTGACGGGAACAAGCCGTACTCTGTTTCCCAGTCTCAGTTTCCACATCTGTGAAAGGGAGGCAGCTGGCCTGGGCGACGTGCAGGGTGCCCTTCAGGTGAGAAGCTCTACGGTTTTCTGCCCTTTTCATAATATCCTGTTCTCTCTGGGGGAGAAGGGACATGCCAGGAAAAGCACTGTTTTCCTGAAAGGCTTACCAACACCCGCTCACATTGTGCTAAAATGGTCCAAGGCTCATCCATGACACCCGGGATGCAGAAAACCAAACTCACGTCCCAGAACCAGTGCTGTGGGTCACTTCGGGTCCTTGGGTGTCAGGCGTGTATGGAGTAACATGTGAGTTCATCCTAATATCTCTCACCTGAGAAATAGCTAAAAACAGCTTTTCCTGAGACGACATTATTATGGTCGAGTCTCAGAACTGGGGGCTTGGCATCGCCCTTCCCACCGCCTAGTCTGAAGGTGGGTGGGACGGGCTGGGTGGCTGAAGGGTCCCTGCAGAGCATTCAGATTCCACACTCTTAAGAGTCAATCGGGTCTGGTGTTGCAGATCAACCCATGATGATCAAACCTTCTCTGTGCTAATAAGCATAGAACTTGATCAATGTTTGAAACGGAAAAATTCTCAAAGACTTTAATGGATTTTTTTTTCCCACCTGAGGCCTTTTATTTGCCCAAGAGGCTCTAATCCATAGACATAAATACGTGTAACACCACCATGACTCACTTCTCTATTAAGGCTGAGGTGGTGATCAGTCATGGTTTTAGTTCTGACAAAAAGAAAAGGACATACCCACCAGCGTATTAAAAACTCCAATCAGTCTCACCAAAATCTTCCCCTGGCCACAGTGCTCATGCCAGCCCAGGTGGCTGTCCTCACCTCTGTCCCTTCACGGTCCGTCCCCAGATGACTGGCAAGGGACCCTCGTAAGCCCTTTGGTGGATATAACAAGTACAGACCCCTCCCAGCTGTCACCAGGCTCCTCGTCTGCAGTGATTCACCTTTCATAGGCCATGTACCTGGTGCTGTAGCCAGCAGAGCTGACACACAAGAAGAAAGCATTTTAAAGGCCTTGGATCAGCTCAAACAGAGGTCAGAGTTCACGAAGAATCTTTACGTGCTCTTCCCAGCAAAGGCCCCACAGGACCTAATTATATCATACTTTGGATAACTTGAGCAACTCTGATGACCCACTCTCCCAGCCTACAGCAGATGAAAACAGCAAATTAAAAGTGGAAAGGAGCACAAGGAAGGCCCACTGTGAGCAGCGAGGGCATAAGCCGGTTATGGGATAGCAAGGAAGAGACGAGAAACCCTGCACACATGCACAAGGGCTTAAAACTACAGTCTGAAGCTGTTCAGTGAAAGAATGAAGGGCTCTGCTCCCTCAGCATCCTGTGGCTAGACACAATGACAAGCGTGAGTCATTCCTTCATCCCTTCATTCATTCATTTACACCCATCAGAGAGCAAGAAAAAACGAAATCTGGTCCAGAGCACTGCTGGAAAAGTACGGAATTCCAGTTTGCTAGGTTTTGTAACAGAAGGGGAAAAAGGATTTTAAAAGTAGAGAATTCATTTTAGAAAAATGTTCAGGGAATAATTATTTAAAGTAAGCGTTTTGGTGGTGAACAGGGCACTAGGAAATTCACCTCTGCCTTCATTCACGTGAAGCAGCGCTGTGCTCATTCTCACCAAGCTAAGTGAATAAAAACATCTGCTATAACAAATGTATCCTGTGCTTTTTATCCCTACACAAATTCCTAGGAAACTTAAAAAAGGAGAGAGAGAGAGAGAGAGAGAGAGAGAGAGAAGCAGAAGTTCCCTCATTGCTCATGGAAAGCTGATGCCCAATTTCTCTCAGGATTTCTACTATTTTTAAAATCTACCAGATTGTGGGTTCTGAATAGTTCGAAAACACATCATAAGACTCTCTACTGGGTCCTTGCTGGCAAGGATGGCTCAGTGACACAGTTACACAGGCAAAGAAGAAACAACCCTACAGACAGCTCCCTCCCAAGCACCTACTAGGTGCTGGGTACTTTCTGAGAATATACCCATAATCAACACAGTCCTCTGAGCTCAGACCAAGAAAACCAGCAACTTCTAGAGGAACCCAGAGGAAGGACTAGTTTGCAGTAAGGATCAGTCAAGGCTTCCTAAAGGAAATGACTTCTGAGCTGAGACCCCAGGATGAGGAGAGATCTGGGGCCTCTTCAGGCACAGGGAATAGCATATGCAAAGGCCTAGACACAAGAGAATATAGTGCTTGTCAAATTATAAACGCTTTGTGCTTCAGCTTATTAAGGTGGGTTTTCATGAGAAATGGGAGGCGGGGTAGGAAGCAACGGGGATTTCTGTACCTAGTGAGTCACAAGCAACCAATGGAGGGGGGAGGGCCGAACACATCAGACACCCTTTACACCTACCCACAACCCCAGGGGGAATCCATGACAGCCTGAGCTAACGGTCGAGTCTAAGAAAAATCTTACTTACTTACTTTACTACCTGCTTCCTGGAGTCCTGACACAGAGAAACTCACTCCAGCCTTTCTTAGCATAAATGGAACGCATATAGGCTGACCTAAATTATACATAAAGCTACAGATGTTTGTAGCAATCAGCTTCCAAAACAGAAGGGAAACTGATACCGCACGTGTGATAAAGGTGGACCTGGGGATAGAAATATAGTGGGGCAATTAAAGTACACCAGCCTCTAAAATGTGGAGACTGAATCAGATAAGGATTGGAAAATTTCCTGACTTTCTGATCTTGAGTCTGTGGCAGACATAACTAGTCAATCATAACACTTTCTTACCGAGCCTGGAAGGAGGCCTCAGAATCCTTCTGAACACAGCACTGCCTGATGTAGCCACTGCCTGACACGCGATGAAAGCTGGCACATGAAACAAAACCCAGCTTCCATGCCTGGTACACAATCAGTGGGGTCCTTTTGGCTCTACTCTTTGATTCTCTAAGACGCAGTCATTTGAATGTTCATACATTCTCTGGATACAGAAAATCAATCTTGTGTATAAGCGATCACTGGGGTGTCAAGGTGGGGATTTAGACAAAGGAAGGCAAACAGCCCTTTCCAGGAGGACCACAACCCCAGAGGCCCTCGGTCCGTGAGTCGCCAGCCAGGGTGAGGGTTTAACCCTCTCAGCCTGGAAGGACTGACCCACTGGAGTTAATCCTGCCCTCCACAAGTGCCCTTCACCTCTACAGACCATTACAGCACTTTCATATAACATGCTATCATTTGACTTAATCCCCAAAGCAATCCCCAAAGGCCAGTATTAGCTCCATGTTACAAACGAGAGGAGGCTCAGACAAGCTGAGCCACAGACCTGAGATTTGGTCACCACCTGCTCTCGCCTAACTCGCTACCATCCCCCTCCCTGAAACTGCCATTGCTTATTTACATTTCCTTCCAGAGCAGGGCTCTCTCTGGTTTAGCTTCTGATCCCAATGCCACAGTGCAGGTCTTTAGTCAGTGTCTGCTGATTGAGTGACTGATGGTAACTGTTAGCATCATGTCCCAGGGAGAAAAGACATTTTCAGTTTCCAATCTTGTTGGGATGGAGATGTGCGTGCGTGCGTGCGTGCGTGTGTGTGTGTGTGTGCGTATGTTTTTTTCTTAATAATTCTACATTCTGCTCTCCTCTGACTTATGTGCTGGAGTCAACCACTCACTGTGCTTTCCCTGGTTTCTTAGCTAAAAACCAGTCATTTCATACGGATGACTGATTATGGGGCTCTCATTGATTTGAAAATAGCACTGCACTGAACGTGACCCTGTTTCTCCTCAATGCATAATGACATCTCAAGACTCACCCACAAGGGCACAGTTCTATGGGCCCTCCTGGGGGCTCTGCTTACACTGAGAAAAGCTGTCATTATTTTAACACGGTTACCTTGGGTTCCATGAGGAACAGTGTATACGGTAATTCCTGGCGGGTGGGCACTTAGGGACCCTCCGTAATACCTGTCGCAGGTCATGGGATGGGAGGCAAGCACCTCTACATACCGCCTCACAGCCTGGAGAGCGACTCCTAGGAAACCCTCACTTAGATTTCTTACACGGTTACCCGTGTGACCCCCACCAGGCACTCCCCCATTTATTAGTCATTCAGCAAACGGTTATCACATGTGGACTTCGCAGGCTCGAAGTCACACGTCCGTTTGAAATGATGTGGGGGGCTCCAGAGCGTACGCTGACCCAGGGCCCCGTTATCCCACCGTCTCTCCTTCATCCCCGCCCCCACAGTCTGCCCCCACCCGCAGGGATCCCTCACACCACCCTGTGTGGGTAACGAGAACCTCTGCCCAGATGCCACAAGGCAGCCACTCCCAGAGAGCAACTTCAACAGCCACGTCAAGCCCCTCAGACAGCGCCATCGTCAAAAATGCCTCCTTAGTCCAGCCTGCCTAGGCCACAGAAGCTGAGAACTAACGCATTCCCTAGCACCAAACGACTGAAGATCAGAAAAGGAGCAGCAACCCCCAGAATGCAGCTTGCGGCCCAGAGTCTGCACTGGCTGGAGGTGAGACGGTGGCAGAGGCAGGAGGTGATCCGAGAAAGGGTCCCTCCCACGCACCAGGCAGAAAATGCAAAGCCCCAATAGTATCGGTGAACACAGAGACCTTTGACAAATAACAGCTCATCCCTCCTCCTCGGCCAGCCACGGCCACAGACAGCAGTCCCGCTGGACGCCATGCACGGTCATGCAGCTGGGGAGCCCCCTCTCTGTGTACAGCCCATCACTAGGAGGTGACCAAACAAAGTCTGGTCTCCAGGCAGGTCCCGCGCCTGCTCCGAAGGCTGGCATCTGGCCGTGCTCTAACGATCGCTGTGCTTGCTGCTAACCAAGCTTTTCACGTTCCTAGAAGAGCCAAGTGCTGGCATTCAGCTCAAGGGCCCGGCAACCCCCTGCACTCTACAGGGACCGGAGAATTCATTTCTCAATCCAGCAGGCAGCACAGAAGCAAGGGAGCAGGCCGCAAGCTGTGCCACATGAAATCGCGTGTGGGTGCTTTTCTGAACGTGCTCCCTCCAGGAGAAGACAGGAAGCACGGAGAGGATCGGATGCCTGGCGAGATTAGCTTTTCTTTATTTACTTACTTCTTCCCTCCTCATTTAAAGGACCTAAGGTTTCTGCAAACACAAAAGTTTTATACATATATATAAACAAGACCAGAATTCAGGAGAAATGAAAAAATAGCTTAGGGTTGGGAAAGAGAACTCAAGAATCACTCATTAACACCTAACGGCAGACCCTCAACCCACCATGTCACTTGGCAAGCAGGGCACTGGGGCGGGCAGAGCCGCAGGAAGGTGGCAGGGGAGGGAAGGCAGCCCGCCCGCTTTCTAAAAGAACAATCTCAGCGGCAGGAAGACCGTTTGTAATAAACCAGACTTGGAGCCCTCTCTCCGGTGCCGGGGTTGGAGGTGAGCCAGCCCCCGGGGGCACTGGCCCTCAGGGGTTGCAGCTCGTCATCAAAAGGCAGAGCCGTGCAGTGAGGGAAGGTTTCCGTGGGTTCCGAGAAGCACTTCAAGGACGCCCTTGATAGAAGAGCAAGTAAATCCTAGAGGGTTAAATATTAAATTCCAAGGAGTTTCAGGAGTTCCGTTTCCCTCTGGCCTTTGAAACCTAAACTTCAGCTGTGACAGAGACTTCCTCCCTGTGCCCTGAGCTTGCTGCTCCTCATGGGACTGCCAGCACACTTCCACTCCTCTGAACTTGTCACACCTGGACACCTCCCTCTGCTGCTGTCGAGGGTTCTTTGAGGCCCTGCCGCATACCGCCTCCTCCAGGAAGTCTTCCTGACCTGCCCAGGCAGAACTGATTGCCCGCCTTGCACTCTGTGGGAAGCATGTTCGCACTGCTTCTCGCCCTGGAACAGGCTAGTCATGGACACTTTCCTCCCCTCCTGCCCCAACGCAGACTGGGGGCTCCTTGAACAGAGACAGCCTATTCGTCTCCATGGCCACTGCACCCATGGTGGGCATCTGACAGAGAAAGCTGGAGGGGGGCTCGGGCTGAGCTCCTCTGTGAGGAGGAGCGATGCAAGCGCGTTCCCGTCTTCTATTTGGGAGGGTCAGAAACTGGCCTTCTGGTTTCTTTGGTCAGAGCAGCCGGAGAACAGAGGTCTGCAAGAGCTGTGAAGGAACGACATTTACAGAATCTGGGAGCACAGAATCTCAGACTCCTCAAGGTGCTTTCTCTGTCCCTGCAAGCCCCTTCTGTAACCATCACGAGAGAAAAAACTGAGGACGAGGACCAGATCACCAAACAGCAATGAATGGGAGGCTATCCTCAAAGGTTCCAGCTGTATTCACAGACAGGACCCTGTAGGCTGCGAATACGGGATCAGCCCCTCCTTGGACCCAGGAATCTTGCCTGGCATTTAGAACTCAAGAGACACCAGGCAGAATAATGACAGTGGCTGGTCCTCCGGCTTGGAACCAGTGGCTGACTGTCCACATATACAACCATCTGCGTAACTTATGGTAATAAATACATCTTTTACACCACCATGCTGTGTGCCTCTGAATGAGTTCCCTCCCCTCTCTGGGCTGGGTTTCTACACCTACATGGCTCCACCCTTTCCTTTCTAAACAGCTTAGGAGTGGTCAGCAATTCACAAGTCTGAAAACCACAACTGCACTTAGATACAAACCTTGGAAGAAAAAACAGTGCTCTCTTCCAGCATGACTGCTCTATGATTCACTGCAGAAATTAATTTGCTAACACCCTGGCTTCCTGTCAGACAAATCTAGTCTGTTTCGTGTGTGTGGCACAGTGACAGGCCCGGCTGCTGAGAAACCAGAGCCTGAAGTTCTGGCCCAGGCCTTCCCTCATTTTACAGATGCCGCGGACACTGGGATCTCTTGGTTCTCATGTAGAATACGCTCTTCGATAAGCCACGTAAATATGTTTCATGGATGCACAGCTGGCAAGATGGGGGTGCAGGCCGTTTGCAGTGCATCATTACCGGCCTAGGGCAGCCACACACATGGTGTTGGGCAGAGGTCGACTCTCACTTGACCCTGACCACTGACACTTGACCGCTGTACCTGTGACAGCATGTGGTTAACATCTGTAAGGATCACTAGCTTGATGGAAGAGGGAAGTGGGGACAGGAGAGGGAAACGACAAAGTGGGTCTCCAGCGCTTATGCTCTATTTACTCGGCACCTACTACGTGCCAGGCACTGCTCCAGACACTTAGAAGACATTGGCAACAACAACAAAAACCCCCAAGATTCCTGCCGAAGAAAGGGAAGGCAGAGCAGGATAAAAGCACTGGGAGTCCTGAGGACGAGGGAGGGACGCAGCTGCAAACAGGGAGGTCATCAGGATGGGCTGCACCGAGCAGGTGATATTGCAAGCAAAGACTGGAAGGATCTGTTCCTGTGAGTATCTGGGAAAAGCATTCCAGGCAGAGGGAACAGCCAGTGCACAGCACAGGGAGAAAAGTGACATAATCTAACTTTCTACGAGGACCAGCTGCTGTGTTGAGAACAGACGGCAACAGACAGCACGGGGCAAAGGTAGAGAGGCAGGCAGACAGAAGGCCACTCTGGTGCTAGCCAGGAGGATGGTGGTGGCTGGAACCGGTGGGCAGCGGGGCAGGAGGAGAGAAGAGCTCAGCTGTTTGGAAATTAAAGCCAGGGCACTGCCTGAGGAATGGGGGTGAGGTAGGAGAGAAGGATACGTTTCGGCCAACTGGAAACGAGACAAAGGACACCCTACAACATCCAGTCCTGGGGGTCCACACACGGCCCAGCCACCGGGGAAGGCTTTTCTGCTACACGCCACTGTACGCGAGGGAGGGTTAGAGCAGGGTCCCGCAGGACCCCAAGCCAGGCTCCAAGAAGCAGCATCTACAGTAACGAGGCGCTGGACAGATGCTTCCCCGCAGACGGGTATCCAGGGAGATGATTATAAAATCACGCACAATCAGAGAGGAAATCCAGAGGTCATTCGAGGTACAAACAGGAAATAAGAGAATCGGGGGGATTGGGGGCCAGGAGGGCAGACGCTGAGGATGGAGTTTTAAAGTACGTGAAGTGTTTTCTCACATTCACTAAACCGTCCTTGAATCCCATCCAGGGTAGGAAAAAAGAGAACATCTTTTTGTCTGATGGGTGCAGAAGGACAGACATACAGAAAAATCTTCTAATAGTGTTAGTCATGACAGCTTCCTTTTTAGGTCAGAGGAAGGGGGATAAATGCTTGGTGTCTTGGGACCGTTTAGTGAGAGAGAGAGAGAGAGAGAGAGAGAGAGAGAGGGGAGAGAGAGAGAGAGAGAGAGAGAGGAGAGAGAGAGAGGAGAGAGAGAGAGAGAGAGAGAGAGGAGAGAGAGAGGGAGAGAGAGGAGAGAGAGAGAGAGAGGAGAGAGAGAGAGAGAGAGAGAGAGGAGAGAGAGAGAGGAGAGAGAGAGAGGAGAGAGAGAGAGAGAGAGAGAGAGGAGAGAGAGAGAGAGAGAGGAGAGAGGAGAGAGAGGAGAGAGAGAGAGAGAGAGAGAGAGAGAGAGAGAGAGAGGAGAGAGAGAGAGAGAGAGAGAGAGAGAGAGAGAGAGAGGAGAGAGAGAGAGAGAGAGAGGAGAGAGAGAGAGAGAGAGAGGAGAGAGAGAGGAGAGAGAGAGGAGAGAGAGAGAGAGAGGAGAGAGAGAGAGAGAGAGGAGAGAGAGAGAGAGAGAGAGAGAGGAGAGAGAGAGAGAGGAGAGAGAGGAGAGAGAGAGAGAGAGAGGAGAGAGGAGAGAGAGGAGGGAGAGAGAGAGAGAGAGAGAGAGAGAGTGTGTGTGTGTGTGTGTGCGTGCGTGCGCGCGTGTGTGTGTGTGTGTGTGTGTGTGTTTGGACTAGATGTTCTGCTGGGATCTGTCCTGCCCCTGCCCTGGCTCCACTGACGTGCATTTACCAAAAACAAAAAATAACCAAAAACTGAAATGTTATAAATAGCAGTACAGTGTCAACATCTGCCAAAAAGAGCACAGACATGCTCCTGAGCCATGTGGCAGGATTCGTAAAAAAAGCCGCCCCGCGAGAAAGAAACCAACGTTGTTCTCTATTTTAAAAGAAACCCCAAATGCTTCACGCATCTATTTTTACAATTTAAAACAGAAAACACTATTCCACAAATATGTCTCTGGCACTCATGTTTGCGTCTTCTCGATGGTGCACCTCTCCTGCCAACCTCCTCTGCTCTCGGAGCCCCCCGACACTCCTGTCAAAACCTACCCATGCGTGCGCCCAGGTCTCATCCCTCCAGCCCTGACTTCAGGGGAGGCAGCCCCTCCCCTCTCAGCAGAGCCCGCAGAAGCTGCTGTCAGTCAGGCCCTGCCCGCCAGGGGCCTTCTGAGCTTGCTGCAGCCGTTGGGATTCTCGTCCTTAACTTTCCCAGGGCTCCCCATCTCATCAATCCAACTTCTCCATCAGAACTGGGGCCAGAACCTCTTCAATTGACGTGCACTGATTCTATATGGTGCTGGGGACCAGAGGGCAGGCAATTCACCTGTCAGCTTAAAAGCAGCTTCCCCACAGTGTTCTAAAATCGGATTGTTGGGGAAGGTTGCACAACTCTGTCCATTTATGAAAAGAATCACTAAATTGTATACTTAAAATAGGTGAATTTCATGGTATGCAAATTATACATTAATAAAGCTATTAAAAAAATCAGCGTCCACATCTCTGCAGGTGTTTCTGTCCAGCGCCAGACCCGAGGTGCGACCTGGGTTCCTTGCATGTGGACAGTCTCTTGGCCCCATGTGGTTCAAAGGGGCTAGAACAGAGACTCAGCTAGGGGGAGGGCTGGAGCCAGGGTTCCGGCGAGTGGAGGTGCCTGCCGGAGAAGGGGCGCCCAGAGGGCAGGCTTCCAAATGGCAGCAGGTGGGGGGGGGGCACTGACAACGGGAAGGTGGCACACTACGCAGTATGATGGGGTGATGGGCTGACATGCTGCCTGGGTGGGGGAGGAGGACGTGGTTAGTATTAGATTGAATCATATGCCACCGTCATTTTTGTAGGTCAAATGGTTGAACACTGGCAATTGCCTACAGCTCAACCTAACGCCTGTCCGTGTGTGATAACGGACCGGAGCTCAGGCTCGTGCGTTGGATGGAGCAAATTCCCAATCGGCCCCTCTGCTCATGGGCTAAGTGACCGAGGGCTTGTCACTTCAACTCCGTGAGCTGCCGTTCTCTCATCTATAAACGGGATGGCACGGTCACACCCCGGAAACACATTTTCCTTTCCGTCTTTAAATGCATGTCCAATGCCCAGCACACGGTAGGCTCACCAAAGGCTCAAGCAGGGAGCATCCTTCTTTCCTGCTCCACTGCCTTCCTCTCCTCATCTTACGATGTTGTCTCTAGAGCAGATGGAATAGTAGAACTAAGCCTGAACCACCAACCTCTCCGGGCATCTCTCTTCTAACATCAGCCCCTCAAATAAGTCAGGACAAGCAGCACAGTTCTGCTCAGCAAAGCAGACCCTTACTTTCCTGATGTTACTGCAGAAACACAGGAGTCCCAACTGTCCCTGGAGCCCAGGGCTGCATCTGAGTCCTCTACCTGGGGGAACCATGAAATAAAGCCAGTAAACGAATGGCCCTAAGGCAGAGCTGGGGGTGGCGCGAACCAAGGGCTGCCTGTTATTAACGCACCAAGTGGGGAAGGGTGAGGGGCCACCAGGTGGGCCTGGGTGCGCTCTGCAGAGCCAATGTGTAAGGCTGGGGGTGCTCACGGGTCAGCGGCACCGAAGATGAACAGGAGGTCAAGGAACCCCCTTCCTTTGGCTCCCGTAGCGAAAAGGGAAGTGGGGCCCAGGAGGACCGCCTCCAAGAACAAAGTGATTAAATGCTCAGCTGCCCTCGACCCGGTGGCCCCAGAAGCTGCTGCTCAGGGCCAGGGCTCCTCTATGAGAAATGTCCTCGACGGGTCACTTGGTATACTTCTCCTCTGCTCTCCAGCCAACTGAGCTCACGTGGACAGGAGCAAGGACAGCCAGACTCCAGGGAGAGCAGGGCGGGGAGGGACCGACAGAGGGAAGCTTCAGTTCCTTCTGCAAAAGGCTCTAACGTGTGGGATCCTTCCTGCATTCCTTGACTCCACACCGAGCCCAGGAGGCTAACAAGGTCTCCACGGGAACCAGGGAAGTTCCAGTCAGCAAGCACATCTGTCCCTGGGGCCTGCAAGCTTTCATCCATGAGCCACGGGTCCAGGTGAACGCACACAAAGGTGGAGGGGAGGAAATCTATCACCCTGTTTAACCAACCCAGTGTGTTAACTATCAGGGATGAACTAAGCCCTGGCTCTCTGGAAGGTGTCCAGGAGGACATTTCAGTCTTTCAAAGTCACACCGAGTGTCCGAGACTAGGACTTAGAACCTTGCCCACTCAGGCCTCAGAGACCAGAGAGAGACGTGAAAACGGACACACGACAGGATGTCCCGGTGAGATCTACCACGGGGGGAATAAAGCAGCACAGGATCCCAGCGGAAGGGACATTAGCTCCCTCCAAAGATTCTTTCCTGCCAATAGACACCACACCCCACGATGGTGTGAGGAGAGACCCCTGGGGGTCCACCATACAACTCGGGGCCCTAAGCCCGAGGCCTCGCCTGCCTCTGGGCTCCAATCCCAGGGGTCAGAGGATATATTCTTAAGGAAGAAATGCGCTCTTGGCGTGATGCCTCAGGGTGATAAACCCACCCGTTACGATCACACCCGAATGATCACGTGCTTTCACTGTGCTGGCTCCAAGCTGGCAGCCAGAGCTCTGCCTCTGACAGCTGCCCAGGGCTGATGGCCCTGCCCAGGCTCTACAGGGGGTGGGGGGGGCGTTGGGGGGGTGGCTTTCACTCACCAGACAGCGGATCTTTGCCAATCATCAAGACATTGGGCAAATTCATTACGATCAGCTGCTGGAGAACTTCCTACAGAAACAAAGGGGAAAGGATACCATTAAGCACAGAAAACAGAATAAAGACTGATTAAGACAATTACAGTTTACCAAGTTGCTGGATGAGTGTGCCAGCCATTAAACAGTAACTATGAAAGCACCATATAACAGAAAGGAATAGTTAAGATACCAGTAAGCGAAAAGTCAAAAAAGCTAATTGTGCTTCCGCCTTGATTACTACCAAATAAAAATTAGGTCTGCATGTGTACAGAGACTTTGGGAAAAAGAAGATATATCAGATGCTAGATTAGCAGGATCAGGAGTTTCTTTTTAAAAGATGTCTTTATTTTTACGGTATGGTTTGCTTGTGCAATTAAAAAATACAGAATAAAGATTAAAGGGATGCTACTGCGTCTTTACAAGCTGACGATTTGGGATCCTAGCTTTCGGCAGGTCTTTGGTACAGGCTGTAAGTGACACTTCTCTCTTTTCAGCAGTGACTTCCTTGGGGTAGGGATAAATCACAGCTACTCTGTGCCCGTCAGAGAGGGGACACATGGGAAGTGAGCTGCCTTCTCCCTCACACCAAGGGCCTCTGAAAGAAGGCCCAGGCACCAGCCATTGGCCATGTCCCCTTGGGGTAGGGACGGCTAACAAAGTTCTCCTTGGAGTGTGCCGACCCACCACTCATGCTTCCCAGAGCAATTCTCAGGGCACATTGGTCTTCCCCGCCCAGATGTGCCTTGCTTTTCACAAATCGGAAGATAAAAAAATCTAATTTTACAGATGACAAGCAAGGTAGTAGGATTCCTAAGTATTCTTGGTCTTACAAAAGTGGTCAAGAAACTCTTGACCAACAAAGCTCCTCTTATGCCTTTAAAAAAAATGTTTCCGGGCTTCCCTGGTGGCACAGTGGTTGAGAGTCCGCCTGCCGATGCAGGGGACACGGGTTCGTGCCCCGGTCCGGGAAGATCCCACATGCCGCGGAGCGGCTGGGCCCGTGAGCCATGGCCGCTGAGCCTGCGCGTCCGGAGCCTGTGCTCCGCAACGGGAGAGGCCACAGCAATGAGAGGCCCGCATACTGCAAAAAATAAATTAAATAAATAAATAAATAAATAAATAAAATGTTTCTATTGAGACACGACTTTTTTTTCAGCAGTCGCTCTACTGATGACGTGATGAATCTCTGTACTCAGTACACTGCCAACCAGCACTGATGAAGAAAAAGGGGACAATTAACACGATCGCTAATCCCACAGGGCCCAGCTGGACACCTCAGAGCTCTCTGAATCCTGAGAATGGTGGCCTAGGCAAGCACGCCTGGAGAGGCCAACACCTTCACAGAATGTACAAAATGATTTGAGCCACTCTCCTTATTATCTTTCCATGGCTCCTGCCACACCAGAAACTGAGGGGAGGGGATGCTAAACCAGAAGGAGTACCCCACTCCCAAACACACGGGCCCCTCTGCACTCAGTGTTGGAGGATGTCTTTCTTTACTATCTGAGGTCACGTGTCACCTCACCAGAGATGGCCAATGTTTTCTCAAACAAGTCTCAGTGCTGGACAGAGTCTGAGCTGCGTTACAGCCTCAGCTCTCCTTCAGGGCTTGGAAAAGTCAACGCGGCAAAAACTGTTTCTCACTTGAATGAGCTCACCAAAGGATCCCACAGTCCCTCCCTGGGGGCAAAACACACACCGTGAGTAAAATCAGGTAAATCCACTTCTAGCAAAAGGAAGGACTCCCGACCAGATGGGTCCATCCTGTCGTGGAGTCCCTATCCAGCCTCAACACTAAACTCAAGTGCTCAGCCCAACTTCTAGAAGATTTCCTTCTTATCACTGTCCAACCAGCTACAGTCCCCTTTGAAGTCTTGGCTGGTTTCCTCTGCCATGGTCCAACTGTCTGTAGTGCCAGCCCTATTTATCAGGGTGCTCGAAGAAGGGTGCACACGTTTATGAAGGAGATACAGAATGAGAAATCATCTTGAAGGTCTCTGCATTGCAATAATGCAAAGTGGTATTTTTATGCTTATGATTACCTAAGCAAAAGACTGCTGGAAACACTGCTAGAAAATATTGCTGGAAAATCCATGTATTCTCCTTCCAAAACTGGATGGTTCATTTTGTCTAATCAGTATTTTCTAATTTTCCCACAAGAAATATGTATCACTTGCACAATTAAGAAGTAATGTTTTATTAACAATGTTTCCATGATGTGTTCCTCTCAAAACATCATGGGCCTCCCAAAAGTTAATCCAAAATTTGGGGGCCAAAGATACCCCCAAGACCTTAACTGCTCCCGCCAAAGGACCACCAATCACATTTCCAGCAAAAACAGGCTCAGAGGTTTGAGTACAAAGGTCAGAGCTGGCCAGCAGAAATACAACATGAAACACATTAATTTCAAATGTTCTTAGTAGTCACCTTAGAAAAGTAAAAAGAAACGAGTGACAACATACAAATCATATACTTTAATTAAACCAACATTTCCAAAATACTGTTTCACCACATAACCAACATAAAACCATGAATGAGACACTTCACGTTCTTTTTTCACACTAAGTCTTTGAAATTCAGTGTGTAGTTTACACTCACAGCACATCGCAATTCAGATGCTAAACTGTCACTGGAAACACGATCTGAATCAGCAGAGGCGCAAACCGAAGTTGTTCCAAACACACTTAAAAAGTTTCCAGTAACTGAATCCAGTATCAGCTTTCAAATCTAAACAAATTAGAAATTCACTTCTTCAGTCACACTAGCCACATCTGGAGGCCCCGCCAGCCACATGTGACATGCTAGTGGCTGCCGTGCTCTGCAACACTGGTGACGAGGGGATTCCCTGAGGAAAGCTGAGCAAATGCGTCCCCTCAGGGCGGCGGGGCCTCCAGGGCGACGGGCCAGGCCCTCCGGCTACGTGAGGAGGCTGCTGACGAGGGGCCCCTCCTGCCTGGTACTCAGAACAGAAAGCCACTGTGGAGCCCGCAGCTGACACGCGGGCGGGCTTGGCGGGCACGGGTCACACCCCGGCCGGCTGCGGGAGTGGGGACACGGAGCGAGGACGGAGAGCACAGGCCCCAAGGTGTGCTCTGGGTAGCCCCCAGATGTGCCAACAAGCCTTCCTGGTGCCACCCGGGCCTTTGCAAAGGCAGAAACAAAGCACACTGTCACATCCCGAGGCCAGGACGAGGGATGAGGGCACACACGAGCCTTGCGGCCTCTTGTCTCATCCCATCCTTGCGGCCTGACGGCAGGAGGGAAGAGTCAGGCTTGGGGTGCAGCCCTCCCAGAGACCCCCTGCCCTCCCTCCACAGAGAACTGGGCTGCGGGGAGGCAGGAGCAGGGCAGGGGGTGGGTTGAAGCACCGAGATCCAGAGCAGATTTTGTACCCCCGTTCCCTCTCCTCTGTGCACCTGCTTTAGGTGTGTTCTGAGATCCTAGTATAAGATGCTGAGGAAACCCCAGATTCTCCTTTTCCTAAACGCAACTGCACTAACTGCATGCTGGAGGGACCTCATTGCTAACCACTTGAAACCAACTAAAAGAAAAGTCACAGAAGTAGGTCAGCGCAGGGTGGTGGTACTTGGATTCTCATGTAGCAAGGGGGTCGGGGCTAGAAAGCTCTTTGTAAGTACAAGGGCAAAGAACCCACCTGACCCCAGCCAGGCTGCAAATCTAAAATTTAGGATCTTATCGACTCTGAAGTTCCTCCCAGGGCTGTCCTGACACAAACAAGGCCCTACACCTCGGGGAGGGATGGGACGGGCAGGACACTCCAGGAAGCGTCTGGCACCCCAGCTGGGGCTCCCAGGGGCTGCATCTGGTTTCGCACACAGTGTCAATAAGCCCAGAGACTCAGACCGCCCTCGGATTGACAGCTTCCTGATCTGGACCCTCCAGAGGCAACCTGGGGGGACACAGGGAGTGCCGAGGGGCCGTCTTGAGGCCGTGGCACTGGCTCCCAGGGGTCACAGGTGGAGAGAAGCTCTCAGAACAGAACCAGGAAGCCGAGTGGAAGGAAGACGCTCCCTTCCTATTAGAATCCTCTCATGACAAGTACAAACGTACCCAGTGGGGAAAATCCAGGACACGGGAGGGGGTGCCCCAGTCCAGGCTTCACAGGTGACAGAGCTCTGCTAGTGGCAGGAAGGATGATGCAGGAGCGGGAGAGCAGATTTCAGAGGCACCAGGTCATGCGCAGAACTCATACACGATTACAACTAAGCAAGTGGCCTTGGTGGTGGCAGGACCTCCCAGCCCCCCGAGAGTAAACGAGACCAGCACCCAGGCACGTGGCTTCACTGAACCCACAACACCAAACGCTCGTCCCTGCTGGTGAGCACGGCTCCCCACATGTCAGAATCCAATATGGGGCCCAGGCTGTGATTCCCAGCTGGCTCCGGGAGTCACCTGGGCCCTCGTCATCCCTCCAGTCACCAGCCTTCACACAGGCCAGCGCTCCAGCCTAAACGTTCCTTCCCTCCCAAACTCCCTCAAACCTCACTCCTCCCAAGGAAGCTTCGAGGCTTCCCGAGTGCCTCCACGTATGTGCAGGTGGTGCTAAGTCTTGAGGTAACAAGATCTGGGGGATCCGTCACTGCCCTCTGGAGGTGGGGCTCTGGGAGAGGCAGGGGGACAGGGGGAGGGAAGGCAGAGGCTGGAGGCCGCACAGAGGGAGCTGGGAGGGACCCCAGGACAAGCCTGGATGCCTCACTCCACCTGGTCTGTCCCTTGGGCCAGAGGTGACCTGCGGTTCCCGGGGCTTGCAGGTGAAGCTCATTTTCTGCGTGTCGCCCAGTTGTCTCCATCAAATTGCCCAGTCCCTGTGGGAGATGGGCCTCCTAATTCCTTTCCAGCCAGTCTCTATCCAGGACTTATAAATAGAGCACCCACGGAGCCATGGCAGTGAATGTCCTGGAAGCCCTCAGGTAAGCCGTGCTTTCTCCAGGACCTCCTCCCTTGGTTGAAATAGGAGGACTCAGCTCCGGCCCCCCCAAAACCAACCCCCTCAACTTACCTCTGAGAATAAGTGTGTGTACCCCAAACTCCTAGCAAGCTATCTACTTCACCACAAAACTGTCAACAGCAGAATATTAAACGGAGGCTCTAAAACACCCACCTTCAAAATACAAATCCGAGTATGACCGGGTGTGTGTAAGGGAGCGGCACCTGAGGACTTGTGCCGCAAACCGACGCTGGGGACTGGTTAGGTGATGGAAGGTACGGCCGCGATCCTGGGTAGGAAGAGGGCAAAGAATGCTGAAATGAATAAAAGGATGCCTAACTGAATGTAGAAAATTAAAGATATGCTAAAAAAGAAGAAACCCTCAAAGGAAATATACTAAAATGACAGAACTCTCTCTCTTTTTTTTTTTTTTTTTTTTTTTTTGCGGTACGCGGGCCTCTCACTGTTGTGGCCTCTCCCGTTGCGGAGCACAGGCTCCGGACGCGCAGCCTCAGCGACCATGGCACACAGGCCCAGCCGCTCCGCGGCATGTGGGATCTTCCCAGACCGGGGCACGAACCCGTGTCCCCTGCATCGGCAGGCGGACTCAACCACTGCGCCACCAGGGAAGCCCCAGAACTCTCTTTATTAGCGTGATCAGGACAAGAGCAAGCTTTCCCAACATTTAAAAAAGATTCTGTAATGTGGTTCTAACACCTTAAATTATTTTAACCCTGTGGCATGGCTTCCCCCAAAGAATGTCAGCAGCATCTATTTACTAGATATTGAACCGTGAACATGACAGGTCCACTAAAAAAAAAAAAAAAAAAAAAAAAAAGCCTTTCTCCGGAGACAATTCACAACGTATTCAACACAAAAAATGAAGTGGATTATTGATTCTTTTAATCACCGCCCCCCCCCAAACTTTTTCCAGCATCCCCCATCAGAAATTGCAAAGCCTCCATCGGCCGGGAAGAAGAGATGCCAGCCAGGAGAACTGAGGGATGAGGGCAGAGGCTGGCTTACAGCCCTGGGCCCTGCGCTGGGACCTGAGGCAGGAGGCCCTGGGGGAAGGGGTGGGCTCCCAGACCACCAGTCCCTGGAAAACGGAGGCTCAGGGATCCTGGAGAAGTTCACCCACCGCCTGAGGCAACGTAGGGGCCTCGCTGAAAAGGCTTAAAATCGTGCCAAGGCTCATGTCAACCTTTGTGCATGCTCAAACAGTAAGGTCACTTTCTCCGCTGGTGGAAGAAAGGAAAGGTCCCGGAAAGTTGCAGGGTGGAAACACTCTGTGTGTCTGTGGCAAAGGTTATCTTCAGTTTCCATTGGAAACACTGGGATTGTTGGATTAAGCACAATGATTTCACAACAAAATGGGAAGAAATCCTTTTCTCTTGCCAAATGAATTTTATGGCTCGACATTTTGCCAGGAAGGAAGAATAAACGCTGCTAAATGCCTTGAGTTTAGGTGCACAGAATGACCCTCCATGAGAGTTTGAAAAGGAGTTGTTAACATAGAGGAAATGAGAGGGAGATCCCAGAGATGTTAAGACAAACACCCACACGAGGCATCCAGGAGGAAGATGATGCTCATGGTTGCCAAGGAGATCAGGATGGTCCAGACAGCAAAATGTGCAGTCCACACAGTCCAAGCAACACAGAGACCTATCCAATACTGAGAATCAGTAACACAAGTAATACAGCTTTGAGTGCGCACCCAGCACACCTTTATGTCTGGGGTTCAGATACTCAGAAACACATATGAGCGGCCTAGCTGTGAGCTGAGAACTCTCAGCTGGTGGAAAAGGCAGGGAGGTAGACCGTCACAGCACAAAAGGACAGGTGCCAGAGCAGCACAGCATGGGGGGCACTGCCAAACTCTGCCCAGGCAAGTCTGGGAAAACGTCTCAGAGGCAGCAGCCTCTAAACTGGGCTGCGGAGAATGCTTAGAGTCCCGCAGTGTAGGAGAGAGCCAGGAAACGTATTAGCTGCTAAGTGTGGCCAGCAAGTCAAACCTTTGGTTACAGTGTACTGTACATGCTCTGCACTTCCCACTGGGGCGCTCTTTCATCCTCACACATCACTGGCCCCGATCACCACCAGTCAGAATCCTATCCATCCTCCGAAGTTCAGTGAAAATGTCACCTCCTCCATGAAGCCATCCTTGATGCCCTTAATCATCTATGAGTTTCTTTCCCCTCAACTCCTAATGTTTCACCCGCCCACTTCTGTGGCACTTTCACATTTTGCCTCGCCAGTGACTCCCCACGCACAGGCAGCAAAAAGCAGCTAAGTGACAGCTGACAAAATGAGACCGATCAGAAAATATTCCTCAAAATTTATACTGAGTGAGGTTTTATTCTTTTTCAAGTCTCTTTTTTGGAAGTGGTGTCTTCTCTTTCTCACATGAACAAGAGGACCAAGTCCTGAAAACTAACTACTCTGCTCCACTACTATAAGTTACTTCACTCCCCTGTTATTTCCTATTTTACCTAGCCAAATCGCCCACCACGTGCCTGAAGATCCCACAGCTTGTAGATGTTAACCAAAGTTCAAAACATCTCAAAGTGAATTTGTAATGCTGGTTTGAATACGCCAGGCTTTCCAACTGCAAAATCCCAAATGTGATAGTTTTATGAGCAAACAAGCAAAGCAAGGGGAATTTAAAATTCCTAAACAGTAGACGTGACTCAGATGGGAAAGCCACCACACGTATTCCAATGTCCCCAGCGTCTATTCCAGTGCCCCAAGAGAGGAGGAGAGACTGCAAACCCCACAGCCATAACTTTTCCAGAAACCGCACGGCTAAGGTTCACACAGGTGAGGCGCCTCTGGGATTCTGAAAGGCTGAGACGCTCACACGGACAGACCGAGAAAGTCAGGAGCAGTATTCCTGGCAGTCTCTGCACACATCACAGGGCTTATACTCCTGCCATCGATTAGCACTCCTCCAGACTCCCACTTCGATTTGGCCAAGAGGGGTTCCTGAACTCCCTTCCACAACATCGTGGCCCAAACAAAAACACACACCCAAACACAGGGAGGGTCCCGTCTCTTTCCTCCTCCCAACATCATGTGAAGGGGTCAGGACAAGAATCACTAGGATTTCCAGTCGGAGGGAACCACAGCACAGCGCTGGTAAAGGGATTTGACGGCGGGATACAGAGCGAGGGCCAGGTTGGGTGCTCTGGGTTGGTGAGCTTTCCCCGAGACCACAGACCGGGGCACTTTCTAGAGTTACGCCTGTCTCATACCTTCCCTAGTGACAGCCTGCTGCCTCCACCCCCAACCAATCATGCCTCCCTCGACGCTACTCCATCTGAGAGCCACGGGGACCTGACCCCCAAACGCAGCGACACGGCCCACGTTCCGCGATGTTACAGCCAGGAGAGCGATTTTTTTAATTTAGCTGCTGAGCGGAGACGTAAGCCTGATGATTTATCCTCGGCCGCCTGTTCAGAGACGGGCCCACAGGCCACGTGCTTGTGATTCCATCTGGACGAGAGGCTCTCGTTTCTGCCACGTTCCCTCCAACTGGGGCAGGAAGCCCCAGTGAAATGAGTGGGTAATGAAGTGCTTTTATGTTAAGAGACTGTCACGTAAAGCTGCTGATAGACTCAGCCCATCTGTTCCACCTCGTTTCAATTAAGCCTGGGGTCCCCAGGGCTTGAAACTAGCTCAGGTCTGCACAAGCCTAGGAGCACCGGCTCCCCTAATGAGGCCACACCGAGTCTCAGAACCCAGCGATTTAAAGCCACCAACCTGGGCCATCTGCGGTTCCCAGATCGTCAGAAAACCCCCTACCCCTGAACACTTGGTGACTGCCTCTCCTCATGGCTGCGTTCACAGAAACAAACCAAGCCCAGCCTTTGTTCCCAGAGAGGAAAACAAATATTTCCTTTGAGCTGACCCAGGAGGAAGAGACGTGTGGGAAGGAACACCTGGAAACTCAAACACCAAGTGAGGGCAAAGCTACTCGCTGTGTGACCTCAGGCAAGTCACAGTCCCTCTGTGAGCCACACCCTCATCCGTAACAGGAGGAGGACCTTCTCTAAGGGACGTCTGGCTCCTTTAGAGGGAGGGGGGGGTGAGGGTGCTGGCATAGAGAAGCACAGCACATCTTTATAGTTACTAACTCAGGGCTGCCAACTCTGAAAACAGCCAAGGGCCCACACGTCCCAGGAGAGCCAGGGGAAACCCACAGGGACGGGACTGGAGGACAATTCAAACGTCCCCGAGAACGCCTGCCACCCTCCCTTTGGGTTGCTCTGATGCTAGGAAGCATCTGTGCTGAGTTCCTGGACCAAGGAAGGTGGGGGGGGGGCAGCTCCAGAAGCACGGGCAGGGTACCACATTCATCTCCTGAGAAGAAATTCTGCCCATAAATGGTGTCTCAGGAACCATTTTCCATGGTAAATACAAGCCTCGTCACCAGCAGCTAAAGCTGGGCTCTAGGGGAGAATGTCTGCGGTGAGGCCACCAGCAAGCAGAGGGGCAGCAGGGGCGATGGCAAGCTGGACCCATACCACCCCAGCCAACAGCAGAGGGTGGTGAGAATCAGAACTCAAAACCAGCACAGGGGGCTTCCCTGGTGGTCCAGTGGTTAAGAATCCGCCTTCCCACGCAGGGGACGCAGATCCGATCCCTGGTCGGGGAACTAAGATCCCACATGTCGCGAGGCAACTAAGCCCACAGGCCACTACAGAGCCCACGTGCTCTGGAGCCTGTGGGCCGCAACTACCGAGCCCGCACGTCGCGACGAAAGATCCCACGTGCCCCAACTAAGACCCGACACAGCCAAAAATAAATACATATTAAAAAAAAAGAAAAAATAGGGCCTCCCTGGTAGTGCAGGGGTTGAGAGTCCGCCTGCCGATGCAGGGGACACGGGTTCGTGCCCCGGTCCGGGAAGATCCCACATGCCGCGGAGCAGCTGGGCCCGTGAACCACGGACGCTGAGCCTGCGCGTCCGGAGCCTGTGCTCTGCAACGGGAGAGGCCACAACAGTGAGAGGCCCACGTACCGCAAAAAAAAAAAAAAAGAAAAGAAAAACGAAAACCGGTAGAGCCTTATAGATTATCTATGGAACACAGAAACTGAGGCCTGGAGAGGAACATCACAGGGGGTGTAGCGTCCCCATTTGGGTCTATAAAGCCAGGATTTCTCAGCTCTACCCTAGGGCTCCTTTCCTCTGCTCCAAGGAGCTCACTTCTATTCAACAGTATCTACTGAGGGCCTACTACACGCCATGACCAGGCTGCAGTGGGGATTTGGGGGAGGGAGAAGAAGGATTTAGACGTTTAGGCAGGATGGGGAGGGAGGGTGGTCCTATCCTCACACTTGAATGCCTAGAGGGGCTCAGGGCTGCCCTGCCCTCTCTTCCCAGCAAAGCAGCAGCATCCGTGCTTGGGGCTGATGTGAAGAACCCTATTTTATGGTGGTGAGGGATCCTGGAGCTACAAATCAGCAGCTGTAGAGTTCCCTTCCCTGGGCTTCTTGCAAAAGTTAACATTTTTGTTGATGGGCAGAGGGAGGGCACGGGGCTCACAGCCAGCACCACCTTTAGGCCAGAGCGCAGTGTGCGGGGTCACAGCAGGGTGGGGACACGCGTCATGCGGGGCCGGTGGAGCCACCAACACCACCAGGTCCACGGGACCCATCCTGCTCCCCTGCACCCTCGCCAGGTGGCAGCTCTAGGCTGGTTTCCTGGCACCTTCTGCCCTGGGCATGCCCAAAGAGCTCAGCGGGAGAGGGGCGGCCGTCCCCTGTCCCAGCAAGCAGCTGGGCTGGGGATCATGCGTCTCTGCAGCCACTGTGCCCCACTCTGCTCCACCCACCACTCAGGGCAGGCAGGGCCGGGGCGGGCGGCACACCCCGGCAGCCCTTACCCACTACCAGACGGTGCTGCACCAGTTCCCTCAGTCCCGGGGGACACGGGGGAGCAGAGTGTGCGTGGGCGCATCAGCGGCAGGTGGCAGCCTGCCAGGACCTGTGAGGGCAGGGAGAGGCAGGCAGGGAAGCCAGGCCACCGCTGCCAACACAGAGCGTGAGCATCGCAGGCCTCGGGGCATCACTGCTCCCTAACGCCCATCGCCCCAGGGCAGGGGCCTGGCGGGCAGGGAGAGCAGAAGGGTAGCCGTTCACTCTGTTAATTACACCACGGTATTTCCTGGGCACCTGCCGGGGGTCAGGTGGTGGTGGCAGAATACACAGACACGACCTCTGTCCTTAAATCCAGGAAATGCAGACAAACAAGCTCAACAAAACCGAGAGGGAGAAGTGAGGGTGTCCAGGGTGTGTGCACGGGGCGGGGCCCTGCTCTCGGGGAGCCCACAGCCTGGCAGGGGACGGGCCTGCTGGCAAGCCTGGTGCCATAACAGAGCGGATGTGAGGCACCTGAGCTGGGGGACGATGGGAGCACACAGGAGGACTAATCCAGAAAGGCTTCCAGGAGGAGGGAGCGTTCGGCTAAAATGGAAACAAAGAGCAGGTGCCGTCCGGGTGGCAACAAAGGCAAAGGAAGTAACAGAAGACCCTCCCCCACCCTGTGTCTCCCCCCACCCCACCCCCACCCACTGCAGCCCCAGAATGGAGAAAGAGAAGCCCTGCACAGGGAGCTAGGGCCTGGCACCCGCTCTGTGCTTATCTCCACAGTGGCAGCAGTGGCTCTGGAGTCCCCTAGCCAGGTCCACCGCCAGCCTATCACTGCTTCAACAGCCCCAGGTGGCTGGACAGGGGGGTATCACACCCAACCCACAGGAGCGCCTGGCATGTAATTAGGCCCCCAATGGGTGCTGTCCCCGACACGCTCAGGGAGAACAAGCATGCCTGCCTCCTCCTGCTTCAAGGGTCCCAACCTAGAACAGCCCTGCTGTGCACACATGCAGGAGGCCTGCAGCGACTGGAAAGTGAAACCCATAAGGAGACGGCCACGGCTACTGGGGTGCAGGGGCTTGTCCTGGAGATCCCCAGGCCCGGGGAAATCCTCCCCACCCCTGGGCTCAACCACACCCCTTTCCTGCTCTATCCCTCGGGGCTTAGGGCCAGGCAGGAGCATCTCAGTGTCCCTCCTTTGCTCCTGCTTTCTCTCTTTTCCCTCTGGTCTCAAGAGGAAAAGCACACACACGACAGTTTCCACTGCGAAGGGTGGCAGAGGTTTCAACGCTGAAGGGCTGGCGGGGTGCTAGGCTGAGAGTTCTAAGCGCAGGTCTTGGCTCCAGGGGCAAAGTGAGCATGGCTGATTAGCGATCCCTGCGCCCTGGGCACAGCAACAGAACTTGAGCCTCAGAGAAGGGTAAAGGCTGGAGAAGTGGGTCAAGTTCGGTGGGAGCACCGAGGGAGCAGGGAAGTCTCCGTGGCGGATAAGGGAGCGAGGTGAGACCGTATTACTGCTCCCCTCGCCCCCGCGCACCCCTCTGAAAAAGCTGCCGGTGAAACAGGTGGTACAAGCAAACAAATCCTGCAAGCCAGTCACTTCTCGTCATCATGAGAGTTTGCAACAAATGGTCAGACTTCACCCAGAGAGCAAGAAACTCTGGAAGGTTCTTTCATTCTGTCACCAAGAACTTATTCTATAGCAGGAAACTGGGGGAGGGCAATTCAGGACACAGCTGAAAAACTGGGGAGGAGAAAGGTTAAGAAACAAGTGTGTAATAACTACCATCTCAGCAGGAAGTGAAAATCTCAACAGATGGTATCGACTTCAAGGCAGCTGTCCACGCTGGCGGGGTGGGCACCTGATGCAATGCTCTCCACCCCTCCACCCACCTCCAGCGCCTCCTTCCCTGCCCAAACCCCTCGGCTGGAAATAATCACTTCATCTGTGCCCCCTGAGCCCCAGCGCAGTGTACCCCACATTCGAGGTGACTGGGAACCCTGGGTTCCGGGGGTAGGGCACTGTAGCGTGCTCACTTCTGTATCCTCGCCCACCCCGGCCTCTGCATGTGCTGCCCGCAGCAGACGCGCTCGCCAGCTGCTGGCTAAACTGAACCAACTGACCACAGGGAGGAAAGGTCTCAACTGGACACGCCCTCCCCCTGCTAGAGTGCAAAGAACACTTTCTTTTGAACGATGCTAAAGCAGAGCCTGGGCTCCACACTTTGTATTATCTCATTTAATCCGAACTGGCAGGGGGTACGCCTGGCCCACTAGGATTTGCCAACACAAGATGCACTTGATCAAATGTTTTTCATTGCTGGGGATCCCATAGTAAATGAGGGAGATAAAGAGGTAAATGAAAAGGTCATGTGATGTGCCAGGAAGTAAGAAGTGCTAAGAAGAAAAATAAGGGTAGGACGACCCAAGAGTGAAGGAAAATAAAGCTATTACAGACAGGTGGTCAAAGAGGGTCCTTCGATGAAGCAACAGTTGAACAAACACAAGTGGAGAGAGAGAGAGCATGCCAGGTGGACATGTG
This sequence comes from Pseudorca crassidens, assembly GCF_039906515.1. Taxonomy (NCBI): domain Eukaryota; kingdom Metazoa; phylum Chordata; class Mammalia; order Artiodactyla; family Delphinidae; genus Pseudorca; species Pseudorca crassidens. Next base: position 13,477,138 of record NC_090296.1, on the reverse strand, counting down.
GAATAAGAGACTTACAGGCAGAGGGGACAGCAAATGAGAAGGTGACTAGAACATGCTGTGCAGTCCCACTGAGCCCGATACTGGTGGTGGCCCAGCCTAACCAGAGCCAGCAGTGCAGTGGTCCTCATGGTCTGACAGCCCACTCTGAAGCCTTGCGAGGCACAAGGAGTGCTCACACGAGTAACTCACCACGACACCAGGGGTTAGAAAGAGGGTTTAAGCCTGGGTGTCAGGCACAGGTGATTGGTAGCGGTATCTGGAGTGCTGTGTTAAGAAGGATTCTGAGGCCAGGTCTGGGCTCAGAGGCAGAGAGTGCGATGATTGATTAGTGATGTCTGCCTGAGCCAGGACTTAAGCGGCCATGGCACACCCTTGTGTAACCCACCCAGTGTGATAAGCACTGTAACACAGGTATAAAACTGTGAAGGGATGTGAGGGAGGGACCAGTAATCCTCTGCCACTAGTTATAAACCCGTGACCTGAACTTCGTCTGCTAAACCAGCTTCACTTTCCAAGTCTTCTTATCAGGCTGCAGGCTCCCCAGGGTAGACACTTGGACTATCTCCCTCCCCACTGCCCCCCAGGGCCTGGCACAAGCAGGGGCTCACTCGGCATTTGTCAGATGAGCTAATGAAGGGCCACGAGCCCCAGGCCGGTGTGTGTGTTCACAAGGTGAAGACCTTGAATGTGGATCCTGTAGGACAGGGGCAGAAACACTGCCCCACAGTTAGGTCACTGGGCCCTACTGCATGAGGCTCTGATCTGAGGACCTAAAAAAAAAAAAAAAAAAACCCTTTCTTTCATTTTTTAAAAAATTTTATCCTCTTTATTAAAAAACTTTTTTTATTGTAGTTGATTTACAATGTTGTGCCCATCTCTGCTGTACAGCAAAGTGACTCAGTTATACACATATGAACCTTTTTTTTCATATTCTTTTCCATTATGGTTTATCAGAGGGTATTGAATATCGTTCCCTGTGCTATACAGTAGGATCTTGTTGTTTATCCATCCTATACATTGATACACTAGTTTACATCTGCTAACTTTCATTCTCTAAAAAAAAAAAGAAAAGGGAAGCTTTTCTTCAGATGTGAGCAAGGTGGGTGTAAGGACCACCAGATTTAAAGGACATTTCAGAAGAGGCAGGAGAACTAAGGCACGCAGACCTGCCCCAGCACCTGGTCACAAGGCAGGCCAGCTGCCCAGCCTCCCGCAGGGCCAGCTGAGAGCCCACACTTCAAGCAAGTACAGGCACCCTCACCAGCTGTCCCTGAGCCCGAATTGAGCAGGATGGCAGTCTGTGCCCACCCTGCCGCTGCAGTAAGTGGACTCTTCCAGGCCAAGCCAAAGAGAGTTGAGGCCCACCTCTGCACATTCAGTGAGCACACAGTAACGCGGAGGCTCTGTTAGGCACGGGGTGGGGGCGCGTGTGAGGAACACCTCACTCTGGTCCAACCCTTTCCAGTGTGTCCACACCATCTTGTGTCCTGTGGGGCAGGTGCTTGAACAGTGACACAGGAAAAAACTGAGATGCACAGTTGGGCCTTGGGTCACGTGGCTAGTGGTGACCAAGCTGGGGCTGGAACCTAGGGAGTTCACAGCACGGTCGGCGAGAAGAGACGTGAACCCAGTGAGCTCGCAGCCCACGGGCGTCCTCAGAAGGGACCCCAAGGTGTTGGGAGGTGGAGTGGTCCCCGCAGGCCGCAGTGGCCAGGAAAGGCTTCACGGGTCACTCAGGCCCCGGGAGAGGTTGTCAATAAACACGTCAGGCTTCTCGCCCTGAGCAACTTGTCCTGCCCTCTCAGAGCCTCAAAATACCTAAGTGCTTCTCTTAGGACATTTGTGCAGCTGGCTTTGGGGGCTACTTCATTTGCACCTGCTTCCTCAAACTCAGCCACAGTCCTCTGTGTTCCCGTAAACTGCCTCGATCTTACATTCACTCGTTCACTCCTCCATACATTCAGCAAGCACTTGCTTGTTAAAACAAGCCCAGGTGTACTCCGGGCAGCGCACTAGGAGCTGGGGGTGTGATGGCAAGTGAAAGCACATGGGATCTCTGCCCGCCCGGAACTCAGACTCGTGGTGGAGATGGGCATTTGCCAACCGCCCCCACTCTCAAGCGCAGAGTCAGGAACGGGGCTCTCATCGGGCACGGGACAAGCTCTAAATACACGCTCCCTGAATGAATGCAAAGGAGAGAAGGAACGCTGGAAAGCCGGCGACCGGTCATCATAAATCCCCGGGAGCAGAGAGGAAAGATGCAGAGAAGCGGGATGTGCTGTGCCTCCCAGCTGGGGCCACGAGCCCGGGGACAGATGGTGGCAGCAGGATAAGCCACGGCGCTAGCTCGGGCCACGGCTGATGGCCCACAGGCACGCCAGGCCTGCCGAAGTAGGAAAGGCCTCTTCTGCCGACGGTCACGCTGCCACTACCCTGGCCACGCAGACCCAGGAAAGCAAGGCCGAACGTGGCCGAACACAGTGCAGAACTGCTCCGGGCAGGTCTGGCTCTGACTGCAGCTCCATGCACACATAAGCTGCCCCCCTGTCGCTCGCCACACACCAGCACGGCCGCCAGCCCCCCTGCAAAGAGCGGCTCTCACCCTGTGTCCACCGAGACAGCTTGCTAAAGAAAAAAAATTACACAGAAGCTATAATGAAGCTCCCCCATCCGACAGAGCCAGCTCATCTCATCTCACACTGTCCGCAGAGCTGAGGAGTCGCAGGGAACAGGGAGGGACGGAAGCATCAGGCCGGGAGGGGCATCTTCAACAGGGGCAGATGTGCGGTGGAGGCCGCAAGTCCATTCTGGGAAAGTGAGGCCGCTGCAGGGGGCGGGCCTCGAGGGCCTTCACGACTCTGCAGTGGAGCCTGCCGTGAAAATTACACTCCGAGCAAGTGAGTGTCTGGGGCACGCAGCACTGGACGGCTGACTGTCTTTGCTGCTTTACCTCTGCTGTCGCAGGCCCGGTTCCCAACTTGCAGATCTAGTGGCGTTCACAGGAGTTAGGTGACCTGCCCAGGTCACCTGCAGGGGGGTGGAGCCCAGGACCCGGCACCAGCTCCTCGGAGTCCAGGTGCCAATTGAAGGTGCTGCTGACCTTTTGAATCCACAGGACTCAGGGTGCAATCATTATGCACTCACGGTGCTCAGGGCCACGGGAGCAGGGTGGTGACATGCTGTATCCCCGAGAATCACACTCATCTGTGAGCCACGAAGACATGGAAATAGGGACTTACCCAGGGTTCAAGCTATTAGAAGACCAGCAGACCACGAGACCCTACCGCCCACCCCAGGGTGTCAGGGACCTGGGCGCTGCACTGCACTCCAGGCAGCAGGAAGAGGGAAGAAGGAAAGGCATGCTGCCACCTCCTCTCAGGAAGGATTCTCAGAAGCAGCGCTCAACGCTGCCACTTATGTGTCCCTCGCCGGCATGGCCATGCCCAGCTGGAGGGGAGGCTGGGGGCTCCTTTACTAAGGAAGAAGGGGCGCGTGAACAGGAGCAGGGGAGTGATCTGCCACATAAGAGGAGATAAAACGTGACCTCTGGCCTTGTGGAAATAACCATCGCGTTAGAAAGATACACACATGTGGAACCGATTAGTGGGTGAGGCCATATATTACAAGGCACCGATTGTATGACACAGATAGGAAGCAAGCGGTTAAGGGAGAGCAAAGCCACAAGCCGGCCGAGGTCACTCCAGCCAGCAGGCACCGTGGAGGGAGGCCTGAGCCGGACAAAAGCAGGGAGTGGGGGGTAGGGCAGGAGCAGCAACAGGAACGTAGGCTCCGCCCCAGCCTAGCGAATACTGGGCCATCACAGCCTTTGCTAAAACGAGTTGGGGTGGGAGTGGGGGAGTGCTGGACCCGACATGCACAGAACTGGGTTAATTATTCATCATAATCCCTGGCTCCTGGCATTCACCTGTAGTCACACATGACTCACTTTCATTTAGTTTTTTTTCACAACGTACTAACCACCTGCAAACCCACCACCCCCAGCAAAGGCTGGGACCTCGACAATAACCTACATCTAACCAGACGGTGCCCCATTCCACACCCCGACCCCTCCCATCCCAGATACCACCAACCTCAATCAGAAGTGCACATTCCCTTGCCTTTTTTTTTTTTTTTTTTTTACAGTTTTACTGCATCTGTAAAATGTTCCTTAAAAAGCACATTTATTTTAGTTACTTTTGACTTTATCAGAAAAGGATTAGTGCTGTATGTAATCTTTGGGAGCACATCCTCTTTTTACCTAATATTTACGACACTGCTAAAATTCATCTACATCGTTGCGTGCTGCTGCAGTTAATCTGTCTGGACAGCTGTATAATATTCCATTGTATGGTCACGTCTCAGCGTATTCATCCACTCCCCCACTGATGGGTATCTGGGCTGCTTCCAGCCTTTTGCTGTTGCGCACAGAAACGCTGTGAACACTCTTGTACAAGTCTCCCGGAGTCCACGCACAGGAGTTTCTCTCCAGTATACACCTAGGCGTGAAATCAGCTAGGCCGGAGGGCACGTGGATGTTAAGCTTTAGGCTTTAATGCCAGACTGTTTTCCAAAGCGCCTGCACCAATCTGCACTCCCTCCGCAGTGGATGAGAAACACTGCAGTGATCACTGGCGACACACTGGCCACCAAGACCTTTGATCTCTCCCAACTCCCTGGGTCAGCGCCTCCTTCACACGGAGCAAACGATGACCCAGCATCACAAACTACTCTGTGAGACAGCTGGCTCTTGGCCCCCAGCCAACGTGACTCTAAAACCTGGTGTCCCTCCCGCCAAGGCCTCCCACTCAACTGGCCAACTCTTGCCGGAGGGAGAGGGTTGGAAGGGCAAGGATGACATTGCAGTCAGAGGATTATATCAAGAAGTACATCCCAGTAGGGTCAAGCTTGGGGTCAAGGGCTGAAACACAGACACCCCAGGACAGTCTGAGGACAGAATCTGGCCTTTGTCTCTGGGGGCCCACGGGACGAGCCACTGCGAAGTCTGACCCGGCCTCCCATGGCCAGCATTTTCTCAGTCCGTCATTCACCGCCCCTGACTCCTCATCTCCTTGCGTTGAGCCCACGTGAGTAGGATGTGGACAGTGCCCCAGAGAGGACTCCGTGAGCTCACCTCCTTCCACTCCATCCCAGCACCTCCTCTCCTAGGCGCCAGGTGCCAGCGATGGCCTTCCATGGCCAGGTCTGTACCTACACCGGCACCTGGGCTTCCCACTGGAGTGCCTGACTCCTTCCCCATTTCCAGTGGGCCTGCCTGACACCAACATAAAAAAAAAAATCAACTTTCTCTGCCTGTAAGCAGTTTAATTAGTGGAGAAAGAGTTTACCCTGAGAACAGGATGAGAAAATTTAAATAAAGGCAAAGGTGTCTGGGGTTGAATATAGATGCTACAGTCTCTTAAAAGGGAGTGAGATATTGGGGCCTGAACAAACCCACTGTGAGAAAGCACCTCCGTGCTATGGGGTGGGATCCTAAAAGGACCCGCACCTCCCAGCTTCTAGTTGATCTTGAGAGTGGCAGGGCCCCTGCCCCACAGCATTCATTCCCTCATATGTGTTTTGTCTCCATACAGAGATGCTCAATAAATGTTTATCCAATAAAAACAAAACTCACGTTGCCATTTGTGCAAGAATACCCAAAACCTTTGTAAAATGTTATTGATAGAATTCTCGTCACGTTGAGGTGGTTGAATGTACTACAACTTTTCAGAAAATGCTACACAAAGGAGCACATCAGTTTCAACAAGCAGGAGGAAGAAGCAAGGACACAGAGCAAAGTGCTGGCATGTCAGCCAGACATGCACCTCTAAGCAGGTTAAAGCAGTTTTATGGAAGAGCACCAAAAATTACACACACAAAGTTTTCAGTAGAATCTTATACACTTTTAAACACTGTTAACGTGAAAAATTTCAGATGTAAATAAAAGGAGAGACAACAGTACAGTAAACCCCCATGTACCCAACATGCCAATTCAACCATGTGCGAGATTTGCTTCATCCATCTTTCTTCCCTTTGTTATAAAAAAAAAAAAAATTTAAAGCAAACTCCAGCCCCTTGTCATCTCACCCCTCCATCAGAAGGCATCTCCAAAGAATACTGGTGTTTTCTAACATAACCACAATTACACGCTTTGAAATTTTTTTCCCTATGTGCTTATTAAAATGAAGCACTCTGAACGTTTTTGGAGGACAGCCCAGAAGTGGGAGGGAGAGAAGGGTAGCGGGGAAGAGGAAGAAGGGGCGGGCAGAGCGTAGATACAGGATTCCTGCTGGTGAACCTGCAGAGGCTCCAGGCAGCGTTTCTGACTTGCACCCCCCCTGCCCCGAGCAGGTCTCTGTGACTCCAACCACTGGCCAAGGAGACTGTGAAATGGGGGGAATGACGACACACAAGGGTGGAGTAACGTGGTTGGTGGAAAAATCAAGCAACTCCTGTAAGGGCCAAACTGACTCCTCATCCTGCAAGAAACATGAGCTAAAAACGGGGGACGTGAGGCAGCGTATGCCTTGATCCACCCTTTGTTTAACCCGCTGACAGCAGCTGCTCCCATCACGGAATATGCCACACCTGCATCGCACAATGGCTCCCAAAGAGGCACTGGTTGGGTGGAAGTTACAGGTGCAGAGGCTACTCCGTGGGGAGCCTGCCCTACGAAGGGGGCTGTGACCCACCAGACGCATCACACGCTACCGAAGGGACCGCAAGGGCTACAGACCCCAGGTCTCAACACCACCAGAGCACAGGTGCTGGGCAAAGGGCAGGCGGGACAAACCAGCTGGCAAACGTGGAAAGAACCTTTGGGGTCTAGGATTTTGTCTTCTCTGCAATCTCAATGCCCAGAAAGTCACCCATTCTTCCTGCTCCTGAAGAAAAGCACTTTCAAACCTGACACACTGAGAGAGTTGAGGGTGGCAGCTTTTGCCCTTTCTGCCCACAGCCTTGGTGAGAGCCCTCATGGAGGGATGTCAGAACTGTCTTCCACCCAAATCAGGCCTTTCCTGCAAGACCCAGCTCACTCCCCTCTCCTGTCCAAGCCCATCTCCCTGCCTCCATCCTGATTTCTTCTGGGGTGTATTTCCTGAAGGGCCCAGTCTGGTACTTTCTCCTCACTGCTTCACGCTTGTACGTCTGGCCCCTTGCGAGGATGGGCTCCTCAGTGTCAGGGCAGAGGGAAGAGCACTGGGTTGGGAGCAGTAGCCTTAGGCTCCAGTTCCAGACCCAACACCAAACACGGAGACATGTCACAACTTCTCTGGGCCTCAGTTTCTTCATCTGTAAAATCAGAGATAACACACACTGTGCAGGGAACACTACTCGCCTCCTCCTCTCGCCTGCGTGGCAGACATCACTAATCGATTAAAGCACTCTTGCCCACAGATCCAGGGCAAGGCCTCCCAGCTCTTCTCAACACAGCACTCTGAGCAGCCACAACTAATCCATCTGCACCCAAGAGATGCCATCTAAACCCACCTGCCGTTCCCTGGAGTAGCCGGTTTCTAAGGACACCGTAAACACGGTGGTCCCACAACACAGCACCTAGGAGAAGACTACACAAAGAGTGGGAACGGTTAATCCTTCCCCAGAGTATCTGGACTCTGAATTGGTTGTTAGGAATGAAGGCCCTTACAAAGCTGTGTCGTCTCCAGCCCAGCCTCCACTGTATTCTGCAGTGTCTTAACCTTGAGCTCCTCCAGAACAGGGAGGACATCTGCTCATCTCTCCATCCCTCCTGGAGGCCCAGGGCCGAGCTGATCCATGCTGGGCCCCAAGGAAGCCAACCAGCAGGTGAGAGAGAGAAGAAGGGAAAAGACACAGCCCCCACGGCTGGGGAATAAAACCAAGTCTAACTTCAGTCTGAGAAGTGGGTGCAAGCATGAGTGGGTGGCCCCTGGGTCCCAGACTGTCTGGTGTTCTACAGAAAGCTCAAGGGGAGACCACAGCGTTCCTGGACACGAGGCACAGCCTCAACCACACCCTCCAAACCTGGCCCTGCCACCAGCTTTAAATCCTAACCTGTACCCACTCAGGACACGCGGCATCATCCTGGCTGTACCTCTGTGACACCCTGTGGCACAGGCCTGGAGCAACTGCTCCAGGAGGGAAGGAGGCCCTCACTCCTGAAGTCGCCTCCCTGTCCCCCGCAAGGCTGGGGCTGTCCTCCCTCCTCGCAGCCCCTCCAGGCACTGACCGCAGCCTCGGAGCTAAGGTGAGACTCTGGCTGAAGACCCCAGGGGATCTGGCTCCCATGCTCCGCTGCGTCCCCTTCTTAAAAAGCTTACAAGCCCACAGCTGCCTGTAGGAGCCCCTTCGCCTCACCATCAGCTGCAGAGCTGGAGATGGGGTGAAAGATTCACCCCTGTGGCCTGGCTCTGCCAGGCCCCTGCGCCTGGAGCAGTCAGCTGGACAGAGAGGCCCATCTCCCAGGGAGTCTATTTAAAGGGCCAGGCCTGCCCTGCTCCAGTGGGGGTCTGGCCAGGAACTTCAGGGGGCCACAGTGGGCCCCAGGCAAGACCGGCTTTGTTCGATGGAGCGAGCCCGCCTCCCCACTTGGAGGCAAGGGGAGGCCCTCCCTCGTTCTGCTTGACCACTCGAGTGTTAAGAAACAGGAGAGGTGACGAGCCAGGGCCATTCGGCCTCCTCAAAGGTCCGCCAGTGACTTATTAAGCCGCCCCATCCTTATTCGCCCAGGATACCCATGGAGGTATCGGTTTACTTGGTAAAACCAGTTCTTGCTGCTTAAGGACGGTGTGGGGCTTGGTGAATGGCAGTGGGAAACCGGACACCCCTGGGAACAGCGCTGTTCTCGGGGAAACGAAGCGCTGGGAAAAGACACAAGCATTCCCACAGATTGTAAACCATTTGATTGTCCGCTGCGTGCTGGGGCAGGGAGGAGTCGCCAACAGAGAGGGCTGTACCATCGGAATGCGGCCACATCAGACTTCATGAGGCCCATTTTCCCGACAGTGAGGCAAACCAATTTATCTGTGCGTGTAAACTTTTCCAGTAACAGGTGATGCTGTGAAACCTGCAGAAAGGCAGCATCCCTCTATCTCCACTATGAAGGTCAATTCTGCATCCGTGTGAGGGAGAGGCCTCCTGGAGAGCCACACCTGGGGACCAGGCGCCCTGTGCATCCTGGGAAGACATCCTAAGGGCACCACACCTGGGGGACCGTGGCATCCTGTGCATCCTGGGAAGGCATTCAGAGGGCATCACACCTGGGGACCACGTGCCCTGGTGCGTCCAGTAAGACTGAAGTGAGAGAATCAATGCATCAAAATCCACGCCACGAGGATCATCTAAATATTCTCAGGAGAAAAGACCCTGACTCTCACTATTGTGCTGCGAACTGTGCACTAGCACAGGGAAAAAGGCAGCTGACTATCCCCCCACCATCAGCCACTCTTTCCTGCACTGCTGGACCCTGAGCCCTGAGGTCCTCACTTCCCTGGTCCAGACAGCCCCCAAGCGGACCCAGGCCCACCGGCACACCCTCGGTCACCAGAGGAGGGCATGTGGCCGCATCTGATGCTCTGAATCCCGCCCCTCAAATCCACAGCATGAGGGTGGCTCTTAGGTCACCATCCACCCAGCATCCAAGGACAATACAGTCCCTACTCTCTAAAGACAAATTTTTTCTTTGTTTTCTTTCAAAGTAACATCTCCCCGTAAAGCAACACAACGTGATCACTTAGACCCCCAAGAGCCTTTTCCAACAAGCCACCTGGTGAGACCTGCACCGCCAAATCCTCCCTTTCTGACACAGGAAAGGTCTACCAGGAGCACAGTGCCCCAGGCTGGGCTTGCTCTGAGGTTTCGGTTCGCAGGTCTGCAGGACCCCAAACCTCAGGAACCCAGGTGAAAAGTGCAGGCTGTTGGCCAGGGATTTGATCTACAGGACTCTGGATATGTCTAACAATCTAGGGAAAAAAGAGGTCTACCAACAAATGTCATCCAACCACTGTCAGGGCCCAACATGCCTTTCCATCTCTCCCCCACCCAGGGTTCCGCTGTCCAACCGAAGCCAAGTAACTTTAATAGGGGAAAAGACGCCAGGGCCGCACTCCTTGTCACCCCCGCCCCCTGGGGTCCACGGCCCACGTCACCTCCAGTTCGGACAGACAGTGGTACCCAGGCACGCATCACGAAGGCGGGAGCCTCCCGCAGCCTCAATGAGAAAGTGAGCCAACAGGCAGGAATGAAACCTGTGCTTGGAGACAGGCTTCAGGTCAGCGGGTGGCAGGTAGCTTTGAAGGCAGGAGCCGGTGCCCTTCCTGGGTAGTCCAGGGTGTGCCAAACAGGTGTCTGGATATTCTGGGGTTTGAAAACCCCAACTACTTTCGTCCTGGATGGGGAACACGGCTCGCTGCTTACGGCCCATCTCCACCCACATCCTCATCTCTGAAAAAACTATCCACATGTGTTACTTCAGAGGCCCTACGACGCAGAAGAAAACACTGCACCAGGAGCACAAAGGCCAGGCCTGACAGCCATTAGCTGTATGTGACCCTGAGCAAGTCAGTTAGCATCCCAGGGCTTTACTTCCTCATCTGACAAATGGGGGTAATAAGACCTGAATCATCTACCTCATACTTTTTATAGTCCTTTAATGACCGAGTGTTCTCTCTCCTATGACGAACCTATAATTAAAAAAGCAGCAGCAGCAGCAGACTCGTGCTAGGACAGGGCTTGCGTCTATTTGCACACGTGGGCGCACACGCAATCCTCGCCACGGTCACATCTGGATTCCTCCCTGGCCTGGTAGCTGGCAGTCTCCATTCTAGAGGGTAATCTGTGTCTTCTGCCCACACAGCCTGTGTGGCATGTTGTGGGCTTCCCATGACACCCACATCACAGTGTGTGACATGACTGTTCAACCAGGAGGGAGCCCTCACTGATTCCCTAGGCCCTTCCTCCTCACGCCCAGCGCTGGGATGGCCTGCGGGACCCTGGGCTCTGCTGTCGTGGGTTATGAACCAGTCTAGTCCCCTGGACCACCTCAGGGGCCTTAGAACCTACTATGGCACCAGAGAGGGCAACCAGAGCCCACTGCAACGGGCCAGTTCTGGGCATCCTCTGCTTTCAGCTGCAACCGTAGCAGGGACTGCAAATACTGACACCCTAAGTGCCAGGCCCTCCTCTTTTATTTTAAATACACTGACTTATCCTCAGCGCAACCTTGCTGTGACTCCCATATTATAAACGAGGAAACGGAGGCATAGGGAAGTAGAGAGATCAGGCCCAAGGTGGTTATCAGCTTTTGGTGCAGCCATTCACATAAAAACTGCACAGCCGCTAATGCAAGGACTTGTGCTGGAAAAGAAAATGAACCTCAAGGTTGGAAACACAAAATGTTCACACAAGTATTGTTTAATCTGTCTGTGGAATTTGCCGTCAGATAGTTTGGGCTCTGAGCCTGGTAAAGGTGTTTTCGTGGCCGAGTGACGTGGCTGAACCTCTCGGTGGCCCCTCAGTTCCTGTATCCGCAGCCCCTCCCAGGGTGGCCCTGGAGACGGAGGGCACACAGCAGGAGCTCAGGGGAAGGAGGGCCTTCTCAGAGGCTGCCAGCCTGGAGCGGGATGGGGGTGAGGGGCACCCAGGGCTTTCTGCAAAGGACTCTCAACGGAGAAGGGGCTCAACGGGACTAGAAGCACCTGACATTCCTGAACCACCTCTCTGGATGCTTGAAATTTTTTTTTTTTTTCCCCCGGTACGTGGGCCTCTCACTGCTGTGGCCTCTCCCGTTGCGGAGCACAGGCTCCGGACGCGCAGGCTCAGCGGCCATGGCTCACGGGACCAGCCGCTCCGCGGCACGTGGGATCCTCCCGGACCCGGGGCACGAATCCGTGTCCCCTGCATCGGCAGGCGGACTCTCAACCACTGTGCCACCAGGGAAGCCCTGGATGCTTGAAATTTAAAACAAGATAACTACATCACATGGCAGCCAGCGCAGGAGCGATAAGCTCATGTACGCACCGTCGCCCAGGTCTTCAACAAGTGTGTGTTTTCCAGCCTTACCGCTGGGGGCTTGAAGCCAAGCCGGTCAGGTTCAAAGGCCCATGTTGAGAAGGTGAGCCCCTGGGGGCGCCTGTGGAGCTCCATGCTCTCCTGACCGCGGTGCTGGGACCCCCAGGTAGGGGCAGCCAGGCCTCAGCCCGGGGAGGCCTGGCCCGCGGGCTGCCCCGCGTCTCCTCCCTGCGACCCGCTCAGGCCCAGCCTCCAGGGCGGCATGTGCCACAGAAGCCACACCCAGATGGCACCGCGCCTGTGAGCGCTCTCCTCAGAGTTCAAAGCCAGGTGCAAACAGAAAATCCCGAGCTCTCCTGCCCCGCCCTGTCACGCTGGAAAAGTCACCAGGAAGCAGACTCAGGTGTTCTCCGACCCATCTGCCCACACCAGGTACACGAGCCAGAGCCCCTCCGGCGACTTCCACGAGGCTTTCCGCAGCTCGTGAAGATCCCTGGCTGATGCCTGCCGGGAGGGCAAGGCCAGGAGGGGACGAGGGGACCTCAGGGGACAGGAGCCCAGACCTCAGGTCCTGGACTCAAACTGCCTGTGACTTCGAGTCGCTGAAAGGACCAAAGAAAACCACTGGGTGGCCTGTGTTTCTCGTTCCCCATTTGCTGAACGAGGAGCTGGGGGAGAGGGTTAGTGGTTCCTGGCCTGGCTGCACGTCAGAACCATCTAATCAGAAGCACCTAAGAGAGCTTTTCAACGATACTGATACCCAAGCCCGTCGACCAGCTGCATCAGAATCTCTCATCCTCTGGGGAGGTGGCTTCCACACTGCGTGGAAGGAGCTCCCCGGCATCCTGCTATGCGGCCGGCGGGGCCAGAAACACCCGTGGCCACTTCCGGCTTTAACATTCCACCAGCCACACGCCATCGGGACTCGTTCAAAACCCTCCATTAGAGTCACCTGAGGCTTAACAATGCAGGGGAACATTTATGAAGCCCAGGGATGTCCCGACTGTGCCCCTGGCCAGCAAGAAAAAGAGAGGATGGGTGGTAATGAGCCCCAGACAACTATGACCAGGTTTCTGTCGTGTCACGTGGGAACTGGCTTCCAGCTCTGCTAATAACTCGCCACGTGGCCACAGCCCATTTCCCCGTTCTCCCCACCCCCACCCAATCCCCCTCCTTGCAGCTCTGGGCCTCCTCAGCCCAGCTTTCCACAGCTCCTGATGCCACCCTGTAACCCCCAGGCCTCCCGCCCTCTGAAGTCCGGGCAGGTACCAGGCGGCATTTGCTCTGGAAATGCCCCAGGCTAGGGTGTCTGTCATCTCTGCATGGGGACTCTAGGTCCTGGCTGAGGGCCTCAGCCCTTCCTGTGTGACACAAGCTACAGCAACCTCGAAGAACAGACCGAGCCTGCGTCTGTGCTCAGGCTCAGCTCAGATGCTCACAGTAAGCTCTCAGACAGATCTGTAAACAAAAGATGCACATGGCAAGGCAGACAGCCACTTGTGGGACACAGAAGACGACTTAAAAAAGGAGCGCAACACGTGACATTTCAACCAAAGAAAGAGATGTGTTCTCACAGTGGGCCGTGGCCCAGAGCATGCTTGGGGAGGAAGACGTTAACCCCTCCCCTTTGCGGCTGGCACAGAGGACTTCCTCGGGGTATTAATAGCCATCAGCTGTCCCCGTGAAAGCCACAGATTCCCTTCCCAGGGAACGGCCACAGGCTCCAAAGGACAGTGAACTACCAACCACTTTAATGTGCTGAGCTGGCAGGACGGTGGGGAACATCTGCCTTCTCTCTTCTTAGGCAAGGTTTTATTCTGATTAGTATCATCTACGTGATAAAAATACAAGGCGGACAAGAAAGCGTCCAGGTTCCTGATTCTGCACAGTGGGCCAAGGTCTCCCTCGCAGGGGCGGGGAAAGCTCATTCCCAGATGGAATACGACTCCTCCCCCAGTCTGTTCACCAGCCCAAGGCAGGACATTAGTCAGGACGCCAGACCAGCACCAAATCCAAGGAAAACCAAGCGTGCAGGGAACACTCCTGTCCTCTGCCTGGACGAGGGTCAAATTAGTTCCTTTTAAAGCCTCAGCAGCTAACGGCTAACGGAGTGGGGCCTTTACGGGCCGGGCAGGGGTAAGTGAGGAGAAAGAAGAAGTGGTTCCATCGGCCCTCCCTCCAAGTCCAGACGCCAGAATGGGAACAGCGGGCGCTGTGCACCCTGGCCTCTTCCACCACCTCCCTCCTCATCCTCCCCGGCTTCGTCAGGGCCAAGTCGCCAACCGCTCTTCTAGACACATGTGATTCCAAGTCCAAAGCTGACATCAGTGACCTAGACCCAAAAGACCTCAAGAAGAAAGGAATGCTTCCATATATCCAGACAAAACTCTACTCCAGAAAGATACACGCACCCCTATGTTCATAGCAGCACTATTCACAATAGCCAAGAAGCAACCTAAATGTCCACTGACAGAGGAATGCATAAAGAAGATGTGTTGGGCTTTCCTGGTGGCGCAGTGGTTGAGGGTCCGCCTGCCGATGCAGGGGACACGGGTTCGTGCCCCGGTCCGGGAAGATTCCACATGCCGCGGAGCGGCTGGGCCCGTGAGCCATGGCCGCTGAGCCTGTGCGTCCGGAGCCTGTGCTCCGCAACGGTAGAGGCCACAACAGTGAGAGGCCCACGTACCAGAAAAAAAAAAAGAAAAAAAAAAGAAGATGTAGGGCTTCCCTGGTGACACAGTGGTTGAGAATCTGCCTGCTAATGCAGGGGACACGGGTTCGAGCCCTGGTCTGGGAGGATCCCTCATGCCGCGGAGCAACTAGGTCCGTGAGCCACAACTACTGAGCCTGCGCGTCTGGAGCCTGTGCTCCGCAATACGAGAGGCCGCGATAGTGAGAGGCCCGCGCACCGCGATGAAGAGTGGCCCCCGCTTGCCACAACTAGAGAAAGCCCTCGCACAGAAACAAAGACCGAACACAGCAAAAATAAATTAATTAATAAACTCCTAAAAAAAAAAGATGTGGTATAAATATACAACGGTATACTACTCAGCCATGAAAAAGAATGAAATAATGCCATTTTCAGCAACATAGATGTGACTAGAGATTATCATACTAAGTGAAGTAAGTCAGAAAGAGAAAGACAAATACCATATGATATCACTTACATGTGGAATCTAAAATATGACACAAATGAACCTATCTGTGAAACAGAAACAGACTCACAGACAGAGAACAGACTTGTGGTTGCCAAGGCGGGGAGGTGGAATGGGAGATCGGGGTCAGCAGATGTAAGCTATTATATATGGAATGGATAAACAACAAGGTTCTACTGTATAGCACCAGGAACCATATTCAGTACCCTGTGATAAACCATAATGGAACAGAATATAAAAAACGAGTGTATATGTGTATGTGTGTGTGAGTACAACTGAATCACTTTGCTATACAGCAGTAATTAACACAACATTGTAAATCAACTATACTTCAATAAAAAAAATAAATGTTCATTGAGCATCAAAAAAAAAAAAAAAAAAGAAAGGGATGCTTCTGTTTCTGACAGTTTAATCATGGTTTGATTTAGGCATGAACTGCTGAGAAGTCCTCATACCCTAGGACTACCCATCACCAACAGGAGTATCTTGGCTCTCCAGGCTTAAGACTGAGTGCTTCAATGTGGAAAACCCCCCATGCTGACTCCAAGAGAAAAAGTTTTTTCTTTAAAACAAACAAAAAAGAAGGAGTTAAAAAAAAAAATGGAAAGGAAAGAAATGCTGAGCGATTCTGCTCATCTAGCCATGTATGGTCATTTAGCCACTAAGTGGGAAAGACCCACCACTTTTAAAGCCGGGGCTGAGGTTCCACACCCTGTATGATTAACATCACGGACATTCTTATTGGATGCCCTCTTCATTCCTTCAGAAAATACTTGAGACCAGCATCTGGCACACGGCCATACGTTCCACAAAAACCTTCTATCCTCCTCTCAATTCATGCTCCTAGCATCTCCACCTCATTACCATATTAGAGCGGGTGGGGACCCATCTAATTCAGTGCAATGCCCAAATCACGTCTCATGCTCTATGCTAAATGCAGAGATGACACAGCTGGCACCTCAGCTGTATCAGTGTTAACTTAAGCCCTGACTGTACAACCTTGGGCTGGAGCATCCACCAGACCAACTTCTTGGTTTTCTAACTAGCTGTTCCAGGTCCACACTGCTGGACCCTAGGAGTTAACAGCCCACGGTCACACCCACCACATCCTCCTAAAGGTGTCCCCGAAGCCACCTTCCAGGTTCCACGCGCAAAGAGCCAACAGCTGGTCTCATTCTATTCCCAGAGCCTGAACGAGTTAGAAACAAACACAAAACCCCAAACAACACAGAAAATCCCCAAGTCCACAGAATGGAGTAGAAACATCCTATTATACTTCCTTTGCCTGCATCCCAGGTGCACCTGTGAATGAGAAAATGGAGAGAACAAGGGCCTCCAGAAGGAAAAAGTGTGGGTTCGGTCCCTTTTTGGGTACAATTATGGTAGAATACATGTAACAGAAAGACCACATAAAATACACATTAACATTTACCACCTTAACCAATTTTAAGTGTACAATTCAGTAGTGTTAAGTGCATTCACACTGCTGTACCAATCTTCAGAATTCCTTTCCTCTGGCAAAACTCAACTCCATCCCATTAAACACTTAATTCCCCATTCCCAGCATCCTTTCCCCCAGCCCCTGGCAACCACCATTATACTTTCTGTCTCTCTCAGTCTGACTGCTCTATAAGTACCTCATACAAGTGGAGCCTTACAGTATTTGTCTTTATGTGACTGGCTTATGTCACTCAGCGTAATGTCCACATGGTTCATCTATGCTGGAGCATGTGTCAGAATCTCCTTTTTTAAGGCTGAATAATATTCCATTGTATGCATGTACATTTTCTTTGTGTGTGTGTGTGTGTGTGTGTGTGTGTGTGTGTGTGTGTGTTTTCTTGCGGTATGCGGGCCTCCCACTGCTGTGGCCTCTCCCGCTGCGGAGCACAGGGCCCAGACGCGCAGGCTCAACGGCCATGGCTCACAGGCCCAGCTGCTCCGCGGCATGTGGGATCCTCCCAGGCCGGGGCACGAACCCGTGTCCCCTGCATCGGCCGGCGGACTCCCAACCATTGTGCCACCAGGGAAGCCCGTACCACATTTTCTTAATCCATTCATCCACAGATGGACACTTGTGCTGCTTCCACCTTTGGCTTCTGTGAATAACACCATGAAAGTGGGTGTAGCTCCTTGATTTTTTTTTTTTTTTTGCGGTACGCGGGCCTCTCACTGTTGTGGCCTCTCCTGCTGTGGAGCACAGGCTCCGGACGCACAGGCTCAGCGGCCATGGCTCACAGGCCCGGCCGCTCCATGGCATGTGGGATCCTCCCGGACCGGAGCATGAACCCATGTCCCCTGCATCGGCAGGCAGACTCTCAACCACTGCGCCACCAGGGAAGCCCCAGTTCCTTGATTTTTAAAAGTCAAAGGTGATTTCCAAATCAAGAAGACCAAAAGTCAAGTTCTCCTGAGCATACCATATTCTTCCTTTCTTATTTATTTCTGGTCTACTCTAGAATAAAGTCTAGTTACCTCTTCTCACACATTCTAAACTGTTTCCAACCACAGCTGAACGTACACTTGGATTTCAAAGCCACACGATGAACTCACCCCCCAACTCCATCTGTCTGCTCCCAAACCTCTGGGATCTCTCAAGGTGGCAGCCACTGGGCCACCACAACAGCTGCTCCAGCTCACCCTGTTCCCACCAACCCGGCCATCTCCAGGGGTTCAAGCTCTCCCTTCCTGAGACTGCACCTAGGAGGAGTTCAAACACACCCTGGAATTTAAATGACCTATGAACTTAGGCACTGGATCACCCCTTCCCAAATGTGCCCCACCATGCCCCCCCGCCCGAAACCAAACCCAGTAACTTTGGAGCTGGGGATGGTTATGGACATGGAGCTCTGAGGTCCTGACTTTGACCTTCCAGAGCAAGGGAGGAAACCTCGGTCAGAACCAGAGGAGAATACTTCCAAAGGGAGAAAACAGAGGAAGGCTTCACTGGTCCCACTTCCAGTTACTTTCTGTTTAAAAAGCACGAGATTAAAAGGCTTATCAAAGTGGCTTTGCCCGCCTTTAGAAATCAATTTATCCCACCTTTTGAACCCCAGGGTCAATAAAGACCCAGAATTTCAGTACAGGCCACGCATTAAAGTAGGAACATTTGAGAGTCCAGCCCATCACATAAACGTGCCCCAGGGAGGACCCTCGGCCCAGGCGGGCACGGTTGGGCCAGTCACGTCTGCTTCTTTTGGACCCAGTTCACGGGATGGAAGCAGGTATCACGGCAGCCCATCAGCTGGCATTTACTGTGCTCCTAGACCCTGGGAGAGCAAAGGTCGCCAAAGTCCCTGCCCTGAGGGAGGCCTGCCAACTCGTGCAGGACCCAGAGAAAGCAGATAAGAGCTGAAGAGTGTGATGACGGTGATAATGAAAATAATTAAACTCAGGTTCAGAGCATCTGTGTGGGCTTCACAGAGGCAGACCAAGGGAAGGTGCTCCGGCGGGAGAAGTGCCCAGGCACGACGCCTGAGTGCAGAGGACGGGGCAGCACAGACAGCACTGCAGCCCAGGAAGCAGCACAGTCCACCCTCACCAGCTGCAGCTCTACAGCAGCACCAAGCCAACGCATCTCACACGCAGGCACCCTCTCTGAACTGTCACGACCCAGGGCTTCGAGTTTGGTTGTTATCCCCACTGGACAGAGGAGGAAACGACTTGGAGGGGTCGGGCTGCTTGCCCCAGGTCACAGCGCTGTGTGTGGTGTCTGGTGGGCGAGGGGATTCCCACTTGTGCAGGAGAAGGAGAAGCCCCTGGAGAGGCTGCAGGGGGGCAGGGGTGACAGACTCAGCTGCCGGCTGTTTCCAGAATGATGGGGAGGACACTGGCCTGAGGCTCCCCTGGGATGCAGGTGAGGGGCTGACAAGGTAAAGGCAGCCTGAGAGGAGTTTCCCTCCCAAAGGAAGAAACCAGGGTAATGGTAGGTGAGAAGAGAAGCCGGAGAGACCCGAGCGCGGCCATCCTCCCAGGCGACCCACACCTCAGTCCTCCTCTGCCTTCCTCTAAAAGTCTGGACAAGCTTCGGTCTCAGGTGGCTCAAGGAGAGCTTGGAGTTATCAGAAACCACCATTTCTTCTTTCGGCATCTCAAGCTTGGGACATCCACATCTGACTCAGTCCGTTCACCTTGGAAAAATCCAATTTTGTAAGCTCTACTCTGTAACATTTAAATGTCACAAATTCTCATCCGAACAATGGGGGGAGGAAGGTGTTTAGAAGACCAACTTAGCACAGAAATGTCAAAACTGCTTTAGAGTTTCTGATATCTTAAGCAACCGTGATTCCACAATGTAAAGGGAAATCAACTTTTCTGACTGGTTCCAAGAACAGGAGGACCGCCTGTTTGGTTACTGTGGTTTGGAAAAGGAGGGATTTATTTTTAAAGTTTCAAAGTCATTAAGCCTAAACACTGGCAAGCTCAAGGGAGCCAAGCTGGCTAGACAAAGTTGAAAACAATCAATTTAACTTCCACCCCCCAGGGACTGAGCCTCCCGGGTACCTGACATATGGCATCTACATCAACAAAGCAAACACCATGTGAAAAGCCTGCAGGTCGGCGTGAAAGCCGCGGGGGACCCCTGTAAGAGTGGGATTCAAAGGCTCCGGTCTCCCCCTCACCCCACTGCACTGCATCTCCATCCTGGTTTGCCCCCCTTGACCCCCTTCACAGTCAGGTCCTAAGTCCCTGACATGTGTCAGGCACTCGAGGGACAGAGAATGAATAAAGGAGGGCCCTGTGCTCCAATTATTCAACTGTCTAGAAATGGGGAAGGAGTCGAGGACTTTTATAGGGTGATTTTAGCCTGGAGATAGATCCTGGGCCCAGGCCAGTAATATGTTCCCTGAACGCAATGACGTTATTCTCTGACTTCCTCGGTGTCACGGCTTCTGTGGCCCTGCATCTTGTCACTCGCACACGCTGACTGATGGCAGGCATGTTTCCATGCTGGTGTGGTAAGAGGCGAACAGAGACAGAGATGCGGTACCTACTTTTAAGGCGTGTCACTGCTGGTGGGAGAGACAGTCATGAGGCTGCCAAGAGATAATGTGCCTCAGACAGTCAGTTCACTGGAAGCAAACAGTAAGTATGCTTTAAATTAAAAATGCATATAGGAGAAAAATGTGTAGGGCAAGAGTCAAGCACGTACGCGCACGCGTATTGGACTAATCCAAGTAAATCAGAGTGTAACCTTTGGAAGGGCCCCTCCATAATCCGATCACTAACGAACGAAGGAAGCACAGCCCAGAGCGGCGGGTCTCTGTAACGACCCCCCCCTCTGCTAGACGGGTGGGCATCTTAGCACTCCTAGCATGAACCTGTCCAAAGCCCTTCCTTAACCTCGCTGCAATCCTTGAGGCAGGCACTATTAATATCCCCACTTTTCCCACAAGAAAGACTCTCGGACATGGAATTACCCAAGGCCACAACTCTGAGAGGTGAGCTCAGTGGAGCCCGCGACTCCACCTTCTGCCTCTGCAGACAAAGGAGCTTGGAGCTGCTTTTCCTCCTCTCTTCCTATTTGTACCTGGTGTGCATCTCCCGTGTCTCCGGTTTTCCACCTACAGAAGCGACGTGGCCCCTCCATCTGCAGAGCGTGAACGCACGGGAGCGGCCCCGCAAAGTCAGCCTGGGAGGACGAGCTAGCGCTATTACTGTCCTTCACTGACTCAGAAACTAGGCAGTATTTCACCTGAGCCCCACACGACCGGTAATATGGTGTTACCCATATTTTAGAGGTGAAATCAAATGATGCACCCCAAGTCATATGGTTAGGAACAGTGACACACAAGTTTCTAGACCCTTGAAAAAATTAAATGACTCGCCCTTACTTCTGCCCTCTCCCCTTCCACCTTGTTCTTCCTCCTCTGGCTTCACCTTCCTGAACTTCTAGGGCACTGGAGAAGCGACCCCACAGAGCTAGCTCATCCTCTTCCACTGGGTGGCGGCTAAGCGCCTACCCCCGAGTTGAGAAAGCAAACCTGACTTCTCCCTGCAGAGCTGGAGCCGATGCCAGGGCCAGCCCAGGGGGGTGGGCAGCTATGGGGGGCAACGCAAGGCTCCTCCCCGAAGTTACACTGTACCCCCCTGTTCCCACGGAGAGTGGCCCCATATTTAGAGCACCATCCCTCTTCCCTTAACCTGCTGAAACCCAATCCCAAACCAATGGAACCCTCGCGGCATTCAGCTGACAGCCTCTTTACCCTCCTGAAACCTCCACCTCCTCTCAAAACTTCAAACTCAGAACTGGGGGTACAAGCTGCGGCCCCTCCAACAATCCCAGCTGAGCTTCACCAACTTAAGACAAGCGCTGCCTCATCCTCGTTACTCTGTCATTCTCATTACTAGAGAAATAAGACTGAAGTTATATCGTAAAGGACCAAGGCCCTGAATGCAACGGCAAAGTAGCAGAGAAACTGCCTTTCCACAAAGAACAGTTGAGTAAGAGAAACTGTTATTAGCCCTGGACGCGAGCCATGCAGCCAGCTTTATGGAGGGCAAAGCCTGCCCAGGCAAGTTCTCCCATGAGTCCCTCTCACAAACCAGTTATAATATCAAACACGCTGATCTTGGCATTTAACACCAAAACCCAAGGCAAGGGAGAGACACTTTTTCTTTTTACAAACTTGAGAAATCCATTTCCCTCCTTTTTGTTACAAAAGGAATTGGGTGCACGGACCTTCCATGAAGGGCTCGAAAACTTAACACTTTAAACGAATGGCCATGGATTAAGAGAACAGTTGAGCAAAAGATAAAAAAGTAAACACATGGCGAGAGAACCTGTACCAGAAACACTGAGGAAGTCCAGATCTGTAAACGTGAGGAGGTCTTTAGGGCCAACTGTGTACCACGCGCGTTTGGGCTCAGCTCCGTGTAGAACAGACCAAAGCAAGGCGGCAGCCCACGGGGGCCTCAGGGGCCATCCCGGGTGCAAAGGGAAGACTCCAAGTGAAAGCTGCTTCCTTTCCTTCAAGGCAAAGGAGAGCCTGGCCGCTCAGAGAGAGCAGGGAAACCCCCAGCAATTCAAGCTCTGGACCCAAGGCCAGGAGGAGGAGCCCAGAGAGACCAGAAAGATTCCGTCAACAGCTGTGCATGCGCACGCACGCACGCACACGCACACGCATACACGCACGCACGCACACACACACACACACCCCACCTCCCACCGCCCTCCCCGGGTCTCCGGGCCTTAAGCCGCCAGGGCCTGGTCAAATTCTGGCTCTGCTAATTACATCAGACCCACCTTTCACCCCTCCCCACCCTCTGCAATTAGCCCTGATTCTCTGCTTCCTGCTGCTCTGGGGGATGCAGCAGGGTGAAGTCTGAGGCCAGCTGCTCCCTCTGTCCCACCCACTGCCCAGCCCCGGAAGTGCTGGTTTCAGGAGGCGCCTGAAGCAATCTAGCCCCTTCCTCTGAGGCTCCGGCTGGTGTGAAATCTGGTTAGTAAGGGGGAGCCCAAGCAGGAGACCCTGGGGAGGCAGCACTCCCAGCCTGGCGAGGCTTCGGGCTCAGGACCCATCCCACACTGGCGCAGATAAACTGAACGGCCTTGCCCACCTTCACAGAACAGCTGGTCTGCCCACAGCAAGCCAGCTCCCTACATGACTGCAGAAAGCTTCATGTTTAGACGTTTCCCCAAGCAGCCCATGACCAAGAAAACTTGCCGCCCCCTGGGGCTTCCGCACCCTACTCCACGGGCCTCACTTTCCTAATCTGTAAAACAGGGACAGCAGTCTCCTCCTCACTGTGACAGGGCTGAAAGCTCCTAGCATAGTGCGTGGCTTACAGCAGGCACCCAGGTATCTCCTCTCAGCCTTTTGACTGGGGCACAGAGCTGGGTCCCAAAGTGCCTGCTTACTATTCATTACGCCTCCATAGCATTTCTTCTGAAAAGAGAAAAAAAGAAACCAAGTCCAACTGGCACTTGGTCTCACATCTTGCAGAAACAAACCCGCCTCTGGAAAGGTGTGGGACTGAGTGGCCCATGACCAGGTGTCCGAAGCCCTGTCCGCTCCATCCTTGGCCAGCAAGACAGGGAGGGTCACAGGTCAGGACTAGCCGCCTTCTGCTTAGTGTGGAGAAAGAGAATGCGGGTGGCCCTGAAAGCTGCCACCCTGCTGCAGCCCCGCTCCAGCCCCTGTCGGGCTGACCTGGAGCCACTGCCACTCAACCCCATCGGGCCCTGCCCTGAAGCCCGGGGGGCAAGCACCCTGCTGCAGGGCTCAGCTGTCCCGGGCCTGAGAAAGCACTTTATCCTCCCCCAGATGTTCGCTCTGGGTGGGGCACCTAGCAAGCTGCCGTCCACGGCGCCGCGTGGCCAATACCCCTCTCTCCTCTGCGCCTGCTCTGGTCCAGGCCGCCATGACCTGCCCTGACTCCCCACTCTCTCCTGACACCAATCCATTCTCAATACGAGTGTCAAGAGTTTTCTGTTTTAAACTTTCTTCTTTAAAAATGCTATAAAGACTCCCAAGTCCTTCAGGATGAAGTTCAAGTTCATTAGCATGGCATCCGCCCTCTGGAACCTCCGTATCTTTCGAGCCTCACCATCACCACTCCTCACAGAAGCCCCAAGCTCTAGCCACTCAGAGGTGACAGCCTGCCGGCTGCTTTATGTCTCTACATTTTTCAGGTTTTGCTCTCCCAGGACACCCCCCATGCACCCCATTTTCTGCCAGTCTAGCTCCCTACCCATCCTTCAGGACTCAGGCCAAGCGTCACCCCCTTCAGAAAGCTCTCTGTGAGCTTCGCCCCTTCCCAGGCTGGGAAACTCCCTCCCGTGTCCCGTGACATCCATGTCCTGTGCACACACAGGTGTTCTAGCAGCTGGTCTACCTGCTCCATCTCCCACCCCACAAGACACAGCATCTCAGGCATGGAGACTGGCCTTAGGAACAAGGAGGCGGGACAGAGAAGAGAACTGGGTGAGCCCCGGCAGGGTCACCACGGCTTCCTCATCCCACACTTCATCACCCTACACTAGAGAGAACGGGGAACGGGAAGCAAGAAGAAGGAAAGGGGAAAGGTGGGGTCCACACAGACCCCCGCCCTCCTCAGCCTCACCTCCCAACTCAGTCTGGAAGGCTTTCTCTTGAACTTTAGACCGAGAGCATTCACAGGGAAGTCGGTAATCTCCTGGGTCAAGTCTGCGGCAGACAAAGGCTCCCACTGCTGATATGGGGATGGGGCACAGGACCCCCTCTGACGAAGGCCTCCCGGTCCTAAGTCCGGACCACCCCGCCTCACTGCTGTGTTCGGTCACCACGCCATAACCCTGCTGGAGATTCCAAACCAGGATCCAGTGACCCACCAACACAAGGCAGTTCGCCCAGATGTACGGTAAAAATAATCTCAGACCTTCGTCCACATGGCAGAGACACAGAAAACTTCAGTGTTCAGTGGCAACATAGAATACGCCATTGTAACAGGTACCATCACAATGGGTGAAGGGCGCAAAGGTGCAATTCAGTAAAGAAAAACAAAAGGCCTGTAAAGAAGGTAATTTTGGCAATAAGTAGCAAAAGTCCTCCAAGTGTTCATGTCCTCTGACGCAGGAATTCCATGCTAGGAATTTATCCTAAGAACATAAAAACAGTTGTTGAAAGATTTATGGACCAAGTATGTTCATGGGGTATTGTTTATAATTCTAAGACAGAAATAACTCAGTATCAATGACAGTGGTACAGCCACATAATGAAATGCCATGTAGACACTAAAACTCATATTACGAAAGAATAGTTAATGACACGGGAAAACGCTCACCACACAGGTCACATACAACCCACTCCTTGAAACACATGTAGTAACAGACACAGAGTCAGGAAGCATAAATACCAAAATGGTAACAATGGTATGCCTAGGTGATGAAATAGTGGGCAGATTTAATTTTCTTTATATTTCCCAATCTGTAATCAGAAATTACAATCATTGCAAGAGGGAAGAGATATGGGGACATATGTATAACTGATTCACTTTGTTATAAAGCAGAAACTAACACACCATTGTAAAGCAATTATACTCCAATAAAGATGTTAAAAAAAAAGTGAAAGAGAAATTATAATCAAAAACATTACTTTTAATTTCCTCAAAACATAGATATAAGCTACAACAAGAATACCCATCTCACAGCCTTACTCTTTAACCTTTAAAGAGTGGACAAAGTAATTTCTCCCCTACAAATTCAATACACAGTATTACTCATAAAGCAAAAGCCACTGGTACCTGTAGACAGGGCCTGAGCAGACTCTAAGTTCCCTTGAACACTGTCCCTATCCACCAAAGCAAAGCACATCATACCCACCTAAGGAGACATCACTTTACCTAAAAACCCTGAGACTACACGAATGAGACAGTTTACTTTGTTCCCACCAACAATGTCAAATACACATTTCCTTCTGTTCTTACTTTTGACAAGTCTTTCGTTTTTTCAAACTGAGTGTGCACAGTCCTAAAGATAATTCTAACTTTTAGTAGTCAGCCCATGGTTATCTAATACAAATGCCACAGAAAGCTGACAGATCTCAAAAGCAAAAGCAAGGCTGAGTGGACAAGAGGTACAGGCAGTATATGGAGGTTTTATCTGAAGAGATGACATAAAACAGTACGTATACGCACACAAGCTGACGACAGCGGTACCTCCAGGGAGGGAGGGAAGGATAACTGGATGCAGCAGAGGCACACTGGAGACTTCAATCAGAAAAAAGATTCTTGAAAGAGAGGTCTGAAGCAAATATGAAAAATATTCACATATGTTCATATTTATTTTGAGCAGATACACAGGTGTTCATTATAACCATTTGTACTGTTTTATTTTTAATTTTTCAAAGCAATGAAGGAAAAAAGAGATTATAGAAGATAGGGCAACCCTGAACCGTTTCTTCTGCTGAGAAGAAACCATTCTGAGATAAAGAACAATATTCTGGGTCCGTTCTAGGCTTCCAACCACGTGAGAAACCAGAAGAGCCGAGTTCCAGGAACTCATTAATACAGAGCTTCCTCGAGGTCACCTGAAACTCTAAACCTTGATGGTCTCTGGCCATTATGCGACTGTGGAATTTCAGAACCACAAGGGCCCACCCTCTTTCGGACAGATGAGAACTCAGGAGGCCCACAGAAGGAAAGCTGCCTGTCCCAGTGCTTGGCCAGCGAGGGGAGATGCTCAGAGAAACTCAGCCAATTTCCCATTTCAGAGTCAGTCCTGCAGGCGGGTCCCTACATGCACCTGAGGGTCCCAATTTCAGGATCAATATCCACATGTGAGTCAACAATGAAGACTTACATCTCCACCAACACACACTGCACTTGTCCAGGCCGCCGTGTGAAGTGCTTCCCACCAGCAGAAAGCCAAAGAAACCTCAGAAACTTCACATGACAATTAGGCTCTAAGAGTCGCGAGAAGGACCTAGATCACAGGGGTCCAGGGCAGGGGACGGCAGTTGACACCATGAGCAACCCGCCAAGGATAAGCATGTATCAGCCATCTGCTGCACTGGGGATTTCCGCGTATACTGCCTTATGTTCCTACTGATTCCATGATCAAATGAACATGCATTCAATGTCCATACTCGAGGCTCTGAATGTTAACAATGAACCATCCTATAAATCCAAATTTTAACTGAAAAGGCCTCAGATGGAAAAGAGTTTGGCTGTTGAGTGAGTAAAACAAGCCTCATGTGGACTTCCCTGGTGGTCCAGTGGGTAAGACTCCAGGCTCCCAATGCAGGGGGCCCGGGTTCGATCCCTGGCTGGGGAACTAGATCCCTGCACGCCACAGCAAAGGGTCCGCATGCCCCGACGAAGATCCGGCACGGCCAAAATAAATAAATAAATAAAAATAAATCTTAAAAAAAAAAAAGAAGTGAATTGAGGGACCAATTTAAAAAACAAAAAAAAGCCTCATGTGATGCTGGGCTCCACGCTAACCAGCCAGGCGGCTCAAAGCAGCGTGCAGTTCTGGTCCAGGCCCGCCTTTCCTCCAGGCCTCTCCGCAGATGTCCCATTTACGGATGCTCGTTCTGATCAGCCTTTCCTTCCTTAAAATTCAGACTGAACTGGGAGCTCTTCCCAAGGTCCTGTCCAACTCTGGCTTCCTCTGCCCCTTCCCAGCAACTCCCTCGGTGACACCTATTCCCTCTGGTCACCCCCTCATCTTTGCAGCCTCTCTCCTCAGAGCCTCTCCTCTTCCCGTCCTGGGGCAGATGAGATGTGTGTCCGTTGTATGTGATGGAGAGGAGTTACCTGGTGAGAACTGAGCCCTCTCCGCCCCAGGAGACCTGGCTGAAGGTGCCCCTCCTAGACATCACTAGAAATGCTCTAACCCACTAGTTCCCACGCATGTTTATCAGAATCACCTGGAGGGCTTGTTAAGATGCAGACTACTGGACCTCCACAGCAGGTCTGGGGGAGGGGCCTGACAACCTGCATCTCTAACAAGTTCCCAGGTGATGCTGATGCTGCTGGTCTGGGGACCACACTTTGAGAACCACCTCTCTATCTCTAGCCTGCTGATTCCCCATCCTGTCGGAAGGATGTTAAGACTCAAACAGCTGGGGAACTTCTGAAAATGCCGATTCCAGGCGCCAACCCCGGAAGAGTCCGAGCAGCAGGTCAGAGGGAGGCCTGCGACCCTGGTGGTCAGACTGAACCTGGCCGTGCTGGTTCTCACCCACTGCCTGTCCTCTGCCCCAGAAAAATGTCAAGGACCTATTCTGTCTCCAGGGCTTTTCAGGGGCAAAACTTGAGCTTCCTTGTGAAAGAAGCCCACGCTATTCACGAGAGGCCCCTGTCCCTGCTGACTGTCCCTGCCCCACGTGCCTCAGAAAAGAAGGGGACAGCCTGGGGGCGGCCAAACCACTGCTTTGCAAACTAGACCCGGGGCTGGACTCCATGACCTTGGTGTGTCTACTGCAAAGCCATGGCAAGAGGAAGTCCCCCTCCCAAAGGGGTGACCTCCCACCCTCCCAGCCACCCCAGCCACAGTAAGAACCACGTTTGTCTCACTTCACCCCAAGCCCTTACAACCTGCAGGGTCTCTCTCACAGGGGATGCTGGGCAGTACTTCTTTTGGGAAACTTCCTTGAATGTCCCTTTAAAATAATAACCCATTATTGTTATTGTATGTTTATGCTACAATGGTCAGGTGGTAAGGAAAACAGGCAGGGTATGCAATTGTATGTATGTCCCGACCACAACGGTGTAAAACAAAAACTATTCAGGCGTCTGCCATACAGAGTGAAGTCAGTCAGAAAGAGAAAAACAAATACCGTAGGCTAACACACAGATATGGAATCTAAAAAAATAAAAATAAAAATGGTCATGAAGCACCTAGGGGCAGGACAGGAATAAAGATGCAGATGTAGAGAATGGACCTAAGGACACGGGGAGGGGGAAGGGTAAGCTGGGACAAAGTGAGAGAGTGACAAGGCCATATATACACTACCAAATGTAAAATAGCTAGCTAGTGGGAAGCAGCCGCATAGCACAGAGAGATCAGCTCGGTGCTTTGTGACCACATAGAGGGGTGGGATAGGGAGGGTGGGAGGGAGACGCAAGAGGGAGGGGATATGGGGATATACGTATATGTATAACTGATTCACTGTTATAAAGCAGAAACGAACACACCACTGTAAAGCAACTATACTCCAATAAAGATGTTAAAAACAAAACAACAACAAAAAACTATTCACGCAAAAACTGGAAGGAAGCTCTAAAAATGTTAATAGTGATTGTCTCTGGGTGGTGGGGTTATGAGTGGTTCTTTTCTTCTTGCTACTTGTTTGTTTTCTAAGCTGTTTATTAAGAGCACATATTACTTATATAACCAGAACTAAACTTTATTTTATCATAAGTTGGAAGGAAAAAATACACAACAGAACACTGCCCACACCTAAGCTGTGTCAACCCAAAGGGCAGTGTCCTGCCAGCTTCCTCCAAGGGAGCAGGGCTGGCTGAGGGTCAGGGACGCCTCATGGCTTTTAGCAAGTGCTTTCAGCAAACATTTGCTCCAGGTTGGAGCTGAGGCTGCCAATACACAGCAGCCCTGCCGTCAAAGAGCTAACAGCGCAGAAACAGAACAAGGATGCAGGGTCCTCTTTTCTACCCATAAGTCTTTCTGGGCCCTGAGAATGGACTAGATCGTCTCCTTCCTGTGACTGTCTCCCATCTTCTGGAACTCGGCACAGTGCCCTAAGAGGGGCACGTTACCTCCAAGTAGAGGGTCTCAAGCCCTTTGGCCGGCCCAGACTGGACTGTCAGAGCTGCTGAGTGCCACCAGCATGTGTCCTACTGGGCCGCCAAGCCCAGAGGGCAGCACCTGCCAGGCCAAACAGCCTGCAGCAAGCACCTGACTGTTCCGTGCTGCGTACAGAGCCAGAAACCTCACCTCCACCCCAGTGCTTGCAGGGAGGGTTACCACCTCCCAGCCACACCTGGGGCAGGAGACTCACCTGTCCAGAGTTAGGGGTCTTGTCTCCAACTGTTAGCACCACCTGCTTCCCCTGGCACTTAGCACACAGCGTCGAAAGCACTGCTTACCATGAATGGTGCCTGCAGCCAGAGATCAAGCCCCGAGTAGCTGCTAAACAATCACCACGGCCACCAGGCAGCCCCCTCCACACCCAGGCCCGAGTTCACTGGCAGCACCCATTTCCCCTGACTGCGGCTGTCACGAGGGAAGCAGTAGCTGAGACCCACCTGCTGACAGCGTGCCCAGCCCTGGCACTGGCTCTCCTCAGCAAGGAAACAAACCCCCGTCACCCTTATAGATCCATTTCTCACAGGGCTCTCCCGCACCCCCAGACCCCTCCTCAGCACAGCTGGCCTCTGTTACTAAAGCATGGGCCTGGTGCCAAGCCTCCCAAAGGCCGCTCGGAGTGTCCACGGTGCTGGGCCACCAGCGGGCCATGGAACGAGCACAAGGGGCTGAACTGGCCACACAAGCAAAACATCCCAGCACCCCAAGCCCCCTCTCATGTACCCCGACCCCAGTGGGAGGAAAGTGGAAATAATCATCTCAGAAAACCCAAGACACTGTCCACTCCCTCCTTTTCCCTCCTTCTTTCAGATCCAGCAGCAACCACAGCCCTGTGCAGGAACTGGACCCAGCACCCAGCCCAGCGCCACAGTGCAAACTCCACCTGGCCGCCTGGCCAGCGACCTCAGTGACCTCTGAACCAGCACCACCGCACGAGGGCAGAGAGGGAAGCCACAGCTGGGTGGAGGGCTTCCTCATGGTGACAGGGTCCTCATGACTCTGAAGATTCTCCCAAGCCCCAGAACCAGGACTAAGTTACAGCCCAGGAAGCTGAGGGCTAGGGGAGGTCTCAGAGGCAGAGGGCTCAGTGAAACCCCAGTGTGAATCTGGAAGGAGACTGGTTCTTGAGCAGTGATTCTCAAACTGTGTTCCCTGGGGTCCTGGGAACCCACAGAGATGCCCTGGAGAAAGAGGGGCTGAGCTGAGGGCGCTAGAGTCCCCCAGCCCTCAAGTCAATGAGATTTGCTAGGGTTTCACCTGGGGACTCAGGAAAATCATATGGGGGAAAAAGTTTCACTGCTAAGTTTGACAATCAGGGCTCTGAGGTGCAAAGTTTAAATATGTTTCCCATCAATGCCGGCTATCTAAACATCATGAACATCATCAAAGATTCTCACTCAACCTTCCCGAGGCTCGGATGGGGATTTTCACAGCCCTTCCCCCTTTGGGCCCTCCTGTCTGACCCACCGACTACCTGCTAATGAGATATGGGGAGCATTTCACAAGCAGACACCCCATACTGTGAACCCGGTGCTCCTGTCTGCCAGCTGGGCGCTCACTGATTATATATTTGTCCTGAACATAACCCTTCTGTGGTCCCTTCTGTCCCTCAACCCTTTGAATCACTCCTGTACAGACTCACGGAGCTGTGGGTGATAACCGTGTCAGGTTGCCCCTCCCAGAGCCCGTGCCAGCCAGTCCCCACTCGACTGTGTGCTTGGGCCGTGGCTGAAAACCAAGGCTCGTCTCTAGGGCCCTCACAGCACCTGGCACGATGCTTTGCACAAGGCTCAGAGAACATTCCCTGGACAAAGTAAAGCAATCCCACCTCTGACCCTTCTCACGATGCCAAAAAGAGGGATGCATGTGCAAACACACCAAGTTTCAACAAGCAGATGCCTGACCACCGTTTCCTCTTGGCTTCCTGTAGGGAAACGGTTCAAATGACGGTACTGCCGGACGCACAGAACCCGGGGAGGGCGGCGCGGGGGGGGGCCCGCCTTACCTGGTAGTAGGTCTTAATGTTTCTCACCAAGATGGTCAAGTTCTGAATGCGAAGGTTCACATCATTGTTGACGTGTTTGTTGATGCGTTGATTTGTTGGCCTGGGATCTCTAGGGGAAGAAAAATGAGAATGGAACATTGCATCTCCCAGCATCTGTCACACCCCATCCTACCCCAGGCGCTACTGAGCATTCGGTCCTCTCCAAGCCTAGGTTACTATGCAGCTGTGACAGAGTGGCTCAAGTCAAGTCCTAATTCTGCTGCTGCCAAGCCGTGGACCTCCAGGGAGCCACATCACCTCCTGTCCCCCCCCAAGCACTCAGCCCCCCACCGGCCCTTAAGCAATGTTATTTCTGGCCCCAGAGCAGCCATAAACAACCAAGTGTCAGTGCAGACCCCAAAGCTGCACTGTGTAAACATCAATAACCTACCCCCCAATACATCTGAAGATTAAAAAGGATCCAAAGCTGACCAAAGCGAAATATGGGAAATATCAAGAAAGATGGAAAAGGGGGAAACAGTACACTTTCTGACTTCATAAACCAGTAAAGTCATCGATGTTCCATTTCAAACCGGTCTCCTGCCTATGTCACCGAATTGCTCTTGCCTGTGATTCACATTCCAGGGGCACAATTCTATCTCAAAAACCACCACCATGAGTATGCGATACTATGTGGTGTACAACACACCCTACGAGAAATGTGAAGAGACACAAATAATTCCTGTGGGAAACCCCCAAAGTGTCATTTATTTTCCAATCTCAGGCAAAAGTCAGGTCTGCTTGTGATGAAACTAGAAATCTGAATCAAGCGATTTATAATTTCACTCATCTACATACAGGACATTTCTCAAAAATTCTCAGTGTCAAAAATATTTCCTATTTGAAGAGAACAGACTCAACAGAACGGATTTCTCTTCCCTCTCCCCATGTAGCCCACACAGCTTTTCCAAACATAGCCCTCCGTGCCATTCGACTGTCCCAAGGCACCACAAAGGATGTTTCATTCAAATGAGGGCTGTCTTCACAGTTTCTTCCGTCATCCGAGCCCTGTGTTAAGGGTGCTGAGCCTTCCAGGGGCTGCTGTGATGGAGGAGAGACAGGTCTCTTCCTCCTTCCTCGGGCCCCTCGATGATGATGATGATGATGAGAGGACAAGAAGGGGAATTTGGGGAGTTACGCAAATCAATTTCAATGCCATTCAGCTCATCCAAAGCCAATAATTTATACAAAGTTGACAAACAGGAAAAAAATCTAAAAATAGCAATTACTTCAAATGCCACTATAAGCACAATTTCTTAATAACACAAGCTGTTTAAAATTCAACCATTAAGTAAATATCTGATATAAACACTATGAGTCCCTACACTGTTTTGTGTACATGCAAACCCCTTTATGAATCACATGCAATAATCAGCCATGGACTTCATTCAATCATCCTGTATCTCCTAAAACAGTCACATGGGCTCCTTGGGACAACCAGAGGACCTCTTTTCAACTGTCCTGGGACAACGTTTCTTTTTTTTCTTCGTTTTTTTTTTTTTTTTTTTTTTTTTTGCGGTACGCAGGCCTCTCACTGTTTTGGCCTCTCCTGTTGCGGAGCACAGGCTCCGGACGCGCAGGCTCAGCGGCCATGGCTCACGGGCCCAGCCTCTCTGCAGCATGTGGGATCCTCCCGGACCGGGGCACGAACCCGCATCCCCTGCATCGCTGACTCTCAACCACTGCGCCACCAGGGAAGCCCGGGGACAACGTTTCTTATTGTCCCCACACAGTACTAGAATCTGGCCAAGCCATTTACATGTTACATGTTTCTCCTGGAGCCATTCATTACTGAGAAAATAAAGGTTAACAGTTCAGTGGCAATTAATTTAGCAGCAGAGGAGGCATTCAGAATTTAAACCACAAAGGCATTTTAGCTACAGAAGTGCACCTAGCACGACAAAGTAATTTATCTTAAGGGTGCAGTTCTCTTCCTTTTATGATAGACACCTTAAGAGATGAGAAGCAATTTCATAACGTGACAAGCGTGCTTCCTAAAATAGCAGAACTTCAGAACATGCAGGGCTTTTTCTGTTTTTTGTTGCTATTGTAGTCCCAGCTTTCATTAAGTCAGACGGGGACCCCCTGAGGAGTGCCAGAAGCTGGAAGACCTTGGCAAACATGTGGACATTCACTGCACGGGCAATGGCACAACACACACCCAGGATCCAGGGTCGGGGCCTGGGAGACCGTCAGGTGACGGAGGTCGGGGAGGGGGTTCTATATGAGTAATTAGACTAATTATCATGATCATTAGCACTCCCTCCTTTAACTCAGGCTCTCAGGGTAAAGAGAGATTAGGAAACAAATCGAACAAAAGTCAATTATGGTGAAGGAAGGCCTATCCCCACTCTGCCCAGCACTGTGTAACCCCGCCCTGTCCCTCAGCAAGAAGTGGGTTAGGAGCTACTGATTCTGGTTTGGAAATGGGGCCAGGACTGGCCAAAGTTCTCTGGGCCCCACTGTCCTCATCTGCAAGATGACCACAGGATCCTTCCAGTACTAAAAGGTTATCATTCTAGGGAGGCCAGGTCCGCACTGGCACACGTGGTACCTGGTTCTTGATCCCAGGAAGAGGACATCATAGAACCACTGCAAGACTGTTTGCCTGAAAGCCATCATTAAGAATAAGGATCTTCTTTGTATGACAGCCCTAGAAAGCAAAGCCACACAGCCCCACATCAGGATGTCAGAGGACAGGAGAGAAACAAGGGTGCAACAAAGCAACTGGTAGCTTGTCCGAACTTGGAGAGATACAAGTCCAAAGTGTGGGCCCCCGGGGCTTCCTTCTGATAAAAACTTCTAACTTGAAAAAAAGAAATCAACTTTCCCTAAAATTTTAAAGAGAACTATAATTTAGATTTATAGCAACCTTGCCTCCCTCCTTTGTGAAAAGGCCAGCCCCCAACTTTTCATCATATTCCAAAGACTTCCTAAATTTAAAAATGAATCCAAAAAACCCTGAATGAGAAACTACGTTTGATACAGATGATGGAGATGTTGATAATCTATCACAGGTTAATAAAAAAGGTGTTACACAGTAGCCGGAGCCCAAATTTGTATAAGAGAACATTAGGAACACATATTCTACGTATATACCATAGACAACATCTGGGAAACACCAAAATATTAATTCTGCTACCTCGACATGGTAAAATTATAGGCAATGTTCGTTTTGCTCATCTGTATGTTCTGACCTCCCTCCAACAGACGTGAATTTTTTTGTGTAATTTTTTACAGACTCAAAGGCCCCATGAAGAGTATCATATGCTGCAGCCATGAAAGAGTATCACTCAAGTTCATGAGTAAAAATCTTTCTTGCTCCAACTCTCTAGCACCAACACAAACTCATTCAACTAATCAGTATCTGCCCCTTTATCCTCAGCTTGTACATCTGCAAAATGGGAACATAACTCCTCCTCCAGCACACTAAGGAAAAATATTATCATTCACATGCTTTTGAGAAGCCTAAGGAACTCTCACATTGGTCTGAGGCTATTTCCAGCTTCTGAATAACTAATATATTATCCGTAAATTTGCAGCTAGTACAAGGGGTTAGAAAGGAGTCTGAACAAAGCAAACAGTGTTGGATTTAACGCAGGCCTTGCCCAGGCACAAGCTCTCAGTCCCAGCCAGCCCTAAGTTCTTAGCTGAACTCAACAGCCATTGCGTCAGTTCAGGTGTCCACTCTCACATGCACAGATGTACACCATCACACGCACGTGGGCACACACACACAAACCCAGCTCTGGGCTCCACGCTAACAATAATGATGACTGACATTTGCTGGGCATTTCCTATACATGCATAATGCATAATCTTATTTAATCCTCCCCAAATCCATAAAATACCATCCCCCTTATTACAAATCAGGAGATTGAGGCTTAGAGAGTTTAAGTAACTTGCCCAAGATAAGAGCACTAGTAAGTGGCAGAGGGAGGATTTGAACTTGTCTGCCTGATGCTAGAGTCGAAGCTCTTAATTTTCCTATGAGACCATGAAAAATGTGTCCAAAGTGAATCAGACACCTAGTTTTTCCCTGGACTACCAGTAGGTACCCAGAGAAACTGCATTTACAGAGGAGCTATTCAGCAAGTTTTCCCAAGCATCTCCATCCACGCCACTCAATGCCTCACTTTCATTCAGGAATTCTCTTAGACCTGGGCCTCCCCTGAAAGCTGAGCCCACAGGGCTTTCCAGCTTCCAGGCACTGATGTCACTAGGAGGCCAGGGCCCAGAGACTACTACCGCAGCCTTCTTCAGTTGCCAGAGACAATGCCCAGGTGCAGTCACGTGACCCCCAGCCAGCCTCCATATGGCTCCGAAGTGTTAGGTAACACGCCTCTTATCTGAACTCCAGCAACAGGTTAGCACACTGCTCTCTGCAATTTTCTCAGGTCCTACCAACTTGGTGAGAATTTATCAAAACAGGCGAACTGAAGACAGTTGGGGCTACTAGCATGGGAGATAAGGCAGAACAGCCTTGTCACTTACCTGCTAGTTAGCCCAACATGTCTCCACTTGGGAGAAGTGAAAACAGGCTTAAGTAGTGTTAGATGTGGGGCTAGGATATGGGTCCCAGAGTCCAGTTTTGCCCTAGATCTTGTTGGGAGCGAGCTAAGGCTAAGAAGTATGAGGTAATCTAGGAGACTAGGAATGTAGGAGAAAGGTGGACAGAAAAGGAAAAAAAAAAAAAAAAAGAACTCTTAGGGGGTGCCCCAAATCCTTTCTGGATTAAGAAGGTGGATGCGTAACTACATAACCAACGCCAATACCTATTAAGTGGCAGGCCCTATGCTAATTACTAACATCCTTTAATCCTCACAACCATCTCTTAAGGAAGGTACTTTCCTTCCCACTTTACAGGTGAGGAAACTGAGAGGTTGAGTGATGTGCCCAGCATCACAAAGCATGCATGAGAGAGACCTAGGGTTTGAACCCAAGCTGGCTATCTAGGCTTTCAACACTAGGGTTGAAATTCGTTGTTGTTGTTTTTTTGAGGTAATTTTTTATGTGGGATCTTAGTTCCCCGACCAGGGATCGAATCCGCACCCCCTACATTAGAAGCACAGAGTCTTAACCACTGGACCACCCAGGAAGTCCCCCTGAGGTAACTTTTACATTTAGGGTGAAATGCATATATCTTAAGTTACACCTTGATGAGTTCTGAAAGATGAAATATACTCCAGTCAATATATGGAACATTTCTACCACCCTCAGAAGTTCACTTGTGCCCCCTTTCCAGTCAATCCCTGCCCACTTTCAAGAGCGAACAATGCTCTGATATCTATCACCTGGAACAGGGTCATTCCTATCAGTCAGTCAGTCAACTGCGTGCTGCTTGTGCCTCTCCCTCCTTGATTTCCTCCTTCTGGAAAGCCACCCATCTTCCCCACTGTCCCCTCCTCGGTGTCCAACCCTGGCCAGAGGACCCAGAAGCACTGCTTGAGGCCTGAAGAGCTGCAAACGTATCAGTTCCCACTTCCAGCACGATTACCCTGGCGAAGCACAGAGGAGAAAATAACATTTCAAACTGTCAAGGGGAAGGGAGAAGCCCGTCCAACTGAATTCAGCCGCGAGCCGAGTGTGAACAAGTGATGAGCTGGCATTTCTCAAAGGAATGGTCCAACAGGCTTTCCTGATTTACAAGCAAGTGGTAAACGCTTCAGGAATTCCAAAGGTCAGGGAAGAAAGAGAAATAGTCCCAGGGCTTTTGTTCTCCCCTCGCCTGGGTGTAAAAGCTGAATGAAAAGGCTGGGGGACACTGCTGCTTTTTTTTTTAATTAAACAGGACAGCTCTAAGTTTCACAGGTTGCTGTACCCATGGAATCGAGCAATTTTCGGGGTCTAACAGGATGAGGGGGGAAGAGTTGCCAGAACCTGAATATGCCACAAGACAACCCGAGGAAAACTTCTCATCAATGTTCTCGGAGACGTGCTGCCAAAGCTGACAACAGATTTGTCTCTTTAGAATTTAATCAAACTCAAGACTGGTAACAGTGGTAGTGCCTTAAAAAAAAAAAAAAAAAAACATTAAGACTGAGATGTATCTCCCAGAGCACGACATCAGGTAACTTCTTAAACCAAAGAAGCAATGTTCTCGGGAAATTTTTTAAAATAGATCTTTGTAGGTAGATGTATTTAAGCCATTTTCTGAATATACCAAAGCTGACTGTTCCTCCTCCCACGCGGGCCAAAAACGAAGCTGATTCTCAACAGCTAACAGGTTCATGCTCCAGTATGACAATTTGCTTAGTTGCAGGTGAGTAGGTGAGCGTAAGGGCCTGATCCACAGAGAACATCAGGATGTTTTATTTTGCTTCAAGTGCCTGTGAATCATAACTGACACTCAATGCCAATATGTTCCCTGCAGTTCCTGAGTTAAAAACAGAATGCAGCGGCAGGAGCCAACACCTACATGTGGCAGGCTGTCAATCAGACAGGCTCTGCAGAATTCAGCAACAGGAAAGGATGTGGTCAGACCAACATGCTAGCAAGTGTAACTTCCACCAAGACCCTGTTTAAGCCTCAAGCGTCAAGACAAACAGTACCACAGTATTCTGGCTCCCTGCGCCTCTCCCAACACAGTGACTTTAAATCCAGTTCCTGAGAAGGGACTTAACCAACTGTACTTGCTCTGGGGCAACTGAAAATGGAAGATGAAGGGGAGCTCAGAAACACAGGCGTCCTGACCTCGAATGAAACTTTATAGTCACTCACGGATGCTCCGGTCCCACCCGACACTTCCTGTAACCAGACACTCTCCGTTACAGTTCCTTGCCCCCCAAAAGAAAGGGGTTTTTTCGTGTCATTACTCAAACAACAATCAAGTCCCCGAGTTCGAAGTCAATTGCACTATCTACACCATGTGGATGACAGTCACTCAATTTCAAATTCCTTTCATCAAACAAGCTGCCAACCCACTGTCCTGGAGTTCTCCATACCCCACAAACGACGAAAAGACACGTTAATGCTGAGATACCAGTGGCCCGACGTGCAAAGAACCCTCCACTGCAACCTCACATTCCATTTCTACAACCTTAAATGTCGACTTGCTGCGGCATCATTCCCTCCTTCCTTCCTCCCCGAATATAACTTACATTTGCAACATGATTTGGTTCAAAAAGATGCCGTCCGCTAAATCCATGTACATTGTCAGGGTGTCCTGGTTGCCGCTTCCGAAGGGGCCAAAAGTTTTCACCTGCGGGTAGGGGACACGGAGAGAAAGGCAGGAAAAGTCACCTCCACGCGCACAGTCTAAAGCTCTCCAGGCGGGCAGAGCCCCTGTGGGCAGGAGGGGGTCACCCAAGACCACCCACCCTTCAACAAACAGCACCCTTCTCCAGGGCCTCTCTCCCCTCCCCGCGCCAGGCAACAGACGCGAGACAGCAGAAAGAAAACTTCCTCGCCACTTTTCTCCGGCGTGTCAGAGCGGAAAAAAAAAATAAAAGGGACTTTTCAATAAATTTCTCACGTCTCAAATCCACTGGAAATCAGTGCGCCCAGCGCAGCCTGTACACGTTCTCACTGGGATCCCCCTAATCCCCACCGCCATCCGCCCGCTGGTCTCAGGGGTTCAGAAACTACAGGAGGATGTTTTGGGGAATGGGTCCTTTTCTCGAATGGTCAAAGCCATGAGAGGCCAGGGTGACCACCGGAAGACTGTCGCTCCAGGGCCTCCGGCCCAACGCCCCGGTGGGAACAGGTGTACCCGCTCAGCCCCCAGCCGGGCCGAGAGCGCGGCGGGGTCCTGCACCGGGCGCGCGGGCTCCAGAGCTGGAAATACCCCCATACTCCGGGACACTTGATGACCGGCCGGGGGCACCTGATGAATCCTCTGCGTCTAGGGGCTTTCCGGGAACCCGGCCGGGTCGGGTCTGCCGCGACTGCAGGCGGGCGGGAGTGGAGCTAGTGCCCCAACAATGGGGCGAGGGGCCGGGCACACTCACCCAGGTCACCAGCGGGCTCTGCAGGAAGAGCTCCATGAGCTCCGAGACGGTCACGTCCATGCTGAGGCTGTGCCCGCCGGCTCAGCACCCCGCGACCCCGTCCCCCGCGCCGCGTCACAAAGCGGCTCTGGCAGCGAGCGGCGGGGGCGGGTCTCCGCCGGCTCGCGCCCGGGAGACAAAGGCGGGGCGCGAGCCCACGTTCCGCGGTTTCGGCGGCCCCGCGCCCCGCCCGGGACTGGGGGAAGGGGAGGGCCCGCCGCTCGGGGAGGAACAATGCGGGCAGCGGCCCCGCCCCTCGGCGGCCCTGGGCGATTGGCGCGCCGCCTCGCGGCTGCGCTGGTAGCCCGGAGGGGGCGGCGGCCCGCACGTGCGTAGGGGGAGGGGGCGTCCCGGCTGCCGGCACCTGGGGCGGCCACCGCGCGCCTACGCCGAGCACAGCCTCCGCGCGCTTGGGGCCCCGGCACTTGGCTCCTCTCTGCGCGTGTGCGTCGGCCACAGGGCCCCAGCGCCAAGTGCGGGCCGGAGCGCCGGAGCGTGGGTCCCGGCCTGTCCTTCCCCCGGGAGGCGGGCGACCGGGGCGCCCTGCCCGCCGAAGTCGACCCGGGTACGCCGCACGCTGGGCGCCCAGCGGAGCCCACCAGCCCGAGACTGGCGGCCCCAGGCAAGTGCAGCCTCCCAGGTGCAGCCGAGGCCCCGCCCGGCTACGCGGCGGGAGGGCCAAGCCCGCGTGCCTCAGGTCGGTCTCGCGGGCAGGTAGAGCGCAGGCCCGGAAGTCAAAGGAGAAAAGTTTGTGTTGAGTTTAGACCTTAGGAGCGCGACGTCTTGCGCCCCACCGTGCCACCTACCAGGCTGCCCGCCTTTTATAAGTGCCCGCAGGAAAGCGGATGATGTAGCTGCCCCGCCCTGGACCCGCCCCAACTGTGACCCCCCTTCCTCCACCCACCAACACCACCGTCGCTTTGCCAGAGGGGAGCCAAATTCCGGATCCCAACTTGGAGGACGTACCGGCAGCTTGGTGGTAGGCGACAGGAAAAAGGACAAGTGCCCCAACTGGATGGAAAGCAAGCCCTGGGCCCAGACGCAGACCTCGCTGCTGAGACAGCTGCGGTGGACCCCGGCTGGTCTCTGCCGCCTCACCTTGGGCCGGTAATAATTTCACACTACGATTCAGTCATTGTGCAAAACACTTTATACAATTTAACTAATCGAATCCTCACGCGTTTCCCAGATGAGCCCACCGGTGCGGTATTGACCTGAAAGCGCCTAGCATAATTGTCGGCGAGTATACAGTAGGCGCTAAATGGCTGCTGGTTTGCTTGTCAGAAATGTGAACGTTGACTCTGTCAAGTGTTGGGGCTCCGACATCTACCGGTGAAGTGTGGTATTGCAGCCGAGTTCTGCAGTACCTTGTTGAGCTGGTGAGAGGGGGTGAGATTGTGGCCCCAGTAGCCAAGTCGGCTAGGGGGTCCCTAAAGAGAAGTGTGGAAGTCAGGGTGACAGAAAAGAAAGCGGGAGACTGCAGAAGAATTTCGAGCTTATGTGGTTTTCTTGTGCACCAGAAATTCATTAATTCCTTGATTACTTAATTGCCTGTATTGTAAAATCAGCTGGAAAAGAGGTAAAATGTTTAGAATGTTCTCTGTTTAGAAGCCCGGTTCTGAGCACGCAAAATTTTTTTCACATTGACCCCAACTCTTCTGGAAAGACAAGGAGGTGATCTTTAAAGTTATTTGAGAAGCATAATCTTTCACACTGAGAAATACATTGGACAAATGCTTTCTGACGTTTGTGGTAAGACATTTCCCTTCCTGGGGAGAGAATTTGTCACTAGGGGATACTGACAGTCCCTGCGCCACAAACACGTCAGGAATTTCTGTTTTGGGGTCAGTTAGCTGCTGTGTTGATTCATTATCATTGATGCATCAGCAGTTCATTGGCTCAACCCCATCTCACCCCATTCAGAAGGAACTGGCTCAGCATCATTGTTCGTACATAAGGCAGGGTGTCAGGTAAACTGGATGGTGCCCAGGTTGCCGGGGTGGAAGGCTTCAAAGGGCTGGATGACCTGGACGAGGCACTTCCTAGAAATCCTCTTACTCCATAAAATCAGAATAAGAACATTTTCCCTGTATGACGTTACAGAGTAATTTTGAGGTTCAGGTGATGCATGTAAAAGGGTCTATAAAGGTATCTTCCTCACTGTCGTCTTATCTTTTGCCCCCTTCTACCACTACTTTAATAAGAGTTGTTTCCCCTAAGTCTCCATCGGGTTGGGGCATAAGCTTCAGGAAGCAAACACACAGACCATCTACTAAACACTAAGCAGTAGCCCTCTATCCCCTGCCTGTCCCTCCAGACCTTGGCTTTCACTCCATGTGTCTGAGACTTAAATTTTTTTCTTGTTCATTTCTGCATGAAAAATAATTTATTTGCATTGCTTCTTAGACAGAAGCAGTATTTTAATTATGTTCTTCATTCTGCTAAAGGAATTTTCTCCCCTTCCCAGAAAATGCTGGCTCATCAATGTAAGCTAATGGCATCTCTGTAATTTGATAGGAGCTTAAATAATTTGTACAGCTTTGAGGAGGGGGGGAGACTGGGTATTTGTTAATGTCTAATTACTTTTTGTTATGATGAGCATATGTTAATTTCATAATTTTTTGTGTTAAAATATACATAACATAAAATTTACCATCTTAACCATTTTTAAGTGTACAGTTCAGTACAATTTAATTAATTTTATTAAATCATTCACTTTGTTGTGCAGTCCTCACCGCCATCCATCCCCGTAGCTCTCTTCATCTTGTAAATCTGACTCTATACCTATAATTTTCCTTCTCCCTCCCTCTAGCCCCTGGAAAACCTAATTCTATTTTCTGTCTTTATTATTTTGACTAAGTGGAATCACACAGTATTTGTCTTTTTGTGACTGGCTTATTTCACTTAGCATAATGTCCTCAAGATTGAACCATGTTGTAGCATATTGCAAAATGTCCTTCCTTTTTAAAGGTGAATACTATTCCATTGTATGTATATATTGAATTTTGCTTATCCATTCATCAGTGGATGGACACTTGGGTTGCTTCCATGTTTTAGCTATTGTGAATAATGCTCCTGTGAACATGAGTGTACAAGTATCACTTCAAGACCCTGCTTTCAGTTCTTTTGGGTATATACCCCAAGGTGGGATTGCTGGATCGTATGGTAAATCTATATTTAATTTTTTTAGGAACCTCCTTACTGTTTTCCATAGCAGCTGTACCAGTTTACAGTCCCACTAACCATCCACAGGAGTCCTTTTCTTCACATCTTTGCCAGCATTTATCATCTCTTGTCTTTCTGAATCTAGACATTCTAATAGGTGTGAAGTGATCTCTCGGGTTTTTGATTTGCATTTCCTTAATGAGTATAATGATGCTGACCATCTTTTCACATACCTGTTGGCCATTCATATATCTTCTTTGGAAAAGTGTCTGTTCAGGTCCTTTGCCCATTTTTTAAATTGGATTATTTGGGTTTTTTTTCTGTTGAGTTGTATGAGTTTTTTTTTTAATATATTTTGGATTTTAACCCCATTATCAGATATATGATTTGCAAATATTTTCTTCCATGCCATAGGTTGCCTTTCATTTTGTTGATGATTTTCTTTGCTGTGCAGAACCTTTTTAGTCTGAGTTTATTTTTGCTTTTGTCACCTTTGCTTTTGGTGTCAGATCTAGAAAGTCATTGCCAAGATTGATGTTAAGAAGCTTACTGCCTATGTTTTCTTCTAAGAATTTTATTGTTTTCAGGTGTTACATTCAACTCAATCTATTTCGAGTTAGTTTTTGTGTATGTTATAAGATAGGGGTCTAGTTTCATTATTTTGCAGGTAGCTGTCCAGTTTTCCCAACACCGTTTATTGAAGAGAACGTCCTTTCCCCATTGCATATTTTTGGCTCCTGTGTCATAAAATAATTGACCATATATGGGTGGGTTTATTTCTGGGCTCTATTATGTTCCATTGACATATGTGATGTTTTTATTCAATACCATTCTATTTTGATTGCTACAGCATTGTAATATAGTTTGAAATCAGGAAGTATAATGCCTCCAGCTTTGTTCTTCTTTCTCAACATTTCTTTGGCTATTCATGGTCTTCATAGTTTCATATAAATGTTAGGATTATTTTTTCCTATTTCTGTGGAAAGTGCCATTGGAATTTTGATAGGGATTGCATTGAATCTGTATATTGTTTTGGGTAGCTTGGACATTTTTTTTTAATTAGTTTATTTATTTTTGACTGTGTTGGGTCTCGTTTCTGTGCGAGGGCTTTCTCTAGTTGCGGCGAGCGGGGGCCATTCTTCATCGCGGCGCGCAGGCCTCTCTCTCTCGGCCTCTCTTGTTGCGGAGCACAGGCTCCGGATGCACAGGCTCAGTAGTTGTGGCTCATGGGCCCAGTTGCTCCACAGCATGTGGGATCTTCCCAGACCAGGGCTTGAACCCGTGTCCCCTGCATTAGCAGGCAGATTCTCAACCACTGCGCCACCAGGGAAGCCCCAGCTTGGACATTTTAACAATATTAATTCTTCCAATCCATGAACATGGAATGTCGTTCCATTTTATTTGTGTCTTTGATTTCTTTCATCAATGTCTTAATAGTTTTCAGTGTATATGTCTTTCACCTACGTGGTTAAATTTAGTCCTAAGTATGTTATTTTTTTTTGATGCAATATATTTTTTTTTGGTTGCATTGGGTCTTCGTTGCTGCGTGCAGGCTTTCTCTAGTTGCGGTGAGCGGGGGCTACTCTTCATTGCGGTGCATGGGCTTCTCATTACAGTGGCGTCTCTTGTTGCAGAGCACAGACTCTAGGCACATGGGCTTCAGTAGTTGTGGTGCACGGGTTCAGTAGTTATGGCTTGCGGGCTCTAGATTGCAGGCTCAGTAGTTATGGCTCACGGACTTAGTTGCTCCGCAGCATGTGAGATCTTCCTGGACCAGGGCTCAAACCTGTGTCCCCTGCATTGGCAGGCAGATTCTTAACCACTGCACCACCAGGGAAGTCCCTTTTTTGATGCAATTTTAAATGGGATTATTTCCTTAATTTGTCTTTCTGATAGTTATTAGTTTGTAGAAATGCAACAGATTTTGTATATTGATATTGTATCCTGCAACTTTACTGAATTCGTTTATTAGTTTAGTAGTGTTTTTGGTGGGGTCTCATGGATTTTCTATATATAAT
Source organism: Pseudorca crassidens (assembly GCF_039906515.1). Lineage (NCBI taxonomy): Eukaryota > Metazoa > Chordata > Mammalia > Artiodactyla > Delphinidae > Pseudorca > Pseudorca crassidens. Next base: position 13,432,532 of record NC_090296.1, on the reverse strand, counting down.
ATGTCATCTGCCAACAGTAACAGTTTTACTTCTTCCTTTCTGATTTGGATACCTTTTATTTTTTTTTCTTGCCTAATTGTTCTGGCTAGGACTTCTAATACCATGTTGAAAAGAAAGTGGTGAGAGTAGGCATCTTTATCTTGTTTCTTATCTTAGAGAAAAAGCTTTCAACTTTTCACAATTGAGTATGATGTTAGCTGTGGCCTTGTCATAGATGGCCTTTATTATGTTGAGGTATAGTTCCTCTCTACCCACTTGGTTGAGAGTTTTTACCGTAAACAGATGTTGAATTTTGTCAAATGCTTTTTCTGCATGTATGATTTTTATCCTTCATTTTGTTAATGGTGTATCACATTGATTGATTTGAAGACTTTGAACCATGATTGCATCCCTGGGATGATCCCATTTGATGATGGATATGATCATTTTTAATGTATAGTTGAATTTGGCTTGCTCATATTTTATTGAGGATTTTTGCATCTGTGTTCATCAGTGATATTGGTCTATAATTTTCTTGTGGCATCCTTATCTGGTTTTGCATTATCAGGGTAATGCTGGTCTCATAAAATGAGTTTGGAAGTGTTTCTTCCTCTTATTTCTGGAAGAGTTTGAGTAGGAATGATATTTATTCCTTGAATGTTTTGGTAGAATTCACCAGTAAGTTGTCTTGCCCTAGACTTTTGTTTGTTGGGAAGTGTTTGATTACTGATTCAGTCTCCTTATTAATGGTTGGTCTATTAAGATTTTATATTTCTCCATAATTCAGTTTTGGAAGGTTGTATGTTTCTAGGAATTTACTCATTTTTTCTAGGTTGTCCAGTTTGTTCTATAGTTGTTCATAGTAGTCTCTTACCATCCTTTGGATCAGTTGTAATGTCTCCTTTTTTTTTTTTTTTTGCAGTACATGGGCCTCTCACTGCTTTGGCCTCTCCCGTTGCGGAGCACAGGCTCCGGATGCACAGGCCCAGCGGCCACAGCTCACGGGCCCAGCCGCTCCGCGGCATGTGGGATCTTCCCAGACCGGGGCACGAACCCGTGTCCCCTGCATCGGCAGGTGGACTCGCAAGCACTGCGCCACCAGGGAAGCCCATAATGTCTCCTTTTTAATTTCTGATCTTATTTTTTGATTCCTCTCTTTATTTTGGTCAGTCTGGTTGAATGTTGGCCAATTTTGTTTATCTTTTCAAAGAACCAACTTCTAGCTCTTAGTTTTATTGATCTTTTCTATTGTCTTTTTAGTCTGTATTCCATTTATTTCCACTCTGATCTTTGTTATTTCCTTCCTTCTACTAACTTTGGGCTTTGTTTTTCTTTTTCCAGTTTTTTGAGGTATAAAGTTATTTGTTTGAGATTGTTGTTGTTTCTTGAGGCAAACATTTATCACTATGTATTTCCCTCTTAGACTTGCTTTTACTGCATCCCATAAATTTTGGTATTTTGTATTTCAGTTTTCATTTGTCTCAGGTATTTTTATTTTTATTTTTTTACAAAGTTAATTATATTTTAATGTGCTAACAATGAACAATTCAGAAATGAAATTAAAAAGCAATTTCATTCACAATAGCATCAAAAAGAACAAAATACTTGGGAATCAATTTAACAAAAAAGTGCAAGAACTATGCACCAAAACTCCTAAAACATTGCTGAGATACTTACCTGAACGTCTGATTAAATGGAGAGGTGTACCATGCACATCAATTAGAAGGCTCAATTATTGTTAAAGAGGCAGTCCTCCCTAAATTGATCTAGAGATTTCACATAATCCCCACGAAAATCTTTTTTGGTATAATAGAATTTGACAACCTGACCCTAAAAGTTACATGGAAATGCAAAGAACATAGAAGAGCCAAACAGTTTTGAAAAAGAACTAAGTTGGGATACACTACCTGGTTTCAAAGCTTTCTGTAAAGGTAATCAGGACAATCTTTTTTTGTTGTTTTTTTTGTTTTTTTGGCTGCAACGCACAGCTTGTGGGATCTTAGTTCTCCAATCAGGAATCGAACTTGCACCCTTGGCAATGAAAGCACGGAGT